>NC_073377.1:78684425-79337925 GCF_028641065.1 Leucoraja erinaceus
AATGCAAGGAGTTGTTTGGCAATTTGGTTGCCTGCACTCTGCTTGAAATGCTGTGAAATCGGATTTGGTGGCCTGCAATCTACTTGAGATGCTATGAAATTGAATTTGGCGGCCTGCACTCTGCTTGAAATCCTGTGAAATTGGATTTGGTGGCCTGCACTCTGTTGAAATGCTATTAAATTGAATTTGGTTGCCTGCACTCTTCTTTAAATGCTATGAAATTGAATTTGCTGGCGTGCACTCTGCTTAAAATGCTATGAAATTGAATTTGTTGGCCTGCACTCTGCTTGAAATGGAATTTCAAGGAATAGCCATGAGAGAACTGCTAGCCCACCAGCCCTGAGTGACTGAGCTGCCAGCCCATGAATCCATTCTGGCCACATTGTCCATACTAGCCCTCTGGAAAGCAATCCCTTCGGCCGACAACACCCATACTAGCGCTCCAGAAAGCCCCCCCCCCCACTGGCCACCAATATTGGAATTGTTGGAGCGGTGGAATATTGCGTTGGGGGACCAGCATTCCCGCATGAACATGGGACCCAACACCTCACACTTGTCAGACTTAAATTACTTTTTGTCATTCCTTGGCCCACCTTCCAACTGATCTAGATCTTGTTGTAAACTTAGATAACCTTCCTCACCATTTACGATGTCATCAGTTTTGATGTCATCTGCAAATTTACTGACAATGTCAAATACATTATCATACAAATCAATAATGTATGCAACAAGCCACAGCAGATTCAGCACGGGTCCCTGTGGCACTGGTCACAGGCCTGCATACACAAAAACAACCCTCCACAACAATCTACTGTCGTATTCATCCAAGCCAATTTTGAATCCATTTGGCTAACTCACCTTGATTCCATTTGATCAACCTGACAACTGTATCCACTTTAAAAGAACATGGAAAGAGGTGGATTATATCAGGATGAATATGACACACAATTAAAAGGTCCAGTATAAAACATTTGTGATATGAAAGATTGTGATGAAATTTGTGATGTGAAAGCTTCCTGACAGGCCACGAATGTGGTCTCGATACCTCCTGGATCGCCGCATGGAAGCCCGGGTCACGGTCCAGCCAGGGCCTCGCAGGTTGGACGGAGGAGCCAGGCATTATGGGTTGGAGTCCGGGTTGGTGGAGTGGCCAACGAAGCACCACGGAGGCGTGAAGTGGGATGTTGACAGCGGTGAGGCCTCAGCGGTGGCGGTGAAGCAGCGGTAGCAGTGTAGCCTTGCTACGATGGGGCCTCGGCGGTGGTGAAGCCTCGCGGCGGCGACGATCAACGACCCACAGTCAACAGTCGATGAGAGCATGGTGGACCACTGTGAGGGAGGGGGAAGAATAATGGAGGACCAGTCGTAGGGGACCACCGTGAGGGTGGAGGGGGGGGAGAACAATGGACAATTGGGGAGGGGGAGAGAACAAAGGACAATGATGACCCGGCATTGAGGAACCTCTGTGGGGAGGGGAGAGAGGGAGAACAAAAGAACGAGCCGGCGTACTTTGTAACTTTGTCAATGCCGTAGCTGGCTGCTATTTGTTTCCATTTGTTATGCATCAAGGAATTTCACTGGAGTGGGAGATTGCAACCTTCACGTGGTCCGCCCTGTTTCGACGAATGCAATCAACCCGGCGTGCACAATCAAATAAGATCAAATAGAATAAGTTGTCCTACTACGTTAGACTGTGCACTCCATATGCAAGAAGAAGAAATAATTTCACTGTGCCTAGTCACATGTGACAATAAAGTATTCCATTCCATTCCAAAGAGGGCAATGTTATTATCTAAATGACAATCATGGAGAATGAACACTTTATTTTCCTGTTCTTCTTGGAGCACCATTTTCCATCATATCATTTAGCTGCGGATATTGTGTCAACTAAAATATTCAAGACCAAGGTCAATTGATATTTGTTAGATAAAGCTATTACATGATGTGATGCAATAAGAACATAATAACATGAGCAGATGAGAGGCTAGGTATCGTTTGATAAATGACTCAAGGTACCAGTCCGGAGCATGATGGATCATTTGTTCAGATGAATGCAAACTAAATTCTGGAAGCTCAACAGCATCCAAGCCAAAGCAGACCACTTGATCCACTGCTTGAACCATCCATTCCATCCACCAGTGGGGCACAGTGATTGCAGTGTGTATGATCTATAAAATACATAGATCACGTGGATACACAGATCACGTGGATATGCAGAGAATGATGGGACATGGATAATTTGCTGACAGATGAGATTAGTTTATCTTGGCACTATGTTTGACACAGACATTGTGGACCAAAGTGCTTGTTCCTATCTTATCCTGTTCTATATCCAGGGCATGTGCAATTGGAGACATATGTTTAGTGGGGGAGAAGTGACAAGTTGCATCATCTTCTTCCAGAACACCTTTAGGATATTGCATGCTATCCATTGCATGTCATAACTTATCAAATTCAGTTTTCAGATCTTGGGCTGTTTCCATAATTTGGCCTCAAAATATTTTTACTGTTAGACGCTCCAACCATGGCCTGCGAATTTCACCATCTAGGAGCTCACAGTCTCAGGTAGAGACTGATGTCGTGAAGTTCCAAAGTTGCAGGAGGTTCGACCAGCTTCGACCCGGATTCCGCTCGCCCGGTGCGGGGGGCGCTGAGATACCCCCGATGCGGGAGCTTGATCGCACCGACGCGGTGGGCCCAACCGCCGGATAAGGGAGCCAAGATCATCCTGTCAACGGAAGGCTCAAGGCCCACGACTGCGGGAGAACAAAGAAGGGAAGAGATTTAATTTTTTTTTCGCCTTCCATCATAGTGAGGAATGTGGAGGAGTCAGTGTGGTGGATATTTATGTTAAAATGTATTTTGTGTGTCTTGGTGCTTATTATTGGTATGACTGTATGGCAAATCAAATTCCTCATATGTTGCAAAACATACTTGGCTAATAAACTATGATTATGATTATTATGATTATTATGAATTCTGGCCACCCCAATACAGAAAGATTGTGGAAGCTTTGAGAAGGGCCTGGCGGAGGTATATGATGCCTGGGTGAGGGGATATTATCCCCTGCGACGTTGAGTAGACTTGGATTGTTTCTCCCATGACATTAGGGGTTAAGGGAAGACCTGATAGAAGTATATAAAATTATGGATGACATGGATACGGTAGACAGTCAAAAAACATTTTCCCTGCGAGGAAATACCAAATTCTAGAGGGCATAGTCAAAAGATGAGGAAATTTAAAGGAGATTTTCAGGGCAAGTTTTTTACACAGAGGGTGGTGAGTGCCTGGAACACACTGCTGGGGGTGGTGTTGGATAATTGCATGTAAGAGGTTTTTGGAGAGGCACATGGATATGCAGGCAAAAGTGGGATATGGATCACATGCGGGCAGATGATATTAATTTCTTGGGACCATATTTGGCACAGATATAATCTGAAGAGCCTGATCCTGTACTGTGTTTGGTATCTTGCTGGATGACTCAATGATTTAGCCTTAAAGGTACTCAGAATGCTTCCTCCTCCACCCCTGCTGCTGTCAGAAATGTATTTCCCTCTCATGATTATATCTGTATCCCACACTGCATCCCAATGTACCAACCACAGCTTGTAACTCCTAGCCTGCTGCCAACAAGAGAACTCATTTGCAACTCCTCTTCCTTGGGGATACTTACAAGTTGTTTTATTTGGCACTTCACACTTGTGCAGATACCTGGAAAATACTTATACGTGATAGAGGCATTTAAGAGATGCTCAGATAGACACATGGATATGCAGGCGATGGAGGGATATGGATGTTGTTCAGGTAGATATAAGTTGTTCCTGGCATCATGTTCAATACAGACATTGTGGGCTGAGGGGTCAGTTCCTCTGCTGCACTGTTCTGTCTTCTGTCTTCTAATTGATCAGAAAAAAAAATATTTTCATTACATTACCTGTAATTGAAGATGAGAGCGTAAGGAGTAACAAGATGGACCATAACACCAAGCACTTACTATGGATGGAAGCAGAATACAAAACCTGTGTGGCTTAACTTTCAACAAAATTATATTTCAATTACCTAGAAATTCATCACTGGTTTGCAGCATTAAATGCACCATGGAAACGTTAATGTGTGTTGTACTCTGTCTCTAGAACTCATTTCACTTCTTGGCAAACATATTTTATCACCATCATCACTGGCAGAATTATTGTTATCTGTTGCATGCTACATAAATTAACTCAAAAAGATGCCTCACAATTTATTTCAGTGATTGAGTTTACACTTCATTAATGTTAGCTTATCCCAGCAGGAAATATTTTAGCCTCTGAGAGAAGGGATTTTAGATTTCAGTCCAGGACTCAAGCACCAGATGACAATTCACTGACACCTTCTTATTTCCGATGTGGTCAAGGATGATTTGTTTCCATTACAGCTCTATCTGATCTAAGGTGGCTGGTGAAGTCAACATGGATACTGCTGCCATGAAGCAGGTGATACGTGGTTAAACACTTGAGAAGGTGCGTGGTGGAGCAATCTTTCCATCACCTAAGCTGGGCTCAAGCATGGATTTAACATTCTCAGTTCCATTCTGCATGGGCGAAGCTGGAAAAGTGAAGAGGCAGGACAAAGCATAGCAGTTAATAGGTCCACATAGGTGAGGGGGTGGGGGTTGATAGGCAGATGATAAGAACAGGGTGGCACAGTGGCGCAGCAGTGGAGTTGCTACCTTACACCATCAGTGACCCGGGTTCGATCATGACCCGTGTGTGTGGAGTGAGCACGTTCTCCCTGTGATGACGTGGGTTTTCTCCGAGTACTCCGGTTTCCTCCCACATTCCAAGCACGTGCTGGTTTATAGTTTAATTGGCTTTTGTAAATGGTCCCCCGTGGGTAGGATAGAACTAGTGTATGGGTGATCGCTGGTCGGCATGGACACAGGGTAGTGGTGTTGGAAGTGGGGGGGAAATATTAGTTAGAGGTTATCTAAAATTGGAGGATTCAAATATTCATACCATTGAGTTATAAAGTATCAAGGCAAAATATGAGGTGCTATTTCTCCAGTTTGCATGTTGCCTCACTCTGGCAATGGAGAAAGCCCAGGACAGAAAGCTCAGTGCGGGGGAAAAGGAAGGGGAGTTAAAATGATGAGTCTCTCTCACACCATATTTTCTTATCTCTGTCCTCTGTTCCAATCATCTGCCTATCAACTCCCCCCTTCCCCCTCACCTGTGTTGACCTTACCTGTCACCCTTTGCCCTGCCTCTCCCTATTTCCAGCCCCCCCCCCCCCCACCCACCAATGAATCTGAAGAAAGGTCTCAATCCGAAACATCTCCTAGCCATGTTACTTCACCACTTTGTGTCCTTTTGTATATGAGCCAACAATAACAGTTCTTTGTTTCTACACTTCGAGATTCATATCTAAGGCAGCAAATCTACTGCTGCGCCACCATGCCACCCTCTAGTTTTGCAATAGATTGTGATTTATTTTTTCAATTTATGTGAACTTCAGAAAGAATCAAAAATCAAGGTAAATTTAAAGGAGAAAAGTGCCATGGTGGTGTGAATTTCCAGATAACCATTTTTAAATTCAGCACTGGAATACAAGTATGACCATGTTTGAATAAAGTGGAAGGGAAAGTAAAGGGGAAAATACCATTGAGATGTTATAATTAAAACAGCTTGAAACAGTGACTGCTCGGGACCTTTTCAAGTAAGCTTTTGTACCTTTTGTCCCATGGAAGAGGGACAAGAGAAAATGATTTGGGTCTAAATAGTCCTTGATAATATTGACTGCTTTCTCAAATCAACGTGATGGAATTGATGTGGAGGAAAGGGGGGGGGGGGGGGGGGGGGGGGAGCTCGGCTGGTTTATGTGATGGACTGAGCTACATCCACAACATCCAGTGTGGAGATGTAAGGATAGATTGCACAGACCTAGATGGTTTTCTCAGGGATGCTGAAGGTTGAGGAGAGACCAGATAGAAATATACAGACTAAGATGGATAGTCTCCAGAACTTGGTATTTTATATATCAAATACTCGAGGGCATAGGTTTAAGCTGAATGTGGCAAAGTTTGAAAGGAGATGTGTTGGGCAGGATTTTTGAACCGAGGGTGATGGATGCCTGGAGCGCGCTGCCAGGGGTGGTGGTGGAGGCAGATACAATAGTTGCGTTTAAGAGACTTTTAAATAGGCACATGGATATGCAGGGAATGGAGGGATATGGGTCAAGTGTAGGCAGATGAGTTTAGTTTAACTTGACATCATGTTCAGTACAATGTGGACAATGTTTCAGTTCAGACAATGTGGACTGAAGGGCCTGATCCATTGCTGTGCTGTTCTTAGTTTCTATGTTATTGGCTCCATCAGGGTCTTCCTTTATCACAAACTGTTTAGTATGTTTCTGGATAAAGAATCAGCCTTCCAGGATGCTCAGAATGCTTCCTCCTCCATCACTGCAGTTGTCTGAAATTAATTTCCCTCTCAGGATTACACCTGTATTCCGCACTGCATCCCAATGTACGAACCACAGCTTGTAACTCCTGGACTGCTGCCAACAAGATAACTCATTTGGAACCTTTTCTTCCTTGGAGATACTAACAAGTTGTTTCATCTGGCTCTTCATACTTGTGCAGAGTTTGCCCTGGTTGACCTAAAGGCATGAACATATCTGAACCTTTATTTGCCTAATTGGCTGACAACCATTTTTGATAAGGAGCCAAATTCAGAAGAGACAAATATCTATTCCAGAACATAGTGCAGTAGAATGGAGAAATGGCCAAAAAATATATTTAACTAGCCTACAAATGTAAAAATGAATAAAACTGTGAGCAGAGGTAAATAGAAAAAAATTGAGAAAGTTTAAGAGAATAGAAAAATCAAAGTATTCAACATTTTGTTTAGACTTACTTGCATTAATATATTTCGTATTGTGTTAATATCATGGTAAGAATCTGCTCTATGGTTGCAATATTTTTTTGCCTAAATAAAATATTAAGTGGGGAAATGCCAGTAAGCTCCTAATATTAATGGTATTTGCTTGAAGTGAGGGAGGAGAAGTTGACATGGAGAATGTGCATTGGCAGTGGGACAGGGTGGAAGACAGCAAGCAGAATGGTGCTGCAGAAAAACCTGTAAAACCTGCAGAAATTGAAAAGGTGTGAAACACAAAATAATTGTTTAATATCTTTATAAAAGTTCCGGGTTTCTGGTGTGTTAAACACATCTGCTAAAGTGGCAAAAGATACAAAGATCCTAGATTCTAAAGTTGAATTGGGTGAACAACCAGAGAATTTGAAAATACTTAAGAATTAGGCTGAGAGCAGAAGATTCCTTTTAATGGAAGAATCATCAGAAATGATTCATTGCGATGTCCAGTGCTGTAGAGGACAATCAGTTGGGCCGGTGTTTGATCTCTACCTCATATTTGATTCACATTGCACCAGAGACAAGCTGAGCCTCAATGAATTCTGTAAAGAACTACCACTCAGAGCTGACAGTTCTGTCAGTTAAGCCCAATGTTTTAAGTTGATAACCCATCTTCATAACAAGTGTAAAGGACACAAAGTAACTCAGTGGGTCAAGCAGCATCTCGGGAGACCCTTCAGACTGAAGAAGGGTCCCGACCTGAAACATCACTTATCCAAGTTCGCAAGAGATGCTTTCTCACCCGCTGAGTTACTCCAGTTCTTTTTTTGTAAACCAGTAGCTGCAGTCGCTTGATTGTTTCATAACAAGTGAAAGTAAATTAACCTGACACATTAACTCTGTTTCACCCTCCACAGATGCCGCTTCACTTGCTAGATATTTCTAGCCCTTTAAAAAAAAATCAGATTTCCAACAATTCTATTGCTTAGTTTTTCATATCAAATTGGAAATTGGAATGGGTTCAGTGGAAATATATACAGTGGAAATATAAACATAATGAGGCAATCCTACCACGACATGAATCATTGCAGTGATTGCACTCAAACCATTGCCCATAGTATTAATCACCAGATTGGCAGAGAGATATAACAGCTATCATCAGGATACCAAGCAGAGCAATCAAAATGATGGTGGATGAAGAGGTTTTATTATTGAATGTGTTTTCAGTAGATATCAGAAGGGGCAGAAGCGCATAGCATCTGCTTTAAAGATCATAATGAAAAAAGTCAACCCAAAGTATAACAAATTCCGTACGTTTCCCGAACTTGAATTAGAAGGTGCAGGCAGTTACTGGAGTAGCTGTAAACTCAAAATTAATCTTCCATTCCTTTGTACTAAATTTAGGAAGGATTATCCCAGGCCAGTTGAAACTGACAGTTAGTATTGATTTGCTCGAATGCAGATTGCTAGCTTTTCTTCATGAGATAAGATTTTAGAACAGAGTATATGAATAATTTGACGCATAATGTGCAATAAATGAAATTGTAAAGTGCAATCTTCTTGATGCATCAGTGCATATTTTTATTTACTAACATTCCCACACCGCAGCTATTAATAGGAATTGGAATTAAATGTAAGGATTGGAGAAACATTAATCATCATTTCCAGAGTTATGTCTCTATTAGACGGTAGTTGGTGGCTACAATATTGAATAGGCACCAGTAAATACCACATCTTCAGTATTATTCATTGCTTATATCAAAAGTATGTTCATGTCATTACATTGCATATACAAGTGTCTCATTTATACATTTACACACTTTTTTCTTTCCTTGAAGCAGTACTTCAAGTACTTCCAAGTACCAAAAAGTACACAAAAAGCTGGAGTAACTCAGCGGGTCAGACAGCATCTCTGGAGAAAAGGAATAGGTAATGTTTCGGGTCGAGACCCTTCTCCAACTTCAAGTACCCTTTACAGGTTCGGAGTTTTGGGTGGCTTTCTTAGACATTTAATCCTGCTTAGAATATGTTTGACTCTCTGTGTGGTATTATATTTTCTCAGAAGAATACATGACATCTTGGCCTAACTCACCTTTGACTTACATATGGATCTGGAATAAATGTATCATCAAGTATTTCTTCAATTAGTGCTTGGTCTTTATGGCAATATTCATTGCCTGCCTATTTTCAATATAATCCTGCACTTTAAGAATATTATTTGCCAGAAAAGAACATTTCCTTTCTCTTTATTTATGTTGTGAAATACTTTTTTATAGCCCTCTCCCACGGTATGAGTTCATTCCAAGAGCTCTCCCAAGTTTAAAAAAAATCAAACTCGTGGTAAGCACGGATAATGAACGTAGCGGGTACGTCGGCGCTCGGGAACGTCTCTTAGCGCTAACGGCAGGTACTCGGGAAGGTTCGCTAATGGCAGGTAAGCACAGGAAGACTCATGAAGATTTTTCAACACGATGAAAAATGTCCACAAGAGCCCCGAGTACCGACGAGTGGCCATTACCGTAAATCTCCGAGTTCGAATCAGGGCAAACTTGGGAGAACTCTTGGAATGAACTCGTACCGTGGGACAGGGGTTTTACAAGTTCAAGTGTACACTCCAAAACTTGCATTGATATTCTGACTGCATTTTCTGCCTAAACAACAACTGCACTGGAACCTTTCTGCACTATGTTAATGCTTTCAGGCTTCCGCTAACTACCAGCACCATTCTTTCACTGGACCCTCAACTCATGCTTTCTTTGAAAGATTTCCTGCCGCACTATTCAAGTCTCAGCCATGTTCTCTCAGTTTCACCCAGCAACAAAGTTTTCAACTACCACACTCAGCGGTGTCTATCAGAGATCTTTAACAGATCCTGCAAAGAATTTCTTCAAAACTCTCAATATTTGTTTTAACTGTTTTCATTGCCAGTAGTAGCGTATTGACATGTGTCTGTAAGTCACTACCAAAGTGCTGGCAAGACCACAATTATTGAATTCAAGCAGACACTGGGAGCTTTCTGTACTAGGTTCCTCATTGAAGACTAACAACTAACATATGCTTACATTACACATATGATTCTGCTGTTATGTCCCTCTTTCAAATTTACATATTCACATGGAGTGGCAGCGGTGAAGATCACTGCAGCTTTCCTTCTAGCTCTTTGCTAAATCTGTGTCAACTTCCTTTGAAAATCACAGCCTGCAGGCATTGCTCTGGAGTTTAATGCAGATAGGATCCCTGCTCCTTGTGTACTCTGATAGAAGGGTGCTGTGAGGCGGTCTACCAAACTATGTAGCACGGCCTCCCGCATTACCTTACACTTCTTGCACTGAGACAGAAAGGAATTCCAAAATAGCATGCTCATTGTATCTTGTTTGAAATGGAGATGGAAACAGATAAAAGATAGGCTGTTGGAAAACAACATAAAAATAGCTGGCAAAGTTTGTTGGCTCCAATTAAAAAACAATCAATGGTAACTATTAATTTGTTTTTATACCATGTGGAGAGTCAGTAAGCAAATGATTTAAACTTAATCTGCAGGGTAACACCTAACCACTTTGAACTCCACCATTATATTTGTTCCATTTTACACTCAGTCTGTGGGAGGAAATAATAATGAAAAGTGAAATGCTTAATATTATCATCTTATTATCTTGCGTTAAAATGCAACAGTCTAATAACAGAAGCAACAAACCTAACATATTATCCAGATTAGACACAAAAAGCTGGAGTAACTCAGCAGGGACATGCAACATCTCTGGAGAGAAGGAATGGGTGACGTTTTGGGTCGAGACCCTTCTTCAGACTGGAGAATGGTCTCGACCTGAAACGTCACCCATTGCTTCTCTCCAGAGATGCTGCCTGTCCCGCTGAGTTACTCCAGCTTTTTGTGTCTATCTTGGGTTTAAACCAGCATCTGCATTTCCTTCTTACACATATTATCCAGATGGACAGGATACTGGTTGAACAATTGGCTTTGATCCTCTGCCTCAAAGCGAACAGTATTTACCAAAAATGCAATATCCTGAATCTAAGTCTTTGGAGTATTGTTAACAGGATCAGTTTCTCACATATGGTCTGGCCAGTTCAGCAAATGACTGCAGGGTTGTTCGAACAGAAGTGGTGACAGGGGCGCTCTCACTGGTGTGAAATATGTTAAATTTCTCATGGAATAACACAGCAACAGATGGTCCATTATGAAAGCATGAAGGTGGATTCAAATATAAATTACTGCTGAGACTGGGTCAGTGCTTTATTTAACATCTAAAGTCAAGGCGGCAGTGAAAGGTCTGAAATTGTGGCCTCTTGAAATCTACAGAAGTAATAATGCTTGTTATCTGACGAATATTGTTAAATCCACCTGGCATTGATTAATACATTTCCTACCACTGAAGACTGGATTTCGTTCCCAGACGGTTGTTTGAGATTTAGTGTGTATTGTGTATTAATACCAACCTAAAACAGTTTCAAGAGTGTTTATTTATCTAAATCACAAATCACTGACATTTTAAGTCTTATTCAGGGATTTGTTCTTATGAACCCATTCAGCACAATTTTAACTATTCCCTTTATGGTCTTAATAAACAACTATTCCATTCCTTTTTGAAAATAAACTCCAGAATATCACTGGAATTGCTCTTAAGGCTCCTGTAATAACTACTAATGCTCCTGCAATTGAATAGGTTGAATGAAATGATTCGGACTTGATAGATGATAATAATAATAATGGACATATATTGTTCAATACGACATCCTTAGAAATGGACTGATGTTGTTTATGATGGGCAATATATATAACTGAACAATCCCCATGGTTATATAGTTTGCAAGTGAGCTAGACTGTATTCACAATTGGCCAGTGGTTTATAAGAAAACTGCAGTCAGTCAATAGGATCAAAGCATCTGTACCTGTGCACCACAGCATGGACATACTGAATGCACCGGAGGTCAAATCCAGGCACGGTAAACGTTTAACTCCATTGATGACCTCACTACTGTCTTGGAGTGGCTCCAAATGCTGATCGAAGAGCCTGGATTCACTCCATATCTGACCACAGACCGTGACACGCACATCCAGCGTTGCCCCGCTCAATTAAATGTTGTCACTTTTAATTAAAAAGTAAGGGAAGGCCAGTTTAATTTTACTTTTTTTCATTATTTGACATTATAATATGTTTTTTTTAATTAACTTGTCATTTCACCTATTTTTAGCTAATTGTTATTATATTTTAAATTTCTTCAAGAGTAAAGCCACATTTCCTAAAGAAGAATTATATTTTAGACGTCCTAGCATGGAACACCTCATCTTGAGAACAGAAGCAGTGGAAATGGGGCAACTGAGGGATGGGGAAGGTGTCCTTACAATATTGGAGGAGGTGCAGTCAAGGTATCTGCGGGAGTCCATAGAAATTGGCAGATCATGTGTTTCCTGATACGGAGGCAGAGAGATGCAGAAAAGGAAGAACAATATCAGAAATTGCCCAAGTGAATTTGAGGGTAAGGCAAAAGTTGGTGGCAAAGGTGATAAAATTAACGAGTTCCGCATGAATGTTGGAAGCAACACCAAATAAGTTGTCAACATAGCAGGGAAAAAGTTGGACAGTAGCTTTGGAACAAGGACTGCTCCATAAGATTAGCATGGAGGTTGTACTTGAGAAAGGGACCATATCAGATATGATTTAGGCTTATATTCAACTGAGAAAGAAAGAAGAGATCCTTATCCCATGCTCTCAAAAAATATAATTGAATTTGTTGTTTTTTTGTTTGTTTATTGAAGGTTAACATTGTTTTTTGAGTGTTCTTTGCCAGCAATAGATTTGTATATGTTTGTCTCTGAGCAACATGATAAACAAAAGTGATCTAGTTTGTGCAAAATCCAACTCACAGTGTGAGCTGAGCTATTATTCTTGAAACAAATTACTTAATATTTGTTATAAGGAGAACTACCTGGAAACACTAGAGAACAACATGTTGAAACAAATAAAGATCAGAAGGAAATTAACATTAGCAATTAAATTATTGAAGACATCAATGGAACCAAAAGATAAAAAAAATCCCTAAGACCTTATGACCTACTTCCCAACGTTTTGTAAGAGGTGACTATGAAGGTAGCAGATGCGCTGATTGTCATCTTCCAACATTTTCAATTAAATTAGCTCGCCTGCAGTCCGTTTGTCTTTTCTGTTTTTTGTTTTCTCTTGTCCCGTTTTTACAGTGTATTTCGGTTTATTTAGTTGTGTATGTGTGGGGGGTGGGTGTAACATGTTTTTTGACTCTTCCTTTGGGTGGATGCGACTTTTCTTGCTGTATCCCCCGTCTCCGTGTCCGTCTGCGCTGAGACTTATCGCGGAGCTGTCATATGTTATGACTGCAGGTTAAACCATTTTGTTGCACTGAAAAGTGCAATGTCAATACATTGAATCAAATCAAAAAAAATCTAAAGGAAGGAGGGAAAGAGAAGACAGGGACAAAAGATCAGTCTGCCTGTGGCAGAGGGATCTATAGTGGAGAAATATCTAGAATCTACTATTGAGATAGTGATCAAATGTCTCATAAAATAAGAATATTTACAAGCAGAGTCAAGTATATTTGTGGAAGAATTTCAAGGAAATGCAGCAAAGGTTAATCAGATTGATTGCTGAAATAGGGCCATTTTTCAAAGAAGAGTGATTAGGCAAATAATTCATATACAGGTGCACAACCTTTTATCCGGTGTTCCAGAAACCGAAAAGCTCCGAAAACCGGCCATTTTTTCCAGATGTCGTCTGCGCACCAAAGCTCGCGTTTGGCGCCAAACGTGACCCAAAACGACCCACGGTCAACCCAGGTCTGTACTACTGTAGTGGCTGCCTCCTCCCTGGAGACCGGGAGACGCTTAAACATCTGTAAATCATTGCTTAAATGTTAGTCAGTTAGTTTGGAGGGCTTTTATGTGAAGGGGGGTGAAGGGATAAACTTTAATTCTTAGTCCCCTACCTGGTCGGAGAGGCGGGGAGCGGTCAATGCCTTACCGGGTCGCCGTGCAGTAAGCTCCGCAGCGCTGTGGCCGTTGGGGCGGCGGGCGGCGCCAGTTGTAGCTCCGACCCCGGCAACTCTACCCCTGGCTGCGAGGCGCTCCAAATCCAGCGCGGCCCGCGGCCGGACGCCCCAGCTCCGCGAATGTCGGGAGTCGGCAGCGTCGCAGCGCTGGGATACCAGCGGGGAGCGGGCAATGCCTTACCGGGTCGCCGTGCGGCAAGCTCCGGAGCGCTGTGGCCGCCGACACACAACATCGCGGAGCTTCGCTGGATTTGGAGCCGCGCAGCCAGGGATAGAGTTGCCGGGGTCGGAGCTCCAACCGGCGCCGCCCGCGGCCGGACGGAGCCCCCAGCTCCGCGGCTCCAAATCCAGCGATGCTCCGCGATGTTGTGTGTCGGCGGCCACAGCGCTCCGGAGCTTGCCGCACGGCGACCCGGTAAGGCATTGCCCGCTCCCCGCTGGTATCCCAGCACTGCGACCAAAGATCCTATAGCGGAGCTCCTCTAGGATCTTTGGCTGCGATGCCGCCGACTCCCGACATTCTCGGAGCTGGGACGTCCGACCGCGGGCGGCGCTGGATTTGGAGCGCCTCGCAGCCAGGGGTAGAGTTGCCGGGGTCGGAGCTCCAACCGGCGCCGCCCGCGGCCGGACGGAGCCCCCAGCTCCGCGAGGTCGGGAGTCGCCGACCAGGTAGGGGACTAAGAATTAAAGTTTCCCCCTTCACCCCGACTCCACCACCACCACATAAAATCCCTCCAAACTAACTGACTAACATTTATGCAATGAGTCTCCCGGTCACCCGGGAGGAGGCAGCAGCTCCAGACTTTTCAAGCCGCCCGCGCTACCTACCTAATCTACGCTAAAAATCTTCCATTCTGAAATCCGAAAATGTCCGAAATCCGACAAGTGTCTGGTCCCAAGGCTTTCGGATAAAAGGTTGTGCACCTGTACTTTCCAGAGTACGTGATCTTACTGAATCATGCAAAGTTCTTTTGGAGATACAGGGAAAGTAATTCTTCTAGCTGGTATGTCTAAATCTAAGGGACACAATATAAAAATAAAGATTTGGCTATTCATGATGGTAAAGATAATAAGATTCTTCTCCTAAGGCAGTGAATCTTTGGAAAATCCACCCAAAATGAACGTGTAAGTTTAGTTGATGAGTATATTCAAGGCAGATACCTAATGCATTGTTCACCTACAATGGAGATCCTGGACAAACAGTATAGGGTTAGTACAAAAAGGTTGCTTTGAGGTCTAGGTTAAGCCACAAACGTAATGAAGGTATTGAAAGGGATAGGCTTTAATTTACGGAGACAACATATTTTGGGTGATCTAAATCTAAAATAAAACAAAAACAAATGCTGGAAATATTCAGTAGGTCAATAAGCATCTATAGAGCTTACCAAATCTGATCAATGATCTCTGACCAGAACATTAAAATATTTATTTAATAGGATTGAATTATGTTGTTAAATGTTAAAGAAAATAATTGAATACCATGGATTTTTTATTGTCTGAATTGCCTCACAAAAGTGCAAATTGAATTTGGGGAAGTTCAAATGCAATTAAAAACAGATCTGGGATTGGCACTTCACATCTGAATATCCTTAGCCCAACAAGTTGGGAACCATGTCGATTTTTTTTGGTGATATATATATATTAATGATTCAGATCCAAATGTATGCAGCTCAAATGCAAGCTTGCAGATGGCACACAAATTGGCCTTGTGGATAAAATTGAGGAGGAATGCATTTAACTGCAGGTACATATGGATGGCCCCTTTAGTTGTATAAAAACGCAGAGATTTTTCAACTCAGAAGTCTGAGGTACTGCTTTCAAGGGGTGTAGCATGACAACAGAATGCACAATAAAAGGGAAGATACTGAGAAGTTTGTCGGAGCATAGTGAATAAACTGTGAGACCACAAATCCTTTAAAGCAGAAAGAAAGGTTCATAACAGTTAAACCGGCATATATGATTATTTGCTTTTATATCTGAGGCACAGAATATAAAACACATGAGCTTATATAGACAACACAAATTAGACCTCAGTTTCCCCCTAATTAGAAGAAAGTTGTGATTACATGGAAGACAGCAGAGGAAATTCCAAGGATGTTGCCAGTACTGGAATTTTAGTTATCAGGAAGGATTGGGTATATTGGGCTAAAGTGTCTTTTTCCATGCTGTATGGCTTTAAGCTATACCTTTCTTCTTGGAACTGAGAAGTCTCAAAAAGTGTAACATTTTAAGTGACCTAGATAGAATGAATTTTCATTAACATAAGGGACAACTATGTAATAAAGATTTGATATAATTAGGAGAAGGAGATGAAGAAAACAAAATATCCGAAGGGTGATTGAAACAAAAAAACACAAAATGCTGGAGTAACCAAAGGGTCAAACAGCATCTCTGGAGAACATGGATAGGTGATGTTTCGGGTTGGTCCTCCTTCAGACTGGTCTGAAGACCTTCAGTCTGAAGAAAGGAACCCGACCTGAAATGTCATCTTTCTCCAGAACTTTGTGTTTCTTGTAAACAAGCATCTACAGTTCCGTGTTTCTACAAATGGCGATGGAGTATGGAATTCAATAACTGAATTAGTGATAATTGCAGAAGCATTGTCACATGTAAATAGTATTTAGAAGTAACTCTTCAGGCAATGGACCCGCTGCTGAAAGGTAGCATAAGGTAGGGCATCTCTTTTTCTGACCACACCGACATAATGGAGGTGAATAGCCTCCATCTGCAAGGTAATCTTCTGCAATTCTATCAACATTGCTGGAGGGAGGTAGGGAGGGTAGTTGCCATGTCTACACTCCCCCTCTCTAACGCCTCCCTCTCTACCTTCACTCCCACCCTCTCTACCCCCTCCTTCTCTACTCCCTCTCCCTCCATCGCCCTCTCCCTCTCTACCCTCCCTCCCCCCCACTCTACCCCTCTCCCTCTCTCCTCCTTGCTCTCACTCTCTACCCCTCCCTCTCTGCCCCTCCCTCTCTATCCCCTCCACCTCCCTCTCTACCCCCTCCCTCTCCTTCTCTACTCACCTCACCCTCTATCCCCCTCCCTCTCTACCCCCCTCCCTCTCTACCACCCCTCCCTCTCTACCACCCCTCCCTCTCTAGTGATTGAAGAGGGAGGGTGAAAAGGAGGAGGAAGGAGTGCTTGGGGATGAGGAGAAATGAGCCAAGCCTGCGCAGATGGGGGCTATGCGTGAGTGTTGCAATATTGTGTTGGGGGAACAGGTTGCATTGGGGGAATGGGTGAGTGGTAGGATCTTGCATTGGGGTAGCAGATCCAATGGGTTTGTACTTGGTCTAGTTCATTTGTAAAATTAATTCTGTTTAGTCTCTTGATAGGAAAAACAATAAAAGGTTACAATCCCAAGGCTAATCCAAACCATTCTTGTTTGCCTGGCATAAACATGTCCCAATACAGTGAGTTTCCTCTGATTATCACCAGTATGGGCTAAGGGTGAGTGAGACTTAGTAGGCCCAGTAACGGTAAGACTACTCCTAATTCATTATGTTCAGGAGAAGTGTCCCTCTCAATCCAATTTCTCCAGTAAGTTCTCTCAGGCTTCCGTTTTGCATGAGGCTAACAAAAATGATAGCCATCTTTTCCCTACAGATGGATGACATTTCAGGTGAGCACATACATTTTTTTCAGAGATGCTGCATGACCCGCTGAGTTACTCTCGCATTTTGGCTGTTTTTGTAAACCAGCATCTGCAGTTATTGCTTTTACATTTCACATGGTCTTTTTCCTGCTGTTTTATATATGTAATTTTGTGGTGGTATGGTGTTCCATCTTAATGTTGGGAATCCTGCAGCATCCTGCATGTTAAGTGACACCTGACAAAGGAAAGGGGGTTGGGCTCCAGGGGTAATGGAGGAGTGTGCCAAACCTCCATTCACTATAGTTCTGCCTCAAGTAAAGGAATGCTGCTCAGATTTAAACAGCTACAACTGTCAAAATATCCAGTGAGTAGTTACTAGACTTCCACAATATTAACTAAATTAAAAAGTAGTTGTCAGCAAATAACTCACAATCTATGAAAACCACCAGGGCAGGGAGAAGTGCCTGGGAGAGCTTGGTGTGGGGCCTCACATTGACCATTACCTTCTAAGAGGTAGGCCAAATCAGTCGAGTGAAGCCCAGTGGCAGGTTAACCACCACAGTCCACAGGGTATCAGCACCCCAGGCGAAGCTCAACCAAGTATTGTCCCACCAACGGACATGAGTCCAGAGCCCAACCAGCCACACTCAACGGTAGAGAGGAAGATGGAAGGAAAAAAGCAGATGGAGCAGTCACTGGGTGTGGCTGAAGAGAAAAGATGCTACATGTCCATCTTGAGGCTAACCATAAGATACACACCCAGGGCTGATCACCCTGCGGTGGGCCTGCCTCGACTGAGGGTGTCTTGTGATAAAAGGCCGAAACACCCAGTGACGTTGAGGTACACAACTGAAGATGTGTCTGATTGGTAGCAAAATCACCTAGTGGTCACCCCCAAGAATACTGGGTGTCAGTTGCGGTGAAGAACCTTAGGGATTGTAACATCCAGTCCTACTAATCAAAACGTACTTTCAGGTTATACAGTTAATAACCACATTGTAAAGCATCTGCTTTGATTCAAATTGGGGAAATGATTTTGACTATTTGTTTTTTTTCATTACATGTTCAGAGGAAGTTATCACAAGTTCTGAGCATCCTTTATTCACAAATAATGAAGTAAAATGACCTCACCATAACCAACACAGAATGTACCAAGGATGTTGAAATAATGCTTCTATGACCAAATTAAAAATTTGATTATCTGAACTAAAGATCTCGAGACATGAGAAGTCCCAAATTGACATCTATGGAATTTATATTCAATTACTGAGAAATAATTTGGAATTATAAAGCTAATGTAATTATTAGTTAATGGGTGAATAAAGATAAAAGTTCATGTTTTTTTCAGAAAGAAAATCTGTCAGTCTTATAAATTCTGACTAACTTGTGATTCCTGACTTACAACAACGTAGCTAGCTCTTAATGGCTAGATCTCACAGTGCGACCTGATGCAAGATGTCACCCGAGTGAAGTGGTCGTGGTCCAGTAAGAGTTCCGCACGATATAGCGGGAGGTAGATAAAGAGTTCCCACGGTACTCTGCAATTCTGTCATTTTTGCGAGTGACTTGTCCGTCTCCCGATCTTTCCCGTTAATCGTGAATGAACATCGTGGACTGTAGTGTAGTTAATCACGTGGCACAAATGATGTTACTTTGTTGTCACACACTATATTGGTTTTTTTCACCCGAGCCCTTTAATGAGCTGAAGAATAATCTGTGTTTTTTTAGACAAATGTTGTTTGGTGTGATGCACCTTCTCTCAATATGTGCAAGAAGTCGTCTTTTTATTTTGTCAAATATGAATAAAGACTGTGTCTCACATTGACCGTGATGATTGTGTTATTTTATGATCTACTGAGAGGTGAAACTTTCAGTCTGAAGAAGGCTCTCGACCCGAAACGGCACCCGTTCCTTCTCTCCAGAGATGCTGCCTGTCCCGCTGAGTTGCTCCAAGCAACTGGTGTCTATCTTCAAAGGACTGACCACCGGGCTGGTTGTCGGGGCTGGCGTGTTGCGTTTCACAGACCGAACTTGGGACGGGACTGGAGTTGGGAGGGAAGGGTGGGGGAGTCGTGGGAGAGGAGGGGGAGACAGATGGGGGTGTCTTCATTTAGTGGTGGTGGGTGTCTGTCACTGAAACAGGCAGGTGAGATTTCACATTCACCTTGTGTGTGCCTCTCTCTCTTTCTCCCTCCCTCCCTCCCTCACACACAGGCATGAATGGATGAACTCCGCGGGCCAGGCAGCATCTACGGAGGGAAATGGACAGGCGACCCATTCTTCAGGCTGCCTTATGTCTCTCTCCCTCCCCCTCCCCCCAACTCCCACCCACACACACGAATGCTGGAGAAAATCAGCGGGTGCAGCGGGTGCAGCGGGGCCGAAACGTTGTCTATTTCCTTCGTTCCATAGATGCTGCTGCACCCGTTGAGTTTCTCCAGCATTCGCGTGTGTGGGTGGGAGTTGGGGGGGGAGCAGAGAGACATAAGGCAGCCTGAAGAATGGGTCCCCTGTCCATTTCCCTCCGTAGATGCTGCCTGGCCCGCGGAGTTCATCCATACATGCCTGTGTGAGAGGGAGGGAGGGAGGGAGGGAGAGGGAGAGAGAGAGAGAGAGGCACACACAAGGTGAATGTGAAATCTTACCTGCCTGTTTCAGTGACAGACACCCACTGCCACTAAATGAAGACACCCCCATCTGTCTCCCCTCCTCTCCCTCGACTCTCCCACCTTTCCCTCCCAACTCCAGTCCCGTCCCGACCCCCTGGGAAACTGAAGGTTTCCCGCTGTAATTAAAGAGTTCCCACGGTAGACTGTAAAACTGGGACCCTGGTTCTGGACTCCCCCAACATCGGGAACATTCTTCCTCCATCTAGCCTGCCCAATCCTGTAGATACGATTAGACAGGTATCTAGTTATTTAATTCAATTAATGATTTCTATCGCCCAGCCTCTCATCTTTCAATCGGGTTCGGCCAGGAAGGATCTGCAGATGTTGGATTAAAACCAAGATAGACACAACATGTAGCTCAGCGGGACAAGCAGCATATCAGAAGGGTCTCGACCCGAAATGTCACCCATTCCTTCTCCCAAAAGATGCTGCCTGCCGTCGAGTTACTCATTCTCTTTAAACCGGCATCTGCTGTTCCTTCCGACACATGCACAAGAAATAGGCAACTTTTCGGGCCGAAACGTTGCCTATTTCCTTCGTTCCATAGATGCTGCTGCACCCGCTGAGTTTCTCCAGCATTTGTGTGTGTGGGTGGCAGTTGGGGGGGGGGGGGGGCTGTGTAGAGAGATATAAGGCAGCCTGAGGAAAGGCTCGCCTGTCAATTTCCCTCCGTAGATGCTGCCTGGCCCGCGGAGTTCCTCCAGTTAGAAACTGCTTTCAGACAAAAAGAGACACAAACTGCTGGAGTACAATAGCTCAGCAAGTGAGAGTACAATAGCTCAGCAACACTCAAAAATGAAAAAGAATAAAAATGTGATTATTTCACCTCCCTTCAACTATTTTGTGTTTCAGCATGAGAGGGATTATAACATTAGAGACATTCCTCTTGTAGTGATGTGTTAATGAAGAGTTGCAGACATCAATCTGATAGTAAAAAATATATTTATTTAACCTCACCTTATGTCCCTTCTGTCAAGCTTCCGGGTTTGCCGTTTGCAGGAGTTCCCACGGTACTCGTAAGAGTCATTACGGATATCGCACGGATATCGCACTGGCATCTGCACTCATACAATGTTGAAACGCTGCTCAAGACACTCTTGCAGAAATTCAAAAATGTTTGAATTTTCTCCCGACCTTACCAAGTCACACAACTGCCTGCCGTCAGCGCCACGGAGGTCCTCGGTGGTCCACGAATGCCGTACTGCTATCGCAGAAGGTTCCCACGATGTTAAACTCTTGTTAGGTCTTGCTTCAGGTCGCACCGTGAGATTGCCCTTTAAACATACAACTAATCCAGCAAGCCACTCAGTGGTGTCAATTCATCATTCAAAACATATTAAGACTAAAACTAGCTGAGCAATTGATTTGGATAGGATAGATACACTAAAACCACTCTATTGTGAGGCTATTGTGAAATTGTGGCAAAATTCAGAGAGCCGTGCCAAAGAACAGTCAGGCAATTTGCTGACATGGTCCCATTCAGAAAGTTGTAACATTTATCCAGTAATCCAATAGTATGCCTAAGCATGACATTTCCCTATTAAGACAGATGACAGTTGGCTGCCCAGAAACGTCCAGAGAAAGTTGATGTAGGAATCTTCAGCGCTGACTTTGGACTTGCATGAAGAAGGGTCTTGATCTGAAAAGTCATCCATTCCTTCGCTCGAGAGATGCTGCCTGTTTCGATGAGTTTCTGCAGCATTTTGTGTCAACCTTGATCAGAGATACCTCTTGCTTATGGAGACAAGAGGATAGCACACTGTCTCAACTGGCAGAGCCACTGCCTCACAGCGTCAGAGATCAAGGTTTATTCCTGACCCTGGGTGCTGTATATGAGGAGTTTACATGCTCGCCTTGTGACTGTGTAGTTTCCTAGCACATTCCAAAAACATGCAGGTTAGTATGTTCGTTGGCTGCTATAAACTACTGCTAGAGTGTAATTTATGAAAATCCGGGTAGATAATAAATGGGATTAATGTATGATTGGCGTCAATGTGTGGTGAATGTTAGGCATGGATTTGGTGGGCTGAAGCGCCTGTTTCCAGACTGCATTTTGCTAAGATATTTTAACCATATTTTTCTGATGACTTAAGGGTAGTTGAATATCACTCTGAGGAAAGTCTGAATGCATAGTCACAGAATTTACACTCGATGAAGACGTCAGGGTCCATCACCAACGACAGTTCAGATACATTATCACTGATTCAGCAGACTGAATACTGAAGGATAGAATTGACCAGTGTGCCTGTAGTAGATGGGGAAAGAAACAAAATGAGAGAAAAATATGGAAAATTGCCCAAAGATTTCTTGCTTATGAAAAGACCATACAATTTAGCTAATTACTGCCAATCAGTGGACTCTCTATCATAGAAAATAGGTGCAGGAGGAGGCCATTCGGCCCTTCTAGCCAGCACCACCATTCATTGTGATCATGGCTATCATCGGTAAAGTGATGGCAGGCATCACCAGTATTGCTACAAGCAGGACTTACTCACCAATTACCTGTTCATCAATGTTCAGTTTGAGATTTGTCAAGGCTACTCGACTCCAGAGTGCATTGTAGCCTTTGTCCAACCTGGATAAAATAGATGAATTGCAGACATATTTCCCTTGAGTGTGACTGCCTTTGATATTAAGGTCATATTTGACTGAGTGCAGGATCAAGTACTAAAGTGAAATCAGCAAAAATGAGGTGGACATCTTTCACAAAGAAGACATCTTTAGCGTGAGAGGGAGAGAGATACAATGCGGAAACAGGCCCTTGGCACACTGATTCCACACTGACTACAAATCCACCTGTTTGCACTAATCCAACAATAATTCTACTCTAAAGCAGCATTAGCAGTTCATTGTTTCTACATTAATTTTATTTTATTTTATTCTCCCCGCATTTTCATCAACTTGTTTCAGATTCTACCACCCACACACTCTAGGGCTAATTAATTTGCCAATTTACACTTTTTTGGGGATATGGGAGGAAACCACAACGGTCACAGAGAGAACGTGCAAACTCCACGCAGTTAGCAACAGGGGTCAGGATCAAATACACACCTTTGGCATTGTGAGGCAGATGCCCTACTAGCTGTGTTACTGTGCTGCCATTGTTAATGAACCAGATTGTTGCAGCTAGACTTCAGCAGGGCAGCGTCCATGCACCATATCACTTTATTTACTTCAAAGATGACCTTTGTGATTTTTGAAGTAAGTGGGAAATTACTGTAGACTCCAGCCGTCAGTTCAACTGCCGCCTGGGCTCCAGTTCAGGCCCTGACCATCTCCAGGCTCGTCCCTGAACCCGGACCCAGGCTTGTCCTTGGTTCCAGCAGCGGCTTCTTTCTCAGCCCCGGTCACAGCCCCATCCCAAGCCCTGGGCTCGGCCCTCACTCCAGCACATGCATCAGTCTCAGCTCCAGCCCAGGCCCAGTCCCAGTCCTCGGGCTCGGCCCACGTTACCACCCTCCCTACCAGGTACCGGGTGACCATCGGGCATTGGTAGCCACCACCATCCCCGCTCACCGTGAGCGCTGGAGTGCCCCTCCTTCCCGGAGTGTCCTATCCTGCCTTGCGAGTGCATTTTGACATCACTTGCAAGGCAGGTGAGTTTGAAGAAATCGGGCTGTTTTTTAAATTTCAAGTATTAATAACTTTGGAAATATAGGTGGGAATGCAACGGGAAGATGTTTATCGCCACTAAAGGAAATATGTGAGTAGGATGTGCAAAAATGTGAAGGCTATGGCCTAGTGTTTGGAAGAAGATAGGAATTACCCAGATTACTCCAACTGACACCAACAAGATGAAGACTGTTAGTCATATAGAGATGTTACCCATTTACCTGATTGCCCTTTACAAAATAAGATTATTTTAAATATCCCAACATGCTGCCTAGTGCAATGATACTGTTTAAGTTGTCAAAGATTTCTCTTCGAGCTCAGGAAATATTTAGTGGAATATTTTTCATACACTAACCAGCAGGCTTTGAAAACCCATTAGGCAATCAAATTAGTGAAGATGCTCTTGAATCGTTACGGTATTAATGCTCACTTATCAAAGATGTAGATATAGAGGCTGTAGAACACAAAGCAAAAGCGGTTTTCTGGAGTAATGCTGTGGAACTTTGGTTCAGATTCTGAGCTCTGCATCTACACTCCAACCTCTCCCAGTTGACTGTGCCTGAACCCTCTGTCAGTGGATCATCAACTTCCTGACAGACATGAAGCAGCATGTGAGGCTTGAAAGCACATCTCAGACTCGCAGACCCACAGCATTGGAGCACAGCAAGGATGAGTACTCTCCCCTCTCCTTTACTCACTATAACAATGACTGCACTTCCATAGACTCTTCTGTCAAGCTTCTCAAGTTTGCGGATGACTCAAACCTGATTGGACTGTTCCAGGATGGGGAGGAATCTGCCTATAGACAGGAAGTGTCACAGCTGGCGTCCTGGTGCCATCGCAATAACTTGGAGCTCAATGCTCTTAAGACGGTGGAACTGATTGTAGACTTTAGGAGAGCTCCCACTCCCCTCCCCCCACTCACCATCCACAACACCACAGTCACATCTGTGGGGTCATTGGAACCATCATCTCCAAGGACCTTAAATGGGAGGCCACCATCTACTCCACAGTAAAAAAGGCCCAACAGAGAATGTAATTTTTGCAGCAGCTGAGAAAGCACAATCTGCCGCAGGCAATGATGGTCCAGTTTTATTCTGCCATCATAGAGTCTCTCTATCATGGTCAGCTTAGGCTCAGCCACCAAGCATGACATCCGTAGATTGCAGCGCATCATTCGATCAGCAGAGAAGGTTGTTGGCTGCAACCTTCCCCCCATCGACTAACTGTACACTGCAAGGGCCTGGAAGTGAGCGGGTAAGATCATCTCAGACCGCTCTCACCCTGGCCACAAACTCTTTGAAGCACTTCCCTCTGGAAGGCGACAACGGACTGTCAAAGCCGCCACAGCCAGACATAAAATCAGCTTTTTTCCACTCAACAGGCAAATGTCTATAGCCTCCTTGAGCTCTGGTATTTTGTTTCATTCTTCACGAGTTTAAATTATAATGTTTATTTTTAATTATCTACTGTATATCGTGTTGTTACTTGTGAGCAAAGCACCAAGGCAAATTCCATGTATGTATCCGTATTTGGCTAATAAAATGTATTCACTTCAATTCAATTCAATTCAATTAATCAGAAACCAACCTCAAGTTAACTACTTCTGTATTTTTTAACAATAACGTGATTAAACAAGTTATTGCTTTAGCGGGACAGGCAGTATCTCTGGAGAGAAGAGATGCCTGTCCCACTGAGTTACGCCAGCATTTTGTGTCTACCTTTGATTTAAAATCAGCATCTGCAGTTCCTTCCTACAACCTATTGCTTCACATGCTTGGTGAGAAATTAAGCATTCTATCCAAAGGCAATAATTAATCTGTACAGACAGTTTTGCTACAACACAATAGATGTGTTCCTAAGAAACCACACATAATAGAAAACTGTGTTTAGAAACTATTTTGTCAATGGGGAAAAGTGAGTTAGCGGCTTGTGAGTTTCTGATGTGATAACAATGTTATTTCTCCCACAGTATTTTTAAAAATAAAGGTCATTTTAATAACTACAAGCTGATTTTTGTTACAGCAAGCTAAAAATGCTAAAGGCTCTATGTTACATTCGTTAATGGGTCATTGCACATGTGTCAATAGAAACACTTTTCAATTTCATTGGCCACCTGCAGTTAAATTGACAGACTGTGTTCTTAATGGGCCTGTCCCACTTAGACGACTTTTTAGGCGAGTGCAGGAGACTGTGCTCGCCAAATGATCGCCACATGTTCGCTGGTGGTCTCTGGTGAGTTTCCTCCATGGTCACTATGAGTTCCAGCATTCTGGGGATTAGTCGTGGCCTCAGCATGGTGACCGCAAATGTGTCAACATGTTGAAAATTTTTCTGCGACCAAAAATTGGTTGACATGGAGTTAATTGATAATCCTGTAGTCGTATGTGCAGTTGTAGTTGTGGTCGCCATGTAGTTGTAGGTAGTCGAGGTAGTCGTAGGTAGTTTTAGTTAATCACCTTTGCTGACTGGCCATTTTCATAGGCTCATTGGGGGAAAAAGACATAAGCAGGAGTTTTCAGTACCAAGGATAGTGTTAAATGTCCGACAAACTTCACAACTGTGTATCTCTCGCTTATTAAAAGTTGTCAGGCTTCATAAAAGTAGTCTCCACTCCTTCTCTCTCCCCCTCCCCCCCTCCCCCCCCCCCCCCACCTTCTCCTCCCCCCTCCCCCCTCTCCCCCCACCCCCCTCTTTTAAAGGACTTACTGTACACTGAGCTAGCCATCTTAATTACAGTGCCAACCTTCCTATTCATCGCGGTGTGTGTCTGTATCACCTTGGCTTTGCACTGTATGAATTTCAGACGGCGCTCCCGCCACTTGGCCAGGCCCCCGCCTTTGCGATGTGTTTGTGTGTGTGTGTTCCACTCTGACAGTCTCCATTCCAGTTCCCAGTTTTTCAGGTGACTGCCTGCAACTTGACAGTCGCCGGCAGTCCACTGAAAAATCGCCTAAGTGGGACAGGCCCATAAGATGCAAGGGTGTTTGATTACTATGGGGAGGTTACACGGAAAAATCATAGACTTTTTTTTGCACATATAGCATTTTTTTCTGCATATCAAATACTGAACTAACTTTTATACGTTTCTCTAGTTCCTGATAGAAATCGCATGAAAACCAATTTGGCCTGCATAATATAAATAGAAATCCGTAATTCATCAATCGCATTATATCCAATTCATGTTATGAAAATAAACAATGCAGGGGAATGGGAGACTATTGGAGACTGTTGGAGATCATTGGGAACACTCACATTTTCTTTCATCAAACTTTACTGGAGTTTATCTTGCAGGAACATTATTCCCTTCATCACATATCTGTACCTGTGGCAGTACCTGTGCATTTATAATCACCTATTGTATTTCTGCCAATGCATGCCACTGTGCCTAAACTGTGCACACGACAATAAACTAAACTAAAATTATTACTCTTGCTCAGAAAAGCATTATTCATACATATGAATATTGCTTTTGTCCTACAAAATTATTATTACCAATGGTAAAAGTGACAAGATTTTCCAAGGACTTAAAATAATTACATATGTCTAATTCTTAGAAGAACTAAAATCATGTCAACTCTCATCAGTATATTTAACTAAACTATTTAAGGATTTTGGGTCCACAGCATTGTTAATTGCATCAATTATATTTTTTGACACATAACCTATATTTTCCCTTTTTAACCTATTTTCTACTTCAGTGTGAAATGACTAAATAATTTTCTTGTGATGATGGTTACTATTCACACTGCGGAAGCAGTGTTTCTGTAAGAGTTCTGCCCATTATACTAGTCAATAGTCAATAGTGCTCTAATTGTCACAAATTCTTTTTGCATTCATTACACATGCTGGCACTGCCATTTTTGTGCATGTTATTCAAAGTCCAAAGTCCAATTTGCCTGTATGGCCTTCTTAGTGTCCCAGGGGTGGCTCCTGCAGCCGACCTTGAAAGCACTAGAGGCATTACCACGGTTCAACATCCTACCAGCCCACGCTCCTCATGTCCAATGTCTCCAGCTTGCTCCTGGTTGCGCTCAGGCGAGACTGTGGACGGGTTCCTGGCCACCCCAAACGACGAGCCCTCGGGTGGGCCCCGATGAGCCTTGGGGCGGGTTCCCAGTCCTACCAACAGACGAACCTTTTGGTTGCCTCTGGCAAGCCTTCAGGTGGGCAACCAGTTGCATCATCCAACAAGCCTTCAGCGAGCCCCCGGTTGCCCCGTCTTGCAATTCGTTGGACAGGTTCCCGGTCCTGCCGTCCAATGAGACTTCGCCAGGTTACCGGTTCCATTGATCGCCAAGCCTCTCAGTGAGATCTTGCCGATCGGCGAACCTACCTGGCAGACACCACGACCACAGCACTTTGGGAAAGCCTTGTATTTGTCCAATATCCCAAAATGCTTATAAGCAGATATTAGAAGGAGTGTATAAAAATACAGATGACTAGTGTATTTCATCATCTTCCTTTTTGCCGATGACAATGATACCAATTGACAATAGATGCAGGAGTAGGCCATTCAGCCCTTTGAGCCAGCACCACCATTCACTATGCTCATGGCTCATCATCCACAATCAGTACCCTGTTCCTGCCTTCTCCCCATATCCTCTGACTGCTGTCTTTAAGAGCTCTATCTAACTCTCTCTTGAAAGCATCCAGAGAATTGGCCTCCACTACCTTCTGAGGCAGAGAATTGCCGAACTAGTGTACCAGTTCAATAGCTCAGTCTTCACTACTGTAATCAACATTCTATCCATCAACGTTGTACGTGAGAGGAAATTTTTTACAAATTTGTTCCTCACCACTGGGCTTTTCTTCCTTTTGTGGCCAATTATAAGAGTAGCAAAGCCGGATTGAAAACAAGATTCTGTGCAGAGATATGAGATCTGCGGGACGCAGACTTAACATCGGAGTGGATCCCTTGCCTGGGATCGCTCCCACCGTGGCTTGCGGACTTACCATCAAGGGCGCACAGTCACAGGAGAGGCCGAGTCGGGAGCTCCATCGCCGCAGAAGGTTCGTCCAGCCCCAACGCGAGGTTCGATCGCCTGGCGCGTGGGAGCTGATGACTCCTCGATGCGGGAGCTTGATCGCTTCAACGTGGAGGGCCCGAACACCACCGGCTACGGGTCAAGACGGTCCCATCAATGGAGGCTCGAGGCCCCTGACCGAGGAAGAACAAAAGGAAGAGACTTGAACTTTATTTCGTCTTCCATCACAGTGAGGAATGAATAGGAGTCACTGTGGTGGATGTTTATGTTAAAATGTGTTTTTGAGTGTTGCTTTTAATTGTATGACTGACTTGGCCAGTGAAATTCCTCGTATGTTTCAGAACATACTTGCCGAATAAAATCTGATTCTGATTCTGATTCTGAAAAGGCTGGATGGGTCTTGCTGACAATCATAATATTTTTGATCTTACAGGAAAATAGATGCTCTTTTAAGTGTTATAGGTGGTTGATTTATTTAAGACTAATCTTCACAATGTTGTCCCATACTTAAAATGACACCAGTAACATGACATGGGCAACATTTATTACTCCAACAGTGCAATGGCAATATCTGCAATTGTATCTATTTTTTGCACATCTATCTTTCTCTAATTATGTGACAATAATTGTCATGAGAATCTTTCATATACGAGTTCAATTTATAAAGGAGTTGAGATCATTTTTAGCTCTTTGTACATTTTGTAATTTATTTAACTTTTAATTTTGTTCCTGATTTTTCTGCCCTCTGTGGTTTAATAGGGTATCAGCATTTAACAAATTGTTCAATTTTAGTTTTTTTTTATAGGCATATTTTCTCTGACAAACAATTGGACCAGCCACATATGCACTGTGGCAAAATAACATCTTAAGCTGTTTTTTTCTGCAGGAAAATACGTACTTCCTGACTCCCCAAAGCCTTTGCACCATCTGTATGTCGGTCTGAACGAAATTCTGTTTCCCTGCAGTCATACATATAATTTTAAAAAATGACAAAACACATAGTCAACACAAATTTAACATCCACCACAGTGAGTTCACCAAACACCTCCTCACTGTGGTGGAAGGCAAAATCTTAAAGTCTCTGGCTCTTCCCTCTTTGTTCTCCCTCTGCGCCGAGGCGACGGTTCAAACTCCGCGGGTGGTCGCTGCCTCGCCACAGCTCAGAGGCCGAGTCAGGTCTCCGCTGCTGCTGCCGCCGCCTCCGCCACAGCTTCGGGGCCGAGTCGGGTCTCCGCTACCGCCGCTGCTACCGCTGCCGCCGCCACAGCTCCAGGGCCGAGTCAGGTCTCCGCCGCCGCCGCCACAGCTCCAGGGCCGAGTCAGGTCTCCGCTGCCACCGCTGCTGCCGCCGCCTCTACAGCCTCGGTGCCGAGTCAGGTCTCCGCTGCTGCTGCTGCCGCCACAGCTCCAGGGCCGAGTCAAGTCTCCGCTGCCGCTGCTGCTGCTGCCGCCGCCACAGCTGCCGCCGCCGCTACAGCTTCGGTGCCGAGTCAGGTCTCCGCCGCTACTGCCGCCGCCACAGCTCCGTTGCCGCCAGCTCCGCCATTAGGCCTCGGCGCAGATGGAGACGGGGGATGCGACCGAAGAAAAAGTCGCATCCCCCGAAGGAAGAGGCCAAAGCATGTTTCTCCCACCCCACCCACATACATACACAACTTAATAAAACAAAATTAACTAAAACATGACAAAGAACAAAACGAAAGAAAAAAACAGACGGACTGCAGGTGGGCCGCAGCTGTTAAGCCAGCGCCGCCATCTTAAACTTGCTTGAAGTTTGAAACTTGCAGAATCCAGGCTCCTTGCATAGTATTTCTCCACTCTTTCCCAAATCTATGACATCCACAAAAAGAAAAGTTAACACCAACAGGCAGTTGGGAAAAAAATATATAATTCTGATTCCTCCCTTACAAACCATCCTAATCCAGAAATATAACTCCATTCCTTCAGCATGCCATCTTCTCTATCACAACTAATAATCAGCAATAAATACTGGCTATGCCAACAACACCTTTATTTTGACCATGAATAAATATAACGTAAACCTTGCTCTGACCGCAATTAGTGAATTTGTCAACACCTTATTTCTTGGAACAATATAAGGTGCCTTGCTGGTTGCTATAGTCACTGCTAGGTTTTCTGATTAGATAAAATAAATTTCTTGCCACAATCTCCAAGCTCTCAGCATCCCTTTGATTTCCTCTCTGATGTGATGAAGTTTAGACACTCAGCTGAATTAGCACCATGTAATTTAATCAGAAATACTTTTCACATTATCATTATATGCAGCTAGCAAAATCAGAATTTCTTAGAAAGCCAGATGCCTATTAACAGTGTAATGAAGCAACCTGCAAGCTTTGCGATATAGAGTAAACAGTGATTCACCTATGTCCACAGAATGAGATATTGCAGTGGTTTCATCACTACTTCAAATACTCATAGCACAAACTGTAGTGTAGCCCTACCATGGTGTTCAAAGTAGAGAGTAGATCCTCTTCTGTGCATGGTAAAATCATCAATGTACAGATGCAGGAAGAGTACAAGGAGGAATAGAAAGAGTAAGAAATGAACGTCTTGTGAGAGACGGAAATGTCGACATTTTAACAGAATAAGAATAAAATGGTAAGTAAGTTTCATATAATCTTTCCTTAGTTTGATTGGACTTTGTGTTCAGATTATTATTTTGGTAATATTTCCTCAGATAAAAAGTATTTTAAAGATTGATGAGGTTGGGGGAACTTTTTGTTTTCAGGTTCTTACCTTTCCGGAGTGTGATCAAGGTTCAGATCACATTCTCCGGGCTCTGCGGCCTACCATCGCTGGAGCTGGATGCCACCTCAGACTGTCATGAGCCCCACCACGGGGCGTGGACTTACCATCAAGGGCTCACAGTCTCGGGAGAGGCAAGTCAGGATCTCCAACATCGCAGAAGGTTCGTCCAGCCCCGATGCAAGGTTTGATCGCCCGGCGCGGGGGAGCTGACATCCCCCCGATGCGGCAGCTGAACGTCTCGACGAGGAGGGCCCAAACGCCGCCGGCTACGGGACTCAAGACCGTCCCGTCAATGGGGGGCTCGATGCCCCTGACCAAGGAAGAAAAACAAGGGAAGGACTTGGAACTTTATTTTCACCTTCCATTACAGTGAGGAATGTTTAGGCGTCATTGTAGTGGATGTTTATGCTAAAATGTGTTTTTTGAGTCTGGTGCTTTTTTAAATTGTATGACTGACCTGGCCAGTGTATGTGACAATAAATGAACTTATGAACTTATCAATCAAGGTTAGGACATCATGTTACAGCTGCACAAAGATAATGGTCAGGCCATATTTTGAACACTGTGTACAGTATTGGTCAATAAACTGCAACAAGTTTTAAAACGATTTGTAAGACTGTCACCGGAACTGGAGGGTTTGAGTTCTGTGGAGAGGCTGCTTGGTTGTTTTGTTCTACTTGACATGTAGGAGGTTGAGGAGTGAGCTTACAGAGGTTTATAAATTCATCAGGGCACAGATAAGTTGAATCGCTACCGTCTTTTCCACAGGATCAGGAAGTCTAAAATTAGAGTGTACAGGCTTAAGTGATATAGAAAAGATTTAAAAAGAGACCTGAGGGACAACCTTTTCACACAGTGCTTACATGGAACGAGTTGCTGAGAGATGTGGTCAAGGCAGGTACAATTACAATGTTTAAAATACACTATGACAGCTATATGGATAGAAACAGTTTGGAGGGATATGGACCAGGTGTCAGCAAATGTGACTAGATCAGTTGGGCACCATTGTTGTCATGGATAATCTGGGCCATAGGGCCTGTTTCCATGTTCTGTGAGTCAATGGCTCTATTTGTGATTTTACAGTGTTACACTTATTGTTCTAATCTAACAGGAAGGGAGGAAGGAAGGCAAATATGTTGCTCAGTAAATATCTATTAGCGTACCAACTTAAGGAATTATGTACTCTTACCACCCTGACTATGTATACAGTGCATCCTATATTAAGCTGATCATGCTTAAACTACAACCAATTCCTCCGTCTGCGCCGCATCTGCACCCAGTTCCAAACCAGGGCATCGGAGGTGTCCTCATTCTTTAGGGAACGGGCGTTGCCCTCTTCTACTATAAATGAGGCTCTCACCAGGGTCTCTTCTATATCCCATAGTTCCGCTCTCACTCCCCATCCCCCCACTTGTAACAAGGACAGAGTCCCCCTTATCTTCGCCTTCCACCCTACCAGCCACCACATACACCAGATAATCCTCCGATATTTTCGCCACCTCCAATGGGATCTCACCACTGGCCACATCTTCCCACCTCCTCCCCTTTCGGCATTCCGCAGAGACCGCTCCCTCCGCAACTCCCTGTTCAATTCGTCCCTTCCCACCCAAACCACCCCCTCCACTGGTACTTTCCCGTGCAACCGCAGGAAATGCTACACTTGTCGCTTTACCTCGCCCCTCGACTCCATCCAAGGACCAAAGCAGTCTTTCCAGATGATGCAGAGGTTTACCTGCACCTTCTCCAACCTCATCTATTGCTTCCGCTGCTCTAGGTGTTTAACCGCTCTACATTGGTGAGACCAAGCACAGGCTTGGCGATCGCTTCGCCCAACACCTCCGCACAGTTCGCATTAATGAACCCGATCTCCCGGTGGCTCAGCACTTCAACTCCCCCTCCCATTCCATATCCAACCTTTCTGTCCTGGGCCTCCTCCATGGCCACAGTGAGTCCCACCACAAATTGGAGGAGCAGCTCCTCATATTTTGCTTGGGTACTTTACATCCCAGCAGTATGAACATTGACTTCTCCAATTTCAGGTAGTCCTTGGTTTCTCCCTCCTTCCCCTCCCCTTCCCAGCTCTCCCACAGCCCACAGCCACCTCCCTGCAGGACCTATACACCAGGAGGTGCAGTTCCAGAACCAGCAACATAATGAGAGACCCACCACCCCAGCAACGGACTGTTCCAGCTGTTATGGTCAGACAAGTGCCTCCGCTGTCACGCTGTGAAAACAGAGAGGATGACGGAGTTTCTTCCCACAGGCCATCAGGACTGTAACCTCTTATCTCATCAGTGACTCATTTACTAATTTACTGTTGTGTTGTGTCTTTTTTAATTTTTTTTTTCTAAAATGTAAATAATGGTTCTGTTCTAATCTGTTCAGTTGATTTTGCACAATTTGCAGGCATTTCCACTTTCATTTCACTGCACATCTTGTATGTGTATGCGACTAATAAACTTGACGACTTGACTTGAAACGTCACCTATTCCTTCGCTCCATAAATGCTGCTTCACCCACTCCAGCATTTTTTACTATGGTTAAATTGAAGATATCCGTAAAATAAACCCTCAAGGCTTCAAGAAAGTCAGTACATAAGGAACGTGCAATTATAATTATGTTCTTCGACACAGTTCCACTCACCCCTGTATATGCGCCGAATGATTCTAATTTTATGCATGACCAATGGCATATGTTTTGATAATGTGACTGAAAAATGACAATTTAATGCTCAGTTTTAAATTATTGTTTATTTTAAGCCAATGTTAATTAGATAGTAAGTTCCTGAACTGCTTCCTCATATATATCTTTTCCATATTGCTGCAGAAATAATGAAAAATTTGTAAATATGCTGAGTATCAGAGATTGTTCAATAAACTTTGATTTGTGGTGGAAAATTTGGATTCACTGGGTACTGGGTTAATTATGTTACATTATGTTTGCAGGTGTATAACACTGATGTTCCGAAGATCATAAGATAGGAGCAAAATTAGGCCATTTGGCCCATCAAGCCCACTCTGCCATTCAATCTTGGCTGATCTATCTTCTCTTAACCCCATTCTCCTGGCTTCTCCTGCCATAATCCCTGACACTGTAATCATGATGTTGAATGTGCACCATTTCTCAATGGTGTGTAATGTTCACTTCCTTTTCCTAATGTGAGGTATCATTAATGGGTTTACTGCTCACTGTTGCAGCTAAACTAATTTTAATTAATTTTTACGATATCGATCTTGCTGGCAAGAGTTGATTTTTTTACCTTTTGCACTAATTGTGCATTATGAAGCTTGATTGTGAGCTGATAGTCGTCTTGAATTGCCTTATTTGGTACAGGAAACTGTTCCACAGTTGCTGGTGGGGGAGATGCTAGACTGATTCAGATCCTCAGTGAGGGGGAAGGACCCCGACATGACAGCAGCCCATGGCAGAGATGGTAAAAATCTGCTGCTTCTGTCCATGTAAATGTTTGAAGGGTTGAGCCTGCGTTGTCTGGGCTGCTTTGATAGCTGCTTGCATTCCTGTGCATTAGGACTAACCAGGCCATGATGCAAACATTCTGCAGTGCATCTGTAGACAATTTCTTCAGGTTTTCAGTGACATACTGAATAGTTTTGAAACTTCTAAGAAAGTAGAGGCACTGGCTCACCATCTTTGTTCTGGGCCCAGTATGGGTCATTAAAGATGTTAACACACAAGAATCTGAGCTGGTTTCTTCGCAGCCAATGCACTAAGGAAAACTGACATGGTCTCCCATGTCCAAGTTGAGACAAAATGCTGGAGTGAGTTACTCAGCGGACAGCTTCCCGCTGAGTTACTCCAGCATTTTGTGTCTACCTTCGATTTGAACCAGCATCTGCAGTTGTTCCCTACACATATGGTCACCCGTGTCAATCATATCCACCATCTCTGTCATGGCTTATTTTTGCAGTTAGGGTCAGCAGGTGTGCAGACCCGTGGCTCCACCGCTGGCCATGTGGCACGCCTGAATACCATGAGGCCGAGATTGCCACCACGAGGAGCAGCCCCAACATCCACCGCCTCGCCGACTCTCACCGTCTTCCCAACCAAACCCAGGCCAGGACCACCAAAACTACTACGACTTTCGATTCTCACCACCTCACCGAGATCACTGCCACCGCTGAAGGTGTGCCCCATAATGGGTTTGTACTATTATAGCTGCTAATCTCATTGCCTTGTATTGACAGTATACTCTGTGCCTTCTAAATGCTGCTTGTATTACTGTTGCTGCCTTCTGTTTGTTCCGGATTTCTCTCCGTACATTCATACCCCTGAATGCAGCTTGAATATAGCTAGGGTTGCCCTTTGGATGGCAATTTCTCTTTGCCTTTGACTTCTGCCACTTTGCATTTGCCCTTTGTCTCTTAGCACTTGACCTGTGTCATTTTGCACTTGACTTGTGTCCCTTTGCACTTGACTTGTGTCCCTTTGCACTTGACCTTTGTCCTTTTGCACTTGACCTTTGTCCTTTTGCACTTGACCATTGTCCTTTTGCACTTGACCGTTGTCCTTTGAGGGACTCTCTGCCCTCTTTAGTTCAGGCTCCTTGCCTCTGGATGCCCTTGGAGGGTTTGGCGAGAAATTAGCCATTAATGCCTCCTTACACTCCTCATACATTTTATCTGTTGGCTTTGCTGGCAGCAGTAGCATACGTAAGGTCTGATAACCCTCTCTTCCTAAGCCAAATATGAACCATGCTCTCTTCTTCTCCTCTGCAGTGATATCATTGGAAATGAAACAAGCCTCCAAGGCTTCAGTCCATTTCTCAAAATTACTCCCATAATCTAACTGGGGCACGTTTTCTACAATTTGAAAAGCCATGTTACCTGTTGCTATTCAGGTGCACTATCGTCTGTTCTCTCACTGTGTATTCTGCACTAGACTTAATCCTTCTACACACTAAGAAGTGATCCAGCCCACTGACTATTACTAATTCTTATAATAATAGATTTATATTATTAACCAACATTTCATGTTAATAGACATTTAGAACATTTTAACCATATTCCTGCTATGCACACAGATTTACTATTAATAACAGTGACCAATGCATTTCATTCAACAGTCCCGCTTTTACTTTGAAAGATTTCACTGGTCCAGCTTGTCGGCCTCTCGAGCTGACCCCACCGGTACTTTTGCTGCTGGCCGCACCAGACCTCCACTTTTACTGCTTTTGCTGGCTCCCCCGGGCTTCACCGTTACTTTTGCTGCTGCTGGCTTGCTGCGCAGTCGACTCCCGCTGCTCTGCTGACTTGCTTACCCACTGGCTCCACAGCCCTCTCAGCTGCTACTGGACCCACTGCTCGGCTCGTCGCTGGCTCCTGTGGACACCCAACGGAAGGCGAGTCGCTGCTAGTTACTGCTGCTAGTCCCCGCTGTTCCAAGCATCAGGACTGTGCCCCGCCGTCGGGGGCTGGCTAAGCGCTGTGACCCGCTTCTCTCGCGCGGACCCGCTTCTCCCTCGGTCGACTTTCTCTCGCGACCGGGCTTTCTCCACTTTCTCCCCCGACTGGGCTGACTCTGCTCCTGACCGGGCTGAAGTGCTTGAGTGCTGTCCTGCTTCTATCGTGCGGACCCACTCTTTGCTCGGGGCCGGACTTCCTCTCACGTCCAGGCTTTCCACCTCGGCCGGTCTGCTTCTCTTGCGCGGCCGGACCCTCTTTTCTGCTCACGGTCGGGCTGACTCTGCTCCCAACTGGGCTTTCTCTGCTCACGGCCGTCTCTTGCGACTGGGCTTTCTCTCACGACCGGTCCGCTTCTCTCGTGGCCAGTTTTTTTTTACTCTGCCGGGCCGCTTCTCTCGCGTCCGGCTTCCTCCCTCGACCGGGCTGACTCTTCTTCCAGCCGGGCTTCACCGTTTCGTCGGTGGCTTCACTAGACTTGTCCGTGACCTACCTGGTACTAGGCCCTCACTCGACATCGTTGGAGGCTCCTGGACCTGGCTGTGGGCTACACAGACCTGGAAAACTTACGAAGTCTGTGGCAGCTGCTGGGCCTCTTCTGCCCCTTTGCCTTGGCTGCAAAGCCCTGGAAAATGTTCCAGGTAAGTTGACACATCGCTGCCCTGCTGGTTAGGCTTCCAGCTTTCGGCTGCTTTCTTCGGTGACACTTACTTACTGCTCCACTTGTTTTCCTTGATTCCTGTTCCGACCTTTCTTTTCCTTGGCGCCAATTCAAAACCATTTGGCGCCAAATCTTTTGGCTTAGTGCAGTTCCACTTTGTTTCCAAACACAACCTTTTTTTTCTGACAGTCCTTCTTCTTTCCTTTTCATTTCTTTTATCCTCTTCGTGCTGTTGTGCGTTTTGGTGTAACAATTCACTTAAAACCTATACAAAGACTATTCAGCTTGAGGAATTTGACAAAAAGAAAACAACAGAGTCTAAAATGAGTAACAATCCGAAGGACGACATCTTGCCACGTAGACACAACATAGAGATAGCCTGACAAAACTCACCGACTTGTAAAGCTGATGTTTTAAATGCAGTCCCCGGCATAGAGGGATCTGCAGGCCTCTCTTGTCCAGCTCCCAAACAACTGCACCACAATTCCGTTTTTTTTTTGGACGGTTCATCCAACCCAAGATGGCATCACGTGCACAACGCGAGGCTCTGCGTCTCCGTAGTTTTTGCAATTTAGTTTTTTTTCTGTTAATAATTACCTTAGTTTTCACCCGGAGCACTCGAGCGAAGACTCTGTACGGCCGTCAGGAGCTACTGGAGCTCGGCCGTCTCTACACAATGAGCCCCAGAAGCGACTTTGAACTGCCGCCGGAGATCGCCAGGACACCGTGATCTAGCGGGCCAGCTCCCCCGACAGGAAGTGCCCGGAGGCGGTGCAGAGACCGCAAACAAAGACGCGGGAAGCAGGGAGGCTATCGAGCTAGGCTGAAATCAAACCCGCACCAACCAGCTCTGCCCAGCATTTTCCTCGCGAATGTCCGGTCCCTGGTGAGTAAAATCGACGAACTACGCCTGCGAATCACCACACACAGACGGATCGCCGACTGCAATGCCATGGTCTTCACCGAAACATGGCTCAACGATAACATCCCGAACAACGCCATCGAGCAGGATGCACGCACTGTCTTCAGGGACGACAGAACAGCGGAGGACTCCGGTAAGAACAAGGGCTGCGGACTGTGCATTTATGTGAACAACTCATGGTGTACGGACGTTGTTAGGATTGGTAGTCACTGCTCTGCTGACCTGGAATACCTGATGATAAAGTGCAGGCCCTTCTATCTGCCCAGGGAATTTACATCGATTGTTATCACTGCAGTCTATGTACCCCCGGACGCTAATGCCAGGCTAGCAATGGAAGAGCTGCAAGCTGCTATCAGCAAACAACTAACTGCACACCCAGAGGGGGCATTTATTGTTGCGGGTGATTTTAACCACTCCAACCTTAAAACTGTACTCCCCAGATTCCACCAGCATGTCTCCTGCTCAACCAGAGGAAACAATATTCTGGACTTAGTATATACTAATATTACTGAAGCCTACCAAGCCCTCCCCCTCCCCCACCTTGGACAGTCTGACCACCTCTCTCTGTTCCTGCTCCCCAAATACACACCTCTGATCAGACGTGTGAAACCTACCTTGAGGACAGTGAAGGTTTGGCCTGAGGGGGCTGTCTCTGTTTTACAGGAACAGTTTCAGCAAACAGACTAGAGTCTGTTTGTCACCCAGGCCACCTCTAACTCCCAAGTGGACATCAACTCATAAACCTCAACAGTTTTGGACTATATAAAATTCTGCACTGACAACGTCACTACCCACAAAGAGATAAAGACCTTCCCTAACAAAGAAACCGTGGATGAGCAGGGAGGTCAGACTCCTGCTGAAGGCTTGCGATGCCGCTTTCAGATCTGGCAACGCTGAGGGATACAGCTCATCCAGGGCCAATCTGAAAAAGGGATTTAGGAATGCTAAACTCAATCACAAACGGCGGATCGAGGAGCATTTCTAAAACAACTCCGACCCCAGGCGCATGTGGCAAGGAATCAAATCCATAGCCGATTACCATAAAGTTAACACCCCTCCCCCAGACAACGCCACCCTGCCTGACGAGCTAAACCATTTCTATGCTCGCTTTGACCAGGACAACAAAACTCCAGCCATCAAAGTTGCTCCACCCCCGAATGAACAACCTCTCAGTCTCTCCACCTCTGCTGTACAAGATGCACTGAGCAAGGTGAATGAGCACAAAGCTGCCGGCCCCGATGGCATCCCCGGGCGGAGTGCTCAGGGCATGTGCTGGACAACTATCCCTGGTCTTCACTGACATTTTCAATCTGTCACTGGCCCAGGGTGTCGTCCCCACTTGCCTCAAGACATCAACCATCGTGCCAGTGCCCAAACAATCAGCTACAGGGAGTCTCAACGACTTCCGTCCAGTGGCACTCACCCCTGTCATTGCAAAGTGCTTTGAGCGGCTGATCTTGGCTCACCTCAAAGCCAGCCTCACCCCCACACTGGACCCCCATCAGTTTGCCTACCGGACCAACAGGTCTACAGAGGACGCCATATCGGCGGCACTACACTCTGCCCTGACGCACCTGGACAGCAATAACACCTACATCAGTATGCTGTTCATTGATTTCAGCTCTGCCTTTAACACTGTCATCCCCACTAGCTTGATCACCAAACTCAGCGGACTTGGCATCTCCACCTCCCTCTGCAATTGGACACTGGATTTCCTCACCAACAGACCACAGTCTGTTAGGGTCAACAACCTCACCTCCTCCACCATAACACTAACTTGTGGGTGAGTTCACAAACTCTATCCCATCCTCGTCGCCAATTGTAGTATATTTGGGTACTTGGAACTGACTTAAAAGAACTCTCAGATACAGGAGTAAACTGACCAACTTTTACCGCGTGCCACAGGGCTGTGTGCTCAGCCCTATCCTCTACTCCTCTACTCCCTCTTCACCCATGACTGCATCCATAAGGATGGCTCCAACGCCATCATTAAATTTGCCAACGACACCACGGTGGTAGGACTGATCAGTGACAATGACAAGTCAGCCTACAGGGATGAGGTCCAGCACCTGACAACCTGGTGTGCCAACAATAACCTCATCCTCAACTCTAAGAAGACAAAGGAAATTATTGTTGACTTCAGGAAGAACAGAGGGGGCAGACATACCCCCATTCATATAAATGGGACAGAGATGGAGCGCGTCTCCATCTACTAATTCCTCAGGGTACACATCTCGGAGGACCTGTCCTGGTCCCTCAACACCTCCAAGCTGATCAAAAAGGCGCAGCAGCGCCTTTACTTCCTGAGGAGGCTTAAGAAAGCTCACCTGTCCCCCCAGATCCTGACCAACTTTTACCGCTGTACCATCAAAAGCACCCTGACCACCTGCTTCACGGTATAGTACAGCAGTTGCACCGTAGCAGACAGGAAGGCACTACAACGGGTGGTGAAAACTGCTCAGTACATCATCGATGCCCCGCTCCCTGCCATGGATGCCCTCCACTGAAAACGGTTTCTGAGATGGGCCAGGAAGATCAATAAAGACCCTTCCCACCCTAACCATGGACTGTTTGCCCTCCTCCCATCAGGGAGGCGGTACAGGAGCCTCAGGTCTCGTACTAGTACGATGAGGAACAGCTTCTACAACAACACTATCACATTGCTGAATTCAGAGTCCCGCTGATAGATTTCTCCAGTCTCTCCGTCCACATTGTTTGCTTATTCTGTATTTTTTATTTCTATTATTGCACTATTACTACGGACTGACGCTAAACTGCATTTCGTTGTACCCATGCTTGTATCTGTGCAATGACAATAAAGTTGAGTTGAATTGATCTACAGTTTAAACTGTTAAACAATCCTACGTGTAGCAAAACAATCCTGTGGGTGAGTTCACAAACTCTATCCCATCCTCGTCGCCAATTGTAGTGCATTTGGGTACTTGGAACTGACTTAAAAGAACTCTCAGATACAGGAGTAAACTAACAAGCTTCTTTATTGCAGGACGCCACCTTGAGTCTTCCCTTTAGCACATGCGTCCCCTCACACAAGACATAACATATGCTAATTATATTACATACATCACAATAGTGTACCTGGCATGCTGCCCGGAGAAACTCCGACAATGATATCCCGTGGTAGGAATGACTGATCCCCAACAGTCACACCCGTCCTGCTCTGTACTAGGTGTGATAGCACAAAGCAAGATGGGTGTGACTGTTATCCCTGTGGAGTACATTGACTTCAATTTTACCACAGGCCCTTGATACCAGCCTCTTTCCCACTCAAACCAAAGTTGTATTTCTTTGACTAATGAACGGGTGGTTATCAACAGCAGAGCGTACGTTTAATTGGAGACACACTGAATCTTTTGTTAATGTTACATAACTGGTTCAGTCCAAAAGTAACAATTACATATCATCACAACTCACTGAGCCAATCTGACAATGTTAAGATCAAGCCTACAGAGCAAAATGAGCCCATTAAGCTAAATATAAAATTAAAGCTTGAGAAGATTCAAAGGCTTTGCTCCCATATTAACGTCTAAAATTGTTGTGTCTTTTTGCTCTCATCATGGTAAATTATAGGAAATTTTCTGCTTCAGGGCTGTTCTGGGATAGTAGAAAAAAAATTCTTAGAAAGATGGTACTTAGCCAATTTTCTTTTAATTGAGAAGGAAACACTTAGCTTCAAACTAAACGGTTAATTAAATGAATAGCAATTTAAAACAGCAAATTAGTTAATATATCACTTACCCCCCTCATTTTTATTCTTCCTTTCAAATATTGTCATTTACTTTGCAGTTGTTCTAAGGTCATTAACTTATAAAACTTGCCATTGGAAACTCAGAATCTATCTATCTATCTATCTATCTATCTATCTATCTATCTATCTATCTATCTATCTATCTATCTATCTATCTATCTATCTATCTATCTATCTATCTATCTATCTATCTATCTATCTATCTATATATCTATCTATCTATCTATCTATCTATCTATCCTTAAATAAAACTCTCATCTTCTCCTTTTCCGGTTTGAATTGTTTTTACATTTGGAGCCGGGAAGCCATTGAGTGGAGTCGGGAAGCAGCTGAGTGGAGTCGGGAGTTGCAGAGTGGTGCTGCGGACGGTGCCGGAGATGGGGAGTGAGGCCCAGGCCCCACATCCCCCCCCCTCCCCCCTCCCTTATCCACCCCACACCCCCCTTCTACCCACTCACGATTCTCCTGTGCTCAAGTGCAACTTGTTTTGTTCCGATCGATGATATATTATAAAAGTTATTAAGGTTAAAATTCTTAAAAAACGCACATGCGCAGTTCGGGGAGGTTTCCCGTGCGCGTCTACTGCCGTCATAAAATGGGTCATTAGCTGCGCCTATGCAGTTGGGGCCTCTCCAGAGTTCATTCGTAAGAGCACCATATTTTTTTCCCACCTAAGCCATTTAGAACGGAGACGAGGAAACATTTTTTCTCACAGAGAGTTGTGAGTGTGGAATTCTCTGCCTCAGAGGGCAGTGGAGGTCAGTTCTCTGGATACTTTCAAGAGAGAGCCAGATAGGGCTCTTAAAGATAGCGGAGTCAGGGGATATGGGGAGAAGGCAGAAACGGGGTACTGACTGGGGATGGTCAGCCATGATAACATGGAATGGCGGTGCTGGCTCAAAGGGACGACTGGCCTACTCCTGCACCTATTGTCTATTGTCTATTGTTATCATGTCTCCACAGGTAAGTTTGTTTTAAATGTTTAATATCCCCGCCTGCAGCTGTCCCCGGCTACAGGACGCTGCAGCACCCACCCAGCCAATGGCACCCGCCTGAAGCCGTCCCGTTCCCAGCTGCTGGACGCTCCCCCTGCCCTGCCACGCCCACCTGAAGCCGTCAACCTCACCATCCCCAGCTGCAGGATGATGCCCCCACCCTCCCCACCGACCCCGCCTGAAGCCGTACCCATCCACAGGTGCAGGGTGCTCCACACCAGCCCCCGCTTGAAGCCGGTGGAGAGCGGCAGCAGTAGGCCACAGCAGCGGCAGGCCATGACAGCAATAGGCAACGCCAGCAGCAGCGGTAGGCCACGGTAGTCCCAGCAGTAGGCAGCGGCAGGGGTAGGAAAGAGTAGGCCACAGCAGTGGTGGGCCACTGTAGCACTCCCCCCACCCCCACCAGCCCTTGACAGGCCCAGTCTGAAGTTGTCGCCACCCCAGCTGCAGTCAATTTGGCCGACAACATCGGTACTAGCCCAAGAAAAGTCCATTCGGCCCACAATGTCCATACTAGCCCTGGAAAACAGACCCTTCGGCCCACAATACCCGTAACAACTCTGCAGAAAGCCCCCCTCACGGCTACCACCAGAAGCCCTCCACATCCCTGGCTGCAGGACACTCTCCCCGTTCCTACCTGCCCCCTGCCTGAAGTAATTCCCAGCCCCGGGTACAGGAAGCTCCCTCCGGGCCCTGCCAGAAGCCGTCCCCCTCCCCCTACCCTTGCTGCAGGATGCTGATCCCCCCACCAGTTCCCGCCTGAAGCCGTCCTCCTCCCACGTCTGGAGGAGTTCCTGAGGATTGGCGGGTAGCAAATGTAACCCCACTTTTTAAGAAGGGAGAGAGAAAACGGGGATTTACAGACCAGTTAGTCTAACATCGGTAGTGGGGAAACTGCTAGTCAGTTATTAAAGATGGGATAGCAGCACATTTGGAAAGTGGTAAAATCATTGGACAAAGTCAGCATGGATTTACGAAAGGTAAATCATGTCTGACGAATCTTATAGAATTTTTCGAGGATGTAACTAGTAACGTGGATAGGGTAGAACCGGTGGATGTGGTGTATCTGGACTTCCAGAAGGCTTTCGACAAGGTCCCACATAAGAGATTAATATACAAACTTAAAGCACATGGCAGTGGGGGTTCAGTCTTGATGTGGATAGAGAACTGGCTGGCAAACAGGAAGCAAAGAGTAGGAGTAAGCGGGTCCTTTTCACAATGGAGGGCAGTGACTAGTGGGGTACCGCAAGGCTCAGTGCTGGGACCCCAGCTATTTACAATATATATTAATGATCTGGATGAGGGAATTGAAGGCAATATCTCCAAGTTTGCGGATGACACTAAGCTGAGGGGCAGTGTTAGCTGTGAGGAGGATGCTAGGAGACTGCAAGTTGACTTGGATAGGCTGGGTGAGTGGGCAAATGTTTGGCAGATGCAGTATAATGTGGATAAATGTGAGGTTATCCATTTTGGTGGCAAAAACAGGAACGCAGACTTTATCTAAATGGTGGCCGATTAGGAAAAGGGGAGATGCAGTGAGACCTGGGTGTCATGGTACACCAGTCATTGAAAGTAGGCATGCAGGTGCAGCAGGCAGTGAAGAAAGCAAATGGTATGTTAGCTTTCATAGCAAAAGGATTTGAGTATAGGAGCAGGGAGGTTCTACTGCAGTTGTACAGGGTCTTGGTGAGACCACACCTGGAGTATTGCGTACAGTTTTGGTCTCCAAATCTGAGGAAGGCCATTATTGCCATAGAGGGAGTGCAGAGAAGGTTCACCAGACTGATTCCTGGGATGTCAGGACTTTCTTGTGAAGAAAGACTGGATAGACTTGGTTTATACTCTCTAGAATTTAGGACATTGAGAGGGGATCTTACAGAAACTTACAAAATTCTTAAGGGGTTGGACAGGCTAGATGCAGGAAGATTGTTCCCGATGTTGGAAGTCCAGGACAAGGGGTCACAGGTTATTAATGACGGGCAGTGGGCTACTGAGGCAGACACCTCCCATCGGGCCATGGAGTAGCCGGGGCCGGAGCCCCCATGGGTTGGAGCCCGTGTCCAGTGGAGCCAGCAGAGCCTATGGCCGAGGTCAGAGCCTGCGAGTCACGGAGCCCACGCACCATGAGTCGACGGAGCCCACGGCCGACAGAGCCTGGGTCGGTGGAACCCATGGCTGGGGCCGGGGTCAGTGCCACGGTTGCATCCAGAGAGGACCTGCCAACGATAATGGAGAGGTCGGCGCGGCAGTCGATGATGGCGCCGATCGACGGATGAGGACGAACACGTGGAATTGAGGAGGTCACTGCCGAGGGAAGGAACAAAGGAGGACCCGGCGTGGGGGAGGGGGGAGAACATAGGGGGACCTGGCGCGGATACTCTGGAACTTTATCAGCGCATTTTATGGGCGACTATTTGCGTTCCTCGGGTATGCAAGCAAAGAATTTCACTGTGACTTGTCACATGTGACAATAAAGTATTCATTCAATTAGCCTCTATACATTGCTTCTAATGTGTAGGTGTATGTTGGAATCTGGGGAAGTAGAGAACATGTAAGAGGATTTTGTTTAAAAAGGGAGATAATGTTAAAATTAGTGTAAATGATTGGATGATGATAGACTAAAAGATTTATTTTCATGCTGCATCTCTTTATTACTTTGATTCTCAAGGTCACCTACCGTGAATAAAATAGTAACTCATAACCTGACGACTATCCACTTCTGAGTGACCTTCGACCATTCCCTAACCTACCATCACCATCTCTTCAATAATGCCTCAGGAGAAAAAGACACGAGTGAACAATATTTTGCAAGCTAGTGAAAACCAAAACAAAAATAAAATTGCAGATAAAAAAAATAAAAAACAGAAAGTGCAGGAAATATTCAATCTGTGGGAAAGAAAACAGAGTTATAATTTCATCAGAACAGTGAAGGAGAATTTATTGGTTAAGCTGTTTCACAGCACCAGAGATCCAAGTTCAATTCTGACATTGGATGCATGTTCTCCCTGTGACCTTGCTGGCTTTCCTGCACGTGCTCTGTTGTCCTGGGACTTCAGGTCAGTAGGTTAATTGGCCTCTGTAAATTGCTTTTAGAGTTTGGACTTGAATGAAAATCTTCTTCCCAGTCCCAATGAAGGATCTTCGACTACTGGAAACATGTTTCTCTTCTGAAAGAAACATACCAAACTGCTTAGTATTTCGGGCATTTTTTTTACTTTCATAATATCTGCAAGCTCACAGACATGGTAGGGAGGTTAAACCTACTGCCTCCCTCCTCAACCCCTGCAATCCCTCACTTATGTCATAGTTTTCATGTCATCAGCTGCTGGATACTGCATTCCCATCTGTGCCTCCAATCCAACCTCATCAGTATACATTTCTACTCAGTAATGAGGATAATCTCTGGAATTTTAAAATTATATCTGTTTGACAGTTATCTTTCCTTTCAAACATCATCCCTCCGTCCAAATGATCGGATGGAGCAACATGCCAAGAAGCATGTCATATACTCAGCAGTCTGATATTCTCAATCATAATCTTTCAACATTTCCCACTCTAATATAATCTCTACAGGCCCCTTTGGATATAATTCTAGTGCTTCCCAATCATAAAACTGAAAACTGAAGACGACAGGTTGGGGCAGAAAACATCTTGACAAACAAACACCTTGTACCCGATCTCTGACCTACAACTCAATCAGTAGGCTTCAGTCTGTTGAGGATAAAGACTACTCATGTCCATCATGCCCATCAGATGATGGAAAAGTTCCATCTGGCTTTGACTGCAGAGCCCTCAATTAAACTATCGATTCATGATAATATTCTTCTTCTGGCAATAGTTTCATTGTGGAGTCACATTTGCTTTCTCTCAGAGCAATAGACCTTCTTAGAGGGCCAGTACCTCCTGCCTGCGGCTGTGTCCAGACGGGACTTTGCCTTCAGACAGGGTCGCGATCGGTGCCAAAGGAAAACGTCAAGATATGTCCCGTCAGCTCAAATGTAAAAGGGACATTTTTAATACTTGAATGCCGGAGCTTCTACCCTAACGCTAGTTGTAACTCTGCTTTCAAACTAGCAATCCTCCTTAATGTCAATAACAAGAGTTATTTGTTGCAACAGGCACCAAACTAGACTCGTACGTCTCTAGGAAGACAAGAGTTTATCTTGGTGACCTAGTGATTTATTGGTCCTCCGAAGTTAGTCCTAGCCAAAGAGCTCCTCTAGTATCTTTGGTCCTAGCATTCTCCAAAACATATTTTATTTTTCTAATGGAGCTGCTTGAATGTGGTGCTGTTAATAGACAATAGACAATAGGTGCAGGAGTAGGCCATTTGGCCATTCAAGCCAGCACCGCCATTCAGTGTGATCATGGCTGATCATCCACAATCAGTATACCATTCCCGTCTTCTCCCCATATCCCTTGACCCTACTATCTTTAAGAGCTCTATCTATCTCTCTCTTGAAAGCATCCAGAGAACCAGCCTCTCTGAGGCAGAGAATTCCACAGACTCACAACTCTCTTTGTGAAAAAGTATTTATTTTTCTCCGTTCTAAATGGCTTACTCCTTATTCTTAAACTGAGGCCCCTGGTTCTGGACTCCCCAAAATCGGGAACATGTTTCCTGCCTCTAGAATGTCCAAAACCTTAATATTCTTATATGTTTCAATATCCCCTCTCATCATCCTAAATTTCAGAGTATACAAGCCCATTCTATCAACATTTGACAGTTCCACCATCCCGGGAATTAACCTTGTGAACATACACTGCACTCTCTCAATAGCAAGAATGTCCTTCCTCAAATTTGGAAACCAAAACTGCACACAATACTCCAGGTGTGGTATCACTATGGCCCTGTACAACTGCAGAAGGATCTCTTTGCTCCTATACTCAACTCCTCTTGTTATGAAGACCAACATGCCATTCACTTTCTTCACTGCCTGCTGTACCTGTATGCTTACTTTCAGTGACAGATGAACAAGGACCTCCAGATCCTGCTGTACTTTCCCTTTTCCCAACTTGACACCATTCAGATAATAATCTGCCTTCTTGTTTTTGCCACCAAAGTGGATAACCTCACATGTATCCAGATTAAACTGCATCTGCCATGCATCTGCCCATTCACCCATCCTGTCCAAGTCACCCTGCATCCTCATAGCATCCTCCTCACAGTTCACACTGTCACCCAGCTTTGTGTCATCTGCAAATTTGCTAATGTTACTTTTAATTCCTTCATCTAAATCATTAATATATATTGTAAATACCTGTGTTCCCAGCACCGAGCCTTGCGGTACCCCACTAGTCACTGCCTGCCATTCTGAAATTAACCTGTTAATCCCTACTCGTTGTTTCCTGTCTGTCAACCAATTTTCTATCCATGTCAGCACCCTACCCCCAATACCATGTGCTCTAATATTGTCCACTAATCTCCTATTTGAGACATTATCAAATGTTTTCTGAATGTCCAGGTACACTACATCTACTGGCCATTTTCCTAGTTACATCCTCAAAAAATTCCGGAAGATTAGTCAAGCATGATTTCCCCTTCGTAAATCCATGCTGACTCAGACCGATCCTGCTACTGCCATCCAATATAGATGTAGCTATCCAATATAGCAGATAATATAGCAGAAAAACATGCATATGTAACTGAAAATGTTGTTTTAGCTGACAGTGTCTGTTTAACCCTTTCTGTCCAAGGAATCACTACTCACACAACCTAGCCCTCTCCTTACACAAGGGAGGAAAAATAGGTACATGCAACATAGGTAAAATCGGAGGATGAAAAGCTAGCTTCTAGGGACACAAACAAGGAGATGGAGGAATATGATTAGAAGATCGCAGGTTCTCCCTGTAAATGTGCGTTTCTTCTGGGTGCTCCACATTCATCCCATGTTCTTAAAGCAGCGCTTTGATTAATTGGCCACAATAAATTGACCTGAGATAAGTGGGAGAATCTGGGGGAAGTTGATGGGAATGTGAGGAGGATAAAACATGTCATCAGTGCAGATTTAGTGCAAATGGATGTTTAATGATTTCCACAGAGCCTATTTCCATGGTACATCTGTCTACGACTCTGAAGGTTGGCAGATGTAAACATATTTGAAGACCCATCGAAAATGAAATATTCCGATGGTGTCCTGATTATCTACCATTGTTCAAACTGATCTGATAATAATCAAATTCTCTTTGCTAAAAGTGACTAAAATAGACAATAGACAATAGACAATAGACAATAGACAATAGACAATCAAAAATGAAGGTGAAGTTCTCTACCATTATCCCAAGCCAATTAGCCTACAGAACCCTTACATCCATGGAGTATGAGAGGCACCTGATTAAAACCCATGTGGTCACAGGGAGAACATACTGACAGTGCCCGTAGTAGGGGTCGAACCTGGGTCTCTGGCGCTGTGAGGCAGCAACTCTACCACTGCACCACTTTGACACCCACAGTGGAGCAGTGCTTATTGAACAAGTCAGAAGTTGGAGAGTGTTTTGGTTGAGAGCATCAATGAGTTAAGGGGTTGTCCCACTGTGGTGACCTAATCTGCGAGTTCAGAAGAGTTTTCCCTCGACTCATATTTGCAGCATGGTCGACACGAGGTCCTTGGAGATCTTTGTAACTCTCCTTCATACTCGAGAGTATTCCCCGCATACTCGAGGCCTCAGCTAGGTCGCGGCATATTTTTCAACATGCTGAAAAATGCCCACGAGTAAAAAAAGGCCATGGAAAAAAACAATACTTTTTTTACTCGTAGGTTTAGTCGAAGTGGGTCATAGGAGGTAGGCATGTTACTCATAGGTAATCGAGGGTAGTCGAAGGTAATCAAAGGTAGTCGAAGGTAGTCGTAGATAGTCTTCAACATAGTCGAAGGGAGGTCGAAGGAGATCGAAGGAGGTCTTCTTCACTCTCCATTTTTCGGTGTCCAATTTCCCCAAAGCTAGTCGAAGCTGGTCGAAGCTAGTCCTCAACATAGTCGAAGGAGGTCGAAGGAGGTCGAAGGAGGTCTCCTATATAGTCGAAGGAGGTCTTCACCATGACATTTTTTCAAACTCTCCTAAACTCTTCTAAACTCGCCAATTAGGTCGCCACAGTGGGACAGCCCCTTTAAGTAGTTGGATGAAGTTCTGTTGGGTAATAATCAGTAAGATGGTTTGGGGACAGGAATCAAGTAGAAGTCTGGGAAGTGGGGTAGCCCTAGGAGGATTCATCAAATGAATAGTTAGTTGAGAGGAAGAGGTGAGGATCCATGGATTAATAGACTGCAGGGAAAAATTGGAAGATCATGTAGACACAAGGAACTGGAGTTGCTGATTTACCACTATACCAAAATATTATTTACCAAAAAAAACCACTATAAGTGCTGGGGTAACTCAGCAGGTTAGGCAGCCTCTCTGAGAACATGGATACATGATAATTCAGATTAGGAATCTTCATCAGACTGATTGAAAGCATAAGAAAGGGGATAGAATCGTCAGAAGGCTGAGTGGTGGATCTACAAAAGACCACTAGATCAGGAAATGATTAATTGATGTAATGCTGACATGTTAGCACTACTCATGCAAAACATTTCCATAGTAATAGTAAAAGGTCCTGCATTTAATTCTGTGGTAAGTTTGTTCACAATCACATCTGGCAATTATATCTCGGTTTAATATGTAGATCGGTGATATGTCCCGTATAGTAAAACTAGTAGTTGTCTTTTGTGGCTGCAGCAACAGCTATGCTAAGATTTTACTATTGCTGTTTTCTTTCAGTTTATTCTCAACGGAGAATGGTGATTTTGTTCTGTGTGAACTCTTGTAGCATTCCTGCCTGCATAGACTTTGTGGTGATATCTCTGTAGAATTCAATGTCAATCTGATGTGAGAAGAAAACTCAAAAAAGCTCTTACTTGGATCTGGGGGATATGCTGTGGGAGAACTAGGAAGCAGCATATTGAACAACAAAAAAAAAATAACCTCTAGAATCTGTCCCCTGTTCTTGGCCTTCTGCCAATAACACATGGGTGCACGGGCAACATTTCCTCCTGTAGCATAAGCACTGGGTATAAATCAGTCAACCCGACCATCCAAAACAGAACTTACTAGACAGAGGGCATATCAGCCCAAGACAGCATGACTGGGCAGCATAGCCGTATGTATTTCCTTGCTATAAGTGCTTAATAGCAGGGTTATCCACAAGCCATCCTGACAGTAGGTCAGTAACTGAAATAGTAAAAGTAATTCTTACAATAGAAAGATCTCTGAAGGTTTTTATCCTGTACTATTTGGCCGGAATTAACTACAAGGTGGTAGAAACAAGGTTTCTTTGATATTGGCTGAATTGAATGAAAGATACAGCATGGAAACAAGTCTTTCGGCCCACCGAGTACTGGCCGACCATCAATCACCCGTTCATCAGAGACCCACACCACCGTGGCCACACACTTATTTCACTCCAGCCATCGGGAATAAGATATAGGAGCCTGAAAACTGTAATGTCCAGTTTAAGGAACTTCTTCCCTACAACCATCAGGCTATTGCAATTTCCTCATTTATCATATTGTTTACAGAGTACTATGTTTACATATTCTGTCGTGCTGCTCCAAGTAGGAATTTCATTGTTCTATCTGGGACGCATGACAGAAAGATACTCTTGACTTTTGACACTAGTTTGGGATCGAACCCAGGTCTCGGACACTCTGAGGCAGCAGATCTACCAGCTGCACTATTGCGTTGCCCAGACTAGGGTTTCCCCAGATTTTGTCAGATTCACCATTGGACCTGATCAGTCAAAAAACTTTTGCAACAAGGATGAGATGCAGTATTATTGTGAATCATGTTAATCATGATTTTTGTCCTTATTTCATGATTGCAATCACTGGAGGCTGGTGAGTAGACAATTACATCAGGCCAGGATCAGGAGGCTGAAGAGGACAGAGTGAGGGATCAGAGGATGGGAGCAGATTGGAAGACAGCGGGGGAAGAAAGGGGGACTACAGTGTATGGGGAAGAACAGAATGAACTTTCAGCATGTCAAACAGGATATAGTGAAGCAAATGAAGTAGATCTGGTAAATGGAAAAAAACAATTATTTCTTGAATCCATCAATCCTCTCTGCCCTTTAGCATTTGGGCTTTGTGACCTTGCCAGAGTTTCATGTAATGCAGTATTTAAAAGGAGGCATTGAGCTTTAATGATATATTTAAATTGCTGATCAATCTGCTTGATTGAGCACCACCATGCCCAAACCTGTTAAATATGGAACTGAATATGATTGAGAAGGGTCAAAATTCAGATTTTTGACATATGTAATGTCCTGCCTTTGATTTAGTTTTAGTTTTCTAGTTTTATAGATATAGGGTAGACACAGGCCATTTGGCCCACCATGTTCACATCAACCAACAACCACCTGTACACAGGTTCTAACCTACACATTAGGAACAATTTACAAATCCCTATTAACCTACAAACCTGCACGTTTTTGGAATTTGGAAGATAACCAAATTACCCGGAGGAAACCCATGGGAAACACAGGGAGAAGGTATAAACTCCGCACAGACAGCGCTCAGAGTCAGGATCGAACCTGGCTCTCTGGCAATGTGAACTACTGTGCCACCCCCAAGATATTGGAATTGTTCCCTGTTTTCTGCACTTTTGCCCAAAAAATGATAAAGGTTCATGAATTAATACAAATTAATTGTAAATACATAATCAAATCATCTTTCTTAATAAATCATGATACCAATAGCTTGGTAGCAAAATAGAAATGATTTGCTTCCTTAGTCACTTGCATTTCTGAATTTTTTGAAGCATAGTTTTGGAAAACATTTTTAGAAAGCTTTCTTGGAGAAAAGAGTAGCAAGATATCAAGATGCTAAAAAATCTATTTGATGTCAAGGAGCTGTGGGACATTGGGGTCCTTACTGAAAAACACCATTAATCAGGTTCTTAAACAATCAAATGTAACAATAGAGAACGAAACAGAGTGAATGCCAGAATTGCATATGAGGTGAATTAATGTTAAATTAGTTACAGAATAAGGAATTAAAAGAGTGGGTAGAGTGATTACGAGCTCAGGAAAGAAGATCAAAGAGAGAGAAAGAATTAGTGATACATAAAATTCAAATATAGTTGCTAGGCTTCTTTGCATGAGTTCTCATTTTCATAAAGGTTATTGATTGTAGTATCTCAGCCATGACTTTAGTTTAGTTTAGTTTACAGATACAGATTGTTAACAAGCCCTCAGCCCACCAGGTCCACCTCGACCATTGATCACTTTTTCACACTAGTTCTATGTTCTCCCACTTTCGCATCCACACCCAATACATTAGGGGCAATTTACAGTGGTCACTTAACCTACAATTATGCATGTATTTTTAATGTAGAATGAAACAGGAGTACCCAGAGGAAATCCGTGTGGTCAGTGAGTGAACGTGCAAACTCCACAGAGACCCCAGGCAAGGTCAGGATCAAACCTGGGTCTCTGGTGCTGTGAGGTGGTAACTCTACTAGCGATGCCACTGTGCTGCCCAACTGTGCCACTGTGCCTACCTTCCTGGAGCTCCATGTAAGCGACAATAACATGCAGCTTAAGCCACTTCTCAACTCCCTTTTCTGTCCAGGCTAATGTTCAGCATTTTATGATGATACATCTCCTCCTTGTTGCAGGTTTCTGTGGTAAAAGTGTGCACAATTGATTTTCCAAATAACACGTCGTACTAGTAGCATAATAATACATAATAGTAGGCTCAATGTTTGGTCACTATAGAGAGCTCTGAATAAATAAAGTGATTAGCCAAAGATGAAAGAAGGCTTTTATTATTGATGTTATGTTTCTAAAATTAAAATGGTCAGAGCTACAAGCTGCTAAAATGTGAAGGCAATCTAATGGCAGATGAAGAATGGACAGAGGATGAAATAAAACTAAATAGGGATTGCTTTATTTGCTTGCTGTTCTAATATATAACCGCCTCTGGAATACTACCTGCATTTATTATTTGGAAAAATCAGAAACCCCTTCAGGCTCATGGTTCTAAATCCCTTCAGTGTTATTATATTCCTTGTGCATTTGGAGGAGGCCAGGTGCTTTCTGAATGGTAATGATGTATTTTAAAGAAAGAGAGAAATGTTCGCTTAATTGGACTAGTTAGTGGAAACTTCTGATTCACAGTTATCCTTTGGGATATCTACTACTTTAATTCATGTACAAAAACCACAAACCATAAAAATCTCACTGGAGATGATGACCAACATTTCCTACCCGAAGAGGAGCACCAAAGAGCCAGCCTGTTACCAAGGTGCCACAGATTGTATTCATATTGCCTCATGACAAGTCTGTTTTTCTAAGAAAAAGATTCTTCTCCCTCAACATTCAGTTTGTTTAAGGTTACAGGTTTTTCATAATACGCATTCATCCTTCACCAATTTTTTCTCCCTTCGCTATCCAATCAAATAATCTGGTTATTTGGTCACATTACAGTTAAATACTGCTGAATTTTTTTTTAAAAAGGAAAGAAATGTTGTAAATAATCAGCGCGCCAGCCAGCATCCGTGGAGAGAGAAAAAAGTTAACATTTCACACCTGCTGAATATTTCTTAATGATCAATTAATTATAAGAATATCAGCCATGATATATGATTCCTGCTGCAAATTAGGCACAAATGCTCCCGTGGACAAAATGTGAGCCATGCCACCATCAGTCATCATTTTGGCCAGTTCTTCAATGCAGACGGTGGTACTGCTGCTTGGATAGCTTTCTGCAGACCACTCATGATGATATCCAAATTTGTTTATGAGCTTCATGCTGCACAATTTTACCATTCCAAGGGAGAACTCCATATCTGGATATACATATATACTAAAGATTTTATATGAAAATGATATGATGTAATTATAGTAGTTTTCCCATTGTCATTCAATCTGCCAGAGCTTTTCAAGTAAAATCATTCAAGATCAGTTAACATAATTATTATTTTTTTAATTCCAAATGGATGTACGGTTCTGTAGAAGGGTCTCAACCTGAAACGTCATCCAATCCTTCTCTCCAGAGATGCTGCCTGTCCCACTAAGTTACTTCAACATTTTGTGTTTATCTTGCATTTAAGTTCTTGTGCTGAGACAAGCTGCTTCCAGAAATAGGTCATGCAAAGATGGATAGTTTGTTTTTATTTTTCTCATGGGATGTGGACATCACTGGCAAGACCATATCTGTTATTGTTCCTTGTTACCCCATTTCAGATGGCAATTAGCCTCAACCACATTATTGTTCTGGAATCATATATTGGTCTGTAGGAAAGGGCAGTAGCTTTTTTACCCTTGAGAGACATTAGCCAAGCAGATATGTTTGTCTAGCACTGCAATAGTCTCGTGTCGCCAATAATAATAATAATGCTGATGTCTCTGCATTCTCACCCCCCATCTCCCCAAATTTACATAATGACTGGAATTTAAATTGCTCAGCTGCAATGGTGGGATCCAAACATATACACGTGGATAAATCCAGGTCATTGTCTTCCGCTGATAGAAGAGGCAAGAGAAAGAGAGCAAATCACCAGAAAATCATTTCAGCCAATGATCTTCATGAAGAAATTGCCCTAACATAGTTTCAGCGAGGCTTTGAGACATGTTCACTTGAGCGAAAGGAGCAACTGCAAACATGACCTGCAAACAAGAGCAGAACAAGAAGTAGGTTATCAGGGTTGGTAGTGGAGGAAGATATGATAGAGGCATTTAAAAGGCTTTTAGATAGGCACATGGATATGCAAGGGATGGAGGGATAAGGATTACGTCCAGGCCGAGGAGATTAGTTTAATGGCATCGTGTTCAGCACAGATATTGCGGGCTAAAGAGCCTGTTCCTTTGCAACACTGTTCTATGTTCTATATACAATGCCTGTGATGGTCAAAGGTCATATCATTTGGTGTCTTCTAGACTCTGGGAAATTTAAACAACATTTAACAGTTCAGTATGATGCTGATTCAGGTATATCACAAAGGGTTCTATATGAAGATAGAACTTCTATTCATTCCCCATTTCCCAAGATAAGCGAGTGGGGATTTCCTTGAATTTCAGGTTTCCTCATGTCACTTGTTAAACACACATTGCCTGGCGGGCATCTGATGTGAATTCAACCATTTTCATGACATGATAGGGACTTCATTCCCTTAGTGTGCTTCGAGTGCTTCAAATACATGAGTCAAGAGTAAAGACTGTATATGTACCAGCTATGGAACAATTAAATTCAATTACCTTGATAATAGTTACGATTGCTGCAATAAGCCAGTGCTTTTTGGATTTCACAAGAAATTGAAATAAATCATGGCAGAAGAACCACAAAATTAAAAACATCTTCCAGAACCCCCATTTAATAAAAAAAATACCCTTGCATTTATTACCACAAACCAGTGATGATAATTATATCCAGATAATATTTTGCAAAGTGATTCCATGTGCTCCATTCAAAACTTCCTACAATAAATTCAGAATTTGATTAATTATTATAATTGATCAACTAATGACTGAGCATTTTGCAATGGACTGCTAAGGGGTTAATTAATTTACTAACTGAGCAAATTACAGCTATAATATCTCTTTTTCATGTAGATCGTTTTCTACATTTTGAGTGAGCCGCATATTCGCTTCATGCTCAAGGGCAAAGAAACATGCAAACCAAACCAGAAAAAAATACATTATAGACTATGAATAATCATGAACTGACAAATCAAAGCATCTGCTGAATGATTCTTCTTAAAATGACTTGGCACCATAAAATATACAGCTAAAATGAAAGTGTCAAAGACGTCAGAAAGAAATACAAGACAACTTCCAATAATGAAAGATAGGAGAAATTGATGAGAGTTCTAGTCCCATCACTCTTTACTACCAGAATATAATAGCAGTTCTCTCATGTAGTTGTTTAATCACCTGCTATTATTTATGAAAGTGTATGGCTCTTGTGTTGTCGAACTGTTTTTTTTCAATTTCTTCATTCTCTTGAGGCAATTGTACCATCGTTTATGAAACCAACTGTGTCTAAGAGAAGGGTTTCTGCAGTAAATTCTTATTATTGAAGGGAGAATAATGCACATTATTGTCTGGAAGGTGCTTAGGTGAAGCTTTTTGTTTGCATTGCTCCATCTTGAAATCCTCACATCTTTGCTTTATAATAACAACAATCTAGGCTGCTTCACTGATGAGAGTGGTTGGCAACATCAAATTCAAGAAGTCTTTGAAGTATTGAACTGAATTCTTGAAACTGATGGAAAAAAAAGATTCAAATGCCAAGACAAAGAAACAAAAATTAAAGTAATGAATAACACAATGGACCTGACACTCCCCCATAATGGGAAAGAGAAGAATGTTTTTTTATTTCACCATAATATACTGCTTCAAGAATTCGAGCAGATTCATCAGGCAAGACCTCCCTTTCACAAAACCATGCTAACCTGGCCTATTTTTATCATGAACTTCATGAAGTACTCCATAAACACATCCTTTATAAGGGAATCAGGTGATTTTTCAATCTTCTGGTACCACTAGTGAATCTGGAAATATCACCATCAATGCCTCCACAATCTCTACAGCCACCTCTTTAAGAACCCTAGGCTTCGGTCCAGGTGACTTATCCACCTTCAGCCCTTTCAGCTTCCCAAGCACGTCATCTTTAGTAATAGCCACTCCACTAACTTCCACCCCCTGACTCTCTTGAATTTCAGGCACGTTGCAGGTGTCTTCTACTGTGAAGACTGATGCAAAGAAGTTATTCAATTTCTCTGCCATTTCTTTATTCCCGATTATCACTTATCCTGCATTATGTTCCAGCGGTCCAACTTCCGCTTTACATCTTTATATATCTGAAGGAATTCTTACGATACGAGACGATACGATATAACTTTATTTATCCCAGGAGGGAAATTAATCTGCCAACAGTCATAAAACCCAGGATTCAAGAAACATGAAATTAAAGTGATGAGTGGGAAAAGGATTGTGGATGTGTGTGTGGGGGGGGGGGGGGGGGGGGGGGGTGGTACAACCCCTCCCCCCACGACAGAAGGGGGAGGGGTTGTACAGTTTGATAGCCATAGGAAAAAAGGATCTCCTGTTGCGTTCTGTACTGCATCTTGCCATCTTATTTTACTTCGCAGTCATGTGAGTGATTCCGTGAAGAACCCGCTCAGCACGCATGCGCGGCATTACGTTCAGCAGAGCAGATGGTGGATGTCGCATCATCATTGACTTAACTTCACTAAATATGTTTGTTAATTACCTACATTTCAAAATGGAACCGGTTGTTACTGCCAAACAACTAAATTCCAAAGGATACTTCATGGTAAGCATTCATCTTAAGATGTTTACTATTTAGTACCATTCACAAGGATCATCGCAAATACCTGAAATTTACCTGGATGGGGCAGCTTTAGCAGTTTAAAGCGTTACCCAATGGGTTCACATCAGCCCAAGATTGTTCACCAAGACACTAAAACCAGCTCTGACAATATTCAGAAGAAAAAAACATATTGTCATGGCATATCTTGATGATATCTTAAATGGTAGGCAAGACTATGGAATTTACTATTTTAGCTGTATCAGCTACCAAACAGTTATTCGAAACCCTGGGATTGCCTTACATCCAGATAAATCTAAGTTGAAGCCAACCACTATCATGGACTTCTTGGGCTTCACAATTAATTCAGTCTACGTGACTGTAACATTACCAAGAGAACGTTTGGCATAGTTTCAGCCTATTATCACTAACCCTACGTCAGTTATCCAAACAGATGCCAGTGCTCAAGGCTGGGGAGCAACTAACTCTATATCCAGCACAAGTAGTAGATGGACTAACCCAGAGTCATCATTACCACTTACACAGAGCATTAATTATCTAGAGATGTTGGGTGACTTTTATGGTTTAAAAGCATATGCATAAATATACATTACTTGCATGTATGGTTACAAATAGATAATGCTACACTGATGGCCTACATTAACCATATGGGCGGCATAAAATCGGTATCATGCGACAAATTGGTCAACACAATTTGGCAATGGTGTGTCCAAAGACATATTTGGCTATCAGCAACTTACCTGCCAGGTAAGCTAAATACAGTGGCAGACACCAGGTCACGTAAATTTAATAACAACATCGAATGGATGTTAAAACCCCCCCCCCCAAAAAAAAAAGAACAAAATCGCAAAAGTTATCAAGCAATATGGCACGCCAGATATTGATTTATTTGCATCAAGGTTAAATCACCAGGTACCTAAGTATGTCGCTTGGGAACCAAACCCTGAGGCAGCAGCGGTAGATGCGTTCGCGCTGGATTGGGGAATTTCGTCTTCTATGCATTTCCTCCCTTCTGCCTCATCAGTCGGGGACTACGCACAATACAAATGGACTCTGCTTCAGGTATTTTGATAGTACCCGACTGGCCTACACAGCCATGGTACCCAATACTCCATGACATGGTTGTTGAAGCTCCGATGGTATTCCCCAGTGACCCAGAGTTATTAACACCCAGTGTCGGGCGCAAGCCACCCATGCCATGAAAACAAAAAATCAAACTCCTGGGTTGCAGATTCTGCACAAACCACTTCTGGGACTGGGATTATCACAACAAACCATCGACATCATGTCAGCATCCCTCCGAACATCCACTAAAAAACAGCACTTGTCCAGCATCAAAAAATGGGAGAAGTACTGCTTGGATACAGGGACCACCTACTCAACCGCTACAGTTACCAACGTACTGGAATTCCTGGCGAACCTTCACCACGATGAAGGACGCAGCTACAGAGCCATCAACACAGCTAGAAGTGCCCTGTCTGTCTATTTAAAACCAGCTCCAGGACAACAGGCCATGGGGTCGCAACCGCTGGTGGTCAAACTAATGAAGGGTATTTACAACTCTAACCCCTAGACCAAGGTACACCCATACATGGGATGTCAGTGTGGTCCTGACATACCTCGGGGGATGGCCACCAGCCAGATCCCTCAACCTGGAACAATCTACGCTCAAAAACACTGATGTTGATGGCACTTGTATCTGCACAGAGGGTCCAGTCACTACACCTATTGCGACTGGACAGCATGCTCACAGCTCCAGACCAGATCTCTGTCGTTATCCAGAGACTGATCAAACAGAGCAGACCAGGAACACCTAATCGAGTCGTGGAATTCCGGGCTTACCCGCCAGAACCACGGTTATGTGCCATGACCCACCTACTATCCTACATAGACCCAACCAAAATATTCGAGGGAGATGAAAAGCCTTGTGGGTCAGTCATAAAAAAAACTTATGGTCGGGTGACAAACCAAACCATTGCGAGATGGCTCAAGCAGGTGTTAAAAACTGCTGGAATAAACACTAGCATGTACAAATTTTATTCCAGCTGGGCAGCATCCACGTCGACGGCTAAAAGAATGGATGTGCTTATAGACCACATCCTGGCTACAGCAGGATGGTGGGGGGAAAGACCGTTCAGAGATTCTATAATAAGCCGTTGGCAAAACATGTTTTGTTTGCAGAAAAGATTTTACAGACTGCAAATATTTAATTTAAGCCCAGGCGAGCAATTTAATTTCTTTATTGTTATTGTTAAAAAATACCATTGTGTTTTTCTACAAACAGATTCATTGGTTGATTACGATAACACACTTCCTCCCTCAAGGACTTAGGCAGTGCGTGAAATAATACCTGTTACACGGTTTGAAATCACAGAGCTTTGAAGTCTTCACGGAATCACTCACGTGACTCCAAAGTAAAATAGTAAGATTAAACGAGAACTTACCAGTTTGAAGTTTGACCTGTATTTTATGAGGAGTTACGATGAGGGATTACGTGTCCTCCGCTCCAACTCTCAATAATATGGGTCAAACTGATAAACTGATGTCTCCTTGTCTTTACTATGTTTACTTCAATAACTGTGTCTATCTGTGATTCCACACCGCTGCTTTGAAGTATGCTGCACATGCGTGCTGAGCGGGTTCTTCACGTAAACCCTCATCGTAACTCCTCATAAAATACAGATCAAACTTCAAACTGGTACGTTCTCGTTTAATCTTACTATTTTATATTATTGGCTAGCTTATCTTCATATTTCTTTTTTTATCCCTGTATTGCCTTTTTAGTTACCTTCTGTTGTTCTTTAAAAGCTTCACAATTCTCTGGCATCCCGCTAATCTTTGCAATGTTATATGCCTTCTCTTTTAGTTTTATGATGTCTTTGACTTCCTTTGTCAACCACGGTCATCTTATTCTCCCCCTAGTAACTTTCTTCCTCTTGGGATGAAAAGATCCTGCATCTTCAGAATTATTCCCAGAATTTCCTGCCATTGCTGTTCCACCGTCATCCATGCTAGGGTCCCTTTCCAGTCAACTTTAGCTGCTCCTCCCTCATGCCTCTGTATTTCCCTTTGTTCAGCTGTAATACTGACAGATCAAATTTTATCTTCTACTTCTCAAATTGCAGGTTAAATCTTATCAAATTGTGGTCATGATTCAATTACCTTGAGGTCCCTTATCAAACCCAGTTAATTACACAACATTAAATCCAGAATTGCCTTTTCCCTGGAAGGCTCCACTACAACCTGCTCAGAGAAACTATCTTGGAGGTACTTTTTATATTCCCTGTCTTGGGGACCAGTACCAACCTGATTTTCAAAGTCTACCTGCATATTGAAATCTCTCATGACCACCGTAACATTGCCTTTCTTATATACTGATTTTACCTCCTCATGTAACTTGAGCCCTATATTCTTGCTACAGCTTGGGGTATGTAAATAACTCATTAGGGTCCTTTTACCCTTGCAATTTCTTAGCTCTGCCTAGCAATGTTACAAAATTTTGAGATTTTAAAAATCAAGTCTGTAATTTATCCCATCAGATAAAGCATAAAAAGAAGTTTAATTTGACACCTAATTCACTTTCATATCTTCAGTATTAAAAAGGTTATGGCCATTTTCACTCGGAAATTAGCATCTTGTTCCCTATTGCTTTTCCATTGACTTAACTCAAAAGCTGTGATTGAGGACAGTCAAAAGCCCATAACTCTTAAAAATTAAGAGAACTGAAAGAAATGTTCAGTTATTGTAGATTGAAGCATTCTGAAACAAATATGAAACAATCTTACTTAGATGACTTGAAATTAAAGCATATAATTAGTTAGTTACCTAATTGTAGCTAATTAGAAAATCCAATTACTAGTTCTAAACATCTATCAATTTCTTAAGAATAGATTAACATTTTTAAATAGCCTGTGTCCAAATAACATTCACACAAGAATTCACAATATAACATAATTTTAAAATCTCATTGTCATGGATTTATAGGCCAAATGGAAGGAATTTAATGTTTAATACCTGTAAATTAATGGCCATTTAAATCAGCTTGCGAGTGGGTTTTTCTGGAATGCGATCAATTGGAACGTTGCGGTTGCCTTGAATTTAAACCCCATATCGGCAGGAAAAATACTGCCGGTTCGTATGGGGAAAGAACATCACCGTTTCGCATCTTAAGGAGCACTTTTATACATAAAATAAACGGCTTTCCTTTACCTGTCCCGTACGTGAACTCCGTCCCCGTTGTCGGCGTTGATGGCTTTAGAAGCTGATTTTAAAATTACTCCAGCGCTGAACGTGTCGGGTGATTTAAAAAAAAAAATACATGGAACGGCCGTCGGAACGAGTCTTCAGCAAAAGCTTGCACTCCAACAAAATATAATCCAGGATAAGGTAGGAGAAACCCACGTTTTAACCCCCCCCCCCCCTCAAAGGCGCCAAAATCACACACACGGTCAGGGGCAGAATTGCAGCGCCACTGAAGGTAAGTATTGTAACATACCTACTCTGCCCACAATGACTCTCTTATTTGACTTCATTGAAGAAGTAAACTGAAATTATTTGAAGAAGAAAATAGCAGAACAGACAAAGGAGAGTTAGTGGATGTCTTTTACCTAGATTTTCAGATAGCCTTTGATAAGGTGCCCCATGTGAGGCTGCTAAAGCTGATAAGAGCCCATGGTGTCAAAGGGCAGATACAAGAATGGATAGCAGGTTGGCTAGATAGCAGAGGCAAAGAGTGGTGAAAAGGGGGTTGTCTACCAGTGACTAGTGGAGTTCTGCAGGGGTCGGTGCTGGGGCCACTATTCTTCACAGTTAATATTAATATTTTTGGCCTAGTTTGCAGATGATACAAATATAGGTGGAGGGACAGGTAGTGTAGGGAAAGAAGGGACTCTGCAGAAGTATTAGGATAGTTTGGGAGAGTGGGCATATAAGTGGCAGATGGAATATAGTGTAGCAGAGTATGGAGTCATGCATTTTGGTACAAACATAAAAACATAGAAATATTGAAAATCGGTGTAGGCGAAGGCCATTGGCCCTTGAGCCAGCACAGCTAAAGTCAAATTCAAAGTCAAAGTCACCAGCACAGCCATTCAATATGACCATTCAAAATCAGTACCCCGTTCCTGTTTTCTCCCCATATCCATATAACCATATAACCATATCCCTTGATTCCGTTAGACCTTAGAGCTATATCTAACTCTCTCTTGAAAACATCCAGTCAATTGGCCCCCACTGCCTTCTGTGGCAGAAAAAGCCACAGATTCACAACTCTCTGGGTGAAAACGTTTTTCCTCATCTCAGTCCTAAATGGCCTACCCTTTATTCTTAAGAAGGAATAAAGGTGTAGCCTATTTTCTAAATGGGGAGATAATCGAGATATTGGAGGAGCAAAGGGACATGGTGCAAGATTCTCAAAAAGTTAATTTGCAAATCCAATCGGTAGTAAGGAAGGCAAACACAATGCTAGCATTTATTTCAAGAGGGCTAGAATACAAAATCAGGGATGCAATGCTGAGGCTCAAAAATACTCCAGTCACGCCACATTTGGAGTATTGTGAGCATCTTTGGGCACCATATCTGAAGAAGGATGTGCTAGCTCTGGAGAGTGTCCAGAGGAAATTTACAAGAATGATCCTAGGAATGAGTGGGTTAACTTATGATAGGCATGTGTCTCATCAAATCTACTCCGCCATTCAATCATGGCTGATCTATCTCTCATTCCTAACCCAATTATCATGCCTTCTCCCGGTAACCCCTGACACCAGTACTAATCAAGGACCTATCTATCTCTGCTTCAAAAATATTAATTGACTTGGCCTCCACACCCTTCTGCTGCAAAGAATTCTGCAGATTCACCACTGTCTGACTATAGAAATTCCTCCTCATCTCCTTCTTAAAGGAACGTCCTTTAATTCTGAGGCAGACACTGGCTACAATAGCTGGTAAATTATGAATGGGTAAAACCAGTGACAAATCATCCAAGTTATCAAAAATATAGATCAAAATCCTAGACAAAGTATTACATAGAATATATAGTGTAGAAAATGTCCACTATAGCAGCCTATCTGCGTATGTGATTAAATTCTGCATGTCTATTCAATCCATCTCACACTAACCTTTCTATTGTAGTCACAAAATGCTGGAGTACTTCAGTGGGACAGGCAGCATCTCTGGAGCGAAGGAATGGGTGATGTTTCTGGTCGAGACCCTTCTTCAGACCCTACTCCAGACCCTGCTCCAGCATTTTGTGTCTACCATTAAAACCAGCTTCTGCAGTTCTTTCCTACTAACCTTTCTAATTCCTCTTCTCCCATGTTTGTTTCTGAAAGCAACTTGCTTTTTTTGAAGAAGGGTCTCAACCCGAAACATCACCCATTCCTTCCCTCCAGAGATGTTGCCTGTCCCGCTAGCTACTCCAGCATTTTGTGTCGATCTGCTATTTATGCTATTTATTAGAACGTTTCTAATGTTAATTTATCACCAGGAAGTAAAAAATAATATTTTGTTGTTTCTCCATTGGATTTATTCCTATCATGGATGTATATCATCCATTGTTTGATTTTCCCACAAATATAAATATTCTATAATCACAAACACAGGCAGGCTGCTATAATGGACATATACTGTAATTCTATTGTCCTGTTCAATGTATTCAGTATTATAACGATCATTATCAGATTTCCTCTGTCTTCAGCTGACTGAAGAAAAGAACCCAACCCATTCAAATGTACACAATGATTGCAATCTCTGAATTCCAGGAATACATTTTTATATATTTTGTCCAGTGTCACAAAACAAGTTTTATTGTACAGAGATGAAAACAGTGCACAATTCTTTGAATGAGGCAAACCAAGATCTTATTAAAGCTGAAACCTCATTCACTACTTATGAATTATATTTCTCTGGAAAGAAATCACCTTATTTTATTAGAATTTTAAATTGGCTGGCAAATCGGCAGTGTGGTGTTTTAGAATATGTTCATCTACAACCTGGATCCTTTAGTTTTACTATCCTCCCCATCACGTCCTTATCTCTGGAGTCACAGACACACCAGGCAAGGAGATGTCTGGTTAGCACCCTCTGTCTGGTTAGCATATTTGCTATGAGATTTTAAAATTCCATAATTATTTAATGATTTGACTTTTAACTCCTCGGCTACTATGGTGGATTGCTGGCAATGCCCTGCAGATCAGGTGGTGTCCATGTTGAGAGAAAAAATAACAAGTTAATATTACACATGGAAAATATCAAACTGATGTGTCATAAGTTCATGTCACAGGAGATGAATTAGGCCATTTGGCCAATAGTGTCTACTCCACTATTCAATTATGGTTGATCTATCTTTCTGTCTCAACCCCATTCTCCTGCCTTCTCCCCATAACCTTTGACACCCTTAAGGGCCTGTCCCACGAGCATGCGACTCCATACCGCAAGTGCGACCTAACGTGGTCGCTTGAGCCATGCGGAGCCATGCGGCCTCTCTGGGCCGGTCCCACTTCAATCGCCGGAGCGATATGGAGTTGTGCGGAGCTGGTCCCGACATCGAGCGGGGCTTTGAAAAACTGACCGTGTTAAAAAATTCCGCGCGGCAACGACCTGCTGGCCCGCAGCTGCCTCGACGCCGTACGCACCGCCTCAACGCTGTACGTCATGCGAGAACTTCCTGCGGACTTCGCTCGAACTTCACGTCGCTCACTCTACCTCCGCGCGGCCCCCGCATCCGGTTTTGTCGCGCTCGCCACATGCAGGTGCATGCTGGTGGGACCGGCCCTGTACGGGGATCACTCGACCTCCGCTTCCAGTTTGGTCACGCTTGCCGGATGCAGGTCGCATGCTCGTGGGACAGGCCCTTTACTAATCGAGAAACTGATAATCGCTGCTTTAAAAATATCCAATGACTTGGCCTTAGATATACTCAACGCCTCAGTTCTCTGGGTTAGATCAGTCCAGATTTACAACACTCAAACACTCAATTCAGTTTTATATGTCCGACTCCTAAATGTGAGACTGCTCCCCTTGGTTCTAGGCTCCCCCACGTGGGTACATACCCAAAATGTCTACCTACCCTAACAAGCCCCCTCAGAATCCTATTTGTCTCAGTGAAATTACTCTCGTGCTTCCTGTGAAGTTTGAATTCTTGAATCAAGATAATTCTGATGAACTTCCATCTGATAGCCTCTGAGGCAATTATACCTTTTGTTAAGTAATAGTACAAAATTGTGCATAATATTTCAGGAGTTGTTTCACTAAGTCCCACAACACTTATAGCAAGTGTATTACTCTTGTACAGTCAGACAGCATGGAGACAGGCCCTTCGTTCCAACCCATCCATGCCTACCAAGACACCCCATCTCAGCTATTCCCACTATCCCACGTTTTACCCATATCCTTCTAAAACATGTAGGAAAGAACTGCAGATGCTGGTTTAAATCAAAGGTAGACACAAAATTCTAGAGTAGGTCTAAAGAAGGGTCTCGACCCGAAACGTCACCCATTCCTTCTCTCCAGAGATGCTGCCTGTCCCGCTGAGTTACTCCAGCATTTTGTGTCTACCTTCCTTCTAAACCTTTCCTATCTATGTACCTGTCCAAGTATTTATTAAATGTTGTTATAGTAACCATCTACTCTGGCAGCTCATCTCAGGTACATATCTGAGTGAAACGTTTGTAATAAATCGTGCCCTTCTCAACTTAAACATGCAACCTCTTGTTTTTGATTCCCCTATGCTGGGTAAAAGATTCTGTGCATTCACTCTATCTATTTACTTCATGATTTCGTACACCTCTATGAGATCACCCCTCAGCCTCCTGCATAACAAGGAATAAACTCCTAGCTTACCCAGTTTTACCCTATGCATCAGCCCCTCAAGTAATAACAACGTCCTCATAAATCTTTGCTGGGCTTTTTCCAGCTTAATGACATCCTTCCTATAGCAGGGTGACCAAAATATCAAGCGTGGCAGAAACGTGCGAGGGGTTCCATTTTGCATGATTGTATCATTTTTGTGGAAAAGGCCGATATTCCACTAATTCAATATTTTGTTTTGTGACACGTCTAAAAAGAAAAAAAGTTAAAAACTAGATTTTCACATTGATAGAATTTGAATTTATATGCTCTTCAAATTTAAAGTATCAGTCAATTGCAATTTGATTGGTCACAACATTAAAACATTGGGGTATATTGATAGAAAAAAAACATTGTTGATAATTGTGGTGTAATTTTTTTATTGATATACAAGATCAGTTTTAGATTTGATTTTTGTCTGCAAAATCAGCTTTAGATTTCCAGATGATGTTTTATCTTGGGAGGCTCAAATACATAAAGAGTAAACAAACAGCTTTTGACACAGAATATGTGACTAATATTGTGCTCAGCAATGCAGAAGGCAAGTGTGAGATTGTAGTGATAACAATGCAAGGAAATTAATGAAAGTCTTACTTGGAATATAAGAAACTTACCAACCCCTTTAGTATGTCATTTTCATCTTCAAGGTCTCCATTGTTAAAACTCTGAATCTGAGTGGTGAATAAGGCAGCAAAAAAGCCTGTGTGGGCTATTGATCTGCTGCTTTACTGCCAGCACTGGTTGTCTCTCAGTGATTGTCATTGGCCTTTCTCTTTTTGAAAGTCGTCTGACATTTAAATCACAAAACTACAGAAGAAGGCAGGAGAATGGCATTAAGAGGGAGAAATAGATCAGCCATGATTGAATGGCGGAGTAGACGATGGGCCGAATGGCCTAATTCTTCCGCTACCACATTATTTTGACCTTATGAGAAATTCCTCCCATATAACACCATGTAAAATAAAACTTCTCTGAGCCTTTCCTAATCTTTCCTAATGCTTAATTGCTGATCCCAAATGGAGCTGCATCACGGTCATGGCTTGGTGTGTGTAGATTTTAGGTAGCATTAGTGAAGTTTTGCTAAAGACTAATGCAGCAAGCTGGAAAGAAATGGTGATGATTTGCGTTTAACTCAGAAATTAACTGTCAATGACCTACAATAAATCTCCTGTCTGGATGTGTGGGTGTTTATTGTGCCAGCTATGAAGAATAGATTCCATTAAAAGATCGGGAGGAGGCAGCTTAAGAAAAGAAAGCAACATTGGAGAGCAAAACAGAAGATCATACAATTTCATTGTGACCAGCTCACAAATAATGTAACTGTTCTCCTGGTATGAATAACTGAGATGCCAGTTTGGGACATGTGACATTGGGGAGTACTATACTGTAATTTGTGGAGACCCTTTGTTTCCAGTTTGAAGAAAATGTCTATACTCGGAGAAGTGTTGGGAGAAACAAACACTCATGCGAAGTAGCATTGCGGATGGAGATTATTGCCAGGCATGCTAATAATGTAGCAAATTGGGTTGCTCAGTGGTGTAGTTAGTAGAGCTGCTGCCTCACGGTGCCAAAGACCCAGGTACAACCCTGACCTCAGGTGCAGCCTGTGTAGAATTTGCACAATCTCCATGTGACCACGTGGGTATCATCCGACTGCTCCAGTTTCCTCTCAAATCTCCAAAGATATGCGGGCTTGTAGATTAATTTGCCTCTGTGTAAAATAAAAATGTCCCTAATATGTTGAGAGTGGATGAAAAAGTAGGAAGACATAGAACTGGAGTGAATGAGTGACATGGTCAATGTGGACTCAGTGAGCAGAAGGGCCTGTTTCCATGCTGTATCTCTAAAACAAAAGTGACAGACCCAAGGTCCAACAGCTCCCATATGAAAAGAGCTGTGGAATGGAGATAAACAGTAATCATAATAATAATAATAATAATAATAATAATAATAATAATAATAATAATAATAATAATAATAATAATAATAATAATATGATGATAATAATAATAATAATAATAATATGAATAATAATAATATGAATAATAATAATAATATGAATAATAATAATATGAATAATATCTCTTATTGTCATTGCACAGAGGTACAATGAGATTTGGTATGCAACTTCCATCCGATGTAATAACTAAATTAACTAAAAATTTAGACGCCCAGGCAAACAAGATTTTTTTTTAAACAGTACAACAGTATAAAGTGCAAAACAGTCTATTTGCCTATTTGCACTATTATCTAGTGCAATATCTATTCTTACCTATTATCTAGAAATAACATTGATATCTTGTCAGTGCGTCACATCGATTGACAAATATCTGATAAACGTTGCTTGATTGGAAGCAGGAAAAATAAAAGACAATTCTTTATCACATAATGGTTCTGTGACATGAATAGAATTATAGGAATGCAGAGTCCACATGTTACTTTTAAGCATTCACAACAATTCTGTGAAAAGAGAGTACCATAAGATGAGAGAGGATGAAGGAGAGATTTATTTTATTGTACATTTCCAATTAGAAATCTTCAAAGTAAAACTATAGTTGACCTAAAACTTAATTGATTCCCTCTCTATGATAAAATTGGATGCAGGTGAGTTTAAAGGGAGTACAGAAATGGGGATCGGTGAGTGTAATGGGAGTGTGGCCACAGGGTCAATGAAGTTAAAGAGTGTGAATGAAGCTCTATGAGTTTAAAGTGAGCACAGGGAATGGAATACCAGTGAATTTAACATTACAGGAAATGTGTTGCAGGCAAGATTGAGCCCCAGTAAGGTAAATGGGAGCAAGGGAAGCAGAACTAGATGAGCCAGATGCCATACCATTGGGATTTCAAAAAAATTTGGATATGGAATTATCAGTTATATTGTGTAGAAAGGAACTGCAGATGCTGGTTAAATCGCAGATAGACACAAAAAGTTGGAGTAACTCAGCGGGACAGGCAGCACCTCTGGAGAGAAGGAATTGGTGACATATCGGGTCTGAAGAAGGGTCTCAAACCGAAATATCACCCATTCCTTCTCTCCAGATATGCTGCCTGTCCCGCTGAGTTACTCCAGCTTTTTGTCTATTGGTTATATTGTATTTGGCTTTTACATGGAAACACAGCAGAAACGTTACCTAAAGCTGCTGTGTGATAACATGAAAGGAGTGGTTGTGAATAAGATTGTGGAAAATTGAGTGAAATCTAGAAGACAGTTGAAATCCACTGTCAAAAGATGAGCTGGTGCTCATTGAACTTTCTTTGAGCTTCAACACTTACTACTACAGAAGCCCGGCACGATACAGTGAAGGTGGTTGGTAATCTAAAAAGATTGGAGTGTGGCATCTCAGTGGCACACTTGCAAACAGAACAGAGGTATTCTGCAAATTAGTCGTCCAATGCAAATGTAATTTCTCCAATGTTAAAGAGACAAATTTTAAAAGATAATTTCAGTGCAGTAAAGTGAAAGCTGTACAAATAAATTAGAGTTTCACTGAGAATTTGGGACCCTGTTCGCTGTGAAGGGAGGAAGTTATAGGGCAGGCAGATTTTGCATTTCCAGAATGTATACAGGGAAATGCCGTGAGAAGGAGAAGTGACAGTGGTAATTAAAGAAAATGGATGATGGAATAAATTCCCATAACACTGATAATAGTACACCATGCTTTTCTGTTCTGTGATTGTCGCACTTGAGATAATTATAGAGTTCTATCAAGTGTACTTGAGGGTTTTTCATATTTTCTCTCACGCTCAAGCACAAACTTAAAAATAAGTTGATTAACATATTGAGTCATGATATATATGGATGTGGTTTCCATAGATCTATTTTGGGAGATTCTGTTAATTCAGGTTATACTTGTAGACATCAAATATAATAAAACTCATGACTACTTTCTCCACACAGTCTGCTGCTCACTGATATATTTCTAAGATATATCTAAGATCAGATATCCACTGATTTCAGCAAAATGCAACAATTTAGAAAAATCGTGTCAGATTAATTGTGCAAAATCTGGATCCTGGAAAAAACTGGACTCTATCCTGCAACGCAAAGGCATGTGAGTTTGCAGATTTATTGACCTATTTAAAATTGGCCCTAATGTATAGGGAATGAATGAGAAAGTGAGATAACAAAGAACCAGTGTGAATGGGTAATCTATGGTCAGTGTGGACTCGGTGTGCTGATAAGCCTGTTTCCATGCTGAATCTCTAAACTAAACTAAACTAAGCTAAACCCGCACTATCCTACATCTCTGCAACCTTTAGACTTTTTAGATGTAGCATGTAAACAGGTCCTTCAGCTCACCGAGTCCGTGCCAATCTGTGATCATCCCATACATTAGCTCTATCCTATCCACTAGGGACAATTTACAGAACCCAATTAACCTACAAATCTGCACATCTTTGGAGTGTGGGAGGAAACTGGAGTACCTGGAGCAAACCCACGTGGTTGCAGGGAGAATGTGCAAAATCTATACAAACAGCACCCCTAGTCAGGATTGAACCAGGATGTTTGGCGCTGTAAAGCAGCAACTCTACTGCTGCACTACCATGCTGACCAAGAAGATTTAATGCCCAGCATTCCACCATTCTGAATACATGTTTTAATCTTAGCCTCTGCATTGGTGGCTGCAAATGTAATGGTTAACAACATTTATTTATCTCTACTGCCTCATCCATTTTCCTAAAAGGCCTGTCCCACTGCGGGGACCTAATTCGTGAGTTTAGAAGAGTTTGCCCTCAACTCATACTCGCAGCATAGTCGACACGAGGTCCTAGGAGGTCTTTGTAACTCACCTTCATGCTCGAGAGCAGTCCCCACGTACTCGAGGCCACAGCTAGGTCGCAATGTTTTTTTCAAAACATGCTGAAAAATGCCCGCGTGTAAAAAAAGGTCGCCATGGAAAAAAATCTATATTTTTTTACTTGTAGGTTTAGTCAAGGAAGATCGTAGTAGGTCGTAATGCTATCGCAGGTAGTCGAAGGCCATCGAAGGTAATCGAACGTAGTCGAAGGTAAAGCCCGTTGAGAAAAAAAAGGTAGGTAAACCGACCGGTAATGTTAAATGCCCGCTAAACTTTATTAAAAGTTGTCTGGCTTCTTAAAAGTGTCTCCACTACTTCTCCCCCCCTTCTCCCCCTCTCCCCTTCTCTCCCCTTCTCTTCCCCTATCTCCCCTTCTCTCCCCTTCTCTTCCCCTATCTCCCCTTCTCTCCCCACCCCCCTCTCCGCGCTCTCTAAAGGACTTACCGTAACTGTGCCAGCTGTCTTTTACCTTCCAGTTCATTGCGGGTGTGAATTTCAGTCAGCGCTCCCCTGCTTTCCCTGGCCCCCGCCTTTGCGATATGTTTGTGTGTGTGTGTGTGTGTGTGTGTGTGTGTGTGTGTGTGTGTGTGTGTGTGTGTGTGTGTGTGTGTGTGTGTGTGTGTGTGTGTGTGTGTGTGTGTGTGTGTGTGTGTGTGTGTGTGTGTGTGTGTGCAGACGGTCGATCCGACTCGAGGTTTTCAGACGAGTGCCCTCGAGCTTGAAGGTCGAAGGCAGTCGTTAAAAAGTCGCATTAGTGGGACAGGCCCTTTAAGGTTGGGATATCTCTACCCACAATCTGGTAACTTAAGCAGGCAAGTCCTGAGTGAAACTTGAGTTAGCTTGGTCACTATTGAGGTCTAACTGTAAACATTTCTCCCTGGTTACGTGGTTTAAATGTATAATATTTTTAATTTATGCCTCCATGCTGAGAACTGTATCTTCCCCTTTGCTCTATCCATAGTACTTGAATTTGACTTGATTTGTATTTATGTATTGTATGTTTGGATAACATGCAAAACAACCTCGGTACACATAGCAATAATATATCTAAAACCTAAAACTTAAACTTAATAGAGTCTTAGGTTTCTGAAATACAAGTTCTTCTTGTCTGTCACCAAAGCTAAAACACTTCCCATTTGTGTCATACTGATCTTAAAAATAATACTGTAATGGGAATTATGATCCTAGATTAAACTCCAGAATGTTCAATCCTCCACGTCTAAGCATATCTCAGAAGCGGTTAGGAAATTTAGACAGGGTGATGAGGAGTCTGCAACTACAATATATGGTACCCAGCTGGCAGAAAGTTTCAAATGTCTTCTGAAATAACAGGTTAAAGTTTAAAAAATGGGTCAGTGAGGAATTAAGAGTAAATTGGAATTTTCATGGTAAACGAATCAATGTTATCTCATGAATTTTCTTGAGGGCACTGGACAAAAGCGAGTAATGTGAGCTTAAACACCGCAATGTGGTGGAACAGCATTCATGAGCAGTTATGGATATGCACAGATAAAATGTATGATAATATTCTTGTTAACCAATGTTCTCAGATACCCAAGTATAGTTTTTAAAAATGGCATATGAATGTGCCACATTAAAAATAATATTTAGAAACATAGCAAGCATTAATTGAGCATCAAAATGTATTTGTGAATCTCTTAGTGGGTGTCCTGTGAAATCTAGTGCTGAAATACTTTATCGACATATATTTAATATACAGTATGAATTCCATTCTGCTAACAAGGGATGTCAAAATTTGATTAGGCACAACTTGGTAATTAATGAAACAAAACTGAACAGAATAGATAAAGCTGTCATTCCTATAATGTCTCCATCTAATAAATGTTGCATTGGGAAGCCAAGAGCCACAAGAATGAAAATGAGGAGCAAATCCAAATGCAATATAAATATTTAACATTTGAAAAAGTGGTTCTACATTGGACACTGAAGTAAATTGGAGTGCAGTCAGGATTATTATCACTCAAAATGGAAAGGGGAACGGACTCTTTTTCCCCCAAAAATATACATTATTCAGAATAAAAAATTTATACAAACAAAAAACTGTGCAAATACACACATTCTCACTGTCTAAACATTCAACTCTCCTTCCTTTTCCCACATTGCCCTTCTGTTCTGGGCCTCCTCCATTGTCAGAGTGAGGCCCAAGCAAATTGGATGAACAGCACGTCATATTTTGCTTGGGCAGCTTACAAACCAGCAGTATAAATATTGATTCCTCTAATTTTAAGTAACCCTTGCTTTCCCTCTTGCTCCGTACCTCCTCCATCCTAGTTCTCTGACAAGTTCTATGGTCCTTTTGATTAAATTTTACAGTTTGTGTGCCTCGTTGTCACCTTCCCCTCAGCTAACAATGAACCATTCTACTTTTAATTTTCACATTCTGCTTCATCTGTTGCTTTCACACCTTACCATCCATATATCTAGACTCCCTCTCCCCTGACTCTCTGTCTTGAAGAAGGGTCTCGACCTGAAACGTCATCCATTCCTTTTCTCCATAGATGCTGCCTGTTCCGCTGTTATCCCAGCATTTTGTGTCCATCTGCAGTGTAAACCAATATCTGAAGTTCCGTAATACACATTCAATAGTGTCATACTCTGTAGTGTTCACACCAATCTTTAAACAAAACACACTTGTCACTTATGTGGCCCTCTGAGGTGATATGGACAACATTTTGTTTGCAACCATTGGCCTTTGCACCAAAACATCATGATTTGTTTTGGCGGATGTAATGTATCTTTAAGAATAATACGTATTGTTCTTTGCAGTTATTTCTGTATTTATGTTTTGATCTTATTGGACAGCAAAGTCATGTGGGGTGCCTGCTTCTTAAATTCTCACAGGTTCACAGACAGTCTGTACCAAGAGGTAAGCGATTCAACATGCAAATAGCGATGGTGTGGTTTGTAAATAAACCTCTATCTATTTGAATATACTGTAGATTTGATGCATCTCAAATCATTTCTGAAGACATTACAGACGGTCAAATGGGATTTCCAATTGGTTCCTCCAACAGTTTACATTTTTGAACAAAAAACATGTGGCAATGACCAGAATGTATTAAGTAGAGGGAAGATAAAAATAAATAATACATTTGAAAGAATATGTTGTAGCGGGGAGTCGCAGGAGTCCAGCCAAAAACTAGTCGGATACGAGTTGTGTGCACTAGACGTGTTGGATCTCTCTAATACAGCTCCCTACGCCTCCAAGGACAGGGGCGTTGCCCGGCCTTAAATACCAAATCAGGTATCGACCCCGTGACTAGCGCCTCCCACATTAAGACGCCACCCTCTAGAGCCGATGGTTCGTTGTGCCCTTGGGTTGTCACTAGGAGCCACGACATGACCTCCCCCCCCCCCAGAACCAGAGGCACTGAACCTGATGAGACACTGAATGGGGCAGCCCGAACGTGTAGATACAATCTCACGCCACGGGGGCATGCTTGGTTCAGAAGAATCTCCGGGAGCCCGGGACGGAGTGGTTGAGCCACATGGACTGTCTCGCTCAGGTCCAAGTGGGACGGTTTCAAACGACCCACAGACACAGTTTCACGCCGGCCCCCCTTGTCCAAATCGAATGTAGTAGGCTCGTGCATGTGTGTGTGTGTGTGTGTGTGTGTGTGTGTGTGTGTGTGTGTGTGTGTGTGTGTGTGTGTGTGTGTGTGTGTGTGTGTGTGTGTGTGTGTGTGTGTGTGTGTGTGTGTGTGTGTGTGTGTGTGTGTGTGTGTGTGACGCTGCAGGCCGCTGCTTCCCCACCCCCCCTCCCCCCTCCACAGGTGACGGCACCCAACGGGTCCCACTTGGTCTAGTATCCCTCTAAATCTTTCCTATCCATGTATCTGACAAAATGACTTTAAACATTGTAATTGTACCCACCTCTATCACATCCTCTGAGAGCTCATTCCATAAACTCATTACCCTCTGTGTATACAATTTGCTGTTTTGATTCCTTTTAAATCTTTGGCTTGTTGTGAGTGTTAAACTTTGCTCTGATATTCCAAGTATTATTAATTTTGAGTTTGGATCCAGTTTTGTATTAATAACTTCTGAAATTATTTCAAATATATCTGTCCAGAAATGTTTCATTTTTATACAATTTGCAAACGTATGTGTTAAATTAGCATCTAGATGTAGACATTTAACACAAATAGGAGAGATTTGAGGGAAGATTCTATTTAGTTTTATTTTAGAGTAGTGTAATCTATGTAATACTTTAAATCGTATTAAAGCATGTCTGGCATTTAACGAACATTGATGTATATGTTATAAACTTTCGTCCCACAAATCTTTCGTTATAGGATGACCTAATTCATTTTCCCATGTGTGTTTATATGGTTCCGTTGGTGGTACCTCATTGTTTAGGAAGGTGTTATAAATATAAGCTATTCATTTTTCAGTGTTAGGAGGCTTGTTCAAACATTCATCAAGGATTTCTGGTTCCCTAGTCCTGTAGGCTTGGGTGTTAGATTTAACATAATCTCTAATTTGTAGATATCTGAAGAAATTATTTGAGTGCAGTCCATGATTCTGTTGTAACTCCTGAAATGAAAGAAAAGTACATTTTCCATGTCCAATCTTTTTAATTCCATAACTTTTCCATTGTGTGAAACCCTTATCCAAAAAGGATGGTTTGAATGAGGGATTATTTACAATGGGAAGGCATAGTGGTATATTATTCAATTTTAAAACTTTTTTAAATTGTTTCCAAATTCGTATTACACTATGTATTATGGGGTTTTCCCTATAAGTTTTTTTGTGCAGTTTTGTGGTAGCAAATATGATCGGTCCAATTTCAAAAGGTAAACAGTCTTCCTTTTCCATCCTTAACCAATCTGGTTGTTGATCCATTTCTTCCAGCCAGAAATTCATGTTTTTAATATGGACTGCCCAAAAATAAAACAAGAAATTTGGCAAAGCCAAACCTCCATTTATCTTTGACTTACATAAATGTTTTTTACTTATTCTATGATTCTTATAATCCCAAATAAAACTTGTAACATTGGAGTCGACTTTTTTGAAAAATGTTTTTGGGATATAAATCGAGATTCATTGAAATAGGTACAGTAGTTGCGGTAAGAAGATCATTTTTATAGCATTAATACTACCAAGCATTGAGATGGGAAGTGTTTTCCAGTATTGAATATTCTTGTGTAGTTTATTCAGTAAGGGTGGAAAATTTAGTTTAAATAAAGAGGTATATGTCTTAGTTACATAGATTCCTAAGTATTTAAATTTATCTTTAACTATTTTAAAAGGGGATTGTTGTAATGTATGTAGATTGAGTTTTATTATTGACATGATTTCACTTTTATTCCAATTCTATATCCTGAGAACTGACCAAATTGAGTTATTAAATTTAATAGATTTGGAATACTAGTTTCTAACCTTGTTTCTCTAGTGTTATAACCGTATATTCCTGTATGGGTTCTAACGCTTTCTGCTAGGGGTTCGATTGCAAGAGCAAATAATAGTGGGGATAGTGAACATCCTTGTCTACAACCTCTAGAGAGGTTAAATTTAGTTGATAACATTTGGTTTGTTAATATTCTAGCTGTTGGATTAGAGTATAACAATTTAACCCATGTACGGTACTTCTCTCCCAATTGAAATTTTTCCATCACCGAAAATAAATATGGCCATTCTACCTGGTCAAATGCTTTTTCAGCATCTAATAAAATAATTGCTAGATCTGCATTAGGAATTCTATTGGAGTATATAATATTGAATAGTCTTCTCAAAATATAAAATGAATAACGTTTTGGAATAAAACCTGTTTGGTCGGGGTGTATTAATTTGTTAATCACTAAGCTCAATCTATGAGATAGAATTTGAGTTAATATTTTCTGATCAGTATTTAAGAGGGCTATTGCTCTATATGAACCTGGGTCTTCAAGATCCTTTTTTGGTATGAGTATGATTGTAGATTCATTTAGAGTTTCTAGGAGTTTCTGTTGAGTGTAAGCATATTTGTACAGTGTCTGTAGGCGTGGAGAAACCAGATCATAAATGTTTTAATAAAATTCAGAGCTTAGACCATCAGGACCTGCAGCCTTTCCGTATTTTAAAGATTTAATTGACTCTTCGATGTCTTTTATCGTAATTTCAGCACCTAGTGATTCTCTCTCTTTCTGATCTAAACCCACAAGCTTACATTCTGTAGAAATGTTTCCATTCCTGCTGATTGTTCTGTCATTCTAGATGAGTACAATTTTTGATAGTATTGTAAAATACTATCATTAATATCTTTAGGCAGTGTTATTGTTTCTCTCTTGTCTGTTTAATTTTGTAAATTGTTTTTTCCCCGTCCAGTTTACGAAGTTGTCGCACTAATAGTTTTTGTGGTTTATCACCAAATTCAAAATGTAATTGTTTTGTATGTTGATAAAGTTTTATAACTTGGTCTGAGTATATCTTGTTCAATTTATATTTCAGTACTGTTTATCAGGGATGGTGCTGCTGCATTTTCTATGTCTAATTGCCTTATTTCCATTTCCAATTTCTGTTGTTTGGCCCTATTCTCTTTGTTAAGAAATGATTGAGAAGAGATTAATGCACCTCGCACAAATGCTTTAAATGTTTCCCAAAGAAGTGAAGCAGAGATTTCAGGGCTATAATTAGCCTCAAAAAATATATTAATCTGTTTTACGAGGTATTCATTACATAACTTTTCTTTTAAGATTTGGGGATTAAGTCTCCATTGTGACTGTGTCTCTACCATTCCGTTTAATTTAATCATAAATGTTAGTGGAGCATGGTCTGAGATTATGATATTATGATATTGCGAGTTATAGGTAAATGGGATACGTTTTGAGTCTACTAAAAAATAATCTATCCTTGAGTAGGTTTTATGTACTGGTGAGTAAAATGAATATTCTCGACCCGATGGGTTTTCAATTCTCCAAACATCCTTAATGTTGGTAGTATTAATATATGAGTTTAGAAATTCACTTGATTGGGATTTTAGTTTTCTTTGAGTTGATGCCAAAGAAATTCCTCGACTACAGTATAATAACTGGGAAAAAATTAATATTAAAATTTTGGAAAGGCCCTACGACCCCCACAATTAAAATGTGGATTGTGAAAATGCCGCAGACCCTATATCTAGAATGAATTAGACTTGTCTTAATGGACAAACAAGAACTTGTTGATAAAATATGGGCTCCATTCATTAATTATCTGATGGGATAGATTAGCCCAGCACGAAAACCCAACTGGAACTCAGGATTAGATGAAAAGTCATACTTTATAATCTATGAACCTATCTCCAATTACGTATTTTAAGTAATCCATTCCACCTTTTATGTTTTCTTTTGATATTTGTAACTCTTTTTTCTCTCTTTCTCTCTTTTTCTATAAAAAAAATACTAGAAGCAGAAGTAATTGACAATTGAAAATTTTAATAATGTATGACTGATATATATGAAAAGTTTTTTTACTAGAATATGTAACTATACTTTCTAATATGTCTACTTCTAATAAAAATATTTTAAAAAAAGAAAAAAAAAGATTCCTTTTAAATCTTTCCGCTCACACCTTAAACTAGCACCCTCTAGTTTTAGACTCCCTACCGTCGAAAGAAGAATAGCTATCCCATTTATGTCCCTTGTAATTTTATAAAACTCGAAAAAGTCACCCCTCAATCTGCTTCACTTCAGAAAATCTGTCCAAACCTATCCTTATAATTTAAGCCCTCCTATAACCATATAACCATATAACAATTACAGCACAGAAACAGGCCATCTCGGCCCTACAAGTCTGTGCCGAACAACTTTTTTCCTTTAGTCCCACCTGCCTGCCCTCATACCATAACCCTCCATTCCCTTCTCATCCACATGCCTATCCAAGTTATATTTAAATGATACCAACGAACCTGCCTCCACCACTTCCACTGGAAGCTCATTCCACACCGCTACCACTCTCTGAGTAAAGAAGTTCCCCCTCATGTTACGACTAAACTTCTGTCCCTTAATTCTGAAGTCATGTCCTCTTGTTTGAATCTTCCCTATTCTCAAAGGGAAAAGTTTGTCCACATCAACTCTGTCTATTCCTCTCATCATTTTAAATACCTCTATCAAGTCCCTCCTTAACCTTCTGCGCTCCAGAGAATAAAGACCTAACTTATTCAACCTTTCTCTGTAACTTAGTTGTTGAAACCCAGGCAACATTCTAGTAAATCTCCTCTGTACTCTCTCTATTTTGTTGACATCCTTCCTATAATTGGGCGACCAAATTGTACACCATACTCCATATTTGGTCTCACCAGTGCCATGTACAATTTTAACATTACATCCCAGCTTCTATACTCAATGCTCTGATTTATAAAGGCTAGCATACCAAAAGCTTTCTTTACCACCCTATCTATATGAGATTCCACCTTCAAGGAACTATGCACGGTTATTCCCAGATCCCTCTGTTCAACTGTATTCTTCAATTCCCTACCATTTACCATGTACATCCTATTTTGATTTGTCCTACCAAGGTGTAGCACCTCACATTTATCAGCATTAAACTCCATCTGCCATCTTTCAGCCCATTCTTCCAAATGGCCTAAATCACTCTGTAGACTTTGGAAATCCTCTTCATTATCCACAACACCCCCTATCTTGGTATCATCTGCATACTTACTAATCCAATTTACCACACCTTCATCCAGATCATTGATGTATATGACAAACAACAAAGGACCCAACACCGAGCCTCCAACCCGACAAACAACCATCCATCATTACCCTCTGGCTTCTCCCATTCAGCCACTGTTGAATCCATCTTGCTATTCCTGCATTTATACCCAACAGTTGAACCTTCTTAACCAACCTTCCATGAGGAACCTTGTCAAAGGCCTTACTAAAGTCCATATAGACAACATCCACTGCTTTACCCTCGTCAATTTCCCTAGTAACCTCTTCAAAACATTCAAGAAGATTAGTCAAACATGACCTTCCAGGCACAAATCCATGCTGACTGTTCCTAATCAGACCCTGTTTATCCAGATGCTTATATATATTATCTCTAAGTATCTTTTCCATTAATTTGCTCACCACTGAAGTCAAACTAACAGGCCTATAATTGTTAGGTTTACTCTTATAACCCTTTTTAACCTTCCTGTTTGAAAACATTTTTATAAATAATTTCCGGACCCTCTCTATCTTAATCTCTTCCTTCCTCTAGTACGGTGGTCAAAACTGCACACAATTCTCCGAATTGGTGTACAATTCTCCAAATTCAGGAAACTGTGAACTTGTACCCCTATGTTCATTTACTAACATCACTCCCCAAGCCCCTGCCATTCGTTGCGTATGTCCTGCCCAGTTTTAACTTCTCAAAATACACAACATTACACATCTGAGTTAAAATCTATCTGCAGATCGTTTGTGTATTTTTACAGTTTTTACACCTTATAACTCACAGATCCAGAGGGGATGTCAGGCATTCTCAACCCCAGGTACTTCCTTTGCAAGATACAAGACATGCATGTTAATTCACTGCTCTGTTTAAATAAGCACATGGAGTAAATGTGGTCGAAAGTTGACAAATCTGACACATGGCCCACTGTGGGATTGCAGAGGAGATGAAATTACAGACATGGACGTTATGGTCATCTTGGCAGTGACATCTCTTTCCAGAGGAAATCATAAACTAACCCCCATATTGTCTTGTTCAAAGATTTATCCCATTTAATTTTTCCAATATCCTCGTCATTAACCATTACCTGTGACAAAGGCATCCAAGGATAGATACTAAAAGCTGGAGTAACTCAGCGGGACAGGCAGCATTTCTGGAGAGAAGGAATGGGTGACGTATCAGGTTTTTACTCCAGCTTTATGTGTCTATCTTTAGTTTAAACCAGTGTCTGCAGTTCCTACTAGCACAAAGGCATCCAATGCTCACATAACCCTGTGTTATATGGCTAATTCATAATAGTATAACATAATAGTATGACATTATAAAAGAAAGATACTTCGTAGTGGCTAGAACAGCCATGTAGAACATAGATCAGTACAGGAATGGGTCCTTCAGCCTACAATGTTTGTGCCAAACATGATGCCAACTGAAATTGATCTAATCTACCTATACATGATCCACATCCTTTTATTCACTGTACTTCCACGTGCCTATCTAAAACCCTTTAAACGTCACAATCGTATCTGCATCCACCATCGCCCTTGGCAATGTGTTCCAGGCCTCCACCACAATCTGTGCAAAAAACTTCCCACGCACATCACCATTAAATGTTCCCTCTCTCACCATATAGCTACGCTCTCTAGTCTTGGGCATTTCCACCCTGGGAAAAAGGTTCTGACTGTCTACCCTCTCTATGCCTCTCATAATTTTATATACTTCTGTCAAGTTTCCCCTTTACCTCCGGCGTTCCTGAAAAAACAGTCAAAATCTATACTACTTTCCCCTGTAGCCGAAGACCTCTAATTCATTTTGGTAAACCTGCTCTGAATCCGCTCTAAAGCCTCCATATCCTTCCTGTAATGGGGCGACAGGAATTGCATGCAAAATTCCATTAGTGGTCTAATCAAAGTCCTATAGAGCTACTGCATTACGTCATGGTATGCTTGCCTTCATTGCCTTCAGGGGAAATGTCTGTTATGTATGGGGTTAATCGATATCTGCAATTGGATTGTAAAGAGACCACCCCCATGTGGTTCGGCCCCTCAAGGTCCTGGAACCTATAAAAGTCCGCTGCCACGAGGTCCTGCGTCGATCTTCTGGGAGAGCGCTTAGGACTGCGTGACCTTCTGGAGTATCTCTGTTAGAGCGAGGCCTAGAGGGCTTGATCAGGCAGATACAAGGATCGAACTCACGGTGGTTAGGTACAGTGGTGGGAACTGTAATTGTGTTTTGATAAAATAAAGATTAGTTGATCAAGTGCTTGATTCAGTGGTTTTTGACTGAAACTAGACTGGGGGAAGCTTAGAACGAGCAATTTACACATACACATACATACATACATACACACACACAAACATACATACATACATACATACAGGCACACACACACACAAAATATATGAAGATGAAAAAATATCTACTGGAGGAACTGGACAGGTGAGCATCTATAGAGTGAAATGGACAGTCGACATTTCCAATCATTATTATTCATCTTGACTGGAAGATTGGAGGAAAACTTGTTCACTGTGAGCATACTTTGAAGTGATTCAATTGAATATCAAAATGGAGACACAAAATATTGCAGATGCTGGAATTAGGAGCAAAAAAACAGCTGCTGGAGAAATTCTGTGCTGTGCAGGCAGCATCGACAAAGGAAAATAGCCAGTTGGCCGTGAAAGAGTTGAAGATGTTGAAATGAGGGGAATCAGGGGAAATTAAGTGAGTGCAGGATTATGGATCTAGTACAGGAAAGTGAGATGAGGCTGCGTAACATTTTTTAGTCCATTCAGCCCACAAATACAGTGGACTGAATGGCCTCCTTCTGTGATGTAAATGTTCTATCATTTTGTTCCTTTAAATGTCCTGAACTTGTCCAAGTAGATGTAAAAGGCCCCCAAAGAAGAGTACAGGAGCTATCCCATATCTTTCTGAATATGTGTCACTCTGGACTGTTCCAGGTCCTTATGAACTTCACCCTTATGTTTCAAAAGAGGCTCATGAGGTAGCAGATTGCATTTAATTTCCTATATTGGTATTACATTGAAAAATAGCAAACATATCTCCTATATTTTTTTAAAAAAGAGACAGAAAACAGGAAACGAGAGGCCAGATGGCTAAACATCTAAAAGGAAAGTGTTATAAGCTATAATTAAAGATGTTACGTGGGTTTCTCGAAAACATTCAAGGTAATCAAGCAAAGTCAACATGGCATTCGAAAGAAAACTATGTTACACCAAATTATTGGAATTCTTGGAAGTAATTTGCTATGGTTAAAGCGGAACCAATGAACGAACACAAGGTCAATTTTCAAAAGGCATTTGATAAGAAACTGCATCAAAAAATATTATTATATTTATTTTATTTTACTTTTTTTAATTTAATTTTTATTAGCAGTACAGTAAATCACATTAATACATCGCATATATCTTATTACATTACGTTGTACCAATTCATTTTTATACGTCTGCGTATAAGGATATTTTGTTATTTGAATGTTTTGTATTATAACCATAGATGTCAGGATGTGTTCTAATTTTTTCAGCTAGAGGTTCAATTACCAGAGCGAATAATAGCGGTGATAATGAACACCCTTGTCTATTGCCCCTTGTTAATTGGAATTTCGTAGATAGTGTATTATTAGTTAATATTCTAGCCGTGGGTTTGTTATATATTAATTTTATCCATGCGATGAAGCTCTCTCCCATTTGAAATTTTTGCAATACTTTAAACACATAATACCATTCTACTTGATCAAACGTTTTTTCTGCGTCCAATGAAACGATAGATAACTCTTGTTCTTGAGGTTTGTGGGAGTGCATTATGTTAAACAGACGTCTCAGGTTATTAAATGAGTGTCTCTTAGGTATAAATCCCGTCTGATCCTTATTTATTAATTTACTGACATATTGACTTAGTCTTCTAGCTAGTATTTTCGCTAATATTTTTTGATCAGTATTTAACAATGCAATAGCTCTGTATGATCCTGGTTCTATATCTTTATCTTTTTTAAGTATTAGTGTGATCGTTGATTCTGCTAGTGTTTCAGGTAAGGTTTGTTCTTTAAAAGCAAATGTATACATTTTCTGTAGACGTGGGGTCACCGTATCGTAAAAACATTTATAGAATTCATTACTGAATCCGTCTGGTTCTGGTGTTTTTTCCATTCTTAAGTGTGTTTATTGTGTCTTCTATTTCCTGATAATACACTATCCACGAAATTCCAATGAACACAAGGTCAATTTTCAAAAGGCATTTGATAAGAAACTGCATCAAAAAAATATTATTTTATTAAAAGCTCATGATGTAGAACACAACATATTGTTGCGGCTGGGTGGCAGGGAACATAGAGTAGGAAGAAAAATTGATGGTCTATTTGGCAAGATATTATGGGTATTTGCCAATGAGATTGGGACTTATACCTTAACCTTATAGCTGCGTATGTTAAAAAAATTGGATATGTGTCGCAAAGGTGTGGTCGTTAAAATTGCTGATAGATGGGAAATGAATAAGATGGGAATCAAATTAAGTTATGAGAGTGGTCATTAATCTGGAGTACAACATGGTAAAATAGCTTTATTTATGCAGGAAATTGAAAAACATGTTATCCAAATAGTGGCAAGTGGCAGAGCTTTAAGATGACCTGAATGTCCTAATGGATGACTTCCAAAAGGTTGGTAGGCAGGTATAGCAAGTAACTAGACTAAGTGGGACCCGTTGGGTCCCAGTCACATGGGAGGCCTTGTTCCCCAACGCAACCCATTCCCCAATGCAATATTCCACCACCTGTTCCCCCAATGTAACGGCGGGAGCGTTCTGTAGCCGGGGGACGGCTTCAGGCGGGAAACATCCTGCAGCCAGGGAAGGGGGATGGCTTCAGGTGGGGCCTGTTGGTGGCAGGTTGGGGTGTGTGTGGGGGAGGGGTTGAGTGTGGAGGAAGGGGATGTGTGGGAGAGCGGGATGTGTGGGGGATGGTGTGTGTGTGTGTGGGAGGGGGGGTGTGTGGGGGAGGGGTGTGTGTGGGTGGGAGGGGGGTCTGTGGGGGAGGGGGGGTTGTGTGGGGGAGGGGTGTGTGGGGGGGTGTGTGTGTGGGGGGGGGGGAGGGGTGTGTGGGGGAGGTGGTGTGTGGGGGAGAGTGTGTGGGGGAGAGTTGGGGAGGGGGTGAGTTGGGGGGGGGGTGTGGGGGGGGGGAGTTGGGGAGGGGGTTGGGAGGGGGTGTGTGGGGGAGTGGAGGGTGTGGGTGAGGGTGAGGGGGGTTGTGTTGGGGAAGGGTGGGGGGATGGGTAGGGGGTGGGGGGGGGGGTGGGGAAGGGAAGGGGGTGTGTGTGGGGGGACGGGGGTGTGTGGGGGAGGGGGAGTGTGTGGGGGGGTGTGTGGGGGACGGGGGGTGTGTGTGGGGGACGGGATGTGTGGGTGTGGGTGGGGCTGTGTGTGGGGGAGTGGTGGGTGTGGGGGAGGGGTGGGTGTGGGGGGGGGCTGGGTGTGGGGAGGGTGGTGGGGTGTGTAGTGAGTGAGGGGGTGTGTGTTGGGGAGGGGGTGCGTGTGAGGGAGGGTGTGTGTGTGGGGCAGAGGGTTTGCAGGTTTGTGGGGTTTGGGGGGTGTATGTGATAGGGGGTGTGGCTTGTGTGGGTAGTGTGGGGGAGGAAGGTGTGGGGGAGGGAGGTGTGGGGAGGGGGGATGTGGGGGGGTGGAGGGGAAGTGGGGGCAGGTGGTGTGGGGGAGGGGAGGGTGTGGGAAGGGGGTCTATGGTGTGGTGGAGGGTGTCACCGGTTCCTGGCCCCGGCTCAGACCGCACTCCTGGCTTCAGGACCCGATTCCGGACTCACTCAGCTGCTCCCGTCCCCAGCGCCTGTCATGCACACAGCCGCCGCCCGTGAACACAGCCCGCCACTGCTTGCAAACACAACCCACACTCCGCTGCTTCAGCTTTATTCTCGGCAACTTCAGCTTTATTCGCGGCGGCTTCTAGACGGGCGGCTTCTGGACGTGTGGCTTCTGGACGTGCTCACGGACTCAGCCCCACCTCTGGGCTTTTATTCTCCAGCGGGTACCAGAAAGAGCGTTACCTTCATGGTGACCGACAGGCTAGAAGACCAATCTGCTGATCTCACGATTTCTTAAACCTTCATAACTTTTGTAATCTTCTACCGTTTGGAACAAATGTTGGTGCCCATGGAGCAGAGGAGAACGGTGAGTAAGGTGGCAAAAAAGTCCTAGCGATGTAGAGTACCGTTTTGCGCAAATTTAAAATAAAATACAATACAATACAATACCATTTATTTGTCATTGGAACCTCACATGAGGTTCAAACGAAATTTGGTTTCTGCAGTCATATAAGAAAAGAACCAAGACACACACCAACACAATTTACACAAACATCCATCATAGTGAATCCCCTCCTCACTGTGATTGAAGGCAAAGTCGTGTCTCTCCCCTGCTCGCCATTCTTCACCCGATGTCAAAGTCAAAGTCAAAGCCCCCGGCGGCCAATAGCAAGTCAGCGGCCATTTAAAGCCGCGCCGGGCGATGTAAGGCTCCGCTCCGGATTTTGATATTGGAGCCCCCTGCGGATGCTAGCAAGTCCCACGCGCTGGGCTATGTAAGTCCAGTTTACTTTCAACCCCGCAATTCGGGCGGGGGAAGTCGCCGTTGTCGGTGCCCCGCAAAGCGGTCTCCCACCGGGGATACACGCGCTCCCGGTGTCACCATCCACCGGAGTCCGGTCGCAGCAGCGCGCCACCACTGCTCTCCACATTCCGAAGCCGGCCAGCTCCAGCATGGTAGGTCCACAGCTCCGCCGGCTCCGTGACTTGAGCCCCCAGGTTGTTCCGGTTGGAGGCCGCTCCACGGTGCTAGGCCCCAACGGCAACGGAGACCCGACAGGAAAAAGGGCGGTTCCCCATACAGGGAAGAGACTTAAAAGTGTCCCCCACCCACCCCCCCGCCCCCCACACATACAAAGTTAAAAACCCACTACAAACTATACCCTCAACGGGACAAAAAAAAGACAGACGGACTACAGTGGCCGCGGTGACGTCGGTCGCGCCACCGGCCAACGCAGATCGGAAGTGGTCAAGATTAGAGTTTTAGTAATAGTATAGATAGAATAGGAAAACAAACAGAATGTTATTGTTATTGCTAGAACATAATCTATAGATAACCTACACGATTTAAGGCCATGCCCTTAAAATTCTCATCTTGTTAACTTCTGGTTTGCTATGGTTTTACATTTGCACAATAGCGCTATAATTTTTTGCCACCTTACTCACCGTTGTCCTGTGCTGCAAATGCACCAAGTTTTGTTCCGATCGGTGGTGTATTTTAAGCGTCATTGTTTAAAAATCTTTAAAACTGCGCATGCGTAGATTGGTCTCCTCTCCTGTCAGTCACGGCCAGGACGGTGACGTCCCTTCAGGCACCATCACCGCATTGATTGGCCGCCTTTGCTGTCAGTCACTGGCCGTGGCCCGTCTTCCTGCCGGTGCCCATCTTCCTGGCAGCGCGGCCCACTTTCTTGCTGGTGCGGCTTGCCTGCCTGCCGGCGTGCCTTCCTGCCATGGATCCTGAGGTCTGTGTGCTGATCCTTGCTCTGAGGGTGCCGACGGCTGATGCAGCAAGAAGGGAAAAGAGCGGCAACCTCGAGATCCTGGAGAGGTGAAGAGGGAGAGTGAGGGAATTGAGGGAGAGGGAGGGGAAAGTTGGGAAGATGAGGAGGGAAAGTGGGGAGGGGAGGAGGGGGGATAGAGGGAGAAGAAGGGGTAGGGAGGGGAGAGGAATTGTGGAGGGAGGGAGGGAGGGAAGGAGGGAAGGAGGGAGGGAGGGGGAGGGAGGGAGGGGGGAGGGAGGGAGGGAGGGAGGGAGGGAGGGAGGGAGGGAGGGGAGGAACAGGGGTAGGGAAAGGGGTGAGGGAGGGATTGGGGGAGGGTAGGAGGAGAGGGGAAAAATAGGGAGGAGGTGAGGAGGTGAGGAGAGAGAGTGGGGGAGGAGGGGGGATAGAAGGAGTAGAAGGGGGAGTGGGGGAGGTAGGGAGTGGGGAATAGAATGACAGGAGGGCTGTGGGGGAGGTGACGAGGGATGTTGGGGGGAGATGAGGAGTGGGGGATAGAGGGATAGGAGGAGGTAGGGAGGAGAGAGGAGTTAGAGGGAGGGAGGGAGTGTGAGAATAGGGGAATGGAGAGGGAGAGGTTAGGTTGGGATTGGGGAGGGGAGGAGGAGAAGGGAAAGAAGACGGTGGGTGAAGAGGAGGGGGATGAAGTGCTGGGGATGAGGGGAAATGAGCCAAGCCTTCTCAGTAGGGGGCTATGGATAAGTGGTGGAATATTGCGTTGGGGGAACGGATTGCATCAGCTTCCCGTGTGACAGGGACCCCACTTAGTCTAGTTAAAAATAAAAGGAGATTGTGTTTCAGCTTTCTAGGGCATCGAGCGGACGTGTTCAGAAATATTGTGAGTCAGGGACAGTGTGCTCAGGACCTGGAGCAAGAGTTGGGTGGTGATCTGTGATAGCTAGTCTGGGTGAAAACGGGGTAAGTAGGAGGAGGTGTCTAAGAGTTGGCACTTGGCCTCAGCCCCGGTGGAGGTCAGCTCGCCAGGCTACCTCAGCACCTCCCTGTCAGTGGGTTTGATAATAATGTTGGGGTTGTTGCAGAGTGAGCGGAGGGCTGTACATTCAGAGGGGAGGGGGTGATCTTCAATATCACCTCTTCCATAGCCAATAATGGACGATTGTCAGCCATACCTTTCTTGAGTCATTGGTGCCAGATTTGATTTGTTCGGTACCCTTTCATACCTTTAGTTTCCTCTCGCCCTCAATCTCAGTCTGAAGAAGGGTCTCAACACGTAAAGTCACCTATTCCTTTTCTTCAGAGATGTTGCCTGGCCTGCTGTTTCTACAACATTTTGTACCTATCTTGGGTGGGATCTGTTCTGTGCAAGGCCAGGCAAGGCCAGTGGAAGCTGTCATCTTACATGGATGTGCTACCAGTTTGAAGAATGGCCCCAATGTGAAACGTCACCTATCCATTCCCTCCTTAGCTGCTGCCTGATTTGCTGAGTTACTGCAGGACTTCATATTTTGCTCAAGCTTCCTGGCTCTGCAGATATTTGTATCTCAAGTGTAATTTTAACATAAGGAGATTATTCAAGGAGAGACCTTCAACAGTTGCTCCCAGAACAAGGTAATTTGATTTCCTGCTCAGCATTTGAAAAGGACTGTGGTGTGCGAAGTGGAGTCAAAGTATTCTGGGTGCATGATCAGCACAGGTTAGGGCAGCATGGTGGCAGAGGGTAAAGCTACTGCCTTACAGCGCCAGAGATCTGGGTTCAATTCTGACTATAGGTGATGTCTGTACGGAGTTTGTGCGTTCTCCCCATGACCTGCATGGATTTTCTCCAAGATCTTCGGTTACCTCCCACATTCCAAAGACGTACAGGTTTGTAGGTTAATTGGCTTGGTGTAAATGTAAATTGTCCCTAGTGTGTGTAGGATAGTGTTAGTGTGCTGGGATTGCTGGTCGGTGCGGACTCGATGGGTTAAACAGCCTGTTTCTGCCCTTTATCTCTAAACTAAACTAAATTAAAGTGTGAAATATGACGAGGTATTTGTTCAAATTCCCGGTGCAGTTAAATGCGACAAGAAATATCGCAGGTGCTGTTTACTGATAGAACTTCCTTCAGCACAATTTGAATCCATAAAGTCATGGGACCTGTGTTAAATATATCAATATAAATGGAAACAAAGCACCACTTTATTTACATTATAAATCTTGTTTTCCATCCTGATGTATCTATGTTGAATGTTTGAAAAGCTTCATGGGCCTGTCCCACTTTCCATTTAGGTGATTTTTCAGGCGACTGCCGGACTCTGTCAATTCGTAGCAGGTCGCTGAGAAACCGGGGACTGGAACGGCAACTGTCAGAGTGGAACACACACACACACACATCGCTTCCTTCACCAGCCGGTTATGCAGGCGGGGGTCAGGGCAAACGGGGGGAGCGTTGTCTGAGTGAAATTCACACGGTGCAAAGCCAGTGTGATACAGACACACACCACGATGAACAGGAAGGTTGGCGCTGTAATTAAGACGCTGAAAGCACAGTGTACGGAAGGGTCACTTAAGTCCTATAAAAGAGGGGGTGAGAAGGGGGGAGAGAAGGGGAGAGAAGGGGGGAGAAGGGGTGGGGAGAAGGAGTGGAGACAACTTTTAAGAAGCCAGAGATACACGACTGTGAAGCTCCGCGGACATTAACATTCCTGGTGGATGTTGGTTGGTTTTGAAAACTACTGTTTACGCTTTTTTTCCAAATGAGCCAATGAAATTCACCGGCCAGAACCAGCGACATCCTACGACAACCTATGACAACCTACGGCCTACTGGCAACCCACTACCACTGCACCTACGTCACGAGAATTCTCGCTACTCTCCATGGCATCAAAATTCTGGTCGCCGCTAATTTTTCAACATGTTGAAAATTTAGCGGTGACCAGAATGAAGCCGCGACTAGTTACGAGATGCAGGAAGTACACACCACCATGCAGGCGACACCTCAGCATCTTCCGTCGAACATGTGGCGACCTTGTGGCAACCTCATATTCTCCTGTAGTTGCCTAAAAAGTTTTGTAAGTGGGACAGGCCCATTAGAATCATTTCTTTTGTGCAATGCCCAAAACTTGCACAGTATCTTAACTGTGATCTAACCATTCTTTTCTGAAAAATTGTAATTAATTATTGATACTATATGTTCCAATTCAAAAACCTGAAATGACTTTATCCGTCTGCACTTGCACATTCAGCTTTCAAGGAATTTGGTATTAACAATTTGGGTCCCTCTGTGCCACATTCGTCAGTGTCTTTTCACTCAGTGCACAGGCATTTCTTTGCTTTCATCCAGAATATATTATCTATTACTGATCCACATTAGAAAGAATCTGGTGCCTTTTTGTCCATTCCATTTTCTTCCTCTCAAACCTTTTACTGTCATTTTTATTCTTTTCCCATTTGTGTCATCAGCAAATTTTAAGATTATGCACTCAGCACACGTTCAAATCAAATCTATGCAAAGGACAAAGCCTATAAATTTACAAAGTCTGCAAAGATACATTTGTAAATTGTTGCACAGTGATGCAATGAATAGTTTGCAAGTGAGCTTACAGTTATGAAATTAATCGACAATGAAGGTACGTGTTGATATGCACCACTGATCAGCCGTTGCTCGCTTTTGTCCTTCATGGACTCAGCAGAAAAATAATCCATTGTTCTGGTCTGTATGCAGAAACAAGGAACTGCAGATCCTGGTTTACCAAGGAAAGATGTAAAATGCTGGAGTAACTCAGCGGGTCAAGGGGCTACATTGGAGAACATGGATAGATTACATTTCAGGTCTGAAGAAGGGTCCCAACTCGAATCGTCACCTATTCATGTTTTCCAGTGATGCTGCCTGACCGGCTGAGTTACTCCAGTATTGTATGTTTTTCCAGGTCAGTATCCTTGGTGGGACAGGAAACGCCGGGCAGAGAAGTCTTGAGGTATTGGGCATGTGTTAGGACTTAAATGGGTATAGGTAAGTGATGATCAATGGCTCCCTACCTGGTGAAAGTCAGGTTCTGACATTTAGTACTTTACTGGTTAAAACGGGTAGTTAGTGAAGGTTAGGTAGACCAAGAGTACAATCAGTGGCCAAGATGATGGACATTGCTGGGTTAAACCCCTTTCTCACGGGGCGACTTGACGCAAGAGTTAACCAGAGTTGAACATCGTGGGAACCTCTTGCGATAACCGTACGGCATTCGTGGACCACCGTGGACCACCGTGGAGCTAACGGCAGGTACTCGTGTAACTTGGTGACTCGGTAGAAAATTCAAACAAGCTTGAATTTCTCCAAGAGTGACTTGTACACTTGTGGTTGAACATTGCAACATTATATGCACGTAGTGGCCAGTGCGATATCCGTACTGACTCTTGCGTGTACCGTGGGAACTCCTGCGAATGGTGAACCCGGAAGCTGGACAGAGGGGACAGAAGGTGAGTAGAAATTGTCTTCTGTGGGATTGAATTTAAAAAATAAAGATTTGCATCCGCATATGGACATCAACTTATTCATGAGTTATGTTAATGAGATTCAAGAAAATAACTATAATCTTTAAAAGGAATTTTACTGAAAGGTCCCACATTTTTATGGTCCGTGAGAAATTTTTCACATGTACTTCTTTGAGAGATACAGCTTGGAGTCCTCGCCGACCAGCGATCGATGCCTTTCCGAAGCAGGGTCCGGAACGCTACCAATCAATGTTCTCCAGAGACCCATGTAAAGGAGTGAACTGCACATGCTGGTTTAAAACGAAGACAGACACAAAAAGCTGGAGTAACTCAGCGAGTCAAGCAGCATCTCTGGAGAAAAATAGGTGATATTTCGGGACGAGACACATCTTCAGACCCAATTCCTATTAGGATGTTTGAAGAATGGTTCCGATTCGAATCGCCACCTATTCTTTTTCTCCAGAGATGCTGCCTGACACGCTGACTTACTCCAGCTTTTTATGTTTTTCTTCCCAGATCTGACTTACCTGCTGAGTTACATCAACATTTTGTGTCCTTTTGTGCGTATTAACCAGCATCTGCAGTTCCTTTAGACATTACCTAACTTCAGATTTTAGAGATATAGCGCGGAAACAGGCCTTTCGGCCCACCGAGTCCGCGCCGCCCACCTATTCTTATACACTCCAGGGACAATTTTACAATGTTACCAAAGCCGATTAACTTACAAACCTGTAATCTCTGAATGTGAGAGGAAACTGGTGCACCTATGGTCAGGATCGAACCCCGGTCTCTGGGGCTGTGAGGCAGCAACTCTACCACTGTGCCGCATGTAGTCAGATTTAATAAATTGCTGGTGTTGCTTCCAAAGACAGAGGCACTTATAATATTAGATCAGAATTGCATCTTTCCGCTAATAGAGTCAATTATTAGTCAATTAATAATAGAATCAATTATTGTTGGTGACATTTCACCTACGAATATCAGACTATTTTCGCAGAGGTAAGGGCCAATTAGGCATGGCAAAAGGTATGAACATTTTTAAACATTTTTTTCCCATTATTTTGTCAAATGCAAATACAGGGAGAATGATCAAAGTGCTCACATGGCTCACTCTGTTAGAAGCGTTCTGAGTTTAAATGTTCCGTGTATTCCTTCTTAAAGTATAAATTTTTGTGTGGCCAGGGGTGCGATTGAGAACAGCTGGGAAAGGGCGGAGGGGGCGTCACGAATAACAGCGTTTCCCTAGCCATATTATGGCCCATTCCCCAACCATAACATTAATCAAGCTCTGTCTAACTTCGCATTCACACCATCCCCCTGCGACATGGGTTAGTCATCGCTGGGCGGGCTGTGGGCCGAATGGCCTGCCAGCGGGAGTCAGAGACTTGACACTGAGATCCATTGTGCAGGAAGGAACTGCGGATGCTGGTTTTTACCGAAGATAGACACAAACGCCCCTTTTCATTTTCTCCAGAGATGTTGCCTGACCCATTGAGTTACTCCAACATTTTGTGTCTGTGTTCACTATGAACATTGAATTATTTAATTTTAGGTAACTTACTCTCTCTCTCTCCCTCGCCCACCCCCTCCTGTCTCCCCCCCCACCCCCCCCCCCCCCCCCCCCCATGCAGTAAATGTTGGTTAACCAGTCCAAGGTTTGCAACGATGGGTCCCTCTTGGGATCACACTAACTATGGAAGGTTTGTTTGCAACGATGGTTTCCCTCTTGGGATCACACTATCCCTAGCCAACAATTGGCCTATCAGGGAACCAAATATAGACATAAAGTGCTGGAGTGACTCAGTGGGTCAGGCAGCATCTCTGGAGGAAAGGGTTAGGCGACATTTCGGGTCGGGACCCCTCTTCAAAATACCCTGCTGAGGTCATCTGTTGTTGGCCCTGATTTGTCCCTGTCTTTTCTTGCTTCCAGTTCCCCCCTACAATCATCCCGAAGAAGGGTCCTGACCAAAAATGGAATCTATTCCTTTTCTCCAGAGATGCTGCTTGGCCCGCTGAGTTACTCCAGCATTTTGTGTCTAACTTGCTGATTCAGACAGTTTTTGATTATCAATGATTCTGCACTGACTGTTTACTCTGAAACACACGTTGGAAATTTAAACTTGGGCGCAACTAACATCGTCTTACTACCGTGGGAACTCATTAACTCAGCGGGCAGGTAGCAGTTGATTATTGCTCCCTTCAGTTTCCCAGGGGGTCGGGACGGGACTGGAGTTGGGAGGGAAAGGTGGGGGAGTCGAGGGAGAGGAGGGTGAGACAGATGGGGGTGTCTTCATTTACTGGCGGCGGGTGTCTGTCACTGAAACAGGCAGGTGAGATTTCACATCCACCTTGTGTGTGCCTCTCTCTCTCTCCCTCCCTCCCTCTCACACAGGCTGAGAGACTCTGCCTCTGTGAGTGTATGTCTCTTTCTCCCCCTCTCCCACACACAGTAAGACCGAGGTACTGTGTTCAGTCCATCTGTGTCTCCCACATACACAGTAAAACTCTGCTTTGTGTGTGCATATGCGTCTCCCCTCATTTCTCTCTCTCCCCCCCCCCCTCTCTTTCTCCCCCTCCCCCACCTCTCTCTTTCTCCCCCTCCCCCGCCTCTCGCTTTCTGCCCCTCCCCCGCCTTTCTCTTTCTCCCCCCACACACAATAAGACCGATGTATTCTGCTTAGTATCTCTTCGCTCCCACACACACAGATAGACCAAGGTCATGTGCGCTCTTTCTCTTCCGCCAGTCACCCCGAAGTACAGCACACTGCCTCTGTGCTTCTCTCTCTGTCTCTCTCCCCCTCTCTCCTAAGTAATGTGGCATCTTCCTGCAGTAAAGTCACGGTATTAGTACAGGCATGTCTCCAAATTAGCCGATTCAAACAAGGGAGGATATTTATAGTGTGTGAAAAAAAAAGTGACATCATTTGTGCCACGTGATGATTTAATTACACTTGACAGTTTACAATGTGTCATTCAAGATTTAACGGGAAAGCTCGGGAGACGGACAAGTCACTCGCACAAATAACAGAAATGCCGAGTACCGTGGGAACTCTTTGTCTACCCTCCCGTTATATCGTGTGATATCGTGCTAGACCACGACCACTTCACTCTGGTTACATCTTGCGTCAAGTGAGAAAGGCCTATTAGGATGGAGTGTTGGGCACGGCGTTGAGTAATGGTAAAGGGTAGAAATATAATCAAGTCGTGTAGGTTGTTAGTTGGGTGGGACATGATTGTGTTGCAATCTGGTTTACTGCAGATAATCGGATGGACATGCAAGTAGAAGGCCGAGGGTTTAGCTATGGACAAACCTACCTTGAAGTACAACAAGACAGCAAAAACCCTGGATTTCACAGCTGACAGTCAACCAGATAAAATGTAGATACAAGGAATTGCGGATATAAAGTTTTGGAGTACCAGTGGGTCAGGGAGTATGGAGAACATAGATAGGCGATATTTTGGATCGGAACCCTTCTTTAATCTCTAACTAATATAAAATCAGTCACAAATCTCCTGGAAAGTCGAGCATCAGGGTGAGTTTTCCTGTCTATTCATGAGTTTTAATTTTGCAAATCAAAGTTGAACAATGACCTTAAAAAATTGTACTGAATGCCATTTGAAGAAACCAAACATGTTTAGCAGCCTCATAGCATTTGTGCGCCTGTCATATGGAGAGAATCAGGTTGGATATCTGGAAGGATGTAATATGTACACAAAGAACATATTGCCTTTGGCAATCGGGGCTTGACAACACATTCTTTTTACACACTTTGCTAACAGAAGTCTCGCCCTAGTTTGAAGAGTTATCCTCTGCTGTTGGCAAATTGTCAGGTTTGTTGAATTCATGTTCAGAACGTCTTTCGCTCAACACCACTTTCTGATTTTGCTCCATTGTCTAACTGGTTACATTCAAAATTATTTTTTCCATCTCAATCAGCATTTTACAAATCAATACTTCTATGTTTAATCTGTTGGTGTATTTCTGAACTTCTACTAAAACTGAAAGAATTCCAAGCTCAAAATAAATATTTTTCACTGATACAATTTTAAGGATGAAATTCCAGAAACCAGAGCGATAAGCACATGACTGAATTTCCCAATTGAAAGGAAACACAACATTGTGGAAAATAAAGTGGACGTTATAGTTGATCAAGAAAGGAAGCAAATAGATGTAAAATAAAATAATAACATGTTGCATAGATTCTTGCAGCGTATGAGCGACCACATAGAGCAAAGCCGATCACATTCTATGTTGGCAAACATCCTAGCAAAGTTCCATAATACTAGTATCTCATCAGCATTATAGATCTTCACTGGAATTAACTTGGATGCACTAAAAATATAAAATTGTTACCATGTTAGCAGCACATGAACTGCTAGCAGCTTGATGGAACAAAACTATTTAATAGCAAATGGGTGAAGTATGTTTCCCTCCACATACAACTTGAATTTACTAAGAGCTCAACATTCAGAGGCTGCCTACAATATAATAGACCTTGAGAAATATTTTGCCAAATAGAAATATGGTGAATGACTTAAAATAATCTGCTCTTAAATTAATACTAGACTAAGTGGGACCCATTGGGTCCCATGGTCCCCCAACGCAATATTCCACCTCTCCACCAAGTCAAGGGGGGGGGGGGGGGGGGGGGGGGGCTTTCTGGAGCATTAGTGTGGGTGTTGTGGGCCAAAGGGATTGGTTTCCAGAGGGCTAGTATGGACATTGTGGGCCAAATGGATTATTGGACTGGCAGCTCACGCACTCAGGCCTGGTGGACTGGCACTTCAGTCACTCAGGGCTGGAGGGCTGGCAGCTCAGGGCTGGTGGGCTGGCATCTCAGTCACTCAGGGCAGGTGGGCTGTCAGCTCAGTCACTCAGGGCTGGTAGTTCAGTCACTCAGGGCTGGTGGGCTGGCAGATCAGTCACTCGGGGCTTGTGGGCTGGCAGTTAACTCACGGATATTCCTTGAAATTCCATTTCAAGCGTTGCAAGCCACCAAACTCAATTTCACAGCATTTCAGGCAGAGTGCAGGCCACCAGACACAATTTCACAGCATTTCAGGAGGCATGCAGCCCGCCAGACTCAATTTCACAGCATTTCAGGCAGAGTCCAGGCCGCCAGATTCAATTTCACAGCATTTCAAGCAGGGTGCAGGCCACCACACTCAATTTTACAGCATATCAGGCAGAGTGCAGGCCACCAGACTCAATTTCACAGCATATCAGGCAGAGTGCAGGCCATCAGACTCAATTTCACAGCATTTCGGGTGGCATGCAGGCCGCCAGACTCAATTTCACAGCATTTCAAGCAAGGTGCAGGCCACCAAACTCAATTTCACAGCATTTCAGGCAGCGTGCAGGCCGCCAGTTTTGATTTCACAGCATTTCAGGCAGCGTGCAGGCCACCAAACACAATTTCACTGTATTTCAGGCAGAGTCCAGGTTGCCAGACTCAATTTCACAGCATTTCAAGCAAGGTGCAGGCCACCAAACTCAATTTTACAGCATTTTAGGCAGTGCAGGCCACCAAACTCAATTTCACATCATTTTAGGCAGAGTGCAGGCCACCACACTCAATTTCACAGCATATCAGGCAGAGTGCAGGCCACCAAACTCAATTTTACAGCATTTCAGGAAGACTGCAGGCCACCACTCAAATTCACAGCATTTCCAGCAGAGTGCAAGCCATCAAATTCAATTTTATAGCATTTCAAGCAGAGTGCAGGTCACCAAATTGCCAAACAACTCATTGCATTTTCATTAAGGGCTAACAAATCATTTATTGCAAGTACATTGCAGAATCACAGTTCAGTTGATTCACAGCTTAGAATTATAGTTGTGGACTCTCCCTCGCAATCTTCCAGAGTGAATGACTCACGTCCAGGCATCCGAGGTTTTATAGTCCTGCCCCCCCCGGAAGGTGCGTTACCTTAATAGTGGTGATTGACAGGCGAGACGACCAATCTCAACATGTTTTAAACACTCCTAACTTTTTTATTTTGCATCGATCGGAAAAATCCTTGGGGCTGCCTCAGCGGAGGACTGTGAGTAAGATGGCCAAAAATCATGGCGATATATGGTAGCGTTTTTGTTTTTCTAAAATTAATGTAAAACGCATACAGGAAGTGATCAAGATGAGACTTTTAGTTATATAAATAATTTAAGATGTTCACAGATAGCACCAGATTACTTTTTAAACATTATTGTTGCATAAATTAATCTCATTTTGTTCAGGTGTTAGTAATTAGTTTACTAATATAGCACCTGGTGTAAACAACAAAATTGTTATTAATTCACATTTACATTGGTCATTTGCCAAGTCACAGTTTCAGTTTTGTTTAACTCGGCAAAAAATATAGTATGATTCATGAACATACTATCATGCTTTGGAAAAGTTTCAATGGCCGAGCTCTATGCGAATTGCCCTCTGGCCTATATCAGAGCTTGCACCTTTCCCCTCTCTGTGTCTGGAGCATTTTATATTCCCTCTGCTTTGACCCCACACCCTGACCTCCCTATTGACCTCCACCTTGCTTGGCTGTTCATAATTTCAAAATGTACTTGTTTGACCTTATGCTTAGTTATCGCCTCTCACCTCACACAATTCCCTTGCAGCCCATTAAACCTGTCTCAGGTATTAACTAATCTCCATCTTAACTATTCCATTTGTTGCACTCCATATTCTGCATACTTTTGTCATAAATAATTTGCTAATTCCAAACTTAAATTAACAAACTTAAATCTGCAATTTTATTTAGATTTGTTGCCATACGTTTCATGAGGAAATATTTTTGCCTAATTTCTCCCTTACCATAGATTTCAGGGTACCGTATCATTGATTTCCTTATCCGTCATATCAATTTCTTTCAAAATCATTAAAGTTCCTATTCATATCATAACCCTCTATGTTTAAAGGAATCCTATATTTTGTTTTTCAAAAAATACTCGATAGTATGTCTGGTTTGAAAGAAGAAGCTGTTAATTTTTGTTAAAAGATTCTGTATTTCCTTGTCCTCTGTCTTGTTTCTTTCTAGTTGTACTTCACTCATGCTTTTAAAATTCTTCCTCGTTGATAATATCATCACTCTTTTCATTCCAAAATTACATCACTTAAATCTAAAAAGCTGTTTTAAAACTAAAAATTCTCACATTTAAAGTAATGAAAAAAAAAAATCACATTTAAAAATGTATTCATCCTTCAATGCAATGTGAGATATGAAATTGTATCTCAAAAGGAAAAATAGACTGACCCAAAGATTATAAATAGAGCAGTATAACATGCCCCAGGTGTAAAGTGTTTAAATTTCACTAAAAGGCTTCAGAGAGATAATTGCTGGATATAATGATCATTTCTAGTTAAGAAGAGATATTTGGTATTCATTTTATGTTTTTTGTTCATATGGGAAAAGTAAATATCCCAGTAGATGCATCTCTCTTGTGCCTTTGAAGGCATGCAGTCAGCCAAGATTTGTGTGGACCTTTATCAGTGTTCAAGTCAATCACCCTGACCACCAATGCAATGATGACCTTATGGACCTAGCCTCCCCCCCCCCCATGGACAAAAACTAAAACGCTGACATTTCAATATTAATATTTAAAGTTATATCGCTATCAATTTCCAGCACCATGGTCAAAATTATTAAGGAATTATTTCAAGACAACGTGATTTCAATATAAAAAAATCAATACTAATCAATCTCAGTCTGAAGAAAAATCCCGACCAAAATCATCACCTATCCATGTTCTCCTGATATGCTATCTGACCTGCTGAGTTACTCGAGCTCTGTTTGTAAATGATCCACTGCAACATACATGGTGAAACATAAGTCTTTATTCCATTCAGAAATGCAGAGCATTTAAACTGCTCAGCCGTGCTCTCCCATCTCAGCATGGCTTCTGCCAGCTGGCTGGCCTCGTTAGTGTAGTACTGTAATACCATGTAATGGGTGGCATGCATATATGTGTAGTGGAGATTATAAATGGCATGGATTAATAAGAGTTAGTCTACATCCTTCCTCTTAAGGAAGCAAAGCATATAAAGAGTGATTAGTGGAGTATATATTGTAAAACACCAGTATAAGTTTTTATTTTACTTGCACATGCTTGAGCACATAAAACGATGCGGGTCATGCACAGTTTGTATAACCGGTGAACTTTCCTATCAATGGGTTTGGCTTGCAGACATGACCGAGCACGTGTACGGTAGTACCCCTCGTGCACCTCATCCTTCTCTGAGGAAACGAGTCCCGTTATCGGGTGAACGCGGAGGAGAAGACACCGGTGGAGATGGGGGCACCGGGGAAGGCAGGGATGGTGCTGATACCGGTAGAGGAGTCGCTGGAGTGGCATTCGCAGAACATGGGGGAAAACCAACTGACTGGTCAGGGTAAGGACGAGAAGGTTCCGGTTCATTAACCAGGAGGAGGTGTTGGCGGGTGCGTCGGTAGATGCCATTGTAAACACTGAACAGGTATGAGCGTGGCTCCACAGTTGCCCCCAGAATGACACCGAGGCGGTCGTAGCCTCAGAGCGTCTGTAAGCGGACAACCTGTCCCTTGTTGAGCGGTTGTAGTGGAGAGCTGGTTTAATCATAGTATTTTCTTTGTGTGTCTCGGCGGTGTGGGGGTGGGATTGGATCGCTGATGGTGCGTGAACTTGTGGTCCTAAGAGTTGCTTGGCCATAGGCAGGGTGATGTGGGTTCTCCGTGACATGAGCCGTTCGGCCGAAGATCCCAGGAGAGGGTCGCAGATGATGTTTCGTAGGTTGAGTAAGTCAAGATAGACATCGGAGCCGGCCCTGTGTTAACATTCCATTAGTTGTTTTGCATTTCTCTTTTTTTAAATAATACTTTTATTAGAAGCATATACATATCATAATCAAAACACATTTTGTTTATCAATTACATATTGTTAATAGATGGGATTCTGGCTATCAGAGTAGTAAGGGTCCTCATTTATCAATTGCATATTGACTCTGCTTCTATGATTATTTTTTTTTTATAGATAGGAAGCAAGAAGAAAAAAAAACGATAAAAAAGAATAGAATAAATTACCAATAATACAACTTTGGAGATAAATCCGTAGATTATAAAATATAACTATTCATCTAATCCTGGGCTCAAGATTCAGTCAGGCTTCCGTGCCGGACCAATTTACCCTTTCAAAAAATCAATAAATGGAGACCATATCCTAGCAAATAATTCTTGTTTGTCAATTAAGACAAATCTAGTTCTTTCCAAATGTAAGGTCTCCGACATCTCCATAATCCACATTTTAATTGTGGGGGTTGTTGGATTTTTCCAAAATGTTAATATTAATTTTTTCTGAGTTATTATACTATAATCAATGAAGTTTATTTGGCTTGTTTTAAGTTTTAGGCTTTGTTCTGATATTCCTAATATTATTAGTTTTGAGTCGGTATCCAATTGGGTATTAATTTCAGAAATTATTCTAAAAATATCTGTCCAGAGATTTTTGATTTTTATACAATTTACAAAAGTATGAGTTAAATTAGCCTCTGAGTACTGACATTTATTACAGATAGGAGAGATATGTAGGAACATTCTATTTAATTTTGTTTTAGAGTAATGCAGCCTATGTAGTACTTTAAATTGTATTAAAGAATGTGTGGCATTTAACGAGCATTGATGTATATGTTGGAGACTTTCGTCCCAAATATATTTCATTATAGGTTGGTCTAATTCATTATGCTTGTCTATATAATTCCGTCGACGGGACCTCACTATCTAAAAGAGTATTATAAATGTGAGTTATTAATTTATCTGTATTAGGATGTTTATTCAAACATTCATCAAGAGACTCTGGCTCTCTAGTTCTATAATCTTGTGTATGTGATTTAACATAATCTCTAAGTTGTAGATATCTAAATAAGTTATTTGAGTGTAGTCCATAATTATGTTGTAACTCCTCTAATGAAAGAAAATTACCTTTCCTATAACGATGTCCCACCTTTTTAATTCCATAATTTTTCCATTATATAAACCCTTTATCCAACACAGAGGGTTTAAATGAAGGGTTATTTACAATGGGATGAGAGAGTGATGTTATCCAATTTTAAAGTCTTTTTTAATTGTTTCCAAATTCGAATACCACTATATATTATAGGGTTTTCACTATAGGTTTTTTTATTCAGTTTTGTGGGAGCTAACAGAATCGGACCAATTTCAAAAGGCAGACAATCTTCCTTTTCCATCTTTAACCAGTCTGGTTGCTGATCCATATCTTCCAACCAGGAGTGCCCAGAAGTAAAACAAAAAATTTGGTAAAGCTAATCCTCAATTTGTCTTGGATTTACATACATGTTTTTTACTTATTCTATGGTTCTTATAATCCCAAATAAAACTTTTAACAATAGAATCAACTTTAAAAAATATGTATTTTGGAAGATATATCGGGATTGATTGAAAGAGGTACAGTAATTGCGGAAGAAAGATCATTTTTACAGCATTAATTCTACCAAACATTGAGATAGGAAGTGTTTTCCAATACTGAATAGTCTTATGCAGTTTATTAAGTAAAGGCGGGACATTTAATTTAAATAAAGAAGTATATTTCTTAGTCACATAAATTCCTAGATATTTAAATTTTTCGTTGACTATTTTAAAGGGGGATTGTTGCAGTGTATGTAAGTTCAGTTCCGTATTTGGCATAATTTCACTTTTGTTCCAATTAATACTATATCCCGAAAATGAGCCAAATTGAGTTATAAGATTTAGCAGGTTTGGAATGCCAGTTTCTGGGTTTGTGATGTATATTAATACATCATCTGCATATAAAGAACTTTTATTAACTGTATCTTTAGTATTATACCCATATATTTCTGAGTGTGCTCTACCATTTTCTGCCAATGGTTCAATAGCAAGGGCAAACGATAACAGGGATAGCGGGCATCCTTGTCTACAACCTCTAGACAAATTAAATTTTGGTGATAACATTTGGTTTGTCAGTATTCTAGCTGTTGGGTTAGTATATAAAGCTTAACCCATGTGCAGTACTTCTCGCCCAGTTGAAATGTTTCCATCACCGAAAATAAATAGGGCCATTCTACCTGGTCAAATGCTTTTTGAGGAGATTAATGCTCCTCATACAAATGCTTTAAATGTTTCCCAGAGAAGGGAGGTAGAAGTTTCAGGGCGGTCATTGGACTCGAAAAACATATTGATTTTTGCATTTCTTACCATGCATTCAGCCAGGCCATTGGTCTGCGGGTACTCAGGGCTGCTGGTGGTGTGGTGAAAGTCCCAGCATGTCATGAAAGCCTTGACTGGAGAATTGAGTTTAATTGTCTGAGAGTAGCTGGAGTGGTGCTCCGTGGACAGAGAAGTGGTAAGTGAGTTTTTGAATGACTGAGGTCAGGCTACTGAGCAGGTCGATTTCAAACCATCCTGAGTAGGAATCGACTAGAACCAGGTATTGTTTGTCTTGCCACTCAAAGATATCGGCTGCCACTGTGGACCAGGGTAAGTCCGGTATGGGGTGCAGGAGATGTGGTTATTTAGGTTGGTGCGGGGTCAGGCTGTTACAAATCGGGCAGGCAATGCCTTTCTCGCGAATGTAGTCAGCAATGTCAGGCCAGAAAAGCATACCTTTTGCATGTTGGAGGGTTATTGCTGTGGCAGGATGGCCCCAGGGACAATGTCAAAGTACTTGTTATGAAGAGACATCGGGATAACTGCCTTATCTGGACAAGATAGAACGGGCGGATAGCCAGTGGCATTTAGTGCTGTTTGTCTGACCAGCCGCGGCGCATGACAGTTGCAAGCGATTGTAGCGTTTCATCTGCTGCTGTTTGGGCACTAGGATGTCTAAGCCTGCGGATGGAAGGCAGGAGGCCATCATAACCATGTACCCCTCGAGCTCATCATCAGACAGGTTGGCGAGGTGTCCGTGAGAGGGTGTCAGTTAAGTACACGTCCTTACCACGTTTGTAGGTTAGTTTGATGCCCTACTTCTGTAATTCTATCATCATGGGTTGTAAATGCGCTGGTTCCGTGTGGATTGGTTGTTGAGGATACTGACCAGGTGGTCGGTTTCAATCATGATCGGTTTGCCAAAGAAGAAGTCCTTGAATTTCTTACAGGCAAAAGTTACCACGAGTAGTTCCTTTTCGATTTGAGCGTAGCGCTGTTCATGTCGGTCATGGTCCAGGAGGCATAGGCGACCAGTCTGGGACCCTTCCCGTCATCTTGTAGGCAAGCGGCACCCAGTCCATACTGGGAGGCAACACAGGTTAGGGTGATGGGTAACCCGGCATCGAAGTATGCAAGGGTTGGGGCGCTAGACATTAGTTGCTTGAGGGTTTCAAATGCCCTCTGTTGGTGCTGGTGCCAGGACCAGTGCGAATAATAGAAACATGGAAACATAGAAAATAGGTGCAGGTGTAGGCCATTCGGCCCTTCAAGCCTGCACCGCCATTGAATATGATCATGGCTGATCATCCAATTCAGTATCCTGTACCTGCCTTCTCTCCATACCCCCTGCTCCCTTTAGCCACACGGGCCACATCTAACTCCCTCTTAAATATAGCCAATGAACTGGCCTCAACTACCTTCTGTGGCAGAGAATTCCAGAGATTCACCACTTTCTGTGTGAAAAATGTTTTCCTCATCTCGGTCCTAAAAGATTTCCCCCTCATTCTTAAACTGTGACCCCTTGTTCTGGACTTCCCCAACATCGGGAACAATCTTCCTGCATCTAGCCTGTCCAACCCCTTAAGAATTTTGTAAGTTTCTATAAGATCCCCCCTCAATCTTCTAAATTCTAACGAGTACAAGCCGAGTCTATCAAGTCTTTCTTCATATGAAAGTCTTGACATCCCAGGAATCAGTCTGGTGAACCTTCTCTGTACTCCCTCTATGGCAATAATGTCTTTCCTCAGATTTGGAGACCAAAACTGTACGCAATACTCCAGGTGTGGTCTCACCAAGACCCTGTACAACTGCATTAGAACCTCCTTGCTCCTATACTCAAATCCTTTTGCTATGAGTATTAACATACCATTCGCTTTCTTCATTGCCTGCTGCACCTGCATGCCTACTTTTAATGTCTGATGTACCATGACACCCGGGTCTCGTTGCATCTCCCCTTTTCCTAATCGGCCACCATTCAGATAATAATCTAATTTCCTGTTTTGCCACCAAAGTGGATAACCTCACAGTTATCCACATTATATTGCATCTGCCATGCATTTGCCCACTCACCCAGCCTATCCAAGTCACCTTGCAGCCCCCTAGCATCCTCCTCACAGCTAACACTGCCCCCCAGCTTCGTGTCATCCGCAAACCTGGAGATGTTGCATTCAATTCCCTCGTCCAAATCATTAATATATATTGTAAATAGCTGGGGTCCCAGCACTGAGCCTTGCGCTACCCCAGTAGTCACTGCCTGCCATTCTGAAAAGGACCCGTTTGCTCCTACTCTTTGCTTCCTGTCTGCCAACCAATTCTCTATCCACATCAATACTGAACCCCCAATATCCCAGTATCCTTAGTCAGTTAGTCAGTTGTCGCAGCGGGGCTTGCTGAAGTTTGGGATACATTTTCCCAGGTAGTTTACCATGCCTAGAAATTGCTGTAGAGCTGTCACATCCGTGGGTGCTGGCATTTCATTGATGGCAATGGTATTAGAAGGGTCTGGCCTGAGGTCGTTATTGGTGAATACGTGGCCCATATAAGTCACTTCGTCGACTCGAAACCTGCATGACGGGGTTAAGTTTGAGGTTTACCTCTCTGGCACGATCCAATTGGAGGCGTGGGTTCATATCCCACTTCTGACACCATGTTTGTAAATGATCCACTACAACATCATGGTGAAACATATGTCTTTATTCCATTCAGAAATACAGAGCATTTAAACTGCACAACCATGCTCTCCAAGCTATGCATGGCTACTGCCAGCAGGCTGTCCTCATTAGTGTAGTACCATATATGGGTGACATGCATATATGTGCAGTGGAGATTACAAATGGCATGGATTAATAAGGGTTAATCTACAAGCACTTTGTGCTTTTTTATACTAATTAATATTTGGGATACAATAAATTGAAAAGGGAGAGCTCAGAATAGAACTGAAATGAAAATTGATTCTTATTTTTTCCTCGTCTATGTACTAGAATAACATGGAACTCATGGGATAGTTGTTGAAGAGAAGAAACGTAAGGTGCGCTGAGTTTAATTCAAATCACATTTTAACAATAAGAGAAACTCTGTTTTCTCTCATACATATTGACGAGATGAATTAAGCTTTAAAAGCATGTGTTTTACCATCAAGCCTAATGGGGTATATGGCTTAAATGTAACAAGTAGGTTGCTGGCTTGTCGAATAGGATGTTACACTATGCGATATTAAGTATTTATACCTTAAACATGCCATTAAAATGCCTTGCTCAGGAGTATGTAGTATGCAGCTTTGTACAACAGACAATGAATTGTGTTGACTGATTGCAGCTGAGCAAGTGCAATACCGAATGCAAAACTATTCCATTCGCTCATAACCAGGATTTTATCTTAACTTGATGACATTAAAGAGACATCAACCTACCATGCCAGGAAGGCTCCAGTCTATGATCTATAAATTGCACATTTTTATTTTTTAATATTGTCAAATTATGTTTTTACTGGACTGAGTGAGACTGTGTGGATCAATAAAGACATTCAGGAATTAGGAGAGAAGTAAAATAACTGTGTGGAGGTTGGAGATGAGATATGTAGTTAGATTATCGAGGAATGTAAAGCAAACAGTAAAAAGCTAAAGTTGAGATGGGATGGGCAATAAAATACCACAGAAAGAAAGCAGAAATTGAATGGATTGATTGACAGAAACTGCATGGAAACTGACGCAGCAGCCCAATGAGTCCATGCCAACCATTGATCATCTGTTCATATTAGTTAAATGTCATCCCACTTTCTCATCCACTCCCTATATACTGGCGTCAATTTACAGAGGCCAATTAACCTACAAACCGGCACCTCTTTCTGACGTGGGAGGAAACCGGAGGAAATGCGCGTGGCCACGGGGAGAATATGCAAACTCCACACTGACAGTGCCCGAGGCCAGGATTGAACACAAGATCCCAGACATTGTGAAGCAGCAGCTCTATCAGCTGTGCCACTGTGCCACCACTTAAACGTTATTCAGATTTGGTGGCCTGGGCTGAAGAGAGAGCAATGAGAAAAGGACATTTGGATTGAAGAGATGATATAACAAATAAACTAATAACATTCAGAGGATAAATCTCATTGTCTGTATGTTATATATTCTCACATTTTACAAGACCTTTTTATCAAGTTATCAGAGACATAGAAACATAGCAACATAGAAAATATGTGCAGTAGGCCATTCGGCCCTTCGAGCCTGCACCGCCATTCAATATGATCATGGCTGATCATCCAACTCATTATCCTGTACCTGCCTTCTCTCCATACCCCCTGATCCCTTTAGCCACAAGGGCCACATCTAACTCCCTCTTAAATATAGCCAATGAACTGGCCTCAACTACCTTCAGTGGTAGAGAATTCCAGAGATTCACCACTCTCTGTGTGAAAAATATTTTCCTCATCTCGGTCCTAAAAGATTTCCCCCTTATCCTTAAACTGTGACCCCTTGTTCTGGACTTCCCCAACATCGGGAACAATCTTCCTGCATCTAGCCTGTCCAACCCCTTAAGAATTTTGTAAGTTTCTATAAGATCCCCCCTCAATCTTCTAAATTCGGGTACTTCTACTCGAGTACAAACCGAGTCTATCCAGTCTTTCATCATATGAAAGTCCTGACATCCCGGGAATCAGTCTGGTGAACCTTCTCTGTACTCCCTCTATGGCAAGAATGTCCTTCCTCAGCCTAGGAGACCAAAACTGTATGCAATACTCCATGTGTGGTCTCACCAAGACCCTGTACAACTGCAGTAGTAGAACCTCCCTGCTCCTATACTCAAATTCTTTTGCTATGAATGCTAACATACCATTCGCTTTCTTCACTACCTGCCGCACCTGCATGCCTACTTTTAATGAATGGTGTACCATGACACCCAGGTCTCTTTGCATCTCCCCCTTTCCTAATCGGCCACCATTCAGATAATAAGTGGTACAGACACTGGTACAGAAAGATTTACCGCCAGAGGACTGACGCAGAGCTAACGAGACATTTAAAAAGGGGGATAAGACATGACCAGAAAGTAATATTCCAGTCAGTTTAACATCAGTAACAGGAAACATGATAGATTCTCCACTAAAGCAGCAACAGTAGAATATCTAGAAACTTCCACCATTCATGTAATGAAAGGTCAACCTTGAAACGTTTGAGAAGTCTACATAGAATGGATTCCTAGCTGGCTTGAAGTCAGAAAGCATAGAATTGAAGAAAATTGTAGCTATATACAAATGTTAGCTATATACAAAGATTACATTTTATCTCTGTATGTTTTGTTGTTAACTTCTCACAGTTAACAATGATCTATTTTACATTTTCTTTGATCTTCATTCCCTTTGTCCTATTTTCACATCAGACACTTCCTTATCTATGTATCTCCCTCTCCCCTGACATCAGTGTGAATAAGGGTCTCGACCCGAAACATCACCCATTTCTTCTCTCCATAGTCGCTGCCTGTCCCTCTGAGTTACTCCAGCATTTTGTGTCTATCTTTGGTTTAAACCAACATCTGCAGTTCCTTCCTATACAAAGGGAAGGAGATGGGGCGTTGCGTTCCACATTCAGTCCGGGGAGAATTGATGTTCACAATTTACATTAATAATTTGGTCTTTAAAATCAAGAGCAGCATGTGAATGATTCTAAAGTTGAGGAATGTCAATACTGTGGATGACTACAATATTAATGAAATTGTACAATGGGCATTAGTTGTCAGAACAACAACTTGTGGGAAGAAAATAGTATAAGAAAGTTACCCAGAAATACAGTCAGGAGTTCCAAAAGGAACCATTTTACAAACAAATCTGGTAATAATGTGAAATAGTTGGAAGCAAATTGTAAGGATGCTTTTAAAATGGGAACTTTTTGAGCATGTGGAAAAGGTTAATATATAGCCTTTATAAGAGCTCTATCTAACTCTCTCTTGAAAACATCCGGTGAATTGGCTCCACTGCCTTCTGTGGCCGAGAATTCCACAGATTCACAACTCTCTGGGTGAAGAAGTTTTTCCTCACCTTATATGTTTCTATGAAAACCCCTAACATCTTTCTAAATTCCACTGAATATAAGCCCAGTCAAACCAGTCGAGAAGAATGGAGCAAGATGGCCACTCATGCCTTATCACAGGAAAGGACTTGGGAAAGGGAAGGGTTCTTGCAGCAATTCCCATCAATGCAGGAATCAGCCCTTCAGCTATTAAATCAGACAGAAAGCAAGAAATCACTGATGTGCAACAAACAATGTGGCTCACGTACTATTGTACAGCACTAATGTATTGGATTTCAAGTTGTTCAAACAACAAATCGTTTTTAAGAAAGATAAACACATGTGAAATTTGTATGGTTGTTTTAAAAAGACAAATGACTTTAACTAGCACATTTTAAATAAATACATTATGTTTTTCAACTATCAAAAATTGTCAAGTTAATGCCCAAGTACATAAAAGGTGTAGATAGGTGAATTCTAATCAAATTTATCACAAGCTGCTTTTGGAAGGGTACAGATTTAGTACATGCGTATTCTATTTTTCTCTTTTACAAATGATCTACTTTTGATTGGTTCACTGAAGGTGTCACAATGGCAGGAAAGCATATAAGAGTGCTTTAGGGAGAATGGAACAGATAACATACATGTCTAATAATTGGATAATATTGCCATTCAGAAAGTAACTGGCCTGGAAATGCTTCATAATTTGTAATTCAAGAAGTGCTGTGGGCAATAAAAATGTAAATCTGCATCACACGTTCCACTTCATTGGTTTCTGATGTACAAAGGTGCAAGCTATCCATAAATGATTTTCCAGAACTATGCATGAAACAAAGGTCAAACATTGAAATAGATCATGATCAGAACTAAGTAATCTGGCATTGGGAATATATATCAAGAAATTTATTGTTCATTATCTAATATTTTAAAATCACATTTAATGAACAAGAATCATAATATAATAGGGAGACATTGAAAAAATATGACTATAATATGTCTTCTAGGGTAGCCAATGTAACAACTTTTTAAGAAAGAAGGGAGAGAGAAAACAGGGAATTATAGACCTGTTAGACTTACACCAACAGTGGGGAAGTTGCTTGAGTCCATTATTAAAGATGTTATAGCAGGGCATTTGGAAAGCAGTGACCGGATTGGTCAAAGTCAGCATGGATTTATGAAGGGGAAATCATGTTTGACTATTATTACACAATAGAATAAAAGGACACAAAGTGATAGAGTAATCGACCTGTCCCACTTAGGTGACTTTTTAGACGACTGTAGGAGACCATGTAGTCCCCACATGGTCGCCACATGTTCGCGGGTGGTTACCGGGGAGTCGTCTTCATGGTCGCAATGCGTTCCCGCATTCTGGGAATGAGTTGCAGCCTTAATATAGTCGCCACCAATTTTTCAACATGTTGAAAAATTAGCAGCGACTTCAATGAATCTGCCATGGAGAGTAGCGAGAATTCATGTGCCGTAGGTGGGTTGCCAGGATGTCCTAATGGTTTGCCAGGAGGTCGAAGGTTCTTGGAGTTTCTCGCAGGTTGTAGCCAGTGCTGACCAGTGAATTCCATTGGACCAGTGGGAAAAATAAAGGTGAGCAGTAATTTTCAGAACCAAAGATAACCGACTGGTAATGTTAATGTCCGCCAAGCTTCACATCCGTGTATCTCTGGCTTCTTAAACGTGTCTCCACTTCTTCTCCCTACTTATCCCTCCTTCTCCCCCCTTCTCCCCCCTGTCCCAACCTCTTTTAAAGGACTTACCTACACTGTGCTTTAGCCGTCTTAATTACAGCGCTAACCTTCCTGTTCATTGTGGTGTGTGTCTGTATCACCTTGGCATTGCGCCGTGTGAATTTTTTAGACAGGGCTCCCTACGCTTGCCTTGCACCTGCCTGCATAACAGGCTGGTGAAGGAAGCAATGTGTTTGTGTGTGTGTGTTCCACTCTGACAGTCACCGTTCCAGTTGCCAGTTTTTCAGGCGACTGTCAGCAACTTGACAGTCGCCGGCAGTCCACTGAAAAATCGCTGAAGTGGGACAGGCCCATAACTCAATGGATCAGGCAGCATCACTGGAGAACATGGACAGGTGACGTTTCAAGTCTTCAGAATTCAGCAATAGAATACTCCTTATTGTTTAAACACAGAAGAATCCTTGGTCATTTTCACCTAGATTTTTTTTAAAGGAATAAAATATGGGAAATCAGCAAACTGAAGTCCAATGCTGGCTGGGGACTTCAATACTTGTTTACTTCCTTCACCTAGGAAAGAAACACCCTGACTACTAAAGGAGATGAGCACATGAATGATGGGGAAGATTAATATGTGAATGAATATGCTATCCAATGACAACATGAACTTTTACTTTGTCCCAAACCCCAAGTGGCCTCACCCTAACTTTGGACACTAAATACATTCTTAATTTTGGAGTTGATGTGACATGGTACTGTGATCATTGTCAGTTTTCTGAGAAGAAATATTTATTTCCAGATAAAAAAAGAGATACACTTATTTCAATTTTGCGAATTCATTGGTCAGCATGTCATCTGAGAAAATTGGCCAGGATTTGGGTTCAGAAGGGATCTGCATGCTGTGAGCGACAGTTTTCAAAATAAATGTCTGGGATCAGTTCTATTTCTTGAAACATAGAAACATAGAAATTAGGTGCAGGAGTAGGCCATTTGGCCCTTCGAGCCTGCACCGCCATTCAATATGATCATGGCTGATATCCAACTCAGTATCCCGTACCTGCCTTCTCTCCATACCCTCTGATCAGCCACAAGGGCCACATCTAACTCCCTCTTAAATATAGCCAATGAACTGGCCTCGACTACCCTCTGTGGCAGAGAGTTCCAGAGATTCACCACTCTTTGTGTGAAACAAATTTGTCTCATCTCGGTTTTAAAGGATTTCCCCTGATCCTTAAGCTGTGACCCCTTGTCCTGGACTTCCCCAACATTGGGAGCAATCTTCCTGCATCTAGCCTGTCCAACCTCTTAAGAATTTGTAAGTTTCTATAAGATCCCCTCTCAATCTCCTAAATTCTAGAGAGTATAAACCAAGTCTATCCAGTCTTTCTTCATAAGACAGTCCTGACATTCCAGGAATCAGTCTGGTGAACCTTCTCTGCACTCCCTCTATGGCAATAATGTCCTTCCTCAGATTTGGAGACCAAAACTGTACGCAATACTCCAGGTGTCATGGGCTTGTCCCACTTAGGCAACTTTTTAGGCGAGTGCAGGAGACTCTAAGAGAGGAGGCTTGAATGGATCATTCATTGATAACATCTGGCTGCAGTTGCTTACAAAATTCAGCAGCTTTGCTGATTACACTCATGTTCTGGGATCAGCTATCATAGGATGTTTAATTTTCCAACACCGCATATCAGTTGATCCTGCAGAATTTTTTTTTTCTCCTTAAAGCCTGTACACTTGTCACAAATTAATATTCTTTTGAACAGATACACCTTTGCTAATTAGAATGGCACCAACAAGGACAAGTAGAATTTCCTAAGCATTAGTTTTCTCATGAGCCGCAGAGCTTTTATTTGATCCTTTGGTCTGGGCGTCTTAGTTCATCCTCTATCACGTGCTTTCCACTTTCCAGCAAGCACGTGGCACAATCTGGTTTCTTCTGTAAGTCGTACATTTCATTTTTAAGCCTAGTACTGTTCTCCATACGATCATCTATTCTCATTGGATAATTAGGATTAATCACTGGGGTGGTTAAATAGTAAGGTGAAAAAGATGCAAGCCACCAGGTTGCAGATTGAACTGAGATCCAATTGCATTCATGCTGATGGCCAAAGAGCTTCATGAACGCTATGTTTTGAGCTGTTGGAGTTATTCTAGTTCTATTTGATACGATACGATACAATATGATATGGGTAGACTGATGGGACTGAAGGCAAATAAATCCCCAGGACCTGATGGTCTGCATCCCACGGTATTCAAGGAGAAGGCTCTGGAAATCTTGAACGCATTGGTGATCATTTTCCAATGTTCTATAGATTCTGGATCTGTTCCTGTGAATTGGAGGGTAACTAATGTTATCCCACTTTTCAAGAAAGGAGTGAGAGAGAAAACAGGGAATTATAGACCAGTTAGCCTGACATTGGTGGTGGGGAAGATGCTGGAGTCAATTATAAAAGATGAGATAGCCGCACATTTGGATAGCAGTAACAGGATCGGTCCGAGTCAACATGGATTTATGAAGAGGAAATCATGCTTGAATAATCTTCTGGAATTTTTTGAGGATGTAACAAGTAAAATGGTCAAGGGAGAGCCAGTGGCTCTACTGTGCCAGAAAGCCTTTGATTAGTACCCACACAGGAGATTAGTGGGAAACATTAGAGCACATGGTATTGGGGGTAGAGTGCTGACATAGATGGAACATTTGTTGGCAGACAGGAAACAAAGAGTAGGAATTAACGGGTCCCTTTCAGAATGACCATGGTGACTAGTGGGGTACCGCAAGGCTCGGTGCTGGGATCATAGCTATTTACAATATACCTTCATGATTTAGATGAAGGAATTAAAAGTAACATTAGCAAATTTGCAGATGACACAAAGCTGGTGGCAATGTGAACTGTGAGGAGCATGCTATGAGGATGCAGGGTGACTTGCACAAGTTGGGCGAGTGGGCAGATGCAGTATAATGTGGATAAATGTGTGGTTATCTATTTTGGTGGCAAGAATAGGAAGGCAGATTATTATCTGAATGGTGTCAGGTTAGAAAAAGAGAGAGCACAACGAGACCTGGGTGTTCTTGTACATCATTCACTGAAAGCAAGCATGCAGGTACAGAAGGCATTGAAGAAAGCGAATGGCATGTTGGCCTTCATAATGAGAGGAGTTGAGGATAGGAGCAAAGAGGTCCTTCTGCATTTGTGCAGGGCCCTGGTGAGACCACAGTTGGAGTATTGTGTGCAATTTTGGACTCCTAATTTGAGGAAGGTCATTCAAGCTATTGATGGAGTGCAGCATAGGTTCACGAGGTTAGTTCCCGGGGTGGTGGGACTGTCATATGATGAAAGAATGGAGCGACTGGGCGTGTATTCACTGGAATTTTGAAGGATGAGAGGGTCTCTTAATAGAAACATAAAATTATTAAGTGATTGGATATACGCTAGAGGCAGGAAACATGTTCCCAATGTTGGGAGAGTCCTGAACCAGGAGCCATAGTTTAAGAATAGGGGGTAGGCCATTTAGAACTGAGATGAGGAAATACTTTTTCACACAGAGAGTTGTGAATTTGTGAAATTCTCTGCCACAGCAGGCAGTGGAGGCCAATTCACTAGATGTATTCAAAAGAGAGTTAGATGGAGCTCTTAGGGTTAGCATAATCAAGGGGAATGGGGAGAGGGCAGGAACGGGGTATTGAATGGGGGTGATCAGCCATGATCACATTGAATGGCGGTGCTGGCTCGAAGGGACAAATGTCCTACTCCTGCACCTGTTGTCTATGTATCTATGTGTCTATGATACAATACGATACGATATGATACGATATGATATGATAGAACTTTTTTTATCCCAGGGGGGAAATTGATTTGCCAACAGTCATAAAACACAAAATACATGAAACATGAAATTAAAGTGATGAGTGAAAAGGATTGGGGATGGGCAAAGAATGGGGAGGAGGGGGGAAAGGGGAGTCAATCTACTCCACGACAGAAGGCGGGAGGGAGGAAAGATATACCTTTGCCAATTTGGTTGACAATGACAAGGACATTACATTTCCTCCAGCATTTGTTTTCTCATGACCTGCAAGCAAAGTGTGGTATTATTATCTTTCAAGATTCAACTAGGCAGTGACCAAGCCAGTTTTGACCATGTATTTTAACAGCCTGCACCCAGTATACTCTTTCCTCTGTTTAATCCATAGTCTACCTTCCAATAGTGTTTGGCAAGGAGAAGTACCAAATGTATCTGCCAAAGGAGGGAAGTGGGTGATAATTAGTAGTTGTTCTTGTCATTTAGAAGCTGTAATATTGAATAAGTTTCCGCAGGGGCTCTTTGTCTCTGATCTTCATCAAAACTATAGCTGCAAATCTAAATCATTGGTCATTATAAACATAACCGTCGTGATTAGCTTCAGATCTGAAAAGCCATATGTCATAGTTTATTACACTCTCTTCGGATACAGAGCAGAAGCAAAACAATACCATCTAATTTCCCAATGCAGGATGCCTTTTTGTAAGATACTAAATGAATGCTACTAATGAATACTAAACTCAGCTGGCTTGTAATTCCTTAGTGCATGAAAGGCCGTATGAAATTTCTAAATTGATACGTGTATTAGAGTTATCATTGCTGCTGCTGAAAATCTCGCCATTTCCATCAACATGTGCTTGTTACAAAATAAAATGTGACATCAAACATCTCGATGCAGGAAAACTGAGATAATGTTCCTGAAGCACATTATGCTCGCAGGGACTTCCCAACTGTATTTAGAAATCAGTCAAAGCCATATAAATTCCAATAACTTAGGATATAATGTTGCAGTGCACAAGATAATTTCTCTGATATTCCTAATGCTCACATCTTGATGTGTATTTTATTTCTCCTATGTTTACTGACATGATCATGTCCAGGAAATTAGGCACCCTGGTAATATACAGTGCCCTTTTGTATTTTCCATATCATTATCTATTGTGATTATACAGATAGCTTACACAGATGATGGTCCTCATTAAAAATGCAATTGTATTATCATTACTTTCACTAATTAGTTTTATGCTAAGAATAAACTGTAGTATATTTAATTTCATAACCATATTATTCATTGTTTTTAATTGTGCTTCTTTAATTGTGCACAATCTTAAACCAGTTATGTCTAAATCAACTGTATATTGAAGATGTAGATTTGAAATTATTTTTTAAATTGATAAGAATATTTAACGTTGTCATATTTAAAATACATTGATTGACTGATAAGTTTGAAGCTACAAAGTGAATTATTGTATGAACGCTGCCTTTTTTATTTCAGTTTATGCTACCATTGAGTCATAAAAAGTAATTTGACTAAGTTACCACAAAGTGTATTGATTGGGTCAGGTCTTACAAGTTATCTTTTAAATGTGTTAATTCTCACACTTCAAAGATAGACAAAAAATGCTGGAGTAACTCAGCAGGATCCCTGGATAGAAGGAATGGGTGACCTTTCAGGTCCAGACCGTTCTTCAGACAGTATTGGCATATAACAATTATATAACAATTACAGCACGGAAACAGGCCATCTCGGCCCTACAAGTCCGTGCCGAACAACTTTTTCCCTTAGTCCCACCTGCCTGCACTCATACCATAACCCTCCATTCCCTTCTCATCCATATGCCTATCCAATTTATTTTTAAATGATACCAACGAACCTGCCTCCACCGCCTAAATCACTCTGTAGACTTTGGAAATCCTCTTCATTATCCACAACTATCTTGGTATCATCTGCATACCTACTAATCCAATTTACCACACCTTCATCCAGATCATTGATGTACATGACAAACAACAAAGGACCCAACACCGATCCCTGAGGCACCCCACTAGTTACCTGCCTCCAACCCGACAAACAACCATGCATCATTACCCTCTGGCTTCTCCCATTCAGCCACTGTTGAATCCATCTTGCTACTCCTGCATTTATACCCAACAGTTGAACCTTCTTAACCAACCTTCCATGAGGCCTTGTCAAAGGCCTTACTAAAGTCCATATAGACAACATCCACTGCTTTACCCTCGTCAATTTCCCTAGTAACCTCTTCAAAAAATTCAAGAAGGTTAGTCAAACATGACCTTCCAGGCACAAATCCATGCTGACTGTTCCTAACCAGACCCTGTTTATCCAGATGCTTATATATATTATCTCTAAGTATCTTTTCCATTAATTTGTTTGACATATTCAATACAATAGGAAATAAAATACAAATATCTGTAGAGTCTGGTTCAAATATCTGGTTCAGTCGTTCAAGTTTAATTCTACAATCACTATTTCTGTATAACCCGACATTACCCGACATTCCCCGAGTTCGAATCAAGGGGAAAACTTGGGAGAATACGTGAGTAACTCGGGAAAGTGAGACAGGGCCTTAAGACATGCCAAGGCACACAAGTCTCTGAGCCTGTATAGTGATGTTAAATGGTATTTTGAAGTTAGTTTGCAAAATTATTCTGCACATGTGGCCCACAACAACAGGACATCTCACAATGGACTTTCCTTTTCAGTTTCAATTTCAGTTTATTGTCCCGTGTAACGAGGTACAGTGAAAAGCTTTTGTTGCGTGCTAATTCCACCTGTAAAATTGAGACTAAAGAGTGCCCCTGAGTTGTTGATAAGTCCAGTATACCTATGATTCACCTCCTGGTCCTTTTAGAGTTAAATGGTATAGAAACAGGCCATACACACATCATGTCAACATCAAACAGTCTAAGCCCTCTCCCACTGTACGGTTTGTTTCAAGAGTTCTCCCGAGTTTACCCTGATTCGAACTCGGAGATTTACCGTAATGACGGCTCGTAAGTACTCGGGGCTTTCGTGAACATTTTTCAACATGTTGAAGAATCTTCATGAGTCTTCCCGAGCTTACCACATTTTCCCCAGTACCCGCCGTTAGCTTTACGAGCCGCTAAGAGACATCCCCAAGCTCCAACGTAACCGCTACGTTCATTCTACGTACTTTTAAAAAAAATGTAATTAGAAGTAAGTACAATAATGTGGTACCTTGTAGATACGTAATATACATTGACATGTTACATTTCATGTACAACTTTTTTTTCTTTTTTTTAGCAGTAAAAGGAAGAAAAGAAAGAGAATAGTAGAAAAATAGAGAAGTGCGTGATACCGAACAGTGAGGAGAAGGAAAGAAAAAAAAGAAGAAAAGAGAGAAAATAGAGAGAGAAAAATATGAGATAGTAAACAGGGGACTGAAGGAGAAATAGCTATTTATTATTCTTGACCACCCTTCACCCGATCCTGAAACAGTTAATTTCTACGGTTATGTTGCACCACATTCTAAGTACTTACCATGAGTTTGATTTTTTTTTAAACTCGGGAGAGCACGAATGAACTCGTAAAGTGGGACAGGGCTTTCTGCTTTAGTCCTATCGCCCAGTACTTGGCCCATGGCCTTCAGTACCTAGGCAATTAAAGTGATCATTTAGTCACTTTCTAAATGCTGCGAGAAACAGATCCACCACTCTCTCTGAGCATTATGTTCCATATACTTTTCACACTCTAAATAAAACAGGTTCCCCTCTACTCCCCTCTAAATCTATTATCACTTACCCTAAATCTGTGCCTTCCACTTTTAGCTACCTTTGATATTGAGAAAGGTTTACTGCAGACTTACATATCCATACCCCTGTAATTTTATATATCTCAAGAATGTTACCTATTCACCTCCTGATCACCTCTTGGTTTCCACTCAGCTCCCAATCACTTCACTACTTGATGTCCACTCTGGTCACTCCCTCAGCCACTCCCACCCGGATCTCACATCTGACTGACATCTGTATCGCCTCTTTGGCTCTGGCCTGTGATCACTCCTAACATAGAAAAATAGAAATATAGAAATTAGGTGCAGGAGTAGGCCATTTGGCCCTTCGAGCCTGCACCGCCATTCAATATGATCATGGCTGATCATCCAACTCAGTATCCCGTACCTGCCTTCTCTACATACCCCCTGATCCCCTTAGCCACAAGGGCCACATCTAACTCCCTCTTAAATATAGCCAATGAACTGGCCTCAACTACCCTCTGTGGCAGAGAGTTCCAGAGATTCACCACTCTCTGTGTGAAAAAGTTCTTCTCATCTCGGTTTTAAAGGATTTCCCCTTATCCTTAAGCTGTGACCCCTTGTCCTGGACTTCCCCAACATCGGGAACAATCTTCCTGCATCTAGCCTGTCCAACCCCTTAAGAATTTTGTAAGTTTCTATAACTAATGGTCCTCTCTCTATCCTTCTCATTCATCACTCGCCCATCCTTGCATTTCCTCCCAATTCATAACCATTAACTCTGGCATGCTAAAAAAGCAATCTGCAGGAGGAACGCAGTCAGATGACTCCCACCACGAGCACCTGCACTCTTTATGTCATGGCCACCCGGAGCTCCAAACTGTTAACCATTTCATTTCCCTTCCCCATTCTCACGCTGACCGGATTGACCTTAGCCCTCTCCACTGCCGGAGCAAGGCCAACTGCAAACTAGAGGAGCAACACACTTCTGGGCAATCTACCACCCAGTGCCATGAACATTGAATTTTCTAATTTCAGGTAAACTGCTCCTCCTCTGTCCCTCTGCCCCTATTTTCTATGTTTCTATGTAATAGGCAGATGGTATCTGGGTCAGAACATAGTTGTAGAGCAAGAGAGAAGCAGGAATCAGAGGGGGATCTGAGGGTGGGTCGCGCAGAACTCACGTCAGGGAAAGGAAGATAACTTCTTCAAATAGGCATACCTTGAGGAGATTTTGCTTTAGAGCAGTCACTATAGGAAATAAATAACTGTTGATGCTGGTTAATACACAAAAGGGCACAAAGTTCTGAAGTAGCTCAGCAGGTAGGGCAGCATCTCTGGCAAACAAACAATTTAACAAATTAGAAATTTATATTTGGTATACTAATTAAGGAAAACTATAAACCAAAATGTGGGTTAGGTGTCGTTTTGAGTTGATACGCTTCTTCAGACTGATTGTAAGGAGGAAGGAGAAAGCTGGAAAAGGAGAGTGGCAGTCAAATCATGACAGGAACCCCCTTCGTCTATGTCGACCGATTACCTGCCACATTTTGTTCTGCCTCTCCCCTTTTCCAGCTTTCTTCTCCCCCTCCTCGCTTCAATCAGTCTAAAGAAGTTTCCCAACCCTAAATGTCACCAATCAATGTTCTCCAGAGATGCTGCCTGGCCTTCTAAGTTACTCCAGCACTTTGTGTCCTTTTGTGTATTAACTTGCATCTGCAGTTCTTTGTTTCTCCAATATCTTAAAGTTCTTCTCTTCACTCAAAAATATTATACCAAAGCACATTGGGACCCAGGCAATTGTCTAAAAATGAATTTTGTTGCAACAATTGTCAAGAAAGTGCATTGTTCCTCTGGGCCGGTGGTAAATTTAAATTCCGCACCTGTCAGCACCGCTTCATCCAGCTCAGTCGTGGCAGCAATACAACACATACGATCAGCACAGGGGCAGTTGAGTGGGTAGGTGATGGGAGCAGCTGCCTCCCAAGAGATTCTAAGTCTCGCACTTCATTTTGTGTGTTGTGATACCAAACCTTCAATGCACCATTAAATCTCTGTCTCTAAAGATACGATCAGTTTCTCAAGCCTTCAGCTCTGATTTACCTTGAACATCACAGTGGCCTAAGGCTGGTCCTTGAGGAACTGCTGTGATAGCTTGGAACGTAACTTGATGCCAGATTTCTCACTTAAAGCCATGTTGTAAACTTCCTGCTAGTGCAACCAGATGGCTTACAACATGACTTTATAAATTTCATTATCAAGATTCTTTTTCAGCAGGTAATAGAGTCGAGCCGTTGACTGTTAGTGCTAATATAAATTCCTCCCTTATCCTAGACTAAGCTAGTGGCAAAAACTATGGGATCCCAATCTCGTTCCATTTCCTTCTGTGCCCGCTGCATATAAACAATGACATAGAGGCTGACACCGAATTCTCAGCTACTTCGCACTCTTCCGCCCCTCCTCATTGCTACTGACTTATTGAAGCCCATTGGATATCCCTGATTAAATACATTGGCATCATGATGTATCTGATGGAAAGTAAATCACTTCTTACAATGCTTTACCCCTGGTTCCCATCTATTGATGAGGGAAGTATTAATATTCTTCATCGTGAAGTTGCCCTATCTGTTCCAATACTGCTCCATTGATCAGAGAGTGGAAGTCACAAGAAAGATGACCTTAGTTACCAATCTGGTGGTGAGAAGATAAGAAGTCATGTCACTTTATGAACATCTATTTTAACAAAATGATTTACCTTGTGATGCAGGTTAGAGTGATATTGAATGTTTTACAATATTTATTAGATTACAAATATGTGTGAATTTATTTATTTTTCTATTAAATGTCCTCATGCTGTTTTTCCCATTTAATCTTACTTCCCAGTCAAACTGATAGTCATAGAGTCACAGTCATAGAGTGATACTGTGTGGAATCAGGCCTTTCGGACCAACTTTCCCACACCAGCCAACGTGTCCCATCTACACCTGCCTGCATTTGGTCCATTTCCCTCCAAATTCGTCCTATCGATGTACCTGTCTCTATCCATATACCTGTCTAAATCCATTTGTGCCTATCTTCGGTATAAACCAGCATTTGCACTTCCTTTCTACACATGCTAATCGGTGAGTAAGGACCTAATTTGTCACATATCTGGCAAAGTTTATGGTCTGCAAGTTAATCGTTTGTTATTTGGTGTGATTAAGATCTTTTATAATTGCTCATTTGATATCCAGTGACAGTAAAAGGGGTTAGTGTTTATTGAATAAAATCTAATTCTATGAATGCTGTGCATAAAATCACTTTTCAGTGTGTGGGATGTGTAGGGCTGTCTGTGAAAGTGTATTTTTGTCACTGGTTGCAAGAAAGACATCTGGAGAATGAGTAAAATGTAACATCATTCCACTACTATTAAAGCAACTACCCATCAGTTTGCTTATGAAATAAATTTGAGCATTAGAAAGTTGCAAGTCTGAGACAGAAGAGAGAACTATAAACATACCCAAGGTTACATGTCATTCACAATTGTGTTGTCATGAAGAAAGCAAATGCAACTCAATCTATTCATTCCATAGTAACCACAACAACTTCCTCTTTGTGCTAGTTATGTCTGCTGGCAGTGCAGAGTTTCTCTTGATTTTCATTCACTTTAATTTTTTCAGACCTCCATGAAGCTGCATTTGTTCAAATGCTGCTTTGATTTCATGTACAGTTACACACACTTCCCCTTTGAAACTCTGTTCTTTTGACAAAGTTTGTAATGAGATTGGTATCTTGTGGTCCTGTTGAACCAAAACATAGCAGCACTAAACATGTTAACCCCCAAAACACCACCCATCCTTTACTCCAGAGATGCTGCCTGACCCGTTGAGCTACTCCAGCACTTTGGCTCTCTTTAGTATACACAAGCATTTGCAGTTCCTTTCTACACATGTTAATTGGTGAGTAAGGACTGCTCGATAATATGGTCAATATGATGCAACATGACGTTAGGCTGACGCGGTAGAAATTGCTCATATGTGATTTGTCCTGCTTTCTGTGGAAATATTCTACCTGGGCAATTTCTGGGCAAATAGATGCTGGTGATGCAATGTTATAGAAATAGCATGGGTGGAGAAAATGCTTGTTTCAGAGCATATCTCAACCACTGATGGTGCATCAAATACTTCACCTCTGAGCAACGTAGAACATAGAACAGTATAACACAGGGCTATGTTCTTTGCACATCATGTCTATGCCCACCAGATTGCCTAATTAAACTAACCCTCTTTGCCTGCACATGGGGGAGGCTTTCTGGAGCACTAATATGGGTATTGTGGCCAAGGGGACTGGTTTCCAGAGGGCTAGTATGGACATTGTGGGCTGAATGGATTCTCGGGTTGGGAGCTCAGTCACTCAGGCCTGGTGAGCTGGCAGCTCAGAAACTGCCAGAAATTCTGTCCAAAACAGGTGAGAGACTCTGTGAGAGAGAAGGGGGAGAGGTTGCAGAAGCAATTTTAGACATTGTTCATCTTTTTCTGCCGATCACAGCAATGAAGGAGGAAAGTCTATTATGGCCTGGATCTCACAGGGAGCAAAATGAAGAGAGGGAGAAAAATACTGGGGTGAGATTTAATACTTGCAGGGGGAATACTTACTGATGGGCCGAAGGGACTCCTGGGCTAGTACAGGCCTCATGGGCCAAAGGGGCTCTTAAAAAAAAATCTGTGAAATCTCAGTGAAAGGCACTTTTTTGGGACATTTCCTGGCCTGGCACAGGCCTTTAGGGCCAAAATGCTCTTCCAAGGCTAATACGGGCATTTTGGGCAATAGGGACTAGTTTCTCGGCTAATAGGGGCTTGTGGACCGAAATTTGTGGTTTCAGGCAGGCCAAACATCTCATTTCATTTCATTTCCAATGCCAGTGCAGTTTCAAGCACAGGGCAGTCTGAATAGCTCATTGCATTTTCATTTCACTTCCATTGCCATTGCAGTTTCAAGCGCAGGGCTGTCCAAGCCAAAGAGCTGATTGCATAGGTTGAATACGTTAGGTCTTTATTCTCTGGAGCGCAGAAGGTTAAGGGGGGACTTGATAGAGGTCTTTAAAATGATGAGAGGGATAGACAGAGTTGATGTGGACAAGCTTTTCCCTTTGAAAATAGGGAAGATTCAAACAAGAGGACATGACTTCAGAATTAAGGGACAGAAGTTTAGGGGTAACTTGAGGGGGAACTTCTTTACTCAGAGAGTGGTAGCGGTGTGGAATGAGCTTCCAGTGGAAGTGGTGGCGGCAGCTTCGTTGGTATCATTTAAAAATAAATTGGATAGGCATATGGATGAGAAGAGAATGGAGGGTTATGGTATGAGTGCAGGCAGGTGGGACTAAGGGAAAAAAGTTGTTCGGCACGGACTTGTAGGGCCGAGATGGCCTGTTTCCGTGCTGTCATTGTTATATGGTTATATGGTTATATGCTTATTTTCCCTATTTCCATTGACATTGCACTTTCAAGCACAGGACAGGCTCAAGCCAAACAGCTCATTGCATTTTCACTTCACTTCAATTGCCATTGCACTTTCAAGCACAGGGCAGGCTCAAGCCAAACAGCTCATAGCATTTTCAGTACATTTCCATTGCCATTGCAGTTTCAAGCACATGGCACACTCAAGCCAAACAACTCGTTGCATTTTCACTTAATTTCCATTGCCATTGCAGTTTGAAGCACAGGGCAGGCCAAACAACTCATTTTATTTTCATTAAGGGCTAACAAATCATTTATTCAAGTACATTGCATACTCACAGTGTTCTGTAGTTTCCCAGCTCAGACAGAGAGTCATGACCTCTCCCATGCCATCTTGCAGACAGACTGAGCCACGCCCACACTTCTGGGTTTTATAGCCCCGCCCCACCCCCCCACCCCCAACAGAAGGGGCGTGGCCTTCATGGCGGTGAGTGACAGGAGAGAGAATCTCAAGATTTTTTAAACACTAATAAGTCTTATTTTTCATCAATGGGGAATATCCTCGGGGCCTGTGCAGCAGAGGACGACTCTGAGTAAGATGGCCTAAAAATCACAGCCATATGTGGTAGCGTTTTTTCTAAAATCAAAGCACAGTGCAAACAGGAAGTTGTCAAGTTGAGACTTTTAATTATATAGATAAAGTCCCGTAAAGTAGAATTAAAGATAGCCTGAATATCTCCATGAGGTAGATAGTAGGTCAGGTCCGCTCTCTAGTTGGTGATACAATGGTTCAGGTGCCTGATAATAGCTGGGAAGAAACTGTCCCTGAATCTGGAGGTGTGTGTTTTCAAACTTCGGTACCTCTTGTGTGATGGGAGGGGGGAGAAAAGGGAGTGCTTGAGACTGGTGAGACTAGCACTTGATTATGCTGGTCACCTTGCCAGTACATGGAGTGAATGGAAGGGAGGTTGGTTTGCATGATGGTCTGGACTATGTCCGCTATTCTCTGAATTTTTTTACGGTCTTGGTCGGTGCTGCTCTGAAACCATGCTGTGATGCAGCACAATATAAAATGCTTTTTGTAACGCATCTGTAGAAATTGGCGAGAGTTGTTAGGGACATGCCAAACTTCCTAAGCCTTCTAAGGAAGTAGAGGCTTTGGTGTGCTTTCTTCGCCATTGCTTCGATATGGCTAGTCCAGGACAAGTTGCTGGTGATGTTTACTCCTGGGAACTAACAGCTTTCAACCGTCTCTATGTTAATTCTGGCCAAATTAGAGAGGCCAGGACAATAAAATTGAGTAAAGGCTTCTGGGCTGCTAGGCCATTCGGTCAATTTAAATGTGCCTTCTGCAGAAATAAGACAAGCTGCAGAATGGTGCCAGTTGGTCTAGAGCCTAGATAAGAGCTGCAGGAAGAGAATGGATACATCTGCCGACCCTGACAATTAGGTGCAAATTGCATGGAATGGATTGGATGAATGCAAACCAGACATGCACATTGTATATAATGTTGCAAAGCTTTACTTTGCTAGATGTTGATGGATTAAGTATTGAGCCTTGGCTGGTTTTAGACAATAGACAATAGACAATAGATGCAGGAGCAGGCCATTCGGCCCTTCGAGCCAGCGCCGCCATTCAATGCAATCATGGCTGATCATCCACAATCATACCCCATTCCTGCCTTATCCCCATATCCCATGACTGCTATTTTTAAGAGCCCTATCTACCGCTCTCTTGAAAACATCCAGAGAACCTGCCTCCACCACCCACTGAGGCAGAGAATTCCACAGACACACCACTGTCTGTGAGAAAAAGTGCTTCCTCGTCTCCGTTCTAAATGGCTTACTCCTTATTCTTAAACTGTGGCCCCTGGTTCTGGACTCCCCCAACATCGGGGACATGTTTCCTGCCTCTAGTGTGTCCAAACCCTTAACAATCTTATTTGTTTCAATGAGATATCCTCTCATCCTTCTAAACTCTAGAGTGTACAAGCCCAGCTGCTCCATTCTCTCAGCATATGACAGTCCTGCCATCCCGGGAATTAACCTTGTAAACCTACGCTGCACTCCCCCAATAGCAAGAATGTCCTTCCTCAAATTAAGGGACCAAAGCTGCACACAATACTCCAGGTGTGGTCTCCCTAGGGCTCTGTACAACTGCAGAAGGACCTTTTTGCTCCTAGATTTGATTCCTCTTGTTATAAAGGACAACATGCCATTCGCTTTCTTCAATGCCTGTTGTACCTGCATGCTTACTTTCATAGACTGATGTACAAGGACCCCCAGATCCCGTTGCACTTCCCCTTTTCACAACTTGACACCATTTAGATAGTAATCTGCCTTCCTGTTTTTGCTACCAAAGTGGATAATCTCACATTTATCCGCATTAAACTTCATCTGCCATGCATCTGCCCACTCCCCCAACCTGTCCAAGTCACCCTGCATTCTCATAACATCCTCCTCACAGTTCACACTGCCACCCAGCTTTGAATCATCTTCAAATTTGCTAATGTTACTTTGAATTCCTTCATCTAAATCTTTGACGTATATTGTAAATAGCTGCACCTGTACCTGCACGCCAACTTTCAGTGACTGGTGTACAAAGACACCCAGGTCTCACTGTACCTCCCCCTTACCTAACCTAACCCCATTGAGATAATAATCTTCCCCCTTGTTTTTGCCGACAAAGTGGATAACCTCACATTTATCTATATTATATTGCATCTGCCACACATCCGTCAACTCACTCAACCTGTCCAGGTCATCCCGCAATCTCCTAATATCCTCTTCACAATTCAGTCTATCCAACACCATTTCCTGCCTAATGTGGATTTCCTTCAGTTCCTCTGTCACCCCAGATCCTCTGGCCACTACTATATCAGGAAGATTGTTTGTGTCCTCCTTAGTGAAGACAGATCCAAAGTACCTGTTGAACTCATCTGCCATTTCCTTGTTCCCCATAATAAATTCACCTTTTTCGGTCTTCAAGGGTCCAACTTTGGTCTTATCTAATTTTTTCCTCTTCACCTACCTAAAGAAGCTTTTACTATCCTGCTTTATATTCTTGGCTAGCTTATCTCATCCTCATATACCTCATCTTTTCTCCCCGTATTGTCTTTTAGGTTATCTTCTGTTGTTCTTTAAACATTACCCAATCCTCTTGCTTCCCGCTCATCTTTGCTACGTTGTACTTTTTCGCTTTAATTTTTATACTGTCGCTGACGTCCCTTGTCAGCCATGGTCGTCCGTTTCTCCCCTTTTCTTGAATATCAAGGCACATGTTGTGAAGTTTGCTTCCTTTCAGGAGTCCCGTTTGAATACATTGTGTTAGTCACTATATTATTGGGTTAGGGAAATGTCTATCATATACTGTGTTAATCGATATCTGTTATTGGACTGTATAGAGACTGTGGTTCTGCCCCTCAATGTTTAGGAAACTATAAAAGACCACTCCCACGAGGTCCCATGTCGATCTTCTGGGAGAGCGCTTAGGACTGTGTGACCTTCTGAAGTGTCTCTGCTTGAGCGAGGCTAAAGAGGGCTTGACCAGGGAGATACGAGGATCAAACCCGCGGTGGTTAGGTATAGTAGTGGAACTGTGTTTTGTCAAAATAAAGTTTTGATGCGCAAGTGCTTGAATCAGTGATTTTTTACTGAAACTAGACTGGGGAGAAGCTTAGAATGAGCTACTTACATCTACTTTGATGGTGTCACTGTACCACTTTGCATCCTGACTTTGAGAGATAGGTTATTGTCGTGACATCAGGTTAAAAGGTTCTCAATCTCCATCTTGTACTTTCCACTGTATGGTACACGTGACAATAAACTAAACTGAAAGGACCGTCTGATCATTATTTGATATCCAGCCCACTATGGTGGTGTTATCTGCAAGTTTGTAATTAAGTTGGATTTGTACTTGGCTGCACAGTTGTGGGTGTACAAAGAGTAAAGAAAAGTGCTGAGAATGCATCCTTACAGAGCACCAGTGTTGAGGATTATTGTAGAGGATGATTAGGCACCTCTCCTCTCTGATACTAGGTCCACTAGGGGTGGGCATTGAAGGCGCCTCTGCCTACAGCCTGTCCATTTTTTTCCCACTTTTTTTTATTTTAGTTTGTCTAAACTGTTTGTTTTGAGGATTCTTTAGCTTTTCTATGTGGGGGGGGAGGATAGGGTAAGGGGGAAACCGTTTCGTAGTCGCTTCCTGGTGAGGGTACGACTATTTCTCCGAGTCGCGTCCTCGCCCCCCCCCCCCCCCCCCCCCTCCTCGCGGCCTACCTACTGGATCGGAGCGGCCTTTCCTACTTGAGACGAGGGACCGGACCAGAGCTTCAGTAGCGGTGACGCAGCGCTGGATTCACCGCGGAGCGGGCAATGCCTTCCTGAATCGCCGTTTGGAGCTCCGGAGAGTTGGGCGTGCTGCTCCAACATCGAGGAGCTGTGGTTCGTGGAGCTCCCAGCGATGTCGGTCTCGGGCGGCGCTGACCGACATCGCTGAGTCCCTGGGGCCATTTCGGAGGTCCAAGCTGCTGAAGTTGACCTCCAGTCTCTACGTCAGAGTTCCAGCATCCTGGCGAGCAGGCCTGAGTGGCGGGCTGCCCGTAGCGGCGACTGCGGAGGGCTGCGGAGGCCCCGACCACAGGTGAACATCAAGGAAGAGACTGACTTTGGTGCCTTCCCTCACAGTGGGAAACTTTGGATTCTGCTGTGTGGGGATGTTTTATGTTGAACTCTATCGTGTTGTGTTCTTTATTTTATTGTGGTGATCACATTTCACTGTGCCAACTGGCACATGTGACAAATATATATATCTTGTATCTTGTATCTTGATTGTGGTCTGTAGGTCAGGAAGTCGAGGATTCACATGAGTGCTGACTCCAAGTTCCACGAGTTTGTAGATGAGCTTGGATGGATAATGGTATTGAAAGCAGAGCTATAGTCAATGAATAGACGTATTCTGTAGGAGTCTCTCTTATCTTATCAGGTGTATCGCTTATCACTCAGGGATGAGTGGTGTGCCAGAGCCAGGTCAGATTGTACCCAAGCTTCCAGTCTGATTCTCCTCTACCTCATTGCAAACATTGGATTTTGCTCTGGAACTATTGTGCAATAATGCTGAGATATATATCCTGCATTCTGTTTCTTTCCCTTCATTCTACCTTTTGTACTTGAGTTTGGCTTGACTGGATTTATGTACAGAATTATATTCGCAAAATTATTTTTTTCACTGTATATGGTTATACGTAACAATAAATAACAGTAAACCTAAACCTAGACGTCCAGTCAGAATAACACCCCTCCATCACCATCATCTTTTTTCTATAAAGTCAATTTTTTTCATCACTGTGGATCCCATGTGTCTACATCATCTGGTCAGTTTACAATGAGAGAACTTATTGAATGCTTTACTGAAGCCAATCCATTGCTTTTCATCATCAATTATTAGTCTTAACTCCTCAAAACAAATTCAATCAGGTCCATAAGGCATGGCCTGTCCCACACAAAGCCATGTAGATTATTGTAATGTCAATTTTTTTTCCAAATGTGAATAAACCGTTTCCCTCAGAATCGTCTCCGATAATTTATCTTGAACTGATGTAAGACTCCCTGGCTTGCTCCTTGGCAACAAATGGAATTAATTAAGTCATCAGTGGGTTTATCAGGCTCCTGCCTGGTGGTATGCAAAATATAACATGCGTTGTAGATGCCACCTATCCACCCACTCCACCACCTGGGTCAGACACTGACTACTTAGAGTAGACTGCTGCCAGACTCACATTTACACTATGAAACTATTGAGAGTGAACCTGAAGAGTCAGCACCACTCAAAGACTCTGAACCTAGAGAGTGCAAAATAATTTACAAACTTGGCAAGGTTACTCTGCACGTAATGATTCACTTTCTAACAGTGTGAAGGATTCTCAAAAATCGAATAAAAGAGTCTTGCTACTTTAGCCTTTTAATGCACTGATAAGAAGTGCTTACAAGCAGGCTCCTGATTGCTTCTAAGTGCTTCCTTCCATCCTGTCAGAAGTGAAATGGTTGAAAATGATACTGAGACCTTACGAAATGGGAGCAAGAGTAGGCCATTCATCCTCCCACCCAAGCTCCATAATTCTCTCAATCAAAGACAGATGATTCAAGATATGGAAGGATATGAATTAATGATAGACAATTAAATCTCTGGTATTTCTAAACATGTCATATCTTTTTCTTCTGACTTGCTTGGCAGGATTTTATTCAGCCTCACCTAGGTATCAAGCTACTAGATGAACTGGCACAGAATGTAGAACAGTGCAGCACAGGAACAGGCCCTATGGCCCACAATGTTGGTGTTGAACATGATGCCAAATTAAACTAATCTCACCTGCCTGCACGTGATCAATATCTGGATAACTAAACTAAACCTTGCTCCTTCTGACCGATAAAGCCTTCTTGAAAACTATACTTTAGTGCTGTACCATGTATCAAAGTATCCCATTCTTATGTATCCCTATCACAGGCACGAGCCATCAGGGTAGATAATGCCTACCCTGAATAAAAATATAAAATGGTAACTATTAAATATAAATAGTAAAGGCACGGAAGAATTATGCTTACCTAAGAGATCGATCTCTTAGGTAGGCATAATGCTCCCGTGCCTCTCACCTGCAGTGCATTTAAAACGCGTAAGTATGTGCTACTCATGTGCCGTCGATGCTGCCTCAAGCCATCAGTGGCAATGCTCCATAAAGGCAGTTGAAATTCTGCCTTTACACCAAGGACTTAAAAGCCGACTGACAGCTCACCGGGGAGAAAACAATCTGCTCATGCGCGGTTTTCAAGATTTTTTTAAAAACGCCGACTGATCAAAGATACTGACTGCCTACCCTGACTAATTGCTCACGGCATGTGCCTGCACTACCATCAGGAAGAAGGTGCAGATGCCTAAAACCCATGACCACCAAATTCAGGAACAGGTTTTTCAATAGACAATAGACAATAGGTGCAGGAGTAGGCCATTCGGCCCTTTGAGCCAGCTCCCGCCATTCACTATGATCATGGCTAATCATCCACATTCAGTACCCCGTTCCTGCCTTCTCATCATATCCCTTGACTCCGCTATCTTTAAGAGCTCTATCCAACTCTCCTTTGAAAGCATCCAGAGGATTGGACTCCACTGCCTTCTGAGGCAGAAAATTCCACAGATTCACAAGTCTCTGGGTAAAAAAAGTTTGTCCTCATCTCCGTTCTAAATGGCCTATCTCTTATTCTTAAACTGTGACCTCTGGTTCTGGATTCCCCCAACATCGGGAACATGTTTCCTGCCTCTAGCATGTCCAATCCCTTAATAATCTTATAATCTTAATAATCTTCATTGCAATGATCATCCTCTTGAAAACTGCACAACACAAACATTGGCAACTATCAACCTGTATGAATTTATTATGGGGAACATGGAAATTGCAAATGAGCTGAACAGGTACTTTGGATCTGTTTTCACTAAGGAGGACACAAACAATCTTCTTGATGTACTAGTGGCCAGAAGATCTGGGGTGATGGAGGAACTGAAGGAAATCCCCATTAGGCAGGAAATGTTGTTGGGATGACTGATGAGACTGAAGGCTGATAAATCCACCGGGCCTGATGGTCTGCATCCCAGGGTACTTAAGGAAGTGGCTCTAGAAATCACAGACACATTCATGATCATTTTCCAATGTTCTATAGATTCAGGATCAGTTCCTGTGGATTGGAGGGTGGCTAATTCTAACCCACTTTTTAAGAAAGGCAGGAGAGAGAAAACAGGGAATTATAGACCAGTTAGCCTAACATTGGTGATGGGGAAGATGCTGGAGTCAATCATAAAAGATGAAATAGCAGCACATTTGGATAGCAGTAATAGGATCGGACCGAGTCAGCATGGATTTATGAAGGGGAAATCATGCTTCACTAATCTTCTGGAATTTTTTGAGGATGTAACTTGGAAAATGGACAATGGAGAGCCAGTGGATGTAGTGTAGCTGAACTTTCAGAATGCATTTGATAAGGTGCCACATAGGAGATTAGTGGGCAAAATTAGGGCACATGGTATTGGGGTAGCGTGCTGACAAGGGTATAAAATTGGTTGGCAGACAGGAATCAATGAGTAGGGAGTAGGGAGAGAGAGGGGGGAGAGAGAGGGGGGGAGACAGAGAGGGGGAGAGAGAGAGAGGGGGGGAGAGAGTGGGATAGAGAGGCAGGGCTGCCAACTCTTTTACGCTCTCTCTTACGCTTTGTCGTGTGAAATTCTGTGATCAACGAAAATTTCAAAAGTCATATCAACTGCATGGGCCACGGGTGTTGGAAGCAGAACCAGCAGTAGGGACAGATGCGGATGGGGAGCAGGGTTGGCGACTGTTTTCCGGGCTGGCGAGTCGCTCACTGCAGCTCCGGCCATGGAAGCCTCAGTGCAAGTGTCCCAGGCCATCGGAGGCGTCGGAAGCGTTGCGCCGCTGCCATGAGAGTCTCTGTGCCGAATTTGCCCAGGTCACTGGCATGGATTAGGCTGTGGCTCCGTGCATTCTGGAGGACAACCAATGGCTGGCTGCTTGAAGTAAGTAGCAAGCACTGGGTAGAAATGGTGGAAGATAGTGGACTTCAAATGGGGGTGGTTGGAGAAAGCATCCTGCTTGCCTGCTGGATTTTCACTTACTGTAACTGCAGGTAAAATGTTCCCTATGTTGGGGGAGTTCAGAACCAGGGGATCACATTTTAAGAATAAAGGGTAGGCCAGTTAGAACTGAGATGAGAACAAACTTTCTTCACGCAGAGAGTTGTGAATCTGGAGAATTCTCTGCCACAGAAGGCAGTGAAGGCCAATTCACTAGATGTTTTCAAGAGAGAGTTACATTTAGTTCGTGGGGCTAACGAAATCAAGGAATATGGGGAAAAAAACAGGAAAGAGGTACTGATTTTAGATGAACAGCCATGATCATATTGAATGGCAGTGCTGGCTCAAAGGGCCAAATGGCCTATTCCTGCACCAATTTTCAATGGCAATAAAACTCGACCACTTGATTTTGAAGCATTCATGCATGATGGAGGTATAATGTTGTCATAGAGTGATACAGTGTGAAAACAAGCCCTTCGGCACAACTTGCCCACACCCGCCAACATGTCCCAGTCACACTACCTGCTTTTGGTCCATACCTCCAAATCTGTCCTATCCAGGTATAAGTCTAACTGTTTCTTAAATATTGGGATGGTCCCTGCCTCAATTACCTCCTCTGGCAGCTTGTTCCATACACCCACCACCATTTGTGTGGAAAAAGTTACCCCTTAAAAAGTTACCTCTTAAAAATACTTCATACGAAAAACATTCAAATCATATTTCTACAATGCACTAAAACATGATTTAATACTTCAAAATTTAAAAAAAGTCTTTACCCTGGGAGGGGGAAACCCCCCCCCCCCCCCCCCCCCCCCCCCCCCCCCACCACCACCCCCCCCCCCCCCCCCCCCCCCCCCCCCCCCCCCCTTCCAGCCCTCTCTTCACTCAGTTGCTCCACTCACTCACCGGGTACTCCCCAGGTGGGTGATCAGTGATCGCTCAGCCTCCCCACTTTCAAAAATGCTCCGCGGCCCCTGGTTCAGACGGTGAACAATGCCAGATGTGAGCGGGGAACTGAGGCCAGATGTCAATGATGTCTGGATCCCAATGCTCAGCGCTTCATGTTTTGGAGTTGGCTAATGTTATTGATTTGTAATTAGCCTGGTTGGTAATTAGTTGACAAAACCTTAATTTAATAATCCAGAATATCCAGGGGATGGGACAAGTGTAATATTAAAATTACATGTCTGTCACAAGATACAGCCCCGATAACCCATTATTTCCTTCTGTTAAATATTGGGAAGGTGGCACTATTGTCATTTGCCACTCAACTATTATGTTTGTTTACCTCACTGACTATTTCTAATCCCCCATCCCCCCCCCCCCCCCCCCAACTACAATTCCTTTGACAGGTTGAATAGAAATGTCCCCAATCTCATTGTTTTATTAATGGAACACGGAGATGAACATCCTCAAGGAGTGTCTTCAGATGGAAACTGATTCAGATGTGATATTTAAGAGCTTTTTCAAAGAAAGTGCATATTTTAAAGGAGTAACAGAGCTACTTGCAGGGGAATGTGTGAGGAGATTATTATTTGTCTTAAGTTTTAGCTTGAACCAGGACATCTGAAGATTAAACATTAATATAGTAATTGTGCTGATACTGACCCCAACCAACCACGTATAAATATCATCCATTCTAGAGGTTTTACTTTTATGATGCCATTTAAAATTCACTTGGATTTCAATCACTTCAATGTAAAAGTAATTGGGAATGGGGAGCATTGGAACAAAAATGTGCCCTTGGTACATATTAACTGTAGTATAATAATGTATGCATGTTGGTAGGTGCAATCAAAACAAAGATATTTTTATCATTGTTATGAATACAACAGAAAATATTATGTACTCTCAAGATCACATAGAATAACATTGCTTAAATATATAGTTATTGAACTTTGCATTTCAGAAAAGTCCCAGCTGAGAGGTAGACGGCAAAATACTGAAAATATTTGGGGAGAAAATGACTTCAGGACAGTTTGTTAGGAAAATGAAGGAAATTGTAACGGAATATATATACAGCTGAGTGAGTATAATTTTATGGATGAGAAATTGTGTTCAACCAATGGATGACTACTTTGACAAAGTTACTAGTATGTTAGATAACATGGATATAGCAAATTTTGTTATCCATAATTTGGTCTGTGACGTACCCCATAAAAGATTACCGCATTAGATAGGCACCTGTGGACTTGAATGTAAAAGGTTACATCCAGAGGGTCTGCTATGGGGCTTTATGTGTGGGCCAGATATATTGTCAGTGCAGAGGGGCTAGGAGCAAGGCCAAGTGTGCATCCAGAGTCAATGTCTGGAACAGTACTAGGTGTGCAGTCAAAGCTGGGACAATGGAAGTGTTCAGCACTGGGAACCTCAGCAGATAAGCAGCTATGACCAGGGTAAAATAGGAGGGCAGGTGTAAGGCTGGACTCAGGGTCAGGAATGAGAGAAGGTATGCAACTGGAGTCAGGGTCAGGAATAGTAACAGGTGTGCAGTGAGACCCAGGATGGTCAACATGGGCCAAGTGTTTGATTATAATTTGATTTCCATACATGAATATACTAAGATCTAGTATGCACCATATTGCACAATTTCAAGCTGAAAAATGCAAAAGCTCCGTACCTATGGGAGGGGGGATACCCCACCCCCGGTCGCTACGCTCCCTTGTGCTTGGTCTCTCACAATTTCTCACTACTAAATCTCACCCAATGTTGGCAGCCCTGCTATGAATCTATCCAGAGTTTTGGAGATTATTCCATGCAGATGGCAAAAAAGCTTTTGGGTATCACCTCCTCACAGAATACCTAGTTCTGGATTTGTGCTTGTGTCAGAGTGGGTGTTTTTTGTCCATTATTTTATCATTTGCTATGCCTTGAATTTTGTTCATAAACTTTGAATAAAGGGTTCAATTCAACAACAGTAGCACAGGCATTTCCCTTTAGTTGTCCCACTGCTTAAGGTCCAGTGCAAATACTTACATATATTTTCTCCTTTTGAGCCCTTTAACTGAATCCTAATATTACAACATGTAATGAGCAATTGTATCTGTCTTTTTTAGGTTAATATGCCTGGAAAAGTTTAAGCATGCTGCTCAATCGTGGCTTCTGCTGACTTGTATTCTATTGCTTTGGCTATCTTGTTCAGAAATGATGTGCTTGACAGTTTGCTGCTCAGCATTCGTTGGAATGATTAAGAATGACAGGTGCTAAATATCTTTCAGCTTTAACTGAAGCTATTTCAGCACATCCATGTCTGCTGTTTTTCCTTGCAATGTGAGAAATTTACATTTGTCTGCATTACATTTGATCTGCCATTTTATTTTCAATTACATGCTTTATCTAACTCATTCTAATTTCTCAGCTGCTTCCTCCAATTCTCCTGCTGGTATTCAAATGCAAATTAGCATTTAGTTTTTGAATCCTAAATGTTGGGATAAATGAATGGTAAAACTTTTGTTTGCTATAAAGGAGCAGAATGACCTTGACAAATGAAATACAAAAGCGAGATACTGTGAATATGATACAATATGTTACGATACAGTACGATACGATACAATATGATACGATGTGGTACGATATGATACGATACAACTTTATTAATCCCCGAGGGAAATTGGTCTCCCACCAGTCAAAAGATGCATTTACAAGGCATTGAAAGTGGCATGTGCACTATAATAATAATGAAATTTAAGCGATCAGTTACTTTTATAGTTAAGAGATACAGTGTTGAAACAGGTCTTTTGGCCCACCGAGTCCGCAGAGATCAGCGGACTGGACGTGATCTGGGCCGACCAATCAACGCCGACCTGGGCAGACTGTTGGTTTTGCACGCGTGACCGACGGGGCTTAGTGGTTAAATATTAACTTGGGTGCGCGTGCGAACGACGGAGATGTATCAGTTAAAATATTAAACCGAGAGTTCATACAAAGCGTAAACCTCTACAGTGGTGACCGTGACGACCCAAAACATGTCTATTTTGGATTCCGTCATGCCGGGAGAAGACAACCCAGATCTGCAGAACGCAGTTTCACTCAAACTGCCCACCTTCTGGACATCGCAGCCCCAGATGTTGTTTGAACAAGCCAAAGCCCAGTTCCACATCCACTAGATAACTGCCGACGCCAGAAAGTACTACTACATGGTCAGTGCATGATCAGTTATATTTAAAATATTAAACTGAGAGCTCATACAACGCGTGGACCTCTACAATGTCTTTGGTATGTGGGAGGAAACCGAAGATCTTGGAGAAAACCCACGCGGTCACGGGGAGAATATACAATCTCCGTACAGACAGCACTCGGAGTCAGGATCGAACCCAGGTCTTTGGCACTATAAGTTCTGTGAGGCAGCAACTCTACCGCTGTGTCACCCTCCCACCCATACTGCACAGTACATATGTAATATTACCCAAACATGAAATTAAATTATCGGAAAAGTCCAGGATGAGGAAATGCTGGAAGATTGAAATAAAACACAGAAATAAAATTGGTGCAAGCACCCATCAGGGCATGCAGCATCTGCTGATGGTTAAGTTTGAGGACTATTAACTAGAACAGGTAAGAGTCAATGACCAGTTGTAGTGTGAGGCATCTCCCTGATACAATAACTCCATCTCTTTTTCCACTGATGCTGCCTGATTTGTTGATCACTTCTATATTTCTTTATATTATAGTTTTGTAATAAGTGAAATGTTCACTATGTATCAAATATCTCTCTTTTGAGGACATTAGAATTTTGACTTTAAAGATGTAGTGTGGAAACAGGCCCTCCGGCCCACCAACAAGGAATCACCCCCTACACTAGCACTAACACACAAGCAAACATTTATAATTTACATAAGCTAATTAACCTACAAACTTGGACTTGTTGGAATGTGGAAGGACACTGAAGCACCCGGAAAAACCCCACACAATCATGGGGAGAATGTTCAAACTCCATACAGATATCCACAGTCAGATTCAAAACCGGGTCTCTGGTACTGCAAGATAGCAACTCTACCACTGCGCCACAGTGCTGCCCCACTTTATTGGCAAATGTTGTGCATTTTTCAAGAAGGGCTGCAGGGAAAATGCAAGGAACTATAGCCCGGTGAGCTTAACATCTGTAGCTGGTAAGTTACTGGAGAGTGTTTTGAGGGATAGGTTATATAGGCATATGGATGGGCAAGGGCTGATTAGGGAAAGTCAGCGTCGTTTTGTACGTTGGAGGTCATGTCTCACAAATCTGATTGATTTTTTGAAGATGCCACCAAAAAGATTGATGAGGGCAGAGCTGTAGATGTTGTGTTCATGGATTTCAGTAAGGCGTTCAACAAGGTTCCGCATGGTAGGCTGCTCTGGCAGGTTAGATTACATGGGATACAAGGAAAGATAGCTGAACAGATAGCAAATTGGCTCCATGGAAGGAAGCAGAGGGTGATGATGGAAGGTTGCTTCTCGGACTGTGATTAGTGGTGTGCCTCAGGGTTCGGTGTTGGCCCGTTACTGTTCGTCATCTACATCAATAATTTGGATGAGAGCATACAGGGTAAGATTAGCAAGTTTGCTGATGGTACCAAAGTTAGTTGTTTTGCAGATAGTGACGATGGCTGTGAAAGATCGCAGCAGGATCTGGTAGTTGGCCAGATGGACAGAGGAATGGTTGATGGAATTTAATACAGAAAAGTGTGAGGTGTTGCATCTTTGGATGTCGAACAAAGGCCGTACCTACACAGTAAATGGTAGGCCTCTCGGTAGTGTTGTAGGGCAGAGGGATCTAGGCGTACAGGTGCATGGTTCCTTGAAGGCTGAGTCACAGGCAGATAAGGTGGTCAGAAAGGCTTTTGGCATTTTGGCCTTCATCAGTCAGAGTACTGAGTATAGAAGTTGGGAGGTCATGTTGCAGTTGTATAAGACATTGGTGCGACTACATTTAGAATATTGTGTTCAGTTCTGGGCACCATGTTATAGGAAAAAATATTGTCAAGCTTGAAAGGGTTCAGAAAATATTTACAAGGATGTTGCCAGGACTAGAGGGTGTGAGCTATAGGGAGAGGTTGAGTAGGCTGGGTCTCTATTCCATGGTGCTCAGGAGGATGAGGGGAGAATTTATAGAGGTGTACAAAATCATGAGAGGCATAGGTCTGGTAGATGCACAGAGTCTTTTGCCCAGTGCTCAAGGTGAAGGGGAAGTGTACAGTTGGTTCAAGGTGAAGGGGAACAGATTTAATAGGAATCTGAGGGGTAACTTTTTCACATAAAAGAGTGGTGGGTGTATCGTACAAGCTTCCAGAGGAGGCAGTTAATGGCTGGGATTATCCCATCGTTAAAGAAACAGTTAGACAAGTACATGGATACAACAGGTTTTGAGGGACCATCGCAGGCAAGTGGGACTAGTGTAGCTGGGACATTGTCGACAGTGTGGGCGAATTGGGCCAAACGGCCTGTTTCCACACTGTATCACTCTATGACTATGAATCTCCTGCCTTCGTCCGATAACCTCTGACACCTGTACTAATCAAGAATCTATCTATCTCTGCTGTACAAATATCCACTGACGGCCTCCACGGCCTTCTGTGGCAATGAATTCCAAAGATTCACCATCCTAACTAAATTTCTTCTCATCTCCTTCCTAAAAGAACATCCTTTATTTCGGAAGCTATGACCTCTAGTCCTAGAATGTCCCACTAGTGGAAACATCCACTCTATCCAAGCCTTTCACTATTCTATATGTTTCAATGAGGTCCCCCTTCATTCTTCTAAACTCCAGCGAGTATAGGCCCAGTGCCGACAAATGCTCATCATAGGATAACCCATCATTCCTGGGTCATGACATGGCTACAATTGTGTAATCTGTGTTCTTGGTACAATAGTTTCCATGTAACATTTTTGTGAACCTGATTGGTCATGTTTCAAAATATAATACCAGCGTTGCTCCTCCAAATTGTGTAATTTTACTTCAGAGTCACGTGAGTGACTACGTGAAGAGCCCGCTCAGCACGCATGCGTGGCATTGCGTTCAGCAGTGCAACAGTGGCCGCATCGGGAGTCAGGTGCTCCCGCTACAGATTGAAAGACGGACCGTCAGGTAAGTATCCTGTGGTCGGGTTTCTTTCACAGGAAAGCCTTCTGCTTTGGTTTACAGGCAGAGAACAAAGGCTCTTGAACAAACCTGTCCCCCGCTCGACTCCTATGGAGGAGCGTTCCATCTGGGGGGGGCAGCAACAGGCGGTAGGACCACTTACCGAGCGCTCAGCCATCCCCGACAACGTGCCGAGCCCAGTCCCTGCTAGCGCCTGAGTAGCGAACTGGTTGTATAGCCACCAGGAAGAGCATCCGGCCGGTGGTTTCCGACTTGTCAGACGGGGACGTCTCTCCACCCGCACGGGGGAGAGACAGCCGCCTGAGCCGCATAGAGCGGCTCCTGGAGCAGGTGCTCCAGCGAGACGCGCTCCGTGAGGGGCGCTCTCGCAGGGGGGAGTTCAGGCACTCCCTCCACAGTGCCTTGTGCACTGACCATCGCTTCCTCCTCACCCGAGGGCAGCTTTGGCGACCAGGACTGGGCTGGTCAGGAAGAGGGGACGCTGGCTGAAGAAGTCGGGAGTATGCAAGGGGTGCAGGACCAGGAAGAGCTGCTGGGTGTGGTGGACCGCTACGTGGCAGCCCCACGTGCAGGAAGGCCATTAGAGCCTAAACTAGCGGCCAGTATTAACCACCTCTCCAACAGGCCCTACAGGAGCAGGTGGTTAATGAGGCCTTAGAATTGTACACAGCTCCAAAAAATGTGAGTCTCTCAAAGTGCCGGCTGTCAACAGCCAAATCTGGGGGCACGTCGGGCCAAATATTCGGAACCAGGAGCTGAAACTGCAGTGGTTCCTCAGGCACCTGACGTCAGCCATCACATCATTTGCTCGTTCTGTGGACAATACGGAGATGACCACAAACCAACTCTCGCGCTGTTGTGCAACACACAGTTCGAGATAAATAACCTCCGTAAAGAAATTATAAGACCTGCCCTAAATCCAAAATTCGCGGGGTTATGCAAAACCCCAGCCACTGAGCCAGACACACTGCTCTTTGGCAAAGACCTCACGAAAAAAGTAAAGGATATGGAAGAGGTCTCTAAAAAACTTTCGGTCTCATGAGGGCAGGCCCCGGGACGAGCAAACCCAAAACAACAATACCCAAGCGGCAGCACCCCATCCGCATATCACCACCTGAAGTCTTATTTAGACCAAGGCCCAGAGCGGACCCCATGGAAAATGCGCCACCCCCAAACATCACCGCGACGTCAGACAACGCGCAAGACTCGCTGGTCTGGGAAGAGACAGAAGAAACACCCATAACCATGGAGGTAGGTGGGTCTGGTTCTCAATAGCATTAGTGGATACAAAATACAATTTATACTAGAAAAATATTCACTAAAACTAAAAAAGATGGTGGCTGTCGCATCATCATTGACTTAACTTCACTAAATATGTTTGTTAAGTATGTACATTTCAAAATGGAAACGTTTGTTACTGCCAAACAACTGATTTCCAAAGGATACTTCATGGCAAGCATTGACCTCAAAGATGCTTACTATTCAGTACCCATTCATAAGGATCATCGCAGATACCTGAAATTTACCTGGATGGGGCAGCTATGGCAGTTTAAAGCATTACCCAATGAGTTAACATCAGCCCCAAGATTATTCACCAAGATACTAAAACCAGCCCTGGCAATATTAAGAAGACAAAAACATATGGTCTTGGCATATCTTGATGATATCTTAATAGTAGGCAAGACCATGGAATTGGCATATCAGCTGTGTCAGCTACCAAACAGTTGTTCGAAACCTTGGGATTTGTCTTACATCCAGATAAATCTAAGTTGAAGCCATCCACAACCATGGACTACTTGGGCTTCACAATTAACTCAGCCCACATGTCTGTAACTTTGCCAAAAGACAAAACAACTGAATTGGCACAATCATGCAACAATTTAATGGTCAACAAGCGACCAACTATTCGACAAGTAGCAAGAGTAATTGGGGAAATGGTAGCAGCATTTCCGGCTACACAATTTGGACCTTTGCACTATCAAAACTTACAAAGAGCAAAGGTACAGGCCCTAGAACAACATGCAGGTCATTATGATCATATCATGAAATTACCCACTGAAGCAATATCAGAACTACAGTGGTGGGCAGAAAACGTTTGGCATAGTTTCAGCCCTATCATCATCATTAACCCTACTTTAGTTATCCAAACAGATGCCAGTGCTCAAGGCTGGGGAGCGACTAACTGCATATCCAGCACAGGTGGTAGATGGACTAACCTAGAGTCATCATTACCACTTACACTGGGCATTAACTATCTAGAGATGTTGGGTGCCTTTTATGGTTTAAAAGCATATGCATCCAATATGCATCACTTGCATGTACGGTTACAAATAGACAATACTACGGTGGTGGCCAACATTAACCATATGGGCGGCATAAAATTGATATCACGCAACAAATTGGTCAACACAATTTGGCAATGGTGTGTCGAAAGACATATTTGGCTATCAGCAACTTACCTGCCAGGTAAGCTAAATACAGTGGCAGACACCAGGTCACGCAAATTTAATGACAACACCGAATGGATGTTAAACCCCAAAGCGTTTGCAAAGATTATTAAGCAATATGGCACGCCAGATATCGACTTATTTGCATCAAGGCTAAATCACCAGGTACCTATGTATGTCGCTTGGGAACCAGACCCTGAGGCAGCAGTGGTAGATGCGTTCTCGCTGGATTGGGGACATTTCTTCTTCTATGCATTTCCTCCCTCCTGCCTCATCAGCCGGGTACTACGTAAAATACAAATAGACTCTGCTTCAGGTATTTTGATAGTACCCGACTGGCCTACACAGCCATGGTTCCCATTACTCCATGACATCCCTCTGAACATCCACAAGAAAACAGTACTTGTCCAGCATCAAAAAGTGGGAGAAGTACTGCTTGGATACATGGACCACCTACTCAACCGCTACAGTTACCAACGTACTGGAATTCCTGGCGAACCTTCACCACGATGAAGGACTCAGCTACAGTGCCATCAACACAGCTAGAAGTGCCCTGTCTGTCTATTTAAGCTCCAGGACAACAGGTCATGGGGTCCCACCCGCTGGTGGTCAAACTAATGAAGGGTATTTACAACTCTAACCCCCCTAGACCAAGGTACACCCATATATGGGATGTCAGTGTGGTCCTGACATACCTCAGGGGATGGCCACCAGCCAGATCCCTCTACCTGGAACAATCTACGTTCAAAACACTCATGTTGATGGCACTTGTATCTGCACAGAGGGTCCAGTCACCACACCTATTGCGACTGGACAACATGATCACAGCTCCAGACCAGATCTCTTTCATTATCCAGGGACTGATCAAACAGAGCAGACCAGGAACACCTAATCCAGTCGTGGAATTCCGGGCTTACCCGCCAGAACCACGGTTATGTGCCATGACCCACCTACTGTCCTACATTGACACAACCAAAAATATTCGAGGGAGTGAAAAAGCCTTGTGGGTCAGTCATAAAAAACCTTATGGTCGGGTGATGAGCAAAACCGTTTCGAGATGGCTCAAGCAGGTGCTAAAAGCTGCTGGTATAAACACTAACATGTACAAATCTCACTCCACCAGGGCAGCATCCACGTCGACGACCAAAAGAATGGACGTGCCTATAGACCACATCCTGGCTACAGCAGGATGGTCGGGGGAAAGAACGTTCAGAACTTTTCATAATAAGCCATTGGCAAAACCTGCTTTATTTGCAGAAACATTTTTACGGACTGCAAATATTTAATTTAAGCCCAGGGGAGCAACTTAATTTCTTTGTTGTTATTGTTAAAAAAAATACCGTTGTGTTTTTCTACAAACAGATTCATTGGTTGATTACGATAACACACTTCCTCCCTCAAGGACTTCGGCAGTGAGTGAAGTAATAACTGTTACACGGTTTGAAATCACAGAGCTTTAAAATCTTCACGTAGTCACTCACGTGACTCCAAAGTAAAATAGTAAGATTAAACGAGAACTTACCAGTTTGAAGTTTGACCTGTATTTTATGAGGAGTTATGATGAGGGATTACGTGCCCTCCGCTCCCACCCTCAATAATATGGGTCAAACTGATAACTGATGTCTATTTTTCTTTACTATGTTTATTTCAATAACTGTGTCTACGTGTGATTCCACTTCGCTGCTTTGAAGTATGCCGCGCATGCGTGCTGAGCGGGCTCTTCACGTAATCCCTCATCGTAACTCCTCATAAAATACAGATCAAACTTCAAACTGGTAAGTTCTCATTTAATCTTACTATTAAAGTACCTGTTCTTGGTGTGATAAACTTATTCAAATGTTTATCCAATTGATTGATACAAATTTAAAAAAATCATAAAGTAAGCTTGCTCTCTGTTAAATCATAATTTTGAATGTGACAGCCACAAAGTAGCTTTTAAAGATTCACAACATGGAATACACAATGGTTCACAACCAGTTTGCATTACTTTAAAATTGTAGTGATAACTACTGTTGCTAATGGAAAGTATTATGGTGCGGCTGCAAATTATTTCCATTAAAATAGTTACTTATCATTTTGTAGTTTTGTTTTCAATTTTGGCCCAAATCTTTCAATTCCAGATTGTCTATTTCCTTGAATGAGTTCTTGTATGCAATGCTGACGTGGCCCTAAAAAGGTGATGCATCTTCTGCGTCACTGCATGGACTGAAGCTGCCCCGGTACTACAGTGGAGGATTCCACATATGGGCGGCAGAGTGTCACAGCAGTAGAGCTGCTGCCTTACAATGCCAGAGACCTGTGTTCGATCCTTAGTATGGCTGCTGTCTGTGCAGAGTTTGTACATTCTCCCTATGACTGCTTGAGATTTACCTGGGTGCTGCAGTTTCCTCCCACATCCCAAGGAGGTGCAGGTCATAGGTTAATTGGCTTCTTTAAATTGCCCCTAATATGTAGGATATGAAAGCGGGATAACTTTGAACTAGTGTACGGGCGATCTATGGTCGACATGGCCTTGGTAAGCCAAAGGACCTGTTTCCACACTGTATCTCTAAAGTAAATTAGTCCAAAGGGATAGTGTTAAGTTTGGCAGGTCTCCCAATACTTAGATGGAATATTGCCCTTAGAACCTGCTACAGGTTAAGCTTGGTGTAAGTATAACCATCTTCTGTCCGAGAAATTGGCTACTGTGGTAATTATTTTTAATTATTTAAGTTAGGTTCCATGTTCTTAATTAAGTTTCTGGGTGTGAATTTATTTAGTGTGTTAATTGAAAAATATGTCTCTATTTTTAACCTCTTAACATTTTTAACAGTTTCTATTACCAAATGAATGAAAGGCACAGTCGGAAGTTCTAATTGCTTTGGCAGCCTTTTGTCCTAGGAATAGGATGCCAATTGTAGTCACACCTATTCTGGGGGCTTGGGCTTACCACCTGTCAATGAGGTTCTGTGAGTGCAGCAAAGATTCTGCTTGGGATAATCTCTAGAACGTATTCGGCCAGGTCCAATTTGTTGGAGCCATTTGTCCAGTAGAAGGCTGTGTCCTGGCCACACTGCAACTAACTGAGAAGGGATCAGCAATTGCAGGCCGTTTTATTTTCCTTTTAAGTAGCAAGGGAAGAGAAGCATTTCACAAATGCTGATGGTATGTGAAAACACAGAACAAATAATGCTGAGATTATGTAAATATGATCAGCATTCCAAAACAGCATGACACAAGTCTTTATTTGGAATCTGGCAACAATGGGAAGTGTGGTCTATTATAACAGACTCATTAAGAAGGGCACTCACTCTTAAAAGTGAAGTATATGGTGTGATTGCTCATATTCTGTGCACAGTTTAGACTGATATAGAAATTGAATGAATGAATACTTTATTGTCACATGTGACAAGTCACAATTAAATTATTTGCTTGCGTACCCAAGGTATGCAAGAGTCGCCACAAAAAGTTATAAAGTACCCCGCGCCAAGCACTCCTTTGTTCTTTCATTCAATTCAGGCAACTGAATCATCCGACCACAACCAAAGAGCAGTGCTGAACTACTATGCACCTCTCTGGTGACCCTTGGACTTTCCTTGATCAGACTTTGCTAGCTTTAGCTTGCACTAAATGTTATTCCCTTATCATGTAGCTATACACTGTAAATGGCTCAATTGGAATCATAGAAACCTTATCATGTAGCTATACACTGTAAATGGCTCAATTGGAATCATGTGTTTTCTCTCTGCTGACTGGATAGCACACAACAAAAGTTTTACACTGTACCTCGGTACACGCGACAATAAACTAAACATAACTAAACTGATCTGACCCTAGATTTCAACTCCTCATTGTGGTCAGATCTACATGGTGCTCAATGTTCTGATCTTTCAAATGTTTACCCACCCCCATTGACAATTCTAGGCTCCACAACGCTCTGAGGTAGCAAATTCCAGAGATTCAAAATGCATTTCTATGTACCTTTTACTCTTGTTTGAGACTCCCACTAGTGAAAATAATCTCTACATCAACCCTGTAAGACCCTCTTATGATCTTGTTTGCTTCAATAAGATAACCCTGGTCTGCAGATAACCCAAGGAATACTGACCCAACCCATTTAACTTTAATTTAATTTAGTTTAGAGATACAGCGTGGGAACATGTACTTCAGTCCACTGAGTCCATGCCGACCAGTGATCCCTGCACATTTACACTATCCTACACACACTAGGGACAATTTACAATTTACATAAGCCAATTAACCTACAAACCTGTACATCTTTGGAGTACGAGAGAAAACTGGAGATCCCAGAGAAATCCCATGCAGGTCATGGGGAGAACATACAAACTTCATGCAGACAAGCACCCATGGTCAGGATCGAACCCGGGTCTCTGCCGCTGTGAGCAGTAACTCTACCGCTGCATCACCATGCTGCCCTCTTGGACGGACAGTCCCCTCATTTTAGGAATTAGATTTGTAAATCTCTTTTGGACTGCCTCAAATGCAACATTATCCTTAGGTAAAAGAACCGAAAATGTGTGTTGTATTTCATCTGTGGCCTCACCGTGTATTATATACCATGTACAATTGTAACAGAATAATTTTCATATTGTCATAGGAATATGCTCCTTTAGGGAACTTAAAACAGGAGCAAACTAATAATGTGTTAGATATAATAGTGTGATATTTAATAAATTACTAAAAAGTGCAATTCTAATAGTAATCAATAGCAATTTCAGATTACCAGCACCAGATGGTCTTCCATATTTCCCATGCCAAAACTCCTTGTGGAACAAATATAATCCTTCAACTTCAAGCCAATGGCATAAATATTTATGGTAATTTAAAATTCATTCTGTACTATTATTGAAAGAATTGCCAATTTGTTCAAAGTTACTGAAAAATTATTCAAACTATCATTACGCTCTTTTGTTCATGTGTAAATATGCCCAGTGGCATTAAAATGTAAAGCTAGTCAACTTTTTGGAGTAAGGTACAAATGCTCAAAACTCCTTCCGAATAAATTCTCAGTTTCTTGTAAATGTTTAATTACTTCATGTTTTGTAAGAAACATGCTGCCTCAACAATAATCCACAAGGTGACAAAGAGCTCATTAATAATATGAAATTTAAAATTTGAAGCTTTGTTTCAATTCTACATGTGACACAGATTGCCAAGATTCTATGCCACTTGGCTGTTGTCCCCTATTGTTAGACTTTCATTGATCACCAGTGTACTGCAATCTGCTCTGCTGACATTTGTTCGAAGCACCCAAGAAATTATAAATGAGCATGGAAGACTGCACACAGAATAACTAAGGGACTGTAAATACCTTAGCACCTTAAGCATTCTGATTGGCTAACATGCAATAGCCAATCTACAGAAACTAAATAATAGTTGTTTTTCCATGTAAATTGCAATCAGAGGAATTGGCACTGTACAGTGATACAGCAGTAGAGTTGCTGCCTTATGGGCCTGTCCCACTTTGGTGACATTTTAGGCGACAGAAGGAGACTATGCAGTCGCCACATGGTCGCCACATCTTCGTGGGTGGTTGCCGGGGGGTCGCCTTCATGGGCGTGAGGAGTTCCCGTATTTTCCAACTAGACGCGGCCTTATTATGGTCGCCGCAAATTTTTCAACATGTTGCAAAATTAGCGCCGACCAGAATGAAGCCGCCATGGAGAGTAGCGAGAATTCTCGTGCCGTAGGTGGGTCACCAGGAGGTCCTAGTGGATTGCCAAGAGGTCAAAGGTTCTCATAGGTTGTAGCCGGTGCTGACCGGCGAATTTCATTGACTCATTGGGAAAAAGAAACATAAGCAGTAGTTAACCGACCGGTAATGTTAATGTCCGCCGAGCTTCACAGCCGCATTTTTCGGGTTTCTTAAAAGTTGTCACCACTCCTTCTCCCCCCTCTCCGCCCTTCTCCCCCCTCTTTTTAAGGACTTACTATACACTGTGTTTTAGCATTCTTAATTACAGCGCCAACCTTCCTGTTCATCACGGTGTGTGTTTATATCACATTGGATTTGCACCCTGTGAATTTCACTCAGACAACACTCCCTCCACTTGCCCTGTCCCCCGCCTGCATAACCGGCTGGTGAAGGAAGTGATGTGTATTTGTGTGTGTGTTCTATTCTGACAGTCGCCGTTCGTGTTGCCGGTTTTTCAATCGACTGCCGGCAACTTGACAGTCGCCGGCAGTCGCCTGAAAAATCGCCTAAGTGGGACAGGCCCATTAGAACTCCAGAGACATAAAGTGCAAGTGAAATGAATTTGCCAGCAGCGGTACAATGATAAAGAACACACAAAAACACACAAAAAAATTTAAGGCAAACATCCACCACAGCATTCATCACTGTGGTGGAAGGCACAAAAATTTGGCCAGTCCTCCTCCGTTTTCCCCGTGGTCGGGACCTCAACCCTCCGCAGCCGCTGCTGTAGGCATCCGGATGTACAGACAGGTAAAAGTCTAGGTAAGTCCAGAATCGGCTCTCCCCCACCGGAGACCGCGGCTTCAGGATGGTGTAGGCCGCAGGCCGGCGGTCGGAGATTTAAAGCCCCCGCCGCACCGCAGCCAGAAACACCGCAGACCGCAGGGCCGGCGGTCGAAGCTCCCCTCCAGTGGTGATGGTAAGTCCACACCGGGCCCATGGTCGAAGCTTCTTCTTCTCCCGGGTCCCCCATGAGGGATCCCAGGCTGTGGACGTCGCGCCAGCTGGAGCTCTGCAGACCCTGGCTTCAGGCTGCCGCGGGCCAGTGAAACAGAGCACTCCCCTCCTGCAAGCCCCGGCAAGGGTTTGCCCGCTCCATCCCGAGAGTCCACGCTGCGCCCACCGCTGAAGCCCCGGGCACGTCTCCGGGAAAGGACACGCTGATCCTCGTTGTTAGGCCATGGGGGAGGCGACCTGGAAAAAGTTGCCTCTCCATGGAGGAGGGGACCAAAACGGTTTCCCCCTTACCCCCCCCACACGAGACACACAAAAAAACATTAAATACATACTTTAAAACACACAAAAAAAATTTAAAAAGTTGAAAAGACTAACACGCTGCTGACAGGGCTGCCGGCTTGCAGCGCCCCCACCAACCTTATGTGTAGGATTCTCTGTACTCGTTCTCACGTAACAAACAGCTACCTCTGGCCTGTTTCCTTTATCATCGTTACTTTTTTGCATATCTTTAATTCATTTGTTCTATATCTCACTACATCACCGTATATAGCTCTCATTTACCTTTACCCTGACTCTCAGTCTGAAGAAAGGTCTCGACCCGAAACTTCACCTATTCCTTTTCTCCAGAGATGCTGTCTGACCCGCTGAGTTACTCCAGATTTTTGTGTCTATCTTTGGTTTAAACCAGCATCTGTAATTCCTTCCTCCCCCATCCTGTCCTCACCACTTTCTACAGGGGCACCATAGAGAGCATTTTGACCAGCTGCATCTCTGTCTGGTTTGGGGACTGCAAAGCCTCCAACTGGAAGTCCGTGCAGAGAGTGGTGAGGACGGTTGAAAAATTCATCTGGACTGCTCTTCCTTAACTCCGGGACATTACGTGCAAACGTTGCTTGTCCAAGGCCAACAGCATTATAAAAGACCCCACACATCTCCATCATGGACTGTTCACTCTGCTGCCCTCAGGCAAAAGGTATCGTAGTATAAGGAGCAGAACGGCCAGGTTTTGCAACAGTTTCTTCCCCCGAGCCATCAGACTCGTGAATTCCATATAATGTGCCACCACTATTATCTATTTAATCTTTTTATCTGTTTTATTCTTTTATTATTTTATGTTGCACAGTGAGTCAGATGCAACGAAATGATGTTCAAACTTGCATTTGTTGATGTATTTTTGAATGACAATAAAGTCTTTGATTGATTTTGATTGATTGATCGGGTATGGGCTGAATTGGGAAAAGGCACACAGTTAGTAATGAGTGTCCTAGGTGATGGAGTTGGAAACTTATCAGGTGACCAAATATTTGCACAAAGGAGTGAACAGTTCAATGTAGCCACTATCAATTGTTAGGGAGATGGATGGAGCTGGTTGTAAAGAAACATAGTTTGTGGCCAAAGAAAATGTCCATTGATCCCGATATTTAGACAAAGAGATTTCTGCATATTGACCATTTAACGTCAGATAAGTAATGTGAAAATGTCGAGGCCTAATAAGTGTAAGAGAATGCAACACAAACCTGACCATTAGTTTGGGATCTTTTTGATCGGTGGCTTAGTTTCTCACTGGATAACATTTAGGAAATTTGCCAGCAAATCATTTCTAAAACTAATGAGCAAATTTATATTTGTTTATGTAGCCCTGAAATAGCTCAATGCATCCATTGCATTGCACAATGAGAAGACAACTGCAGACACTTCTCTTCCACAAGAATGGATTCATCACGTGATCTTCAAATCTAGGTCACACAGTAATATATTCATAAACAGGTGTAATGGAGTTTAATTTACTCTTTATGGACATAGAATCAGATAAATGAAAGTTAATTAGAACTTCCATTATTTTTATCCCTGTCATTTCTGCACAACATTACAAAGAGTAGAGAGCTTAGAGCTTAGAGCTTAGAGCATCGTAAAGAAAAAAGAGAAAACTGCAGTTGCTGGAAATCTGAAATAAAATAGGGACTGATGGCACTGCTCAACTGGTCAAGCAACATCTGTGCAGAGAAATATAATTACATTTTGGCATGATTGATTTCTCAGTGTAGGAAAGGAAAATCTACCTACTCCTTTGTGATAAATTTTAAAGCATTTTCACTTGTCAGAAACAGGATGAATCATGGGTAGCACGGTGGCACAGCAGAAGTTTTGCTGCCTTACAGCGCCAGAGACCTGAGTTCGATCCTGGCTACGGATGCTGTATGTACGGAGATTTAACTTTCTTCCCGTGACCTGCATGAGTTTTCAACAGGATCTCCGGTTTCCTCCCACACTCCAAAGACGTACAGGTTTGTAGGTTAATTGACATGGAAAATTTGTAAATTGTCCCTATTGTATGTAAGGTAGTGTTTGTGTATGGGGATCATTGATCGGCAAGGACTCGGTGGGTTGAAGGGCTTGTTTCCGTGCTGTATGTCTAACTTAAACTAAAAAATGAAACTTTTTTTTTAATTTGCATGTAAGTGATAAACATAGCACACTATATGGTCATAAGGATTAGTAAAATTCGGCCATTTGGTACATCAAGTCTATTCCACCATTCAATCATGGCTGATCTACCTCTCCCTCCTAAACCCATTCTCCTGCCTTCTCCCCATAACCTCTGATACCTGTACAAATCAAACATCGACCTATCTCTGCTATAAAAGTATCCACTGACTTGTGCTCCATAGCCTTATGTGGCAATGAATTCCATATGTTCACCACCCTCTGACTAAAAAAATGTCTCCTCATCTCCTTCCTAAAAGAACATCCTTTAATTCTGAGGCTATGACCTCTAGTCCAAGACTCTCCCACTAATCAAAACATCCTCTCCACGTCCACTCTATCCAAGTCTTTCACTATTATGTATGTTTCAATGAGGTCCCCCCTCATTCTTCTAAACTCCAGCGAGTACAGGCCCAGTGCCGACAAACGCTCATCTATTAACCTACTAATTCCTGGGATAATTGTTGTAAACCTCCTCTGGACCCTCCTCAAATATGGTGCCCAAAATTGCTCATAATAATCCAAATGCGACCTTATTGAGCCTTAACATTACATTCCTGAAATAAATCCTAGCATTGAGTTTGCTTTCTTCACTACCGATTTGACTTGCAGATTAACTTTTTGGGAATCCTGAACGAGCAGTCCAAATTCCCTTTGCATCTCCGATTTCTGGATTCTCACCCCATTTAGAAAATAGTCTACGCCTTTATTCCTACTACCAAAATGCATGACTCTGCACTTTGCTACACTATATTCCATCTTCCATATCTCTGCTCACTCTCCCAACCTGTCCAAGTCGCCTTGCAGAATCCCTGCTTTGTCTACACTACCTGCCTCACCACCAATTTTCGTATCATCCGCAAATTTTGCCACAAAGAATTCAATCCCCTCATCCAAATCATTAATATACAACGTGAAGAGTAGTGTCCCCAGCACCGAACCCAGCGAACTCCACTAGTCACTGGCAGCCCAACCAGAAAAAACTCCCTTTATTGACACTCTTTATCTTCTGCCATCCAGCCAACCTGCTATCCCTGCTAGTATCTGCCCTTTGATACCACGGGCTCTCATCTTCCTAAGCAGTCTAACATGTGGCACCTTATCAAAGGGTTTCTGAAAATCATCAGGCTTTCTGAAAATCTGATGAAAATGAACTGATTTGGAGAGTAATAAGGAATAAGAGTGCAGAAAGAGCAACTTTACAAAGAAATGAACACCGGATCTAGCTGACATAGCAGTTTCCACAAGGATCAGTCAAATCACTGAAAAAAGACACAAAGTGCTAGAGTAACTCAATGGGTCAGGCAGTATTTCTAGAGAACATAGATAGGTGACATTTTGGGTTTGGACTCTTCATCAGATCCATAACATCTCCTACCCAGAGATGCTGTCTGACCCAAAAGGTTGCTCTAGCACTTGTCCTTTTTTTGCAAATCAGCATTTGCAGTTCCTTGTTCCTAATCAAGTCAGTGAATGTAGTATTCAAGGCAGCCCAAAACACAATGTCTAATCAATAGATCTGGGTATGAAATGAACAATCTTCACTTTCAGTGGCGTCATATCCAACAGTTTCTTATACCAGCATCGGTTAAGAATCATAGGATGATTTTGGCACAATCATGAAGGACTGATGATAATATGATCAGGTCGGGTCAATATATGACTGTAATGCCTCTGTCCCACTTAGGAAACCTGAACGGAAACCTCTTGAGACTTTGCGCCCCACCCAAGGTTTCCGTGCGGTTCCCGGAGGTTGCAGGTGGTTGCCGGAGGTTGCAGGTAGTGGAAGCAGGTAGGGAGACTGACAAAAACCTCCGGGAACTGCACGGAAACCTTGGGTGGGGCGCAAAGTCTACAGAGGTTTCCGTTCAGGTTTCCTAAGTGGGACAGGGGCATAAGGAACTTAGTCTTGATTTGTGCTGCTATTGAGCTGATAGGGATGCCAAGTATTGGTGGACAAGATGCAATGCAAGTTGATCTGAAGTCATCAAACACAAGCATGCGGTAAATATATATGAATAATCATAATTCCAGGCAGCTTTAGTGCAAAACATGATCTGAGCAATTTTTCAAAGATAAAGGGAAATAGAGATATATTTGAAATTGGTGCAAAAATAACTAAAGGAAATATAATCAGCATGAAGACGGCTGCAATTTTGCGCTACTTCAGTAGAAGGAATTGATCTGTGGCTGTACAGGATGAAATAATTTGACATTGATAAAAATCGTGGCTTACAGAACACTTGGCAAATTTTACAATTGACAATTTAAGGTGTTTTATAGGATACCAAAGTTTCTTGTAGAAAACACAGCCGACAGCCAGGGTCTGACAAGCGTTTACCGTGGAACTGCTATGGGTCAGAGAGAGAGATGAGAAGTTTCTTCATTGGTATCTCAACATGTTGCACTGTAAACTAACTACAGTAATTTATTTCAGTCAACCTTTCACTGCAAAAAAAGACACAAAAAGTGGTGGTGTAACTCAATGGGTCAGGGAGCATTCCTGCAGAAACATAGAAACATAGAAAATAGGTGCAGGAGTAGGCCATTCGGGGTTAGGAGGGAGACATAGTTCAGCCATGATTGAATGCCAGAGTAGACTTGATGGGCCAAATGGCCTAATTCTACTCCTATCACATGACCTTATGACCTTCACTCTTGTGATTACCATCTCAGCACTGCACTAGTATTTCCTAAAGATCATCTGCCTACCGCTATAAATCTTCCAGCTTCACTTCAAAAGGTTTCAAAGGTTTCAAAGGCCTGTTTATTGGCACCAATTAAGGTACAGTGAAAATCGATTACCATACAGCCATACTATAAAAAGCAACAATCACACATCTACATTAAAGTTAACATAAACATCCACAACAGTGGATTCCCCACATTCCTCACTGTGATGGAAGGCAATAAAGTCTAATCTTCTTCCCTCTTTATTCTCCAACTGCAGTAGGAATGATCGAAGCTCCCGCGATCGGGGCAGTCAAAGCTCCTGCGGTTGGAGCACCTGAAGTCGTTTCCTAGCCAAGGGACTGCGAGCTCCACGATGTTAAAGTCCGCGGGCTCCCGCAGTTGGAACTTTAAGGTTGATCTGCGACAGGGACCGCCAGCTCCACGATGTTAAGTCCCGCAGGTTCCCACCGTTGGAGCTCCCGATGTCGGTCCCCAGCAAAGGGACCACCAGCTCCATGATGTTAAAGTCCGCGGGCTCCCGCAGTTGGAACTTTAAGGTTGATCTGCGAAAAGGACCGGCAGCTTCACGATGTTAAGTCCCGCAGGTTCCCACCGTTGGAGCTCCCGATGTCGGTCCCCAGCAAAGGGACCACCAGCTCCTCGATGTTAGACCGCAGTGCGGAAAGAAATTGTATCTCCGTCAAGGAGAGATTTAAAAAAAATTCCCACAACCCACCCCATATAAAACAAGCCAAAGAACACTAAAACATACATTTAACACATACTAAAAAAACAACAAAGAAGGAAAAAGACTGTGGGAGAAGCAGCCATTGCGGCACCATCCAGTTAAAAAGTTGGGAATCTGAATGTTCTACATCCTTAGCTCTACATTCCCAGTTAAAAGGGTTTCTCATGCCTTGAGCTCGCCCTGTCATGTCCTATTTCCACTGACTATGGACATTTATGCAATGCCACTGTACACAATGTACTTTCCAGAGTTCCTTGCATTTGAATGAAATGGTTTTGTCTGGCACAACAGAGACAATCTGAAAAATTGTCCCAACTCAAAATGTCACCTTGCCATGTCCTTCAGAGATGTTGCCTGACCTGTTGAGTTACTCTAACACTTTGTGTTTTACACAAGATGGATAATAATGCCGAAATGGAAGAAGACTTGTAATATGAAGAAAGTCGCCAAAGTAAGCGTTTACAATGAAAATATAAAACAAACAGTAGTGATTTTTAAATTAATCTTCATCGAATACTTCATCGGTACAGTTGCAGCAAACATTATGAGTAGATTTTGAGCACAAAGCACAGTGAGGAAAATGTGTCATCTCAAAGCCACGCTGTATAAAAACGCAGGTTCTGCATTCATGAATTAATCAGATAAAATGTGGCAAAACCAGCAGTCGGGAACAGCTCCTTAATTTGTGTATGTGTGGAAGCACCTCATAATGATAAATCAGAGGCAATACAGCTAATCTTTTCACACCAGTGTGGCTTGCGAACAAATGAGAGTGGCAAAGTGAATTGGAAGGACATTTACTGTAACTAAAGCCTGTAATTAAACAAATGTACATACTCTTAACTAATGTGTGCTAGCATGCATTATGGTGCATGTACATTCATTCCATTTGGCACTGACCATGGATGCTAGTCCCTCACTGTTGCTAAGGACTCAAGGAACTGCTGGCAACTCAAAATGAGCAGATTGCATTCTGACTTAGCCTGTGATATTTTCTGAAATTCTTACTGCTGAAAATTCTTCACTGAAAAAATGAAGGTTATTAAGGATAAGAGTATCTCTTTCCAAACTAATGCTTGGTTGATGATTGATTGATCTCTGACCCTCTTCCACAGCGTTGTTGCTGCATGAAAGCATTGCCGCATTTTTAGCATCTATTTTGCTCAGTGCCTCCTCAATAGACTTCAAGCCTCAGTCCCAAACGGAGACAAGAAGTAGGAGACGGTCATACGCTGCTACGTTGGCATCTTTTAGTTTAATAATATTTCACTTTCCCAGCAGGAGAAATCTTCTTACTCTTAAAATGGTACATGATGTAATCAAAGACTGAATCTGGAGTAGGTTTACTTTTAAACATTTGACAGGATTCATATCACCCAATGTCACTTTGGTGCTGCTGAGGAATACTTAACTCGATGAAGATTATTTGAAACATGAAATGTTTCAGTTAAGATGTCCAGGGCCTACATAGACATTTCCACTAGAAACAAGGAACTGCAGATGCTGGTTTACAAAAAAAAGACACAAATTGTTGGAGTAATTCAGCAGGTCAGGCAGCATCTTTGTAATTTCCACTTACTGCTTAGAACTACATAGAAGCTTTTCAACCAAATACTTGTGATGATATGCATACTATATTGTAATCTCTAAACATCGAAACATAGAACTATAAAAAATAGGTGCAGCAGTAGGCCATTCAGCCCTTTGAGCCAGCACCGCCATTCAAGGCCTTAGCTACAGCATGTGTAAAATTTGCACCCTCAAGCAGTTGTCTCTGAATATGTTGAGTTTTAAAACTATTGCTATTGTTGAGGTTAGCTTCAGTATGATAGGAATCAACTGGAAGTGAGGTAGCTTGGACCAATAATGGTCTAAGGAAGCTTCTATTGGCTTTAACAAATTTGAACTCTACAAACAAAGGTTCAATATTGAGGTTTATATTTGAAGCCAAACATGATGATACAATTGAAGGTAGACACAATACTCCCGTGGAGTAACTCAACGGGACAGGCAGCATCTCTGGCGAGAAGGAATGGGTGCTGTTTTGGGACGAGACCCTTCTTCAGACTGATGTCAGCAGAGTGGGCTACATTTTATCTCTGTACCGCCCACTCCCCAGACAACAGTCTGAAAAGGGCCTCGACCCGAAATGTCACCCATTCCTTCTCTCCAGAAATGCTTCCTGTCCCACTGAGTTACTCCAGCACTTTCTGTCTACCCTTGATTTAGACCAGCATCTGCGGTTCTTTCCTACACATGATGATACAATCAATCTGCCCGATAATTGATAATGTGCATGGGTCAAAGATGCAATGAACAACCTGCCTCAAGTTGTTACTGATTGCAATAGACTTAAAGAAGCAAAGCAAAGAGTAGCTTTTGTCAGCGAATGGGTGCAATATGCAGAGGCCTTACACATATTTTGCTTCCTCTGTGCTACAACGGCAATCTGTTTTATTAATATCAGCAGGTGTTCAGCACATGCAGATAGCTTGATGATCATTCTTTTGAGACTTGGGGCACCAAGTGCATGCAGCACATCTGGAATTGTCATCAGGAAGAAACCACCTATAGACAATGCAAAATTAGTGAAATAAATTGAGTCATTCCGTGAGCAATAAATGAAGAAAGTTCTGTAATGAACTAAAGTCACTGAAGCAATATTTTCTGGTAAGTTAAACAGAATTGAAATCTAATGCAGAATTACTGTTGATAAAATTTGAGTTATTCTTTAGATTTTCTGTCCGTTTGCATGCGAGATCTTGAAAAAAATGTGTTTAATTAAGTGAACAATTGATATTTTATTACTTAACAGTCTCCACAGTTTAGGTGATCTCTACATCCTGTAACCACAGGACATATCTGTTGCCTCCTATGCTGTTAGAGACTATTTTTGATTAGCTCAGCTTGTTTGAAAATTAAAGTGACTAAAATAAAACATGCACATTCATAACTTATTGAAATTTACGCTACACGGGCTGACTAAAATAAAATATTATCTTTTCCATGCACTGTGGATAAATAGGATTTTCTCGAAAATGTGCCTAAACTCCGTGAGAATAAGCATTACAGACATAAGAGAGGCTGAAGCACATTTAAAAAAAGAGCATAGCATTCCTATCAGGAGCTAAAAAAAAAACAGCTTGTCATTATTATTTAGCCAATTGTGAGACCGTAATGTGTGCAAATTAGTTATCACGTTTTCTATAATAATACTTCAGACTTATTCATAGCCAGACCCTTGTGAACAAGGATGATTTTGGTTTTGTGGCAAGAAAATACTCAAAGTGCTGAAATAACTGTGTGGGTCAGGCAGCATCTCTGAAAAACATGGATATATGATGTTTTGGATCAGGATCTTTCTTCACTGTGGTTTTGTGACTTCTGAGGTGCCTGATGAGGTGAACAACTGACTCTTTCATAAATAGGTCCAGAGGTGCCTGCGTGGGTAGTTTGAGATGTGATATATTCCTTCCTTCTCTTGCACAGGTATTTCTGGAGCTTGTTGTCAGGCAAGTCCACTATATTGCCTGCCCAATGGAGCAAACTGGATGCAAGTAGGGCCTCAACGTTGGAGATGCCATAAACCCTTATTTCCAGTGTTATTCTGCAAACTGGTAGAAGACCCTTGACTTGCGGATTTTGAGGGAGAAGCCCATACTTTCTTATGCTTCAGCGAATAAATCAACAAAGGCTGACAGTTCCGCCTAAGTGCATGCACAAATTCAAACCTTGTATGAAGTATGGGTAGCCTTGTTTCTGGAGTGTAGTATGTTGAAGATTAGCTCCATTCTTTTCTGTCATTGATGAATTCATCCCCATACGTGGCTCGCATTGATTTAGATTTTTTTGAGATACAACATGGAAACAGACCTTTCAGCCCACTAAGACCATGCTGACCAGCGATCACCCCATACACTCGCACTATCCTACACACTAGGGACAGCTTCCAATTTACACAACCCAATTAACCTACAAACCTCTACGTCTTGGGATTTGTGGGACTAAACCGGAGCACCCAGAGAAAACCCATGAGGTCACATGGAGAACATACAAACTCCATACAGACAGTACCCGTAGTCAGGATAAAACTACGGGTTTTAAAGCAGCAACTCTACTGCTTTGCCACTGTGCTGCCCCCAGTGATGTGGGGTCACTGATGGCCATGGCAGCACTGAATTCATATGCCAATCCTCAATGAGCAGCTGAACCTCCTGCACTGTTTCCACCCAGCATCCGTTGTAGAAGTTTTGCTGGCCCTTAGCCTTCAGGTGCCTGTGGAGCTGTTTCTTTTCTCTTGAGGAAAGATGGATCTTCTAATCCAAGAATGCTACTCCAGTTAATAATCCTCAATATCCTGATTCACATCAAATGAGTCCTGACTCTTCTTGGTAGTAAAGCCTCTTCACAGAAACATCGGACTGCAGGCAGTTTTAGTTGACATGAGTTTCCATTGACAATGCTCTTATTAATGTTGATGATTTGAGGCTTAGTTGATGGAGGGACGTATGCAGACATGCCAAAGAAGGCTGTGGAGGCCTAGACAGTGGATAGTGGAGTAAGGTGGAGATTGATAGTTTCTTGTTCAGTATGGGGAATGGAAAATGGGATTGAGAGGGAAAGATAGATTGGCTGTGATTGAATGGCAGAGTAGACTTGATGGGCCAAATGGCCTAATGCTGGTCCTATAACATATAAATTTAGGGAGTGGTCAGTCCAATGGTCAATGGAACATTTTGATGGTCTCGGTGATGCAGCTGTCTTTATGGCACCTTGCTTTGTTGAAGGTATAGCCTTAACAATTGAAGGTGCTTATTACAGGTTATGTTGCTGTGAGGTCTAATGCTGGACCTTCTGATGAAACAGGGGTTTGTGATGATGAGACTGGACTCCAAGCATATTCTATGAAGAAAGAGTTAGTCTGATCCTGTGGTTTCCTTGCTGATCATTCCTTGGTGGAGGGTTGTACCTCTTCCCACTCACGCATTGAAATCACCTCAAAGGATCAGTTTCTGCCAATCTGGAATGCAAACCGGAGTGTTTCAAGATCAGAGTCATAGTTCTCCCTGGCCTCATACAAAGCCTCAAGGATTGTCATGCTGCTCCATGTTAATGACTGTGACTCCATGTTAGGGGGATGTGAGTGGTCAAAGTTTGCAGAGGAGTCACTGAGATGCTGGACTAACTCATTTCTGATGGTGAGGCTCACTCTGAGAATATGACATTCTCCTTCCACCTCCTAAAACAGACACAAAATGCAGGACTAACTCAGCGGGTCAGGCAGCATTTCTGGAGAAAGGGAATATGCGATGTTTCAGGTCGAGACCCATCTTCATGATGGACTTCAACGTGTTAACTGGAATTCCTCCTGGGTTCAATGTGGTAAAATTCCAGCCAGTGTCAAGAGCAGTGGTCTGCAGCTCGGCAGCAGCCAACAAAGCCAACCCGCTGGTCTCCAAAAAGCTCTGAGTATGAGTATGTGTGGGCTATACATGTCAGGTTTCGTAAACTGGGCATGTTCTGCACAACATTAGTAAACCAAATGGGTCTTGAGGCCACATCAGCTTTTATACTCAATTAACTGAATTTGAATTCCTCACCTGCCATAATGGGAATTGAATCGTGGTTTTGAATTATTACTCCAAGCCTTTGAATTACTAGACTAGTAACATTGGCACTATGTTACTATCTGTTTCTACTCTAATGCTTGTTGAAATGAAGAAACTAAACTGAAACTCCACTTCGAATTGCCACAGAGCTTGAAATATTAGTGTGAAATTAAACAAATAATCTTGGAATAATATGTCGGCATTATATATGAGGACTCCTCTGAAAAAAATCATTAACATGGAATCAAACAATTTGTGCCAATATTCAAAAACAAAGCAACAAATTGATAAGTAAAGGGCTTGATGGAAATAATTGGCAGTCATGCCATAATATTTTCCATTAGCACCAGGATATATCACTGCATTTTCCAACATTGTACACTGGTTATGTGTTAACATAGAACAACACAGCACAGGAACAGGCTCTTCAGCCCACAATGCTTGACCGAACAAGATTCCAGTTTAAACTAATCTGCAGGTAGACCTTCCTGCAGGTAGACACAAAATGCTGGAATAACTCAACGGGTCAGGCAGCATCTCGGGAGAGAAGGAATGGGTGACGTTTCGGGTCGAGACCCTTCTTCAGACTGATATCAGGGGAGGGGGTGGGACAAAGATAGAATGTGGTCTGAAACAGTAAGATTAGTGGGAGAACTGGGAAGGGGGAGGGGATAGAGAGGGAAAGCAGGGCTATCTGATCAGATAAGTCAATGTTCATACTACAGGTTCTTACTCCAATGTTCTTCCTACAGGTGATCCATATCCCTCCATTCCATGCATATAGAAACATAGATACATTGAAAATAGGTGAGGAGTAGGCCATTCGGCCCTACGAGCCTGCACCACCATTCAATATGATCATGGCTGATCATCCAACTCAGTATCCTGTACCTGCTTTCTCTCCATACCCCCTGATCCCTTTAGCCACAAGGGCCACATCTAACTCCCTCTTAAATATAGCCAATGAACTGGCCTTAACTACCTTCTGTGGCAGAGAATTCCAGAGATTCACCACTCTCTGTGTGCAAAATGTTTTTCTCATCTCGGTCCTAAAAGATTTCCCCCTTATCCTTAAACTGTGACCCCTTGTTCTGGACTTCCTCAACATCGGGAACAATCTTCCTGCATCTAGCCTGTCCAACCCCTTAAGAATTTTGTAAGTTATATGCATATGCCTATCTAAAACTGTCTTCAGTTTCAGTTTCAGTTTCAGTTTAGTTTATTGTCACATGTACCGAGATACAGTGAAATGCTTTTGTTGCATGCTAACCAGTCAGCAGAAAGACGATCCATTATTCAAATGATCCATTTACAGTGTAGACATGATAAGGGAATAATGTTTAGTGCATGGTAAAGCCAGCAATGTCCGATCTAGGATAGTCCAAGGGTCATCAAAGGAGTAGATAGTAGTTCGACACTGCTCTCTATTTGTGGTAGGATGATTGAGATACCTGATACAGATAACAGAAAAAGTCCCTTAATCCGGAGCTGTGCGTTTTCACACTTCTATACCTTTTGCCTGATGGGAGAGGGGAGAAGAGGGAGTGGCCAAGGTGCTTGATTATACTGCTGGCCTTGTCAATGCAGCGTGAGGTATAAATGGAGTCAATAGTAGAGAGACACAAAAAAGCTGGAGTAACTCAACGGGACAGGCAGCATCTCTGGAGAGAAGGAATGGGTGGCGTTTCGGGTCGAGACCCTTCTTCAATAGAAAGGAGGTTGGTTTGTGTGATGGCCTGGGCTGTGTCCACAATTCGCTGCAATTTCTTGTGGTCCTGGATGGAGCTGTTTCCAAACTATGCTGTGATGCATCCTGATAAAAAGCTTTCAATGATGCATTGTAGAAATTGGTGAGAGTTGTAGGAGACATGTCAAACTTCCTAAGCCTTCTAATAGCCCTGTCCCACAGTACGTGTTTATTCCAAGAGCTCTCTCGAGTTAAAAAAAAAATCAAACTTGCGGTAAGCACGGAGAATGAACGTAGCGGGTACGTCGGTGCTCGTCTCTACTTCGGCCTCCACAGCCCTCTGTGGCAGAGAATTCCACAGACTCACCACTCTCTGTGAGAAAAAGTGTTTCCTCATTACCATGATGTTGAAAGAAAGATTGTTGTCGATACCAGGACACAAGGTACTCAATCTCATTCCTGTACTCCATCTCATCATTATTTGATATCCATCTCTTAAATGCCACTAGTACATTTGCCTCCACCACCACCCCTAGCACCATGGCATTCTAGGCACCCATTACTTTCTGAGTTTTAAAAAAAAGCCCGACCTATGCATCTCCTTTAAACTTTACACCTTTCACCTTTAAGCCCTCTAATCCTATCTATTTTTATAAAACATAATCATAATCATGCAAGAATGTGGCAAAGATCATTCACACCTGATCTATTATATAAACTATCTACAAATACCTCAAAAGGATGATTCCATTCATTTATTGCTTGTCAACACTTTCAGGGTTGTTTTCTTTGACTATCAATAATATTTGAATTAAAATCAATTGCAGTCTTTCCTCATACATCAACCATTTAATCTTGTTTGTATCAATCTGTCAATTTGTGTTGTACTTTCTCCAAGACGGTGGGGGCTTCTATACGAAGAAGTTGAAATTCCATACATCGCTCCAGAAGAGGCCTCACATGCATCAGGTAGTGCCGACGATGGCTCCCTCGCCAATGGTCTGTCTCGTCTTTTTCCTTCTTTGTTGGTTTTAGTTTGTTGTAATATGTATCTTTTAGTGTACTTTTAGTTTTGTATTATGTGGGGGAAACTTTTTTTATCTCTTTCCTCGAGGGAGATGCAACTTTTTCCGTGTCGTGTCTCCATTCGCACTACGGCCTAACATCGTGGAACTGGCAGCCTCTTGCTGTGGGCCGACTTTGGGGGCTCCAAACGTGGGAGCCTGCAGACTTACCATCGTGGAGCTTGCAATCCCTTTGTCGGGGATCGACCTCGGAAGGTCCAACCGGAGGAGCCTGCGGGCTTTAACATTGTGGAATTTGCAGTCCTTTGGTTAGAGCCTGACTTCGGGAGCTCCAACCACGTGAGCTTTGATCGCCCAGATGCGGGAGCTTCGATCGCCATGACGTGGGAGCTTCGATCGCCGGCTGCGGAAGCTTCGATCACCCCGACTGCGGATGGTTCGACTCACCCGACCGCGGGAGAAAAAGAAGGAAAGAAGATAAGACTTTATTGCCTTCCATCACAGTGGGGAATGTGGAGGAGCTGCTGTGGTGGTGGTTTATGTCAAATTTTATGTTGTGTGTCTTGTTGCTTGATTTGACTGTATGGCAAATCAAATTCCTCGTATGTTGCAAAACATACTTGTCTAATAAATTACGACTATGATTATGATCTTTTCGTTCAATTCAATTTAGGTACACTGCTAGCATTATAACACTAGGTCCATATAACTTTCGAGATTACATCTTTTGTAAATCTTTGACAATCACAGTTTTGCAAGGCTTACTAAACCACTCATTGTACTATTCCCTCAACTTTACCACTTTTTGCTGAGATTTTCCTATTGCATAATTTTCCTGATAACGGTAGAATGCCCAAAATTATGAAAGCATCCAAATGTGAATATAATTTGATATTTACCGTAAAACAAATGTGGGAAAATACTCATGTTTGCCATGCATACTTGATGTTGTTAATCATAGTGATAGGGATATTTATTGAAAAGGTAGTATTCTCTCCTTATCAAGAGTTCAAGACCGTTTATTTGTCATACACACTAGAAATGAACTGGAACAATGAAATTCTAACATGCTGCAACTTCACCAGCATATTGAACACACCAGCGACAACAATAAATATTTTCCAATAATGTCTTCCCTTATATTTCCCCATGTATTTATTGTGCATGCATCTGTGCATATGAAATATGCAAAGGATTCAAATGATGGTGGAATTTCACTTTAATATTAAACCTCCTCTGGCGTAGTCTTCTTTCCATCAAAACAGTGCCGAAACACTGCAGTTGAGACAACCTGAATTTGTTAACTCCATTTCACTTCCACAGATGTGGCCTGACTTGTAGAGTATTTTCAGCATTTCCTGCTTTTAGTGTAAAAACAGATAATCCTCATGACACTGATTAGGACACAATTACGTAAACTCTAGTTGGTACCAATTTGGTGTAAAACTTTATATGCACATAAATAGGAGACAGTGACTATTTAAGAAAGGAGGAAAGATAATAGACACAAAGTGCTGGAGTAACTCAGCGGATCAGCCAGCATCTCTGGAGAAAAAGGTTGGGTGACATATCGGGTCGGAACCCTTCTCCCAACCCGAAACTTCATGGGCTGAATGGTCTAATTCTACTCCTATTCCTTATGACCTTATGACTTTATGAACATCCATTTTCTCCAGAGATGTTACCTGACCTAAGACACTTTGTGTCTATCTTTGGTATATACCAGCATCTGCAGATCCATTCTACACCGGTGAAGAAAATGTTGGAATCTAATGAAAAAATATAATAAGAAAGTAATAGAATTGAGCAGAGTGCATGATTTTATGAAAGGTATGTCAGGTGCGACTAATCTTCACAAATTATTTGAGGATTAATAGTTTAGGAAAGGGGAGCAGATGGATGTGGTGCATTTTGATTTTGGAAGGCATACGTACAATAAGGTTACACAGAGAAGATTAGCCAGCATGGTTCAATCACATACTGTAGAATTGAGGGTAATAGAGTGACACAGATTGAGAATTAGTTATTCCACAGAAAGCAGAGTGGGAATAAATGGAGTCTTCACGTTGAAATAATTTGAATGATAAGGCTGAGGAGGGCAAATGTCATATTTATAAGTTGACAAAACAAGATAGGAGGAGGAGCATGGAAAGACTTGTCAAGGTGAGGTGGACAAGCTGAGTCTGTGGGTGAAAACATTGCTGATGGAATGTAATGTAGAATAAATATAAGGTAATCCATTACATAACCACAAAAGTTGAATATGTTAATTAGTGAGAGATTGGGTATTAATGATGGCTAAATGGACCTATGTCTGCATGGACAAAAATTACTAACATGCAGGAGCAATTGTCATAGACCAAAGAAAATGATATGTTACCTGGTATTAAGAGAGGGTTTGAATGCGGGAAGGAGGGAGTCTTATTGTGATACCGGATCTGTAATATTTTGAGATTTCAGTCTTTTTACCAAAGGATGGACACTCTTGCATTAGAGGGCAAACACTGAAGATACACCAAAGTGGTTTCAAGAAATAGCAGTATAAGGAGAGATTAGGTAGTTGGGTAGCAGACTCTAAGAGCCAAATAACTACTCCTTTTGTTTATATTTGTCCACCCATTTGCCCACCCATTGGCAGAGTATAGACATAGTACATCATCTAGGTATAAATTAATAATTTGGAGTGTGCAGAAAAGAAAGGTTGGACTTACAGCATAGCCAGTATTATTTAACAATGGAAGAAGCAATGATTGGCCTCCATTATAGGTTTGCAGTCCATTGGCACCATTTCAACCATTTGATACATTCAGATGATACTTTTCACCAGGGTTAAAGTGCTGAAAATCTACTCCATTAATGGTGAGATGTAACACATGGTTAACTATACATTGCTACAATTGCTACAGTTGATTAGACAATGCTTGGCAACAACATTGAACAATTGGCTAGGGCAACTAGTGAACGTGGTGTCTGTTTAACATCAACACTGTTGTAAACCTACAAAGATAATCCAACCTGATATAAATACTTATCAAAAATGATAACATGGCAATGGTATATAATGCACAAAGAATGGTGTTACATTTTAATTAGTGATTAAAGATAAAGCATGACAGGGAATCAATGTTCTCAACAAAATCATGCATGTTTTGTAAGATACTCCTTAAAATAAGATGATGTGTAAGGCTTTTAGGTTTTTGAGGGCTGATAAGGTAATATTGGCTTTAATAAGTCATGCAGACCATTATATTGTAATAAAGTGATACATTAAATAAAAGCTAAAAGAGGAGAACTTTTCATTATGTGGAAGGAGGATTTTAATATACAATTAAAGATAAATTTTAATTAAAAGGAAATAATACATTATAATTAAAGAGGAATCGTTATTTTGTAATTAGCTTTGCTTAAGATTCTACAAATTGGTTGTAAGATCAAAACCTCTGGGTAATAACTAGTTCATGAATAATAAGTTGTAACTAAGATTTTAACTAAGCTTAACCATAAGATGTTGGATGTTTTTTTTTCAGTTCCCTATCAGCAATAATTTATGTGAATTAATAAACCACTGTCCAAATAATATTACACATCAGAAGTTAGACCTAACAGGGAGTGTAAAATATGAAGGCGTAGCATGTAGAGGTTTCAACAGCACAGTGTAAAATTATCTTCACAATGCTTGGTAATGTCAGCTGTGAAATAATGCGCACATTCAAGATTATTACCACTTAATTGAAATCTGTAGAAATTACATTTCTTTCTTGGCTCAGTTACTAAATGACGTATTCATTATAAAACAGCGGCATGGTACAGCCTCCAGCCGATTTCTCCTTTAGGAATTGCTGATGTGCAATTAACATTTAGAGTTGAAAGCCTTCTGGTGGAATGTTGTGCTCGATTGTCACCACAGCACAGACTGCAGCATTACAACAAGCTAGGGTTTATAGGGACTTTTAAAGTGTGCAATCTGCTAGTTAAGTTCCCTGATAATTCAAATGCCTTATCCTTTTGCTGTAGCTTAGTAGAAGGGGGCATTTAGCTGCATGGGTTTATTGAATGGCTGCCTATTATCCCAGTGCTTCAAAAACATAAAATGAAAATAAATTGAATACAAAGTATTTTATTTTTAATGTGATGGGGTAGAAAGAATTAAGAGGCCGTTTTGCAATCGAGGAATATCCTGGACCAACAGGAATTGATCGCCAGGCCTTACCTGCATACTCAAGAGAAACTGTTGCTACTCACTGGTTTTACATCCATAGGTTGCTCACTCATGGGATAGACCAGCTTCACACACATGGGCAAGCCCTGCCTTACGAGCAGTAAATCGTTGGAGAACGATAACAGTCAAAACTACTCTTAGCCCATCAAAAATGTCCACTTCACATGCCAATTCACTAGATAAGGTCACAAAGCCACTTGTGACAGTAATGGGTAACATATACCCTTTAGGTATACCAATCAACATCCTTGCCCTTCCCACTTGTGGTTGGTTGTATTTGCAAATTGCTAATTAACCTCTGCGCATTTTGAGAACTGATTTCACTGCTCCACGAGCGATGTTTGAATTCAGGGACATCTGCTATTGTGTGCTCAGTGAATATGTTTTTTTTTTAAAACATATCTGCCCTTGGGAGAGGGTGAGGGGATTGACATGCGAGAGTAGGAGTAGTTGGAAAAAGATGGAAGAGAGCAGACTCAAGGAGCAATGTTCATTTTTCAGCAGGCAGTTTTCTACCCAAAAATGTATCCCTGATCAGAAGTGCCAAATACACTCTATAGTCCGAAGATGAGTCATGACCCAAGATATAGTTTAGCCATGTTCTCCAGTGATGCTGCCTGACCAACTGAGTTATGGCATCATATTATATCACATTTTATAGTCATGTTCTTGTGTCCTTCCACAATTAAATTGATTTCAGAAGATAGACATAAAAAGCGGGAGTAACTCAGCAGGATAGGCATCATCTACGGAGAGAAGGAATTGAGAGAGACGAAACAAATTCCTTTAAACCAGAGATAGATACAGTAGATTCTTGATTAGTACAGGTGTCAGAGGTTATGGGGAGAAGGCAGGAGGATCGGGTTAGGAGGGAGAGATAGATCAGCTACGATTGAATGGCAGAGTAGACTTGATGGGCCAAATGATCTAATTCTACTCCTATCACTTGACCTTATGACCTTATGATTTTTTGTGTCTATCTTTGGTTTAAACCAGCATCTGCAGTTCCTTCCTACACAAATGAATTTCTGAAGTGGAGTACGACACTGATACAACCAATAAGTGCTAACATAGATACCTAGATTTCACCTTTGAGGAATGACTTGGGAATCAGTGCAAACAGGCTGTCATTGTCAACAACTCTGAGTTCCCCAAGTCAGAGCATGAATAGCATTGACTGTGACTGACTCTTTAGATCAATGTGTCCCTTAATCTTTGCAGCACATGGTCATTCCAGTCTGTACCATTATATTGCCTTGTATGCTTCCCATCACCAACTTGTTATCTTTCAGTCCAAAGCAGTTTCACTCCCTAAATATGTACCGTTTATTACGGAGGTATCTCTTAAAATTGTATACAATGCTTTCTGGTAGCAGTCATTCTTTCCGTATCAATCTTTCAGATACAACAACCTGGCCTGCAAGTCAGGCTTTACAGCAGCAGAAATTTTCCATGGAAAATAGACATAAAATTCTGGAGAAACTCAACGCGATAGGTAGGATCTCCGTAGAGAAGAAATGGGAGACCATTTTGGTCGAGACCCTTCTATTTTCCACCGAGGTTTTAGAATTAATAGATAGCATTAAGGACAACCCCAAGAGATTTTATAAATGTTATAAATACATAAGGGGGTAAAGGGCATCTAGAGAGAGAGTGGGACCTCAGGAATCAAAGCGCTCAACTGTGTGTCGAGCCGCAGGAGATGGGCAAGGTTCTCAATGAGTATTTCTCCTCTGTATTCACCGAGGATGGAGGAACCTGAGGCAGTCAATGGAAGTGTCTTGAGTCAGTGTTACAGTCAAAGAGGTGCTGAAGGTAATATCATGTCTGAAGGTAGGAAAATCTCCAGGGCTTGATCATATATATCCGAGGACATTGTAGGAAACCAGAGGGGAAATTGCAGGAGCCTTGGTTGAAATTTACGAGTCATCTTTAAATACAGGAGAAGTGCCAGAAGACTGGAGGATGGCTGCAGGGAAAATGCTGGCAACTATAGGCAAGTGAGCTTAACATTTGTAGTTGGAAATTTACTAGAGGGTATTCTGAGGGATAGGAAATAGAGGCATTTAGATGAACAAGGCCTGATTAGGAATAATCAGCATGGTTTTGTATGTGGGAGATCGGGTCTCACAAATCTGAATGAGTTTTTTGAAGACGTGACCAAAACGGTCGATGAGGGCATAGCTGTAGATGTTGTATATATGGACTTCAGTAAAGCATTTGACAAGGTTCATCGTGGTAGATTGCTTTTGAAGGTTAGATCACATTGGATCGAAGGAGAGATAGCTGAATGGATAGAAAATTGGCTTCATGGAAGGAAGCAGAAGGTGATGCTGGAAGGTTGATTCTCGGACTGTATGCCTGGTCCGTCATCGGTTTGTCATCAATATCAATGATTTGGATGAGAACATACATGGCAAGATTAATGAGTTTGAAGAGGATAGAAAATTGGGTGGTGAAGATGGATGTGGAAAATTGGGATAGTGAAGATGGATGTGGAAAATTGCCGCAGGATCTTGATCAATTGGCTTAGTGGGCTGAGGAATGGTTAATGGAATTTAATGCAGAAAAACGTGAGTTGTTGCATTTTGGGAAGTCTAACATGGGCCGGAACTACACTGGGGAGTGTTGCAGAACAGTGGGATCTAGAAGTGCAGGTGCATAGCTCCCTGTAGGTGGAGTCGCAGGTAGATTGGGTGGTCAAAAAGACTTTTGGCACATTGGCCTTCAGCAGTCAGAGCATTGAGTATAGAAGTTAGGAGGTCATGTTGCAGTTGTATAAGACATTGGTGAGGCCACATTTGGAGTATTGTGTTCAGTTCTGGGCACCGTGTTATAGGAAAGATGACAAGCTGGAAAGGGTACAGCGAAGATTTACAAAGATGTTGCCAGGACGAGAGGGCCTGAGCTAAAGGCAAAGGTTCAGCAGGCTGGGACTCTATTCCTTGGAGTGCAGGAGAATGAGGGGTGATCTTATAGAGGTGTTAAGATCATGAGAGGAATAGGTCAGGTAGATGCACAGAGTTTCTTGTCCAGAGTAGGTGAATCGAGGACCAGAGGAGTTATGTTTAAGGCGGAGGGGAAAAGACTTAATAGGAATCTGAGGGGTAACTTTTTCACACAAAAGGTGGTAGATGTATGGAACTAGTTGCCAGAGTAGGTAGTTGAGGCTGGGACTATACCAACATATAAGAAGCAGTTAGACAGGTACATGAACAGGTACACGACAGGTACATGAAGCTAGGGGGCGCTGTCCTGTGCATGGCTGCCCAGCCAGCAGCTGTCTGTCTTTTCATCCTTTTATTTTTATTTTAAGTTAGTTAAAGTGTTTTGTTTGGAGGTCTAGACTTTTTTATGTGGGGGGGGTAGGGGGGGGGGGGGGGGGGGGGGGGGGGAGGGGAAACTACCTTTCAGGGTCCCTACCTGGTCGGAGAGGCAGCTTTTCTCCGGGCTGCATCTTCGACCCGTCCTCGCGGCCTACCAGCGGGCCTGGAACGGCGTTTCCTGTCGGGGACCGCCCAGAACCTCGGCTTCGGCGGCGGCACAGCGCTGGAGCGCTATCGCGGAGCGGAGCGGGCGATGCCTTGCCCGGGTCGCCACGCTGGAGCTCCGGTGAGCTGAAGATTGCTGAGGAAAACATCGCGGAGCTGCGGGACTGTGGAGCGATCAGCTGCGGGCGGCAGCGCTGAACTTTACACTGGGAGCCTGGGATCTCTAGATGAGATCGCCAGTTGTGGTGTTCCAACCAGCGCGGCCTTGTTGGATTCGGAAGCCACGGCCTCCAGTACGGAAGCGGCCGTTCCAGGGTTCCCAAGCCGCTGAGAGGACTCTCCCGACGCCGGAGCAACATCACCCGGCGAGAACAGCCTGGAACATCAGGCCTCCGTAGAGGCAACTGTGGAGGCCTCAATAGGCCCGACTATGGGTGAACTGGGGTTGAGGACTGGACTTTGTGCCTTCCCTCATAATGGGAACCATTGTGGGGGATGTTCTTTATGTTTAAAACTCTTATTAATGTTATGTCTGTATTCCTTCTTTATGTGCTGCAAAATGGCAAGAAGCATTTCACTTCACTACACCTAGGTGTATGTGAATGTGACCAATAAAATACCTTTGATACCTTTGATACCTTTGAATAGGACAGGTTTGGAGGGATATTGACCAAATGTTGGCAGGTGTGACTAGCGTAGCTGGGACATGTTGGCCAGTGTAGGCAAATTGGGCCGAAGGGGTTGTTTCCACACTGTATCACTCTATAACTTTATTTCTTTATTAAATAACTAAGATCTGTAGGAAGAGGGGATAGGGTTGATTGTCTTTCAACATTAGGGATTTGTTTTATATATTTTGATACCTCCGAAAAATTCCTAATCTTGAAAGTTCCAATTGACTTCACCACATAGCTCTCAGGGCATTCTAGATTTCCATTGCTTTTCACACTGACAGCCCTAAACAATATTTGTTGATCTTTATCTTTACACGTGCATTTGTTAATAGCCCCTGACCACACCACCTTGAATGGAAATAATTTCAATCATTTACTACAACCCTTGAGAAACCAGTGTTTGAATTGCTAGCTTAAGCCCAAGTTTGGTCAAGGTTAAAGCATTCTTCTTAATGATTATTTGTATGAAAAACAGGTTTAAGAGTTGGACATGAACACCAGGAAATGGTTGTGTGGATAAGTGCATATAGCGAGTCAGTAGGCATCAGTAGAAATCATTTTGATAGTGACCTTGTAAACCATATAGTTTAGTTTAGAGATACAGCGCCGGAAACAGACCCATCAGCCCATAGAGTCCAAGCTGACCAGCTATCACCCTGTACACGAGCACTATTCTACATACTACATACCTGTATGTCTTTAGAGTATGGGAGAAAATCAGAGCACCCTGGAGATAACCCACGTGGTCACAGGGAGAACGTACAAATTCTGTACAGACAGTACTCGTGGTCAGGAACAAACCCAGGTCTCTGGTGCTGTGCCACTGTACCGGCTTCTGGATTTATTTTAGAAAAAAACACTATAACAAAGTAACCTGCAGATAATGACTGGTGTACAAAAATGTTTGATGCATTGTCTGGTCTGCATGGAGTATTGAGGCAATTGTTTCCAGCATGGATATGCTGGTCAGCTCTGTGTCAACATATAATCATGGTAGAGTGTTTTATGGCTGAGGGGTCAGCTTAAATTGCAACACAGGGATAAGAACCTCTGACTGGTAATCCAGCATCATCTTGCCGTCATACAATTTAGGTTATTTGAGCAGGATTTGGACATGCCATGTGGCCCCAATGATCGGCCATGCAGCAGAAAACTGGACCATTGCATCCCTTATTCCAAAAATTGGATATCTCATAGTCAGAGTCATACAATGTGGAAACAGACTCCTTGATCCAACTTGTGCATGACGACCAACATGCCCCATCTACACTAGTTCCACAAGCCTGCATTTGGCCCATATCCCTGTAAACCTCTTCTGTCCATGTACCTGTCCAAATGTTTTTCAAATGTTGTGATAGTGCCCGTCTCAACTACCTCCCACGACAGCTCGTATTATACACCGACCACCCTTTGTGTAAAAAAATTGCCCCTCAGGTTCCTATTAAAACTTTCCCCCATCTTAAACCTATGTCTTCTGGTTCTTGAGCATATCTGGAACACATGTGTTTACTGCAAGAGCAGAATTTAAATATTTTGTGCTCCTCCACTTATCCATGCTCATCAGAGATGTTGCCTGACCCATTGAGTTACTCCAGCACTTTGGTTTTTTTTGTGTAAACCAGCATGTTCAGTTCCTTGTTTCTATCTAATCATTTTGATCCTGTTCATCGGTGTATTGATCATGGGGAATGCACACGTCAAGTGGAAAGAGGGAGACCATGATAAGATAGTGGAGTGGCAAGGTCTTATCACATTCACGAATGGATAGCATCTTTCCTGTGGACTCCAACAAGGAGATCATATGTGAATGGCAGTAACTTTAGGCTCACCAGTCACCACATTCCGGACCCTGGTTGCTGCTTGCCATGTTCAGTCATAATTTCCTTCTCCTTTTACATACGTTGTGGCAGATTGTCCAAGAATCTCACTCCTCACTACAAGACGATACAGCAAACAAAGGCAAAGTAGAAGACCCTTTCTGGAGAATATTGCAGGTGTTCCCTAGAATCTTATTTTAGGGACCCTAGATTTTAATTGAGATTCACGAAGTGAATAAATGGTTGAGCTGGAAGCATGACAAATAATGACAAATTCACCTATTCAGAGAGAGAAAAAACATCTCAGTCATTGCAGCTTCGAGGTGGACTTAGCTAACCCCAGTGAACTCTGCTAACTGAATCCTGCAAGCAATGAAAGATATCTTTAAATAAAATAGGCATGAAGCTTTCCTGCTGCTCTGATCTGTGTGTGGCCATCTCTTTATGTTAGATACTTAAGCGTGACTCAGTTTGACAAGTCTTGTGTCAATGTGAACAGTGCAATGATTGATATCACTGCTGCGTGGTCTGCTTGTGCTCTGCACATTGCACAGCAGGGACTGCACAGATGAATGTTTCAATATGCATGAGCTCTATCATGATGCACTGATTACAAACTGCAGTTGCTTTTACACATATATAAGGCCACGTTGTGCATTAACATGAAATATGTCACCTGACCTAAAGGCCAATGTTTTTTTATTCAAATTTACTGACCCCATCCTCAAATTCCAAAATCTATTTTGATCAATTGTTTCATCTGGTATTAATATGATATTACGCTGTAGCTACCTCAAAATAGTGTTGACATTTTGTTTAATAGGACTGGCTCAACATACCTGCCCGATGCAGGCAGTTAAACCATTTATTTAAAGAAATCAAGGCATCTGTTTGACTGTCCTATGTTACAAATGGTGTGAGTGCACGTTCCTTGTTCTGTTCATTAAAACCTGGACACCATTTGCAGTCTTAATTTCTTGTTGCATCTGCACTTTTTCTCAGTGACAGGTATATAAAATCTCCCAAGGTTCTTTAGACATCAGCACCTTCAAAACAAACACCATTTTTAAATAATAGGCTGCCTTTCTGGGTTTCGATGGAAGTGAATAATTTTACATCCATTCAATTTACACTGCATTTGCCATGTTTTTGCCCACTCGCTCAATCTGTCTGAGTTTCTTTGAAGCTTTTGTGCCTCCTCCTCATAATTCAAATTCTGCCAAGTTTCGTCAATGAACTGAAGTATTACATTTTGTTCCCGCATCTAAATCACTGATGTATATTGTGAGTAGTCTTGGTTCCCTAATATTCCCTAAAAGACTTCTATCATGAAGAACCAATGCACACATTTAAATTGCTCCACATTCTCCCTATTCTCCTGTTCCTCAATTCCACTAATCTGTCCATATTTGAAGAGACTTCTACAGTCCATTTTTATGTCCTCTTCACTTATACTTTAGTTTTTCTAACGTAATCAATTTCTCTGTTCGTTCTTTACATGTAAACTGCTTCTAATTCTTAGGTTGTATAGCAATCTTATTTGACGCTATTTTACTCTTTGACTCTTACCTTTAGTTTGTCATGGTTTGCATCTCCTGTTTTTTTTTTTTGCATTGTTGCATCATTCCGTCAGGTCATCGAGTTGCAGTGACATAATGTCATACAGCACACAAACAAGCCCTTTAGCCCAACTTGCCCACGCCAAGCACGATGTACACACTTGTCCCACCTGCCCACGTTTGGCCCATATCTCTCTAAACCTTGGCTATCCATGTCTCTGTCTTTTAAATGTATTTTAAATATATAGTGCCCCCATATTTTTTGGGACAAAGACCCATCATTTATTTATTTACCTCTGTACTCCACAATTTGATATTTGTAATAAAAAAAATCACAAGTGGTTAAAGTGCACATTCTCAGACTTTATTAAAGGGTATTTTTATACATTTTGATTTCACCATGTAGAAATTACAGTTGTGTTTATACATAGGCCCCCCATTTCAGGGCACCATAATATTTGGGACACATGGCTTCACAGGTGTTTGTAATTGCTCAGGTATGTTTAAATGCCTCCGTAATGAGGGTATAAGAGAGCTCTCAGCACCTAGTCTTTCCTGCAGCCTTTTCATCACTTTTGGAAACGTTTATTGCTGTTTATCAACAAGAGGACCAAAGTTGTGCCAATGAAAGTCAAAGAAGCCATTATGAGACTGAGAAACAAGAACAAAGCTGTTAGAGACACCAGCCAAACCTTAGGCTTACCAAAATCAACTGTTTGGAACATCATTAAGAAGAAAGAGGGCACTGGTGAGCTTACTAATCACAAAGGGACTGGCAGATCAAGGAAGACCTCCACAGCTGATGACAGCAGAATTCTCTCTATAATAAAGAAAAATCCAGAAACACGTGTCCGACAGATCAGAAACAATCTTCAGGAGCCAGGTGTGGATTTGTCAATGACCACTGTCCGCAGAAGAATCATGAACAGAAATACAGAGGCTACACTGCAAGATGCAAACCACTGGTTAGACACAAAAATAGGATGGCCAAGTTACAGTTTGCCAAGAAGTACTTACAAGAGCAAGCACAATTCTGGAAAAAGGTCTTGTGAACAGATGAGACGAAGATTAACTTATATCAGAGTGATGGCAAAAGCAAAGTATGGAGGAGAGAAGGAACTGCCCAAGATCCACAGCATACCACCTCATCTGTGAAACACGGTGGTGGGGGTGTTATGGTCTGGCCATGTATGGCTGCTGAAGGTACTGGCTCACTTATCTTCATTGATGATACAAGATTCAAGATTCAAGATTCAATTTAATTGTCATTTGGACCCCTTGAGGTCCAAACGACAATTTGCTGATGGTAGTAGCATAATGAATTCTGAAGTGTATAGACATATCCTATCTGCTCAAGTTCAAACAAATGCCTCAAAACTCATTGTCCGGTGGTTCATTCCACAGCAAGACAATGATCCGAAACAACAAAGGAGTTTTTCAAAGCTAAAAAATGGTCAATTCTTGAGTGGTCAAGTCAATCATCCGATCTGAACCCAATTGAGCATGCCTTTTATATGTTGGAGAAAACTGAAGGGAACTAGCCCCCAAAACAAGCATAAGCTAAAGATGGCTGCAATACAAGCCTGGCAGAGCATCACCAGAGCAGACACCCAGCAACTGGTGATGTCCATGAATCGCAGACTTTGCATGCAAAGCAAGTCACTCCATGCAAAGAATATGCAACAAAATACTAAATATGACTACTTTCATTTACATGACATTGATGTGTCCCAAACATTCTGTGCCTTGAAACTGCTATAATTTCTACATGGTGAAACAAAAATGTATAAAAATCGCCTTTATTAAAATCTGACAATGTGCACTTTAACCACATGTGATTTTTTTCTATTACAAATCTCAAATTGTGGAATACAGAGGCAAATAAATAAATGATGGGTCTTTGTCCCAAACATTATGGAGGGCACTGTAGTACCTGCCTCAACTACCAACTATGGAGCTCATTCCATACACAAAACCACCCATTGTGTGAAAAAGGTGCATCTCAGGCTCCTAGTAAATCTTTCCCCCCGTCACCTCAAACTTATGTTGTCTGGTTCTTGATTCCCCTACTCTGCGTAAATGACTGTAAGTTCATCCTATCTATTCCACTCATGATCTCATACACTTCCATAAGATCAGCACTCATCCTCTAAGCACTCCAAGGAATAAAGTCCTAGTCTGCCCAACCTCTCCCAATAGATCAGGCACTCAAGTCTTGGCAAAATCCTCGTATATCTTCTCTGCACTCATTCCACCTTATCAACATCCTTCCTATAGCAAGGTGACCAAAACTGAGCACAATACTCTGTGGAAAAAAGGCACAACAATCACACACAAGAAACAAAAAGCATTACCATTACCTCCTGCCCCCCTCTGCTCAGCCTCCTAGCCTCAGCTTCTTAAACCGACGCCTCACACTGACCCTCAACACATAAGCCTCTTGGGTCAAAGCCTCTCACTTACCCTCAACACAGCACCTCACAACATAGCCTCTCTCCCATCACGACCACTCCCAATAGGCCATTCCACTACACCTTACTTTCTTGTTATTGCCTGTTCAATGAGCCAATTCTGATCACTCAACCAATTCAACGGCTGCCTTCAAAAAATTCCCACTGCTGCTCCGACACTGAAATAGACTCATTCATCCAACAGCTGCCTTTTGAAAAACTATAGGTAATAATGTTCAACTGGCAACACGACAAACTGCAGATGCTGGAATCTTGAGCAAAACACTAAGTGCGGGAGGAACTTAGTGGGTCAAGCAACATCTGGCGTGGAATGAATAGATGATGCTTTGTATCTGGACCCTTCCCTGATTGATGGAGTTAATAGCGGGGGTTGATCGCTGAAAAAGTGAGGTACAGGTGAGACAAAGCCAGCCGAGTGATAGATGGATAGAGGTGAAGGAGGCTGACTGGCAGAAGGGTGGAGTTCGTGACAAAGGCTGGAGGTGAAAAGGAGCAAGTGTATCATAGAATTAAAAAGGGTGAAATGTAACGGCAGTTGGAGGGAGATGGGTGGAAGAGGACAGGGGGAGGTGAAGGAGGAATAAAAGAAGATATGGGTGCAGGAGAGGAGCATACAGGAGGGGGTGGAAGGAGCAGGGTGCCTGGGGTGGTAGGAGATGTTGGGAGAAATGGATCTGCATTGGAGGTGAGGTGCAGGGGAAAGAAGGATAGGATGGTGGGGTGATATTACTTTTAAATTTGATCATTCAATGTTCATGTCTTTGGCTTGTAAGATACCCAGGTGGAAAAATAGCAAAGAGTAGGAGTCAACGGGTCCTTTTCAGAATGGCAGGCAGTGACTAGTGGAGTACCGCAAGGCTCAGTGCTGGGACCCCAGCTATTTACAATATATATTAATGATTTGGACGAGGGAATTGAATGCAACATCTCCAAGTTTGCGGATGACACGAAGCTGGGGGGCTGTGTTAGCTGTGAGGAGGATGCTAGGAGGCTGCAAGGTGACTTGGATAGGCTGGGTGTGTGGGCAAATGCATGGCAGATGCAGTATAATGTGGATAAATGTGAGGTTATCCACTTTGGTGGCAAAAACAGGAAAGCTGCCTATTATCTAAATGGTGGCCAATTAGGAAAAGGGGAGATGCAACGAGACCTGGGTGTCATGGTACACCAGTCATTGAATGTAGGCATGCAGGTGCAGCAGGCAGTAAAGAAAGCGAATGGTATGTTGGCATTCATAGCAAACGGATTTGAGTATAGGAGCAGGGAGGTTCTGCTGCAGTTGTACAGGGTCTTGGTGAGACCACACCTGGAGTATTGCGTACAGTTTTGGTCTCCAAATATGAGGAAGGACATTATTGCCATAGAGGGAGTGCAGAGAAGGTTCACCAGACTGATTCCTGGGATGTCAGGACTTTCTTATGAAGAAAGACTGGATAGATTCAGATTGTACTCGCTAGAATTTAGGAGATTAAAGGGGGATCTTATAGAAACTTACAAAATTCTTAAGGGGTTGGACAGGCCAGATGCAGGAAGATTGTTCCCGATGTTGGGGAAGTCCATGACAAGGGGTCACAGCTTAAGGATAGAGGGGAAATCCTTTAGAACCGAGATGAGAAGAACATTTTTCACGCAGAGAGTGGTGAATCTCTGGAACTCTCTGCCACGGAAGGTAGATGAGGCCAGTCCATTAGCTATATTTAAGAGGGAGTTAGATGTGGCCCTTGTGGCTAGAGGGGATCAGGGGGTATGGAGAGAAGGCACGTACTGGATACCAAGTTGGATGATCAGCCATGATCATATTGAATGGCGGTGCAGGCTCGAAGGGCCGAATGGCCTACTCCTGCACCTATTTTCTATGTTTCTATGTTTCTATGTTCTTCCAGTTTATGACTAACTTATGTGGGAGTGATCCAATTTAGATAAGCAAAGTTATGTTTGTAATCATTTTTGTCAATTTCAATAAAATACTACTCCTTCATACTAGATCATAGAACATAGGCCCATCTGCCCATTATAACTGTGCCGAAAACGATAAGAAGTGACATTTATCTTATCTATCTGTACACGTTCCATATTCCATCATTCCATGCATAACCATGTGCCTATATCTAAAAGCCTCTGAAAGGCCCTGTTATATTTGCTTCCACCACCACCTCTGGCACTGCGTACCAAGTACTGGATACTTTCCCAGTACATTCAGTCAGGCATTAAGTATGATAGTTAGCAAGTTATGTTGCAGCTTAATCGGATTTTGGTTAAGCCTTATTTGGAGTATTGTGCGCAGTTATGGTAGCTGCATTCCAGGAAGGAAGTTGAGGCATGAAAGGGTGTGGAAAATGCCTACCTGAATGCTGCCTGGATAGAGGGTATTAGCTACAAAGATAATCTGGACAAACTTGGATTGTTTTCTCTGGAATGTCAGTGGCTGGGGAGACATAGAAACATAGAAACATAGAAATTAGGTGCAGGAGTAGGCCATTTGGCCCTTCGAGCCTGCACCGCCATTTAATATGATCATGGCTGATCATCCAACTCAGTATCCCGTACCTGCCTTCTCTCCATACCCTCTGATCCCCTTGGCCACAAGGGCCACATCTAACTCCCTCTTAAATATAGTCAATGAACTGGCCTCAACTACCCTCTGTGGCAGAGGCTCATGACATCTGATAGAAGTATGTAAAAGGATGAGAGGCATAGACAGAATTAGCATTCAGAACCTTTTTCCCAGTAGGGAAGTCTCATAGGTTTAAAGGAGTTGTGCGGGGCAAGTTTATTTTACACACAAAGTGTGGTGGGTGCCTAGATGCGCTGTGAGAGTTGTTGGTGAAGGCAGGTATGACAGGGATATTTAAGAAGCTTTTAGATAGGCACAGGGTTATGCAGGAATGGAGACATATGGATCATGTGCAGGAGAGAACTGCGCTGTACCATTCTAAGATATGTCACTGTGACTTAAAATTAAAGTACCACAGTTGCTGTAAACCTGGAATTAAAAAAAAGGCTGTAAACTATCAACAGGGCAGGCAACACCTGCAGAAGGAGAACCAATGGTCCAGGACCCTTTATCAGAAAGACAATTGTGACTGCTATTATTATCGTTGACACCTACTTCTTACCGGTGATCTGCTTAATGGTTTAAGATTAAGATTTAAAACTGCATCTTATTTGGGTTCCTCCTTTGCTGAATATTGAAATAACAATATAATAGAAACATCTTTGCAGTTGATTATTAGATCCTCAGCTAATTGATTGCTTCATTTATGAATTGCGGATATATGTCACCTTATGAATGTTTGTGAAGTAACAACATTAATTTTGATTGAACAGACATATTGTCATCTAAAGGAGATAATTGAAAGCAGTTGATATTTTTGTGCAGGTCATAAAATGGACACATGTGTCAGCTCATGGATCAACCTTCCTTCAATGCTTTTGACATAAAAATAGCAAGAATGGACTGCACAAAGCAAAAGTCAGTCACTGCAGGAGATTTTGTTTTTATTGCAAAGCACAGGGAGAAAGAAGACAAAATTTGAGGTGCATCTTTCGTCTTTCAAGTATTCATTTTCTGCTGCTGTGTTTAGCATAAAATTATCCACCACATTGACAAGTTTCAAAGCATGCTTGGTAAATCAGCACCATAAATATGGAGTGCATGAAGGGCAAGGTAATGACAAGAACTGAGAGAACATTTCTTGCACAACAGCATTTCATTTTCTTTACAAGAAACAAATGTGGAAAGTTTTTCATTTAGCAACTTACAAAACTATTTCTGCCAATATTAAAAGAAGCATGTCTACAAGGTAGTTGATAGGAATCCTTTACAATAATTTGCTTCAGAATGGAAAACCATATGGAGGGTCACACAAAATTTCCAACAAGCAATGAGTCAATTTGCAGATGACAAAAGAAATCTTCTGTTTACAGTAAACAATAGTAATTAGATTATATTTCATCTTTTGAAAACAGAAATGGACTGACATTGAATATTCAGTCAGATTCAACCAAGATACATATGTAGTGACTCATCAGTAAATGTTGTTAAACTATTCTCCATTTTCTCATCAACACAAAAGTCACAGCACAATAGTTCATGATTATTATTATCACAAGCAAATCAGAGAAAAAGCATTGAATTATTAGCATGAAGTGATGACTGGAAGTACAGCCATGCTGCGTAAAATAATAATTCACTTCAAATATCTCCTAAGGTAATATATTGCTTTGAATTAGAAGAATATTCACAGCATTTTTCACATCATGATTCAATTAATATATTTGAGTATTTTAATTAGAAAATCATTTATACATTTTTTTATATTTTTAAAATTTTATTCAAAATGACACAGTTTTATCCTTCAAACTATTCCATTTGCATTATGTGACAGGACCATTAATTAGTCAATATTCTATTTGGGTATAGTTTAATATTGACAGCTGTAATTTATTTTACTATCATAACAGGGATTATTGTTGATTTTTCTTTATTTCACAAAAGTTGTATTGGGAAAACGACTAATATTTCTGAATATTAAAATCCCAAAATGTTGGCATGTTGAGGAAGAAACGCTAAATCTTATGCCTCAGTGCATCCTAAAACCTTACAATCGTGTTTTATTTTCTGAAGCATTTTTTTCAGTTTGATGTTTTTTATAATCTTTACTACTTTGTGAAAAATGAAATTGGTATTATTCAGAGGTTTAAACATTACATTAGTTGATAAAAAAGCATATTGGCCAGATTATGTTTGTTTCCTTCATAGTAAATTTATTGAAGCAGATGCATTTGTAAAACAAGGAATTGCTATGAATCAGTTTGGGATGAGGCTAATGCTTAGAAAAAAAATGTCAGAAACACTTGTATAGAATGTGCATTTGGACATAAATAAAAACACATTTTCAATGAGATTGTTCATGTGTAAACATAGAACATTTAATCAAAATCAACATTATTTTGTAAGTTGAAACTGACAGTTTCAATGGTTTGAAAAAGGCAATTATCCAACTGAATGTACAATTGCCTTTGCTTTGAGCATTAAAGTAACACCCCATAGATGCGAGGAAAGAAAACAATCACAGTTCCTATTCTTCTTTATGCATATCATTATGTTTTTGTATGGCCATGTATCTAATATTAGAAAATAGCACACTTACTATTTCACATTTCTTTCCCAATGTTCCCTTAATGACAACACACATCTGCCTTGTACAAAATGTCAACATTATTATTTGCTCTTTCCGTTCAGTGAACCAAATATTCTTTATACCTCTAGGTATAAAAGGCACAATTTCATAGATTACATTTATCTTGCTATAGGATCACTCTAAAAGATGTCATCAGATAATGCCTGCATTTAATTTATAACAGATGTTTAATTTAGCATTGTGCCCTCGTCTTAACAGCAAAACATTTTGTAAGGGATTCTTTAGTCTGATGCTCTTGCTTTATATAAATGCTGAAAACATAATAAATCCTGAATTCTTTGCAGATGTTCACAAAGCATGTCAAAGGCATACAAGTCATTATCAAGGTGTGGTTTTCACTTTTTCTGAACTGTGCCCATTATTTTTGGCATGTGCAAATAGATGCTAAATGGGGCGGCTGAATAAATCCAATCATCCAAAATAATTTGCATGGTTTGGGGATATGCAGCCAAATACTATGAAGAGAACACAGTTTAACACTAAAGGTTAACTTCATATTTTCAGTAAAAAAAACAAAAAAACTACGGTTATTATCAGTAAAGGAATTTCCTTTGCATTTAGTGGGGTTTTTTGTAACGTGCAATAAAAATACATATGTATATATTTGTAATTAAGGAAAACATCCATTAACAACAAGTACTTACTGTATCTACACAGAAGTACCGGGAGGAGTAGCTTTGTACCTCACTATTGAACAGAAGTGCAACAAAGATTTGAACACTCAAATAATCAATTACACCATTTTTAGTTATATTGACTGTTCAAATAGCTGATTTTGCATTGTATTTACATTACACTGTCCACTGTTTAACACTGCTTTCACCAGGAAAATGCAGGATTACATCGGATTGTTCATGTGCCAAGGGTAAGAAATCGTTCAACCAGTGGCTTCAACAGTATGGAAAAGGATGCAGTAAAACAGTGAAAAACAGCAGGTACCAGGTAAACAAAGGGTGCAACAAGTATTTATTGATTAATTGACCAATATTGAAGCTGCTACAACTTTAAGTAACTCTATGCATATTTATGAAAAGCACTGTATTCTAACAAAAGCCGTATTTTTCCAAAATTTACCAAAGCAACATCAAGTTTCATCTTACATGCCACTTTGAAGTTCATATCTTTGCTTTTTTTATATTAATTTCTCTTTAAATAAAGATATTTTGTGATTAAGCAGAATGTGTTCATATTGGATTGGTGTCTTGCTGAGAATGGTTTATCTTTAGATAACTCTCTGTCATACCACTGTGAAGGTTCTTCAATACTTTTAGTTCCCCTGAAGTATATCCTTTAAGTCAATTCAGAATATCACTTCAATCCATTCTCATGTACCCAAAGAACACAATCTCTTGAGAAAGTCCACACTGTGTTACAGTCTGGGTTCTTAGCTAGTCAAGAGTTGTAACCTGGTTTGGTAAATTCCAAAGCAAATAACATCACTAAACATTTGAGTGAACTGGGTAAACTATGCTAACCACAACAATGTGCTGTAGTCTTGATTCAGGGTGGTCATCGCCTAGATAATGCTACATTTTGCTAAAACTACAACATGCATCTACTGATGTTGTCTAGCATATCTTCATTACCAAATATGAAAAACAGAGGAGTTCTCCAACATTACTGCTTTTCCTGAGTTATCAGTTTTCAATCGGCCCAGTATAATTGTATAATGGGGTTCCTGGGCTGGTTTTGTTGTTCAACTTGTAAAAAGTACAGAATCATCAGTTTGTATAAGGATGCGATTCAGTTTGTTTCTCACACAACAGCAAAGTTTTGAACCAACAATCCAGTATTGCGGCACTTCCTCTTGCATTCAAAAAAAGTGTTCCCTGGGACAGGTAGAGTGTCGGATTTCACCCCAGAAATCTAGAGCAGCATTCTACAGCAGGTTTTCCCCAGAGTTTTGTTTGAATCTTTGACTCATGTCCTCACGAGCTGTAGCTTCACATTTTATACCATGGTTGTTTCTGTGTTTAAGTTCATGGAGCAATGCTCCTGATTAATTGCTTCAAGTGTTCCTTCTATTAGGCTCACAAATCAGGATCTTCCACTGTATTTCTTTCAGTGCCCTTAATCTTGGCATTGCTAATAATAGAGATGCTGATCAGCACTACGATTTCTCTTCATTATACAGTGAGGCCAATCATAGCATGATTTATTCTTTACTTTAGCCTGGTACAACAAAAATTGAAGTGGCTTCTTGCCAGCTCTATGAATTTTGTCAGAGTCTTGAAAATGGGAAAGAAAATGTACATTCTGTGTCCCCAAGCTTGGATACATTTGTTTTAACAATGTTTTCAAAAGACATGTAAGATGCCAGAACTAATGTCATTTAAATAGGTATTTCAGGCAGGCTTCCTGAAGCAGCAGTGATTCAGCGAATGTTGAAAGGAAAATCTCCACGAATTGTAATTCATTGCTGAAAATTCTGCACTGACCCATCATCCAAATCCAGCATTAGTTTCCAAGTTAAATATCTCACAAGACACATTGCGATCCACACTTTGGAAATTTAGAACATGCTTCAAAAACAATGAGACAGTTACATTGGATGCTTGGGATGTAGACACTTGATACTGTAATAATCTTGTGCTGTGCTCCTTTCATTACATATTCCCTCGTATTTACATTGCAAAATTTTAATATGTAAAATTCAGTGTCTGTGTGCTGGACTGCGTGCGTTCTGGGGTTGGGTGGGTTACAACATGCATGTAATTCGCTAACCAGAATGATTTTTTTTACAATTTATTGAACTGTCAGGTGGAACGTGGTCAAATGCCAGATATGGAGTCAGGAACAGCAAACATGTGCATTTCTCTTTGGTAGCCCCTATTTGGGATATCCTGCACAATATTTTAATTCTTTTTTAATTTAGGTATCTTATTTGCTGCTCTTTTTGCTTTTTGACAAAATCATACTGGGATGTTTCACAGATAAACTTCTCTCCTTGTGAGCTGAGAAACAGAAGATGGCTTGAAATCTGCCGTCTGAGTCAGCGGTATATCTTCAGGACTTCCTTCCTCGTTTTTACCATAGCTGGCTGTGTTGAAATTCTCATACGATGAAGTCAGCCTTTTGTTGAGAAGATTGCGGTTGCGGTCGCCTATAATCTGAGGAACACCGTTGGCCAGCTTCTCCTGACTCCCTCGGTCTGTAACGGGCATGAATGTGGAGAGCTTGGGTTGGTTCTTTTTCCTTCTCTCGGGTGAGGTACGCACTGGCATCCAACAGGAGTCAGAGTGGCCAAACTCGTCACATTCCCTGGTACATTTCCCTGTCAAAGCTACATCGGGCAAAGGCCTTGAATCTGTGGAGAAAAGAAGATCTTGTTAGCTGGGTTTGTCCATTAGACTGGCATCTCAGGTATTAGACAACATTTAGAAACAAGGAACTGCAGATGCTGGCATGCAAAAAAGACCACAAAGTGTTGGAGTAACTCAGAAGGTCAGGCAGCATATCTGAAGGACATGGATAGGTGACTTTTCGGATTGGGATCCTTCTTCAGACTGGTTGTGGAAGGGGGCTTGGGGGAAGAAAAGCTGAATGAGAAGAGAGGCAGGACAAAGTGTGGCAGGTAACAGGTGGATAGGTCGACACAGGCAAGAGAGGTTTTGATAGGCAAATGGTTGGAGCAAAGGCCAAAGATTAAAGAGGAAGGTGTGAGACAGGATTAAAAACATGCTAATTGTTAAGTCAGAGGAAGGAATGTAGGAGAAGGGGAGAAATAGGTGGGAGTTCATATGAGGGACAGGACTTGTGTGGGGAGGGGGGCGGACGACGACAGGGAGGAAGAGGTTACAGGATATTGAAAGGCATTGATAGAGTGGATGTGAAAAGGATATTTCCACTAGGACCAGAGATTATAGCCTCAGAATTAAACAGCACTCTTTTAGAAAGGAGGTGAGGAGGAATTTACAAAGGGTAGTTAATCTGTGGAACTCATTGTCACAGAGGGCTGTGTAGGCCAAGTCAGTGGATATATTTAAGGCAGAGATAGACAAATTCTTGATTAGAACGGGTGTCAAGGCAGGAAAATGGGATTAGGAGGCAGTGATCAGCCATGATTGAATGGCAGAGTGGACTTGATGGGTCAAATGGCCTAATTCTACTCCTATAATTTGTGAACTTGTGGGATGGGGGATACAAGACATGTACATTTTCTGTGCATTAATTTTTTATGAGTTGAACACACCCTGGAAAGGCAGAAGAGTCTCTGCTGGAATTTCATAGGAGCTTATTTACTTCTGCCATTTGGAATGTCACCTGACACATAGCAGAGTCTCAATTTGCTCTTTTCCACTGCACTTCCAGTGAAATGTGAACAGTTCCTAGTGTAATATAATTAATCACCAGGTAATTTTACTTCAGTTACATTAACAAAATAACTTTCCTAACGTTAAAATACTTGTAATATATTTCTAAAATATGTTTGTAAGTAAGGATGGCAAAGTAAAAGTTCTGTTATATCTTGATTTGGTGAAGGAGTTATTTGAAATGCCAGCTATTGTACAGTGGTAATGAGACTGAGCACAGGTTGAAACTTCCAGCTTGATATTCCTTTGTATTAAATTCAATCTGAATTCTGATCTGCAATCTGAACATAATAGACTTTGTTATAAATTGACATTTTACCAGTGAAGATAATTTGTGGTCCCTCAAGACCTAAAATTAAAACAGAAATTGTTGGAAATACTCAGCAGGTTAGAGAGAGGGAGGGGGGGGCAGAGGGGGGGGGGAGTGAGGGGGGGGGGGGGGGAGAGGGGGAGGGGGGGGGGGGGAGGGGGGGAGGGAGGGGGGGGGGGGGGGGGGGGGGGGGGGGGGGAGGGGGGGGGGGGGGGGGGGGGGGGGGGGGGGGGGGGGGGGGGGGGGGGGGGGGGGGGGGGGGGGGGGGGGGGGGGGGGGGGGGAGGGGGGGGGGGGAGTGAAGAACATAGGGGAGGGAGGGATAGAAGATTAGGTGGAGTAGGCCATTCGAGCCCTTCGAGGAGGGTTTGGAGGGCCATTCAATATGGATGAGAAGGGGAGGTGATAGAAACCTAGAAACATCAGTATCCGGCCATTCTGCCTTCCTGCACCGCCATACCCCCTGAGTAGCCCGTAAGGCCCACATCTAACTACCCCCTTAAATATAGCCACAATGGGAAAGAGAGGGAGGGGGTAGGGGGTGGAGAGAAAGAGGAGAGGGAGGAAAAGAAATACAGAATTCATATTTCTGATAACCTCTGACCTGCTGACAGTTCCAACTTGGTTTTTTGTTTATGGTTGAAATTACCACCATCGTCCCCAAAACTTTGAGGATTCATTTCTAGATACAGCATGGAAACAAGCCCATCGGCACACCGAGTCCACGCCGACCATCGGTCACCCGTGCACTAGTTCTATGCTATTCCACTGTCATATGGGACTGTCATATGCTGAGAGAATGGAGCAGCTGGGCTTGTACACTCTGGAGTTTAGAAGGATGAGAGGGTATCTCGTCTGCGGAATTCTCTGGTGCCTCCCCAGTAGGCGCAGTCGTTGGGGCGCGTTGCTGGTGGACTAGGCAGGTTCTTGGATGCTTCAGAGCGCCGAGAGCAAGATAGTTGGCTCTCAAATAATCAGCAGTTATTCGGTCAGCTGGGTTATTGGGGAGAACCTTTTTTAAAAACAACGGAGAAGGCAGTCCAGTTTTTGGACCCACCGCAGAGGACCGGGGCCTACTATGAATCCTTGCGGTTTTGGGTTTAGTTTTTTTTACGCAGGATCATTGCTATTTTTTTTTTCTTTTTTTTTTTGCCATCACACTGGCATGTCTGTGTATCAACACGCGGCACAACCATGGCTTTCCTCTGATACTGCACTTTTTATCTGCTCCCTATTGTCCTATGTATGTAAAAGATTCATTTTCTTTTTTTTCATGAGTTCTGATGTGCTGACTTATTTCCTGCATAAGGGCATTGTACCAAGAATTGTTTTTTTTTTTTGCAAGGAAATCCTACCATCCCCCCCGCTGTTTGTTGTTGATCTTTTTGGCCCAACCAAAGTGTGAATCGCCCTGGTTCTCTGACACACCCTACCTGCCTTTTGCCGATTCCAGGGGACACCCCATGTTTTCTTTGCTTTCCATTATTCTGTTATAAACTCGACTTCATCCCAGACAGCTACTGGAATGGAAACCCATTGGTTGGGGACCCTCTCTTTGTAATGGGCTTGTGGACCCTCTCACCCATAACTATTATGATTTTTTTTGTTTTTTAATTGTTTATTTTCCATGTTCTCCATGATTGGCCGTTTGTAATCGACATTATTCCCCACCTTCTACTATGTCGCTACGGGCTCTCCATCTCAAGGGCTCCGTTGACCTATTGGGTATACCCCCATCCGTGTTTCGAAGCTCTGACGGGGGACGCTCTTTTTCCGGCGACCTGTGTGGATTATATCTTCCCGGGCCAGGGGGTCAGTGACTTGCATGAGGTTTTCCCTGAAGGCATTCCACGTCGTCCACCGCGCAAGAGACAAACGGATCTAACCCTACGGTGGTTTAGGTATCGTATAGGGGGAGTTGTGTTGCCGACACGACCACAACATATAAAGTTCGTTGTTTCGATTGCGTCCCCTTTTCTCTTTTTCTCTTTTTCTTTTTATTTTTTTCTCCGTGCTTCGACTCAGCGGTATTATTTTTCCTGAACCCAAGATCTAGCGCGGTGCGGGGTGCGCCCGCCGGCGCGGGCCCCGGGCGGGTTGTTGGCGTGGCGGTGATTCCTTTTGTCGTTTCTTCCCCGGGTTTTGTTTTTTGGCCAGGGCCGCGGTCGTGTAAGCGTTGTAGGACCCAGCTTTTATTCCCTATAGCACATCTTCACCCAGAGTGCACCTGCAGGTTTAGGGGTTGGCAATTTTCATCGTCAATAACTATCTTCCCTTGCATGTCTTTAGAATTTGGGAAGACCCATCGGACAGCACCTGAAGAAAGCCAACTTTCCGCGCTTGTTGTTGTCATCCCGGCAGAGAGTCGACACGAACCTTCCGCGCACCCAACATACCAAAACTCTCCGCCATCACCTAGCCACCCTGTTACCGTCAGGCATCCTACAACTTGATTGGTCTTATGGTGTTTCTCCTTCTTTTCCTGTCTGTGAGACACAGCTACACTCTACCGCTTCTTTTTTGTAACCAATGTGTCGTCAGTAGATTGTAAAGTTTTTTGAGTTTAAAAATAGTGAATGTCACAAACGAAATGAAAATACATTTAGTGCTGTGCCAATCAGATGGCCCCTTTCTTAGTGGACTAAAAAGAACCTGGTTTATTTCATCATCGTCACTACCAACATGTGAATTTTGGCATGATATTTACATACTCTAATTTTAATAATTGTTGTGCCAGCATTATCAAAGATTTTTATCCAGTGGCCCTTGTAAGAGCTTAATGTCGTGTACTAAGAAATCGTGAATACAAATTTATGATATAGGCTTCAGCACTTTTTATCTTTTAAAATGATGCAGTCACCCAGGCTCGCTTTGACATTCACTATATTTCAATTTTTTTTTGTGCTTGTCAAAAACTGCATTGGTGGCAGAAACCTTCCCCACCTCACATCGAAATACTGTTTGTGATTTTAATGTTGGACTCACAGTTGTGCTTGTAAAGAAAAGAAAAATGAAACCCAGTATTATGGGAATTTGTGACCGAATTTGTGATTGTAAAAATTCCGATTCGGTACGACATATCAAAATTCCTTCAACTTCACCGTACAGATCTGGATTTGTCTGTTCTTTTGTACTTGGCTGTCCTTCCAGTGACTAGATAATAAGATATATCCCTGTCAGACACCATAAGTCTTTGACTGCAATTGTCTCTTTTTTCCTCTTTACCCCCTCCCCTTTTTTTCTTTTTTTTTTTTCCTATGGCTTATGTAATTTATATTCATATAAGTCGTTGTTTGGAAAAAAAGGTTACCCCATGCGCATTAAACTCAAGATGATTCAGTTTCTACTCTCACAGTGCTTTTTTCACCACGGCTATCAATTTATTCACTAGCTTCGGGATAGGGGCAGGGCGAGTGTTTTGGCAAAACAAATGGAGTTGCTGATGGTCTGCGCATCTTGGTTGCTATTATCACCAAGGGAAATATTTTATTCAGTGAAACCTATATTCAGGGCAGAACCAGCTCTTTCCCTGAACAGTTCACCGGTTGGTCTCGTTGGATTTAAAAATATAGGTTCAAATATTTTGTCTTAGCTCTGCCAAAAGAATCAATTAGGTCCATTATCACGACTTATTTGATCCCGATTTTCATAATCTAGAATGTCATGTCCTATCATTTACCACCCTTATGTTTATAGCCTGAATATCCTTCTGACTTAAAGGCATTGGCGGGTATTAATATTCAATGTTTTCTGAATGTAGGACCACTGTTTTCCCCAAGAACATAAGAAGATGAAAAAAAAGGCATAGCTTGGCTCATTTTGTGTTGTACATAATAGGTTATGTTAAAACAAAACTTTCACTCAACATCATTTTCCTGTCCCTTACCCTTATTCTTTATCTGTGTTTCACATTTTTACCATGCTAAGTTGTCCTTATAAAGTATTGTGAGAGTCGCATCTTTATTTAGGGGACTTGAAAATCTGTATTGGAATGACACCACTGTTCGCATTTGTCATTTCACACTCTCTTTGCCTTTTTCACATGGGTACAATATACTGGATTTCCCACAAGTATTATGACATCACCAATGCCTGTATTCACAAATTGGTCCACATCCAATAAATTTTTTTCAAAAGGCCATAAATCCGTGCATACTCAGATTAACGATGATCTTTTTTCCCATACCCAGGACCAATTAATGCGAATCCTTTGACAATAAAGGTTCCCCCATTACTCCCAGACAACACAATCCGCGCAACTGCCCTGATTTTTTGATAGTTAGTTCCTATTAGTTCATCCTTTTCCTCCTATGCCTAGTGCTTTTTTCTTTATGTCTATTAGTGTGGCACAATGACGGTGATGACATTCAACACTGCCATTTCCAATTCCACAACATTTTAGATTTGCGCAAAGGTTAAACTATGGTATTTTCTCCCAGCCCAGAACCAGAAATGGGATTTATTGATGATGACCGTACATTTCCAGACCATATTTTCGGTATCAACGTTCACTCCTACCAATTGCATTACCCCCCTGCAAAATCAGGTCTTTGTGCACAGTCCTAGCGTACTACATCCCCCCCACTGGTGGCACAATCAGTATTAGTTTTTTTGCATTAAACGTGTGAGACCAGACGCCCACTCCCTGTCGGACTGCAGTAATTCATGAATTTGAGGGAGACCTATAGTTATTATTATTATCCTTTCGTAAGAAGAGAATGATTTTAAAATTCATGCAGAAAGTGCTTTCCAGGATTTTACCGGACTTTTTTAGGGACTTCGAGATGTGGAATGCGTGCCCTCACCGCCCATTGAGCTCCCTTTCCTTTCGGTTTGCCAACCACTATCAAGCAAAACACCTAGCACATCATACACACCATGCCGGCCTTAACTTATTCAGCTCCCCGAAGCTAATTACACCTACTTAACAACCTGTAGTACTTTCTTGGTGTCCTCCTGTGGAGGAGGGAAACCAGCAACACCCAGAGAAAACCCAACTTGGTCTCTTAGGCTCGTTATGAATTTGTATCAAAACTCCATTTGACAGTTTGATGCAGTCACCTTTGTAGTTGGGATTTTTGACGCGTTCCGGCCGCCGCATGCCTGGTGCTTATTAGCGGCCCCACGCAATCCCCCTTCCCCTCTACCCCTATTCCCCGCCACCCTTTTTTGTCTGGCCATTGGGCTGATCTAAAATTTTATTAGATTGGATGCATGATTCCTTTAGATTCAAATAACGATCTCTTTTTATTTTTTAACATGAATAACAATTTAATATAAAATACCAATTGCAAGCGACCGTGGCAGGTGTACACTCAATTTCCAGACAGTCCCACCCATTTGGGCCCTTATCAGACTCATGGGGCAACGCGTCTATTTTAATCCCCCCCAATTTGTACTTGTTTCCACCAATGGACACAAGCTACACTTTCTTTCCGTTAGCTACAAACCCACAGCCCCACCTTCACCACGCCCCGTTAGGAGGGTGAAGCCTTTTCCCTTTTGTTCTTTATTTTCTTCCTTTTTTCTGATCCCTTACCTTAGAGAGGAAGATGGGGGACAACAAATCCCGAATGGACCAGCAGTCCATTCTGACTGCTGGCCCCTGATATTCGAGAGAAACAGATGCCTGTCTGGGCTGCAATCTTTTTGTGGACAACCTTGAGGCTAAATCCATAAGGGACACCCACCAGGTCGATCTACCTGCGGTGTTTTTGGCTTGACAGGCACTCGGACACTTCCTTTTGAGGTTGTGTGCTTTTGGGACGTTCACGAAATCCCAGGCCCCAACCACACCCAGTTGAGTTTGAGGTTGTACACATTAACTCTTCGAAGATGTGTTCTGATTGGTAGCATTTATATTTCCCCCGCGACAGTTTTGTAATACCAAACCTCTGCAAATCTTGTACCGATTGATATTAACAACCTTAGGGATCGCTAAACTCCCCCCCCTCAGTCTATTCTATCAACATTTAAAGTTAAAAAATAATCCAACCTCTCCTGAGAAAGAAATAAGGTGATACTATGTAATTTGAAAGGTTTTTTAAGACCCATGAAATGTATTTTAAAACCATGTTTTGATAACCCCCAGGGTCCGCTGCGGAAGGGGTTAATCCTAGAAGCTTCATGTGTGTTTAATATATTGGATGGGGGAAAATGGCGGCATCTTGGTGAACATCACGGAGAAAATAGCATAATCTTTATCTTGATAAATATAAATGAATTTAGTAGGGAAAAAACTAGGCATGAGATTGTCAAAATACAAGAGGTGTTCAGACTAACATTATGATATTTTGGGTGTTTGGAGATAAACAACAAGGGCTTGATGAGGACCACATGGTGAGAAGGTGTCCAATAATCTCGAAAAGGTCATCTACTCACTTCTTTTACCTCCAGATGTATGCTGCTCTGAACCTTTGTTACTATCCAGCAACCTTTTTTGTTGGGCCCCCCCCACTAAATCTCTGGGTCTTTGGTCACAACCACTGTTTTTTCTTGATACCTTAGCGAATTAGGCAGTAAGCACATTGGGGGTCAAGGGGGGAGGTTTTATGTGAATAAATGATGACATTAAATCTTTTAGTCAGACAATTAATTTCAAAGGACATAAGTTTGATTAAAGCAAATGATATTGCGACTTAGATGCGAAATTTAGCTATAGATCCGATTATAGTGGCATTTGTTTTAATAGAAAGGTGAGGACCTCCCAGAACCCAATCCTATTATAAATACTTGATACTCACACTTGAAAGAGATTTAAGATGGTGAAAAAAGACCATAATTAATTGAGCACGGCCTTATCTCTGATTTACGGAATGTGCCACCTGGGTGTGGTTTGTACATCAGTCACTGAAAGTAAGCATGCAGGTACAGCAGGCAGTGAAGAAAGCGAATGGCATGTTGGCCTTCATAACAAGAGGAGTTGGGTTTAGGAGCAAAGAGGTCCTTCTGCAGTTGTCTAGGGCCCTAGTGAGATCACACCTGGAGTATTGTGTGCAATTTTGGTTCCCTAATTTGAGGAAGGACATTTTTGCTATTGAGGGAGTGCAGCGTAGGTTTATAAGGTTAATTCCCGGGATGGCGGGGCTGTCATATGCTGAGAGAATGGAGTGGCTGCGCTTGTATACTCTGGAGTTTAGAAGGATGAGAGGAGATCTTATTGAAACATATAAGATTATTAACGGTTTGGACATGCTAGAGGCAGGAAACATGTTCCCAATGTTGGGGGAGTCCAGAACCAGGGGACACAGTTTAAGAATAAGGGGTAAGCCATTTAGAACGGAGATGAGGAAACACTTTTTCTCACAGAGAGTTGTGAGTCTGTGGAATTCTCTGCCTCAGGGCAGTGGAGGCTGGTTCTCTGGATACTTTCAAGAGAGAGCTAAATAGGGCTCTTAAAGATAGCGGGGATATGGGGAGAGGGCACGAACGGGATACTAATTGGGGATGATCAGCCATGATCACATTGAATGGCGGTGCTGGTTCGATGGGCCGAATGGCCTACTCCTGCACCTATTGTCTATTGTGTTTAGTCTATGATTAAGAGTTGATCTGATAATTTTCAAAACATGAAGTGTTGATTGGAGGGGTCAAGAATTAAATTACATGACATTCATCAAAACAATACATGGCTGAACTGAGGGGACACAATCATGTTGTGTGTAGTCAAGATCTGGGATCAGAAATTATTCATCTAATTGTTGCTTTTGAAAGGAAATAGGATAAATACTGAGAGGTAAATAAATGAAGTGCTACGCAAGAGCTGGAGAATGGAGATAGTTGAATTGTTTGTGCAGGGAGCCGCTGTGGGCTTGAAGGTCCCATGAACAGCCTCTTGTGTTGTAACGATTTGTTGAATCTAATATAAACTCTGCCCAACGCTGAACTTATGAAACTATTAAAATAGTGAAATGACATTAATATATTCTGACAGTCGTGGATGCACATTTGCTTTAATGCAGAGAGCAAATGTTTTTTCATATGTGATTTTAAATGTGCTTTATGTAACTTTATTTCATATAAAAATAAAAAGAACAGTACCAAGGAGATGAACAGTAAAAGTGTCAAATTCCCCATAGTAGATGTATTTAAAAAAATTGCAGTCTAACAGTAGATTCAGGGTATCTGGCTTTCTGTAATATGTATCATGTTTAAAATAATCATATATTTCCTTCTACTATGGGATGGAAGTAGCTAAACAGAGATAGAGGAATGCTTAAGGCCCCAGGGCCTAAAATCTTATCATTCTGAGTGGCTTTTACAATGGAGAGTTGCAATAGTACATGACATCGACAGGACAGATTTTCTGAAATAAAATCAAACACATTTGTTATATCTCGTACATCGAATGAATATCGCAGGTTTTATTTGTCAATCATGAATGGAGAACGTAAAAGGAAGATACAAATAAACAAGGTAATATACTTGAAAATTAAAAAATTTGGATGCTGAAAATAAAAACAGAAAATGTTGTAAACATTGTAAGCCATGATATAACCAGCAACTCATACTGTAAGCGTATCAGGCCACATCAGTGGAAAGAAACAGAACATTTCAGATTAAAGACTGAAAGGTGATGAAGGAGTTTCATCTGACAAAGAAGGCTTTGACCTGAAATGTTAACCCTGCTCTATTTTCTGTCGATAATGTGCTTATTATTTTGCAACAGTTACCTCCATTTGGATTAAACTGTACATCTATAGTGAGACATGACACCAAAAAGCGATTGTAATTCAGTGTTTTACTTATCCTATGTTGTGCAAAAAAGATCTTCTGAAATTAACTGCCATCCTCCCACAAAGGCTATTTTAAATACTTGGCGCAATTTTCAGAAGATAAATGCATATTATTGATTTGTCTATTAAAAGTGTCTTTATCTTAACAGCGGTTACCTAAAGGCGACACCAAAGAATACAGCAGAAATACCAATTGTGGACATCATTCTTTTGCTATTTTTTAATGTGTAGATTTATTTTGTTTAGATTCAATACCAGTCTACCACATAGACAGGGCTGTGCCCTGCTTCAACTAAACCGTTGTGAGAATTGTAAATCCCGCAACAGCCTGGCCTCAGCTGCAGTGTGCCAGATCATTTGACTAGCTGACCCTATGTTTCAGAGGATCATCTGTACTCTTGGTCTCAGGATCTCTGGCCTTTCTCTTGGGGATCGCTGATCTCCCTTCTACCGTTACTTGTTCTTCCTTGCGTACTGTTACATTTCCTCTTGTGTGTTTCTGTGAAGAAAATCTGTCACTGGCACATCTGCCAATTCTCCCCTTTGGGTGATAACATCGAAGCGAATACTATGAAATGCACACCAACCGCATCATGGGGAAGCATTCAACAGCTGATGATCACCACAACCGCTGCACAGTTGGACACATATAAAGCCATGATATAACCAGCAACTCATACTGTAAGTGATATCTCAAAGATTTCAGTCGAAACTGAGCTACAGTGAAAATCCACTGGGAATATTCACAGAGGGATTCAGTCAATTGTTACTCTTATGGGGCTGAAATGTTATCAGTATCAGTTACAGTCTGAGATTCTGACACATGGCTTTGACAATCCCCATGCTAAAAATCCCACCAGATTTTTAGTTAACTCTGAGGGACTCAATAAGTGGTTGTAGAAGTTACAGTGAAGGTTGCTCCTTACAGCTCCATTTTGTAGCCATTGAATTTCTGTGTTTGGTAATTATTCATTAGTTTCTGTTCAGGCATATGTTTACCTCTTTCTCTTGTAGAACTTGTAGATCCGATGCAAATTAAACCCAGACACGCAGCGGCAGAGCCTGAGAGCAACTCAACACTTTGCCAAAGAGGCAAGAAGTAGCTGACATTATAGATGCAGCTGAACACCAGACTGAGACAGAGAGAGAGGGCAGAGAGAGAGGAGAGAGAGAGAGAGAGAGAGAGAGAGAGAGGAGAGAGAGAGAGAGAGAGAGAGAGAGAGAGAGAGAGAGAGAGAGAGAGAGAGAGAGAGAGAGAGAGAGAGAGGAGAGGAGAGAGAGAGAGAGAGAGAGAGAGAGAGAGAGGAGAGAGAGGGAGAGAGGAGAGAGAGATGAGAGAGAGAGAGAGAGAGGGGTGCGATAGAGAGAGGGGGTGAGATAGAGCGAGAGAGAGAGAGGGAGAGAGGCGAGAGAGAGAGAGAGAGAGAGAGAGAGGGGAGAGAGAGAGAGAGAGAGAGAGAGTGAGAGAGAGAGAGATCAGAGAGAGAGGAGAGAGAGCACTTTTTGCAAAACTCTCTGGAACTCTCTGCCACAGAGGGTAGTTGAGGCCAGTTCATTGGCTATATATTTAAGAGGGAGTTAGATGTGGCCCTTGTGGCTAAGGGATCAGGGGGTATGGAGAGAAGGCAGGTACGGGATACTGAGTTGGATGATCAGCCAATTGCTCTTTGCCGTGATCATATTGAATGGCGGTGCAGGCTCGAAGGGCCGAATGCAGCCTACTCCTGCACCTAATTTCTATGTTTCTATGTTTCTAAACAAAAATACATTACTGGAACACAGAACATTACATCATCCAATAGTTCCTCAGATTTTGCACTTTTTGCAAAACTCAGCTGTAGCATTCTAATCACTCAAGTCAGTAAGTTGGTGTTTAAACTCTAACATAGAAACATAGAAACACAGAAATTAGGTGCAGGAGTAGGCCATTCGGCCCTTCGAGCCTGCACCGCCATTCAATATGATCATGGCTGATCATCCAACTCAGTATCCCGTACCTGCCTTTTCTCTCCATACCCCCTGATCCCCTTAGCCACAAGGGCCACATCTAACTCCCTCTTAAATATAGCCAATGAACTGGCCTCAACTACCCTCTGTGGCAGAGAGTTCCAGAGATTCACCACTCTCTGCGTGAAAAAAAGTTCTTCTCATCTCGGTTTTAAAGGATTTCCCCTTTATCCTTAGGCTGTGACCCCTTGTCCTGGACTTCCCCAACATCGGGAACAATCTTCCTGCATCTAGCCTGTCCAACCCCTTAAGATTTTTGTAAGTTTCTATAAGATCCCCTCTCAATCTTCTAAAATCTAGAGAGTATAACCAAGTCTATCCAGTCTTTCTTCATAAGACAGTCCTGACATCCCAGGAATCAGTCTGGTGAACCGTCTCTGCACTCCCTCTATGGCAATAATGTCCTTCCTCAGATTTGGAGACCAAAACTGTACGCAATACTCCAGGTGTGGTCTCACCAAGACCCTGTACAACTGCAGTAGAACCTCTCTGCTCCTATACTCTAAACCTCTATTTCTATCTACCTTGACAGAAATATAAATATCCCAAAACATAAATAACAAAATAGTTCTGAAAATCTAATCCACATTAACCGCTAATGGAAAATATATTAATTAGGTCTTTATTTTGTGTTGCATAGCAATAACTGCAACTTGATGTATGCAGGTTTTTGTACTCATATGAACTGTCTCCATATTTTAATTGCCTCTTGCCATGCTATCCTAATGCCCCTTCCCCTTTCAGTGTGCACCAGGTTTTGTGTTAAAGATATCCATAATCTGACTCAGTCACCCCATGTTGCAACAAGATTCACATTTTCCTTTTATAAAATCATGGCTTCTATCTGTTGCTATTTTATATTTATGACATCTTATTCTGAACTCAACCACAAATACATTGCAAAGTGGCTGGCTACATATTCTTCATGCTTGCTCTTCAAAATTTTAAAGCATTTTCTAAATACCCTGAGACTTGAGATTTTCAGTTCTGTATTAATTCTTGCTACACTCCCTCCAGTCCTTCAATATGCTTTTTGGAACACAGAAGCAAGATTTGTGCATAATACTCCTTATGTATTCCAATCACGCCTACATACGAGTTTTTGCACGCTTTTAACAGTCTTGACATATACATTGTTGTTTTTGTAATTTATGCAAATATATTTCAGGATATTTTTCTTCAGCACAGTTAATTTGTTTTTACTCCTAAGAACTAAATGACAACTTTCTCCCTATCATACATGGCCACCTTACTACATTTTTAACGCTATCTGTCATTTATCCTTTCTTTATAATGAACAGCAGAGATTTCAATACCATGTGCACCATTACGTCCCACTTACTGATGGTGTTGGAAACGTACTTTTATTTCTACCGAAGATAGACACAAAATGCTGGAGTAACGCAGTGGGACAGGCAGCATCTCTCGATGGAACAAATAGGTGACGTTTCAGGTTGAGACCTATATTCAGACTGAAGGGTCTCGACCCGAAACGTAACCCATTCCTTCTATCCAGAGATGCTGCCTGTCCAGCTGAGTTACTCAAGCATTTTGTGTCTATCTTCGGTTTAAACCAGCATCTGCTATTCCTTCCAACAACATTTAATTACTACCTTAATTAGAGCCATTATTCAATCCATTCCACTATTTTTTTTTATGCCCCATTTGTCCTAACCTTTACATGACTCTCCAATGTAACACCGACTAACTATACAGAATGTTTTGTCTTTATCTATCATAAAGTCAGTGATCAGATACATTTGATCTTGCACGTTCTCTGTAGCTGTAACATTATATTCTTCCCTTTCTTTGTTTTTCTCGATTATACTGCTTGATGTACTCATCTACAGAAAGATTTGCCTGATTAGTATGCAAGTCTGCCTTTTCCCATGTTGTAGAAGTTAGATTGGCCTTCCTGAGGGTGAACCCACGGAAAGCAACTGGCCCAGATCGAATCTTTGGTTGCATCCTAAGGAACTGTGCAGACCAACTAGTGGGAGTGTTCACGGACATCTTTCATCTCTCCTTACTCTGTTCTGAGGTGCCCACCTGCTTCAAGAAGACCACCATTATCCTGGTGCCAAAGAAAAGCATGATCTCATGCCTTAATGACCACATTCCAGTGGCCTTGACATCCACCACCATGAAGTGTTTCAAGCGGCTGGTTACGGCACACATTAAATCCAACCTACCAAGCAGCCTTTGTCTACTGCAATTTGCCTATTGCCCCAACAGGTCCCCAGCTGATGCCATCTCCCTGGCCCTACACTCATTCTTGGAACATCCAGATAAGAGAGACACCTACATCCGACTCCTATTCGTCGACGACAGCTCTGCTGTCAATACCATTATTCCAACCAAGCTCATCTGCAAACTTTGGAGTCAGCATTCCTCTCTGCAAATGGATCCTCGAATTCCTGACCAACAAACCAGAATCGGTGAGGAGAGGTGACAAATCATCCTCTAATCCTCAACATTGATGCCCACAGGATGTGTTCTCAGCTCATTACTATACATTTTATACAGTCATGACTGTGCAGCCAATTACCAATCCAATTCAATTTACAAGTTTGCAGACACCACCATAATGGGCTGGATATCAAATAATGACGAGATGAGTACAGGAAGGAGATTGAGAACCTTGTAACATGGTGACAAGACACCAACCTCTTCCTCAAGATAGGCACACAATACTGGAGTAACTCAGCGGGACAGGCAGCATCTCTGGATAGAATGAATCTTCTGGCCACCTTCCTCAATGTCAGCAAGACAAAGGAGATTGTGATTGACTTCAGGAAGCAAAACAGTACACACACTCAGGTACATTAACAGTATCAAAATGGAGAAGTCGGAAGCTTCAAGTTCATAGGAATAAATATCACCAGTAATTTGTCCTGGACCAGTCACATCGAAGCTATGGCCAAGAATGCACACCAATGCCTCTAATTCCTTAGAATGTTTAGAAAGTTTGGAATGTCTCCACCAACCCTCACCAACTTCTACAGATGCATCATATAAATAATTCTATTGGGAAATATCATAGTTTGGGAACAGCTTCATCCAAGACAGCAAGAAATTGCAGATAGTTGTGGATATAGCCCAGACCATCACACACCCCAAATTATCATCCGTGGAATCCCTGTACACTTCACATTGCCTTGGCAAGGCCACCAGCATAATCAAGGACGAATTTCACTTTGGCCACTCCCTCTTCTCCTCTCTCCCATCAGGCGAGAGGTATGGAAGTTTAAAACCAGACACCTCCAGATACAGGAACAGTTTCTTCCCAGCTGCTATCTGAACCGAACTGAACCAGCGACTGAAACATCCACTCACCAGCTGGATTGGTGACCTCCAGTTTACCTCATTGGAGACCTTTGAACTATCTTTCTAGATAAATCGGACTTTATCCTGCACTAAATATTGTACCCTTTGTCTGTGAACTCTGGATGGCTTGATTGTAATTCTGTCTTTTGTTTGGCTGGATAGCACCCAACGATAGCTTTTCACTGTACCTCGATTCAGGTCTCTATAAATTATACCAAACTTAAATTAAAAATAAAGTATTTCACTGTATCTCATTACACATATCAATAATATAACAAAGGTAATCTTTTTTTTAAATACATATTGTTCTAATAATACTCTTCGCATCTCACTGTTGTGTTATTTAACTATTTTACTTATTCTAAGCAGTTTTTTCGCCTGAATGAGTTTAATCTTCCTGTTTGTATAAATAAATTAAATATATTCTCCGCTGAAATATATGGATAACAATAAATGTACCCTAACCAGGTGAAAACGCATATTTCTGTCTGACTTCTTACTTTCAGTAATCCTCCTGCTAAAATGTTTCTCTGTTATTTCCTCTATGTTAGCCTCTTCAGTGTAAACTGGGTATGGTTTTTTATTCCGTACTCTCCACTAATTCAGTTTCACATTCTATTAGTTCAAATTGGAGCAAGAAATGATGATGAATTTTAATTGTCCTTTTATTGTTATTATTCTTCCCAGCTTTGTCATTTTTCCCCATCGATTTACCTCTAATAACTCAATTTACCTCCAATTGGTGCAATACAGAATGATGAATTTAATTATTCTCTTATCGTTCCAACATTTTCCTAATATTCTTTGAAAAATATGTTGTGCTATTCTTTATTATCCATATCCTTTCTATTTCATTTGTCATCTTCTCTCCTTATTCATGTACTCCGAGCAGATATATGAGTTTTAATTTTAATTACAGTGCTTTGTTCTTGACTTTTTTTATATTCTAGTGGAATGTGTCTTCTTTTGATCCAACCTTTAAATATTGCTTATTATTATTCCCAGCTTTGTCAACTTTCCTGCACTGCTGTCAGCCTTACAATCCACATTAGTCTTTTTCTTAAATCTCCCTCCTCCTCTCTCTCATGCAAATACATTATTATTTGTTCTCATTTAATATTCCTTTATTTTTTTTTAATTTAGCTTAACACTGCATACTTTCTTATGGGTTGATGTGGTGTATAAGGATTCTTAGGACAATTTCCAAGATTCCATTTGGCTTGCTCTGCTTGTACATAAGAAATAGGAACAGGAGTAGGCAGTGTGACCACTCAAGTGTCCTGCACCAATCGAGATTATTGCTGAACTAACACGGCCTCAGTTCCACATCACTCTTTGTTCCGCAGACAGACTCCTCAACAGACTAGGGTATGCTGGAGTGCAACTACTATTGACATGAATCAATTGTTGTAGATTCTGGCTCTAACTCCCAAGATTGAAAGCATCGCTATTGTCAAGTAGCCAGTCAGCGGCTATGAGGGTACTTTGTATGGAGCTCCATCAACTTGACCTGCCTGCTGGCACTTAGGGCAACTAAGAAATTCACGTGAAAAATAAAATCCAGCTTTCAAAGAAGTGACTCGGAGGTTGTAATCAGTCATAAAATTCCGTTACCATCCCTCTCAAGTACACGCAATAATGGTGGTATCCTGGACAAGTCTGGAGAATAATGAGCCAAAACTGCACTAGCATTAGTCCCTGCTACTGAACTTTTTCAGAAATGAAACCGTTGAATCTAATGGTGTTCCAAGGAACACAAAAATCTGCTCTGCACCCAATTATAATTTTGAGCCAAACATAAGACCATAGAATCATTAGAACACAACATGTTTCATATTGAGCATTACCCACCAGCATTTCTCAGCTCTTTCTCCAGCACCTCACAACTTTTTGTTCTGGCTAGTTAAAACTGCTTCTACCATCCTTCCAGGCATTGCATTCCAGATCACAGCCACTTCTTGCTCAGAAAAAATGTTTTTATCTGGCCCTTGGTTCTAGCGCCAATCACTTTAATCCATGCCCTTCATTTCTTCATTTTTTGCAAAGAGCAACAGCTTCTCTTTATCACACATCAAGCAATGCACAAGGCAGACTTTGATATACAAGGAGATTTGCAGGATACTTGTATTCCAAAAGGCGACCATTGCAATACAATTATTTAACTGGTCAGCTTAAGATTTTTATGGTTTTGTTTACTTTACCTTTAAACTTTTCGATATCAAATAGTATTCTTTCGTGTAGAATGCTAAATATGATCTATACCCCAGCCACTGCCAATATTGATTTATAAATATAACAGGAAGATGTCCTTTCATTAAGATGACAAATGTCAGCTCTGGAAAATTGATTTTCCCACTTCTTGAACCTAGCATCAACCATTTCCATAATGTAGGTTAAATGTACAAATTCCGCATGGCTCTAAAAATACATAATTGCCTTGAAATCCAGTCATGTTTTATTAAATTGAGATGCAAAATCAATTGCAGAAAGCCAACAAGAATATTACACCACATATCGGAACACTGATTGCACTCTTCCATGTATGTTAGTCTGTGCATGAAGGGCAATGGCAGTGCTACAAAGATGCAGATTGTTGTTGAAAATACTTGTGTTGTCACAACTGCTATATCAAATCATGGATGCAAGATGAAGAAATAGTTAGATCGTGAAATGGAACGCAAGCTCGGAAAGAGGAAGCAGGCCACGTGCAACTTAAATATGATACAATATAATTGCTTAATTGGGGAATTGGTTGTGAAAGACATGGGTGAGATCAATCACATGCAACAACTGATCAGGTTGCAGATCTGAGATTGTTCAAACAATATCTTGTTTTTGGAGTGGTCCTAGAATCTCTCTCTTTCTCTCTCTCTCTCTCTCTCTCTCTCTCTCTCTCTGTCCCTTTTCTGTCAGAAGGATCTTGGTGAAATGTGCTAGCAGGGTAGCCAGTCAGAAACATCCTTATGGCTGCAACATGGATACTCCTGCTGTGGGATGCAAAACATTCTGTCCTGCCAACTCTCGCAGATAAGTCATGCAGTTTGTGATACAGGTCCACCACAGATTTTCCGACAACTGGTGGTTCAGCACCTCCTTTAACCTGGCGCCTAGGTGTGGTGAAGCGGCCAATCTAAACCTCATTTGGACTTCTGCGCCAATCGGGACCTCTGCGGCAGAGGCTCTGTTAGTTTGGCCCAGCCAGAACAGGAAGATTAGTTCCATAGCTGATTTATGTGGCTGGTTGGCAGATTGAATTTGCCCCCCAGTCCGAGCTGGCTGATTCATTCACATAGACAACTTCCGAGGCCAACTTTGCAGGTCGGTATCTTGGTCCTCCAACAAAACGAATAATCCAGCAAGACTCTGGAACTCAGGGTACCAGAAAATCACTGGTGGATCTGTATAATCAAGATTAATTAATGAGCTTTGCACTCTGATGTAGAGATCTATGACTTTGGTGACAGTTATTCTTATATGTCCAGCAAACCTCAGCGCAGAGTTATTGAAGTGATATGTGTAAACAGATTTGTTTCAGCATTCGTTACCGCAGATCAGCCTAGGCCTAAACTTTCCCACCTCGAGCAGTCGATCCAGTAAGGAATCATGTCTTTAAAGAGCTCCAGCCAGAACAGCCAGTCATTTAGTATAGACAGCCATGCAAAGGATTCCAAATTGTACCACTTGCAACTGAAACTTGGCACGGAAAGCATACTCCAACAGCACTGGAGCAATCTGCATAGCACCAGAATACGCGTGTTCTTAACCAAATTTCAATTTTCAGTCCTTAATTCAATTACATGAGGATAAACATAGACTTTGGTTAAGTTCATCCATTTTCTATATCAAGCTGATGAGTGCCTCCAGCAATGTGTTTGTTTTTGCTCCACATTAGGCTCTCCAATTGAGTCACACCCTCCAGCAAACTCTCACGCCCTCACGCTCATCAGACATTCTCACGCTTAGTGGTGAGAAATTTTGTGATCAACGAAAATTTCGAAATTCGGATAAACTGCATGGTCCGCTGGTGTTGGAGAGCCGGGACTGCGGGAGGGATGGGAGCAGAACCAGCGGCGGGAACAGATGCAGGGAGCTGGGACTGGTGAGTTTGCGGCGCTGTCGAGTGTTTGCACGGCTAGCGAGTCGCTCGCTGCAGCTCTGGCCATGGAGCACTCCGGACAGTGCGAGTGGCCCGGGCCGTCGGAGGCATCGGAAGCTCCGCTGCCACGAGAGTCTCTGTGTCGAAGGGACAGACTCTCAAAGGGTGGTGGAGAGAGAGAGAGAGAGGGGAAGGAGACAGGGAGACAGTGGGGAGAGAGAGAGGGGGTGAGAGGGGAGACAGGGAAGAGACAGGGGGTGTGAATGGAGAGAGAGAAGAGGGAGAGGGGGAGAGAGAGGGGGGAGAGGGGGGGAAGAGAGAGAGGGAAGAGAGAGAGGGGTGAGAGGGAAGAAAGAGGGAAGAGAGAGGGGGTGGAGAGGGAGGAGAGAATGGAGAGAGAGAGAGGGGGAAGAGAGAGGGGGAAGAGAGGGCGCGAGAGGAGAGAGAGGGAGAGAGAGAGAGAGAGAGAGAGAGAGAGAGAGAGGGAGTGAGAGAGAGAGAGAGAGAGATAGAGCGAGGGAGGGAGATAGAGAGAGGAACAGAGAGTGGGGAGAGTGAGAGAGAGTGAGGGAGATGGGGGGAGAGAGGGAGAGAGAGAGAGAGAGAGAGAGAGAGCAGAAGAGAGAGAGAGGAGAGAGAGAGAGAGAGAGAGGCAGAGAGAGAGAGAGAGGAGAGAGAGAGGGAGAAAGAGAGAGAGAGAGATGGGGAGTTCCAGTCCCAGAGAGAGATTCTGAGGAGAGAGAGGGGAGAGAGAGTTCTCAAGTGTCAAAGAGAGAGAGAGATAGAGAGAGAGAGAGGGAGAGAGGGGAGAGAGAGAGGGGGAGAGTGAGGTGGGAAAGAGAGAGGGGAGAGAGAGAGGGAGAGAGAGGGGAGAGAGGGGAGAGAGGGGAAGAGAGGAGAGAGAGGGGAGGGGAGCGAGAGGGGGCAGAGAGAGTTAGGGGAAAGGGGAGAGAGTTAGGGGAAATAGAAGGGAGAGAGAGGGGAGAGGGGGCGAGAGAGAGGGGGTGAGTGAGGTGGGAGGGAGAGGGGGAAGAGAAAGAGAGGGAGACAGAGAGGGGGGAGAGAGAGGGGAGAGAGAGGGAGAGAGAGAGGGGAGAGAGAGGAAGAGAGGAGAGAGAGGGGGAGAGAGTGAGAGGGGTGAGACAGGGGAGAGAGGAGAGAGAGAGAGGGGGAGAGAGAGGGAGGTTGCGAGGAGAGAGAGCGGAAGAGGGGGAGAGAGAGAGGGGGATGAGAGTGAGGTGGGAGGGAGAGAGAGAGGGGAGAGAAAGAGGGGGGAGAGGGAGAGGGGGATAGAGAGGCAGGGCTGCCAACTCCCATGCATTGAGTGTGAGAATCACGCATTTCACCAAATTCTCACGCTGATCACAAATTTCTCTCGCTCTGTTGTGAGAAATTCTGTGATCAATGGAAATTTCAAAACTCATATCAACTGCATGGGCCGCGGGAGGTTGGAAGCAGAAGCAGCGGCGGGGACAGATGTGGACGGGGAGCGGGGCTGGTGAGTGTTTGCCAGGCTGGCGAGTCGCCCACTGCATCTCCGGCCATGGAGCAGCCTCAGTGCAAGAGTCCCGGACCGTCGGAGGCGTCGAAGCGTTGCGCCGCTGCCGTGAGAGTCTCTGTGCCGAATTCGCCCAGGTGACCGGCATGGATCAGGCTGTGGCTCGGTGCATCCTGGAGGACAACCAGTGGCTGCTGGAAGTAAGTACCAAACACTGGGTAGATACTGTGGAAGATAGTGGACTTCAAATGGGGGTGGTTGGTGAAAGCATCCTGCTTGCCTGCTAGATTTTCACTTCCTGTAACTGCAGGTAAAATGTTCCCGATGTTGAGGGTGTTCAGAACCATGGGTCACAGTTTAAGAATAAGGGGAGGGGGCCAGTTAGGACTGAGATGAGAACAAACTTTCTTCACGCAGAGAGTTGTGAACCTGTGGAATTCTCTGCCACAGAATGCAGTGCAGGCCAATTCACTGGATGTTTTCAAGAGAGAGTTACATTTAGTTCTTGGGGCTAACGACATCAAGGGATATGGGGAATAAACAAGAAAGAGGTACTGATTTTACATGAATAGCCATGATCATATTGAATGGCAGTGCTGGCTCGAAAGGCCGATGGCCAATTCCTGCACCTATTTTCTATGTTTCTATGCTTGAGTATATGGCAATAAAACTCCATCACTTGATTTTGAAGCATTCATGCATGGTGGAGGTATAATTTAGTCATAGTGTGATACAGTGTGAAAACAGGCCCTTCGGTGCAACTTGCCCAAACACGCCAACATGTCCCAGCTACGCCACATGCTTTTGGTCCATGACTCCAAACCTGCCCTATCCATGTATCAGTCTAACTTTTTCTTAAATGTTGGGATGGTCCCTGCCTCAACTACCTCCTCTGACAGCTTGTTCCATACACCCATCACCCTTTGTGTGGATAAAGTTACCCCTTAAAAAGTTACCTCTTAAAAATACTTCATACAAAAAACATTGAAATCATACTTCTACAGTGCACTAAAACATGATTTTAATACATCAAATTTCAAAAGGTTCCTACCCTGGGAGGGGGGACACCGTTCTTCCACAGCCTTTCCCCACTCGGTCCCTCACCGGGTACCCCCAAGGCCAGTGATCAGTGATCGCACAGCCTCCCCCTTTTCAAAAACGCTCCAATCCAATTTAAAGCTTATATATTGCATTCAAGTGCAAGTTAAAAGACTCGCTACAGTATGCACCATATTGCACAATTTCAAGCTGAAAAATGCAAATGTTCCGTACCAATGGGAGAGGGACACCCCCCCCTTCCCTGAATAGCCATTATGCTTTGAAGGACAAATACAAAAATATTGAATACAATATTTAACAGAAACATCAATGGTCATTAGTAAGAATCAGTTCAATTGTAGAGACAAGAGATTAGAAGGGCAGATTACTGGTGTGCTAAGGATGTACTGCAGTTTTGGATCAGTGCACTGATTTTCACATGGTAACAACAACATTATTTTTAAATTGTTTTATTTTTGCATTCCCTTGGAATATACACAATGCTATGGTAAGTCCAGTTCCAGTCAGATTCCGATGTTTTACACTAAGTTCTGCATCAACTAGATTTTCTGATCTCTATTTAAATCACATTCTGATGCTACACAAAAATCCTTGATGCTACACAAAAATAAAAGTCAAAATTCAATGCAATCATGGTCACTGCATGTTTTTTTTAGAAACAAATGATTTTTTTTAAAGATTGGGTATGAAATATTATAGGCTCATCAAAATGTATAATCAACTAAACAAATGTTTTTGTTTGTATCGATTGAAACAGATTGTAGCATATCACTTGCACATTATTGCAACATAAGGTGTTTCATGTTCTCTGCATCCAAATGAATAAATAGCAAGATAAATTATTATTTTCTATAGTATATCAGAGAATAAATTGCAAAAAAATTGTGGCAATGAAGAGCTTTGGGATGCCACGGGATTTTGAAAGGTACCACACAAATTTATGTCCTTTTATTAGGAAAACAGTCCATGTTCACCCTGACTGACTGGTCTTGGGGAGCCCTAGAACAGGCCTATAGGCTTAAAGTAATGTTTCTTTTTCTTCTGATTCAAGATATAGGCTCCTAACTGGGGTACATTCAGGTACATGATAAACTGAATTTACAAATCCAGATTGCACCTGATCGGCTGTCAGGGTCAGTGTAACAAAGGTGTATTCAACCAAAACCTACTTGTGTAAGAGGATTTCATAGTGTTTATGTAAACTGCTGTGACACTATTTAGACTCCCATATGCTGACTATTGATTTGCATGCTGATCATGGTGCAACCATGGGACAATAGCGTGGTAGCACAGCGGTAAAGTTACTACCTTACTGCGCTAGAAACTCGGGTTCAATCTTGACTACGGGTGCTGTCTGTACAGATTTTGAACGTTCTCCTCGTGACCTTAATGGGTTTTCTCTGCAAGCTCCGGTTTCCTCCCACACTCCAAAGAAGTACAGGTTTGTAGGCTAATTGGCCTGGTCAAAATGTAAATTTCCCTTGTGTGTTTAGGTTAGGGTTAGTGTGCGGGGATCGCTGGTCGGCGTGGACTCGGTGGGCGGAAGGGCCTGTTCCCACGCTGTATCTCTAAACTAAACTAAACTAAACTAATCCAAGTTTATTGTACTGTTTTGATTGAATCACTATAAATGCTCTTTAATCTAACATTTCCCTTTGCAATTAAATTGTTTGGTATCTTCATCCTTGAGAACCTTAATGCAGTGTTTACAAAAATGCAGTCTCATCTGATTGAAACCTTAAGTTTTTTATGGAACTGGTTGAAGGCTATAGAAGCTGCACGACAAATTGTGAAGCAGTGGGTAGATGGGTGGGTGTGTGGATTAATCTAAATACATTAGTTTTCAAATGCAAGAATAAATTATCAGGCTGGTAAAAGGTTGCTTGTGGGAGAGAGAGCAGTAACATGGCCAGCAAAAACAAGTCAATTTTAAATGTGCAAATATACGGGTTAGAGTACAAAACGAATATAGACTGAGGTTTAGTTTTTACTTTAGTTATTATTATCACAATGCTTCACAAGTAAAATGAACAATGCAGTTGTATCATCCTTCTCAATAAAATTATTGATTTTTTTTTAGATTTTTGTCAAAACCACGTGCAACTTGAACATTAGAATGTATCCTGAATGCAGATGTGCCATATTGCTACATTGCTACCGCTTGCACATTTTACTTACTACAATCTTTCCAACACTTTATCATCTTCTGTAACTTTTCCCTTGTAGACTACCCGCTGAGATACCGATCACGTTCTGAATTTTCAGTCAGCACTAGTAAGGTGTCGTTGGATTCAGGAGGTGGAACAAATCGGGTAAAAATGAACCAACTGCTGTTTTCTTCTTTGTTGATTTCAATAGCCAAATTACTGTTTCACAATGCGTCAAATTTGACATTTTCAAGATCCTCAAATAATAAATATATTGATTATTAAATGTGAAGTAGGTTGCTGTCATTTTGTGGAGGATACATAAATATGGAGCTTGCATTTACAGTCAACTATGCTTGACTCGGATTTCACATTCCTGGGGCAAGTATAATAAATGATGAGTTAACACATTATTCTTAACCTACATTATCCAACAGCATGTTCTAATGTTTCAGGAAATGATGAATCATTTATTGGTGGTATAATGTTCATCTTATCATATAAAGCAGATGCATTTTGAAACGTTCCACTCTTTTTTCCAAGCCCTTTGAGATTATAACCCAATATTTCTGTGATTTTCTAGATTTTCATATGTTCAAATCTATAGAAAATGACTTTAATAAACAGTTGCCAACCATGCAAAAAGACCATCAAGGACCATTGGAGATACGAAAGATTACAGGTGCTGGAATACTGAGCAAAACAAATGGTCATAAATTGTTCTTGACTGTTACAATGATATGTTATTCAATGTTGTTCAGGCTGTTGAACACACACTGAGTTGAATCTAGGAGTAGGTTACACAAAAAAGCTGGAGAAACTCAGCGGGTGCAGCAGCATCCATGGAGCGAAGGAAATTTCAACGATTTTTCGGGCCGATATGTTCCTTCTATCAGACTGATCGGGGGCAGTTGCCAACCATGCAAAAAGACAGAAAGGGAAAATTGGAGAGTAGCCCGAAGGCAGGGGGGCTGGGAGGAGAGCAAGCAGGGGGGCTGATAAAGGGTTCTTGACAACAAGGACTAACAAAATTGGGAGAATTCGATGTTCATGCCCCCGGTGTGCACACACTCCCAATCTAGGAGTATTTTGCAGCTTAAACTTTTGTTGAAAAAAACTCGAAGAAAATAAAACAGTTTTTCTCAAAGTATGAAAATTTAAGTTCTAGATAGCTTTTAAAAATGGAACCAATCACGTGAATTAACCTATGATGATGGCACTAATTCAGTCAAAACAAAACTGTGTTCATTTATGTCATTGCACTACACAGTAGAGGCTCGATATGGTAAATAAAAATATATAATGTTTATGAAAGTATGCTATCTATTTAATTTGTGGAATAAACTAACTACAGATATTCTAACTCTTCATGTATTTTCCAATTGCATTGTACACATGGTATTATACAGGTTAAAAGCAAGGAATGTCCATATATACACGCATACATTCCAAATAGCCAATAAAGGTATAACATCAACTAATAAAATGATAATAGTAAATCAAATAAGAAAAAAAGGGTCTACTGGTCTGCTGATGAGCTCAAGAGCTCACACCCTTGTAATGGACTGTTCAAACTACTTCCCTCCGGCAGATGTTACAAGGCCTTCTACGCCCAAATCTCCAGACTCAGGAACAGCTTAATTCCCAGATCTATAGCGACTCTGAACCGGTCCTGCTGAGTGCCCAACCCCCCCCAGACTGTCTCCCTTGGATGGTCATGTCGCACAGACACATCTGCACTTTAGTCTGTTTGAACTGTTTTAACTATTTTACTGTTCCTTTACAAACCATGTTCTTGGGGTATCTAAATCTAAATTTTATGAGTTATTTATGTTATGACATTGGATGGAAGCTGCATACCGAATCTCATTGCGTTTATGTGCAATGACAATATAAGATATTATTATTATTATTATTATTATTATTATTATTATTATTATTATTATTATTATTATAATAATAGTTTGCAAATGAGTCTGGAAGCCTGTGACCATTTGTTTTAACTTCAGCCACATGCCGAGATTAGTCTATGTATGAAAGAACAAATTATTGGATAAAAAGCACAGGGAAATTTGGAATATAATGACAGTTCTCAAGCAAAAACTGCAGGAACAAGGCTAAGTAGCTGCATAGATTCATGCTGGTCACATTGGAAGTCCTTGTGTATATAATTAGGTGTGAGTAAAATTTCAGTTAAAAGACAAAACACATGGAGATGATAAATTAAATGATAGAAATTGTTGATGGTAAAAAGAACATTGCTACACAGGAAATGAAGCTGTATGGCACCAGACATAGATCAAAATGAATTGGTTGCAAAATGATTATATATTTTTTTTAAAGCTGTTTGGTCAAGTAGTACAAAAGTGTTCGGATTATTTTAATCATAAATTGTGAAGAGCTACAAATTTGGTAACAGAATTCAAAGTCAGGTGAGGCTGCTGGCTTTTTGACAAACCAGTCTCAATATTGTAACTTCAACATTTTTAGTTTAGAGATACAGCGTGGAAACAGGCCCATTAGGTCCGCACCGACCAGCGATCCCCGTATATTAATACTATCTTATACCCACTAGGGACGTTTTTTTACATTTACCAAGCCAATTAACCTACAAACCTGTACGTCTTTGGAGTGTGGAAGGAAACCGAAGATCTCGAAGAAAACACATGCAGGTCACGGGGAGAACGTACTAACTCCGTACAGACAGCACCCGTAGTCGGGATCGAACCCGGGTCTCCGCTGCTGCATTCGCTGTAGGGTAGCAACTCTACCGTTGCGCAAATCCACTTTTTAGATCAAGTCGTGCATGACAGGTTTATCATTTATTAGCCTTTTATTAAACTACAGAATGATGGCACATTTCCACAATGGGTTTGACATCTGATGAGCTATTAATGCATTGAAGACCACAAATATGATTGAGTTTAGTTCAGCAAACCTTGAGGGAAGAGTGGAGGAAAAGCATTTAAGTCAGAACCACAATTATGATGGACAGAATTCAAATGTACTACATTTTATGTGCAAAACAACATCTAATAAATATTGCATTTATATACAGGCTATAGGAGTGACAGAAATATGTGGCAAAAAGATGCATCGTATGTGAAAATGGGAGATAAAATCCGAAGTTTACAAGTAAGACACTCAACTCCAACATGAGATAAACAAGGGAGCTGCTCGGAATGCTGTTGCACATTGCTAACACATGCAGTACAAACTCTGGGCCTTTTTGGCTTAGCTCTGATTTGTATGACCATCTTTAGACTTTGACACTCAAAGTTAGTGGATTTTCACCAGCCACATGGTATAAGGGCTCCATTGTGGCGCAGCAGTAAAGTTGATGTATGAAACTGCAAGAGATCCGGGTCCGATCCTAACTATGGGTGCTGTCTGTACAGAGTTTGCGCATGCACCCTCTGAGTAGGTTTTCTCCGAGTGCTCCTGTTTCCCCCACACTCCAAGGTTTCTAGGTTAATTGGCTTCAGTAAAATTGTAAATTGTCCCTAGGGTGTGTAGGTTAGTGTTAGTTTTACTGCAGGTTTGAAAATCAGAAACGTAACCCTGGTACCCCCTCCCCCCCTCCCCAACCAACACAGCCAGACACCAGTCTACAAAGAGTGGATCCTGCACCCTCTCCTTCCCATTCACCACTTCACATCTACTTAAGGCAAGACTCCAGTATGAAAAAAGGCACAACAGAGGATGTACTTCCTGCAGCAGCTGAGGAAGCAAAATCTGCCACAGGCAATGATGGTCCAATTCTATACAACCATCGTATAGTCTGTCCTCACCTTCTCCATTATGGTTTGGTTTGGCTCAGCCACCAAGCACCACACCTGGAGGCTGCAGCGAATCGTCCGATCAGCAGAGAAGATTATTGGCAGCAACCTTCCTTCCATTGATGAACTGTACACTGCAAGGGCCAGGAAGTGAGCGGGCAAGATCATCTCTGACCCCTCTCACCCTGGCCACAAACACTTTGAATTACTTCCCTCTGGAAGGTGACTCCGGACTGTCAAAGCTGCCACAGCCAGACATAAAAACAGTTTTTATCCACGAGTCGTTGCTCTACTCCACAGCCAAAAATCTGTAGCCTCCCTTTGATCTGGTATTTTGTTGGTTCACATGCTTGAGCAATGGTGTTTTATCATTAATGTTTTATTATTATTAATGTTCAGTGTTTTCTGAGTCATTCGTAACTATCACTGTATGTCATGTTGTTATGTGGGTGGTGCAACAAGGCAAATTCCTTGCATGTGAACACTTGGCCAATAAACTTACTTACTTACTTACTTCTTACTTAGTGTATGGGGATCGCTGGTCTGCGCAGACTTGGTGGGCCAAATGGTATGTTTCTGTGTTGTATCTCTAAACTAAACACATTACTGACAAACACAGCTTTGGATACTGGAAGAGACACAGAAATTATTTCTGAAGGGGCTGTCCCACTGCGACCTAATCCGCGAGTTCAGAAGAGTGTCTTCGACCCTCAATCTCGAGCCCACTCGCCTGGATCGACCGTCAGCGATGAAACCATGAGCTGGATCGAACGACTGCACACACACACACACACACAAACACATCGCAAGGCCAAGGAAAGCGGGGGAGCGCTGTCTGAAATTCACACCCGCGATGAACAGGAATGTAAAAGATGGCTGCCACAGTTATGATAAGTCCTTTTTTAGAGAGCGCGGATGGGGTGGGGGGGGGGGGGGGGGGGGGGGGGGGGGGGGGGGGGGAGAAGGAGTGGAGACACTTTTAAGAAGTCAGACAATGTTTAATAAAGTTTAGCGGGCATTTAACCTACCGGTCAATTTTCCTTGGTCCTGAAAACTCAAATGAGCCAATCAGCAAAGGAGATTGCCTACGGCTGCCCTCGACTGCCTGTAACTACATCGCGACCCCACTCCACTGCACTACGAGTTTAAAAGAACCATGCCGACCAATTTTCACTTGCGGAAACATTTTCAACATGCTGAAAAAATTTCCGCGACCTAGCTGAGGCCGCGAGTACGCGGGAACTTCCCTTGAGCATGAAGGAGAGTTCCAGTGTCCTCATAGGACCTCCTAGGACCACGTGTCGACCATGCTGCGAGTTTGAGTCGAAGGCAAACTCTTCTAAACTCGCAGATTAGGTCGCCGCAGTGAGATAGCCCCTTGAACCTCTGTATGCAATCTTGAATAATTTAATCAATACAATCGGTTTGCGTGGTATTGGTGTGGTAGGGATAAGGTCAGGAAAATGCTGTGATGTTTAGCTGCAATGAAGAGGTAATGTAAGGGACTGTAGGGGATTAATAGAGCTGCTCCAGGACAACAGACAGAAAGGGGTTGTCCCTTCTTCTATAGCAGGCACAGATTGCACCCTCATAATGACTAGGTCGAGATTAGAATAGGTCACTGGGAACCTTGACACCCATTCTGTCGAGTAAATGTTCAGCATTCTAAAAGTCTGATGAGATGAAAAATCATTCATTGTAAAATCATAGCAAAAAGCCACTAGAAATCAATCAGCACCGATCTAAAAGCCGTTGATGGTCTCCTTAATGGTACTGGCGGTGGCTATTCTGGTCCTGAATGCATAAGTAGCTCTTTGGGTTTAAAGAGAGGGTACTAGCAGGAGTGTTGCATTCTAATCCGTAAACACTGAATGGTTACATAGAATATCATTTCTGATTTTGGCTAATGTAGTTTAAAGCTTTTAAAATGGGTGAACATGACTGAGAAGTAACTGAAATTCAAACATCTTCATCAAAACTTGTACATCAAGTTGTTTATGAACAAATGCAAGACATAACAATGTTATCTGTGCCTAAATGGCAGCAGCATATGTGATTAAAATGACTCCCACTCAGAAAAGGCTTGCCGAGACTATTTTTCACAGTGCATTTCTATAAAACAACATCATCGTCAGCTTTATTGTTAACATGTGTTAATTACAAAACTCACTTAGCCACATAATTACTGTATCTCAAGTAAAAGTACTCATTATATTGTGCTGCAGATGGGTTTCCCGACCTAATTGTTATGAATGACAAAACGCTCAGGTAATATTCATTAGTTGTTTGATATAGGGAGATTCAAATGTTTAATTGGTAACAACACATTATTGATTGAGGCCGAGGTCAGTGATAAAACAGGAAAGATAGTTTTGGCAACTTTATTTTTGTGACATTAATTTTGTTTCAACATTTTACTGAGTGAGATTTGCTCAATTTGGGTAGTTTAGATTTCCTTGGCTTTACCAGTGCTTTAAGGACCAAACCAGAATCTCTCGATTCCAGTTTGTTTGGTTGGGTCATAGTCTTCATCAGACTTCATCAGAGTAACCAGATTTCTCACCATAACATTGTTCAACAGTACATCCCAGAGCCGGAGTAATGTTACTCTGAAACCCACAAAGGTTTTATTTTGATTTACCAATGCTTTTATGGCAATCAGAAATCACCCATCCCCCACCTCTGTTTGTATCCATCTGATAACATACCAAATGAACCCTTCTTGAGAATCAAAGATAGACACAAAAAGCTGGAATTACTCAGCAGGACAGGCAGCATCACTGGAGAGAAGGAATGGGTGGTGTTTCGGGTCAAGACCGTTCTTCAGACACTGTGCACAATTAAAGGATAACTAGGCTCATGACAGATGCACGAGAGATGCATTATGGAGCACTGCATCATTAAACCCAAACAGATTTAAATACCCCACTAGATTCAGAGCAGTCTTTGATGGTGTTGAGGCTGCACTAGCTGTGGAAAGTATATCAGTTATCGTGATCAATATATCGTGATTTATAATGGATTGCTGGTAAGGAAATCTCATATTTTTTTCTAACATACAAAGCCTTGCAATTCTAAACTTTCTTCACTCAATAAAATACCAGCTGTAACAAAACATCGATAATCCAGATACTCTAGGGCCTGTCCCACTTTCACGACCAAATTCATGACCTTTTTTGCTCGTGGACATTTTTCATCATGCTAGAAAAACACCCTGACCTACTTGATGCCACGAGTACCTACGACTACCATCACGTCCTGCTACTACCAACCTATGACCTCCTACGACCTCGTGACGACCATGCTGCGAGTATGAGTCAAGGGCAAACTCAGCAGAGGTCGTGTATTCGGTCGTGAAAGTGGGACAGGCCCTTAAGCGCTTGAAAGTAGGCACATGGGTGTGTGTGGCATGAATCAAAATTGGCTGCCAATATTTGATCTTCATCAAACAAGGTCAATTCCTTTGGGAGGGGCATTGTACAAACAGACATGGCACTGATCAAAAATGCAGCCTCACTCACTTCTCTTCAATAGTGATGGAAAAAATCACATGAATTGCTATTGGAAAATGGACCATGAGGCAAAACCCAGCATGTCAGTACTTCCAGGCAAGCTGAGGATGCAAATATAAATTACAGATACTATCACACGCCTTACTTCAACAGTGAAACAACAAATGGAATATAACAAGCAGAAAGAGTGACATCCTATTCAAGGTTCTACTGCTCAAGGCTAATATCAACTTAAAAGGCTCCATGTATTGTATATTGCGTATGGACTGAAAGTCCATGCCTTGTCTGATGCAATCTTTCTACAGCCATGTTGAGAACATTAGAAAGGTGTAGGATATTAGGTTCAAGCCAAGTCAATTCAGTCTGCGATCACTGAGGCACAGTAGATGCCACAACATCCTTCTGTCATGAGAGAAGCTGAATTTGACCTTGAGGTTAAGCAAGTTAATAAGCATTAGACAATAGGTGCAGGAGTTGGCCATTCTGCCCTTCAAGCCAGCATCGCCATTCAATGTGATCATGATCGTTCCTGCCTTCTCCCCATATCCCCTGACTCCGCTATTTTTAAGAGCCCTGTCTAGCTCTCTCTTGAAAGCATCCAGAGAACCTGCCTCCCCGCCCTCTGAGGCAGAGAATTCCACATACTCACCACTCTCTGTGAGAAAAAGTGTTTCCTTATCTCCGTTCTAAATAGATTACTCCTTATTCTTAAACTGTGGCCCCTGTTTCTGGACTCCCCCAACATCGGGAACATGTTTCCTGCCTCCAGCGTGTCCAAACCCTTAACAATCTTATATGTTTCAATGAGATACCCTCTCATCCTTCTATACTTAGTACAAGCCCAGCTGCTCCATTCTCTCAGCATATGACAGTCCCGCCATCCCGGGAATTAACCTTGTAAACCTACGCTGCACTCCCTCAATAGCAAGAATGTCCTTCCTCAAATTTTGGGACCAAAACTGCAATTGTTAGCAAACCTTTGAGTACTGTGACATTAGGAAAGATGTCCTCCCCAGATAAGGATGGTATTTTAGTTTTCAAAGAACTTATCCAATACATATCAGGTCTTATCCCTATTAGTTTAGTTTAGAGATACAGGGTGGTAACCTGCATGTCTTTGAAACGTCTGAATGATTCCATCAGATTAGACCTTGGCAACCCTACTTTGGAATGGGCTGTACTGATATCTAGAATATCATATACCAGGCATTTAATTTACCAGATATTCCTATATGCTCAATCTCCTGCAACTACATGGAATTTGAAGTGGATATGGCCTTGCTGGAGGAAAAGTTGACCTGGGATTTATATTTTGAAGAAAAGGGAAGAACACTTTTGTAGATTGGCTATAGCATGTTAGCCAATTAGAGTGCTTAGTAATTATAACTCCACCTAATTATAACATTCATAGTGTAAGGACCCGCCCACTGACTGCCAGTAGCCGTAGCAGTGTGAACGTGTAATGACCTGCTTACAAGATTATGACCTGAATAATAAAGATGCTTGTGTTTCAACCTGTGTGAGTTTGAGCTCTTTACAACTGTGTTCCAGAACTAGTGTTCAGCTGTGAGCCACCAACTTCTAAAGTAGGTATAGAATCATCTAATGCAATATTGACAGACGCAGAGGAGGGAGAATAATTTAGATCCCTCGGGTGAGCCCTGTGAGGTGGTAGGGTCTTCTGCAATGTGTAGAAAACATGTTGGTGACATGGTGTCGGTGACATGAAAATATGTTCTGTAACAATGAAGATTTGGGCTGTCAACTACTTCAAATTTAGTTTGACTTGATAAAGTAATCAAAAACAAAATGGCATTCATAAACCTGAAAAGTAATAAAAAATTAATATTTTAAAATATAATCTTAAATATTAAGAAAATAGATAATACAAAATCTTAAAACAAGTGAAAACACTAAAACATTTTATGCCATCCAAACACTTGTAAAATATCCAAATTTACTAATATTTCCGTTAGTCAATCACAGATATTCTCCTGTGCTGAAATGAATGTAAAATACTTCCTGTGCCAAGTACAACCTGATAGAGGACATATGAGTGGATTCAATACAAATAAGTAGTGGGGAATTACTGCAATATTTACAATATTCATTTGGAATTGTGTGAGAAATACAGTTTTTTGCTGACAGTTCAAAACTCAACGTTTGCTGACAGTTTAACCCAACTTCAGGATTTTAAAATTGCATGGGAAAATGCAAGCAGGTGTGAGGTGGGGTAGAGAGAGTAGGAATGCCAATATTTCTGTTCAAAATCTGGATTTACAACTTTCTGTTTCTCTTCTCAAAACTTGACAGTGATGAGGTGACCCTCTGGCCTTTGGGACTGGTTAATGCACACCCAGTCGTGCAAGGTTTGTTATTGAAAATGCCTCCCTGCTGCACTATAAAATCCATTAGTTTTAACTGTCAGGTTGCATGTAGCTGCATTCTACTCCTAAGCTGGAAAGTGGTTACCCCCGAATGCACACTTAAGAAAGATTATATTTTGCAGTTTAGTGAAAGATTTTTATGATGTGCGCTGAAAAATAATGCAATTGCCATTGATATTATTAAGTGATATTAATCCTCTTCTGGGCTGAGAATGTAATGCACTCTGATGTTTCTTTCACTTTACTCAGATATTTCTGTGGATGAAAAGTAGAAGGCAGAGTGGAGCTGACAGTAGTGCTGATTCAGCCACTAGTTGGAAGAACATAAAGCACCACTCTCTTACAAAACCTAATAACCACAAATAACTGGCAGATGTGAAAGTGTGGTGAAAAACACACTGCAGTGTTTCTATATTCAGCTGCACTTGGTCATCACTCAGTCTATATTATCAGGTTTTAGTATTTATTACTATGCTTTCAAGGTTTATTATTGCAGACCACACTGTCATTGGAGAAAAGGAAAATGCTGACATTATTCACAGGGGTATTTAAGGAAGTAAGTAAGTAAGTAAGTACATTTATTGGCCAGTATTCACAAACAAGGAATTTGCCTTGGTGCTCCGCCCACAAGTAACAACATGACATACAGTGACAGTTACGAATGACTCAGAAAACACTAAACATTAATAATAATAAAACATCAATGATAAAACGCCATTGATCAAGCATGCGAACCAACAAAATACCAGATCAAAGGGAGGCTACAGATTTTGGCTGTTCAGTGGAGCAACTACTCGTGGATAAAAACTGTTTTTATGTCTGGCTGTGGCAGCTTTGACAGTCCGGAGTCGCCTTCCAGAGGGAAGTAATTCAAAGCGTTTGTGGCCAGGGTGAGAGGGGTCAGAGATGATCTTGCCCGCTCGCTTCCTGGCCCTTGCAGTGTACAGTTCATCAATGGAGGGAAGATTGTAGCCAATAACCTTCTCTGCTGATCGGACAATTCGCTGCAGCCTCCAGGTGTCGTGCTTGGTGGCTGAGCCAAACCAGACGATGATGGAGAAGGCGAGAACAGACTCTATGATGGCCATGTAGAATTGGACCATCATTGCCTGTGGCAGATTGTGTTTCCTCAGCTGCTACAGGAAGTACATCCTCTGTTGTGCCTTTTTGACTGTGGAGTCGATGGTAGCCCCCCACTTAAGGTCCTTGGAGATGATGGTTCCCAGGAACTTAAAATACTCCACAGATGTGACTGTGGTGTTGTTGATGGTGAGTGGGGTGAGGGGAGCTCTCCTAAGGTCTACAATTAATTCCACTGTCTTAAGAGCATTGAGCTCTAGGTTGTTGCGACGGCACCAGGATGCCATTTAATACAAAAATATTAAAACTGTATAAATAAATGTGCACAAACAGTTTTCTGCAACAACTGTGCTGTACATTACAATTTATACTGTACATATTACAACACTACACAACGCGACTCATTAGTTGTTTTGAAATATCCCTCTATGAAGAATGAAACAACCAACACCAATACAATCTCTTCCTTATTTTGAGGATGTTTTCATTTCTGGATTTGAAGTTTAAATCACTTTACTTCCTCTATCTTGCAGACCATAAATCAATCATAAAAGTTTGACATACCTGTGCACAATACCCAAATCAATTTGACTGGTGTTTCAAATTGTCACAGATCTAAAATTAATTCAGAGCATCAGCCAAATCATTATTAAAAATGAGTATATAAAGCAACCGATCAAGAAGAGTCCTTTTACTTTTGATGACCGATTTTAAATTAATCTCTATCTTCCACCACAACCTCAGAAAACACAAAAGTCTTTCTTGGTCAAAAATAAGTTTTACAAACATATACCAATGTGAATCTGATTCCTATAATTGATGTAAAATTGATTATTATTTAAAGATTTCTCTAAGATGCCCAATAGATCTGTACAAATTAGAGCAGCTACCATTTACCATTTACTAAAGATTTTGACATAACAATCATCTGCTGCATTTTAAAAAGGATGTGTGGTTTACTTATTTATAATGGCTGTCAGTACACAATTTTTAATTTCTAGTGGTCCTTCTGACAAACACATGGAGTGCAGTCAGCTTACTGAATATTGCCTGCACACTGTAAAATCAGTGTGTATTTGCCACTCTTATAATTGAACCGATTTTTCTGACCCTCATGATCATTACAGCTAGAATTCTTATAACCATCCACTGTTACGGAAAAGCAAACTGTCATATGGTCAAATAATTATTTAGTTAATACATGCTTATTAAAATCTATACATTTCTCCATCAACAAATTAATTACCTAAACTGCTACCTAGTAACATCAAACATCGAAGTCTGCAGAACCTTAGCAGTTTGAGGTCCATTGCTCCATTGCATTTATAATTCACTGCTAATATAAAAATAAATCCTGAGATTCTCCATGAAGGGAAACAAAACTATGAATGTTAAGTAGAAGGGGCGTATTAAAATATTGGAGGTGAGTTTTATAGAACTGCAGAAGTTGAAGGAGCAGAGCAGCAATTGAGTGAATTGAGGCATAGAGACAGATTACAGGGAGACAGGCCCTCTGGCCCACTGAAGTGAAGAGAAGCAACACCCATGTGGGATCTGGTCTCAGATAAAGCAAAGTGCATCCAGACCAGAGAGTCACAGCTTGCTACATAATTCTTTGCTGCGTCCAACAGATAGTCAGGACAGTCAGATATAAATTGCTAAAATTCACTGAGTTCCCTTTGGATCATTAGTTTTAAATTGGCAAGAACCAGCCCAATTAAAGCAAGAGGTATGTTAGAGCAGTGAGGTTATATTTGAAAATGTAATGGTAAATTTTTTTTAAATATTACTATACACACAACTTTGATAACTGCACCAGAATTTCCACATGGTTATTGAAAGTAATATTGTAGAAACACACGTTCCTTGTACTCACAGAGATGTTCTTGCATATTTATATAAAATTATATTACAATGTCTTAGTGTTTTCTGTATTGAAGGAAGATTCTATCAGCAACTGCATAATGTAAATTGCAACCCACTTTTAGAGGGACAAGGTGACTTTCTTATCGAGTAACATCCTCGTAAATGGCAGGAACTAGAAACTATGTGCCAAAAACAAGGGTGAAATATTTGTAACATGTTCAGGAGAGTAGAGGATTTTAGTCTGGGATTCCTAAAATCACAGAAACAGTCCACAGCCAATGGAATATACTCCATGGAATATCAAGAATGTGTCTGACAGCATTAGATGCAGCAAATGCTATGTGACCAGACACCATCCACCACAATTACAATATTGGCACTAACTTGACAATGTGAAGGTGCCCTGTACACAAAAAAACAGTGTGAATCTAATCTGGCTAATTATTGCTTAATTAGTCAACTCTCACTCGTCAGTAAGATGATCTAATGGAAGATGCTATTGACAAGTGTTATCAAGTGGCCCTCAATCACCAAAACATGCTCACTCGTGTCCTGGTTTGCATTTCACCAGGAACACTCATGTGCCACACTCACCAAAACCTTGATCCAAATATTGATCAAAGAGCTGAGTTCCAGAGGTAAAATGACTGTCCCCAAGTGAGCATCTGACTGGGCATGGCATCAAAGAGCCCAAATAAAATTGAAATCAATTGGCATCAAATGTTATTAGAAATGGGAATAGTGCCGGAGGATTGGCGTACTGCGCATGTTGTTGCATTGTTTAAAAAGGGGTCCAAGAGTAAACCTAGCAATTATAGACCTGTTAGTTTGACGTCAGTGGTGGGCAAATTAATGGAAAGGATACTTAGAGATAATATATATAAGCATCTGGATAAACAGGGTCTGATTAGGAACAGTCAGCATGGATTTGTGCCTGGAAGGTCATGTATGACTAATCTTCTTGAATTTTTTGAAGAGGTTACTCGGGAAATTGAAGAGGGTAAAGCAGTGGATGTTGTATATATGGACTTCAGTAAGGCCTTTGACAAGGTTCCACATGAATGGTTGGTTAAGAAGGTTCAATGGTTGGGTATTAATGGTGGAGTAGCAAGATGGATTCAACAGTGGCTGAATGGGAGATGCCAGAGAGTAATGGTGGATGGTTGTTTGTCAGGTTGGAGGCCAGTGACTAGTGGGGTGCCACAGGGATCTGTGTTGGGTCCACTGTTGTTTGTCATGTACATCAATGATCTGGATGATGGTGTGGTAAATTGGATTAGTAAGTATGCAGATGATACTAAGCTAGGAAGGGTTGTGGATAATGAAGCAGATTTTCAAAGTCTACAGAGAGATTTATGCCAGTTGGAAGAGTGGACTGAAAGATGGCAGATGGAGTTTAATGCTGATAAGTGTGTGGTGCTACATTTTGGCAGGACAAATCAAAATAGGACGTACATGGTAAATGGTAGGGAATTGAAGAATGCAGATGAACAGAGGGATCTGGGAATAACTGTGCACAGTTCCCTGAAAGTGGAATCTCATGTAGATAGGGTGGTAAAGAAAGCTTTTGGTGTGCTGGCCTTTATAAATCAGAGCATTGAGTATAGAAGTTGGGATGTAATGTTAGAATTGTACAAGGCATTGGTGAGGCCAATTCTGGAGTATGGGGTACAATTTTGGTCGCCTAATTATAGGAAGGATGTCAACAAAATAGAGAGAGTACAGAGGAGATTTACTAGAATGTTGCCTGGGTTTCAGCAACTAAGTCACAGAGAAAGGTTGAACAAGTTAGGGCTTTATTCTCTGGAGCGCAGAAGGTTAAGGGGGGACTTGATAGAGGTCTTTAAAATGATGAGAGGGATAGACAGAGTTGACGTGGACAAGCTTTTCCCACTGAGAGGAGGGAAGATGCAAACAAGGGGACATGACTTGAGAATTAAGGGACAGAAGTTTAGGGGTAACATGAGGGGGAACTTCTTTACTCAGAGATTGGTGGCTGTGTGGAATGAGCTTCCAGTGAAGGTGGTGGAGGCAGGTTAGTTTTTATCATTTAAAAATAAATTGGATAGTTATATGGACGAGAAAGGAATGGAGGGTTATGGTCTGAGTGCAGGTATATGGGACTAGGGGAGAATACGTGTTCGGCACGGACTAGAAGGGTCGAGATGGCCTGTTTCCGTGCTGTAATTGCTATATGATTATATGGTTAATTGGCTAATGGTAGCTATCTAACTTGCACAAAAATAAATAGTTGTGATTGCTGGTGGTCAATAGATTCATCCCCCGAAGATCACTGCAGAAGATCATCAGGTCCGTGTCCCAATCCTTTTCAGCTGCTTTATCCATGACCTTTTAGTTTTATTTATTTTAGTTTATTATTGTCACGTGAACAGAAGTACAGTGACAAGCTTTTGTTTGCATGCCATCCAGTCAAAGAAAAGACTTTTCATGAATACAATCAAGCCGTCCACAGTGCACAGATAAAGGTTAAAAGGTACAACATTCCATCATGTCATAAATCGGTATGGTCCTTGATGATTTCACAATGTTCAATTCCATATGCAACTTCGCAGCTAATGAAACAGTCCGCGTCTGCATGCAGAAAGACCTGATAACATACAGGATTGGGTTATCATGTTATAAAGTTATTCAGCACAGAAACAGGCTCATTCAATCCAACTCATCCATGCCTACCAAATTGTCTATCTGAGCTAGTCCAACAGTATTTTCCTCTAAACTATTTTGATCAATGTACCTGCACAAAATGTATTTTAAATGTTGTAACTGTATACTGTATACAGCTCCCATACAGCTTATACTCTGGCAGTTGGTTCCATATACCTATCACCCTGCTCTTCAGTTTATTTTTAAATATTTTCCAACTCAACTTAAGTCCACTCCTTCTAGTTTTGGATTATCCTATCTAATGAAAACGACTGTAACTATCCACCTTATTTATACCCATTATGAGTTTATGCTACTCTACCATCATGAAGCACAAAGACAGCAGGTTACATATTAAACCACTGCCTACTTGTTCCCTTGTACATCACGCACCATCCTAATATGGAAGCATTTCAGCTTTTCTTGTATGTCACTGAGTCTATATCCTGGAACTCTCTATCGAACAGCATTGTACCATCGTTAGAGGGACTATTGCTGTAAAAGAAGATGTGACACCAACACCTTCTCAAGTGCAACTGAAGATGGCTGTAAATGATGGCCTTGCCTGTGATTCCCTTATTCTGAAAATGGATTGCAAGTGTAAACTATTCTTTTTGATACAGCAGCAATAGGCTTCACATATTTATGAATAAATTATACAACATTTCTAAAAAAACGTTAGGCCTTTAGGTCTAAATCAGTTGAACTAGAATAGATCATTCAATTTATATATGTTCTTTTAATGATTATTTGAACATACTGGCCTTTTTCAATAATTAAACAACATCTAAATCTTTTTTGATCTGCTCTTTTTAAAAGCCAATTATAATTTATTAACTTAAAAGATAACGGCAAGTCTTCATACTGCGACTAATGTAAGATATTTTCCAGTGACAAGAAAAATACATGAGCAAGATTCTTTATCAAAGACTACGATTGTCAGCAAAAGAAAAAATAGCAAGCAATCTTCTTGTAGAAATCCTACGCAGCCTTAGATGTAAAGTACCTGCCCGTTGATTGACCTTTTCTCTTACGTATTAGCAAATCAATTGAAAAGTTAACAGTTCACGTGGAAGGCCATGGGTAACTAATTCACCTCCCATAAAGGTGAAGAGTTGTGTCTGATACCAGCAATATGCTGGCGGAAGTTTAGCAGGTCTATCTTCCTGTGAGCTATACAGAATCAGTCCAGCACTGCTCTCAATGTCAATCAATACCTGAATGAATTTGAAGTCAACAATGGTTAATAAGAGTTTTGCTCTATTTTTGATGCATCTTGCATTATCAACCCTTCTCAGGCATAAGTTTTATAAATTAGAGAAATGGCTCAGATCTCTGAAAATTGCAGTGTCTTTCTTTTTTACTCTACAATAATCCAAATAGTGTTACATCTAGTTGTGTAAGGCAATATTTTTAAACAGCATTAGGCAAGGATACAAGACCAGATTACAAAAAAGACTATGCCATCAATTTTACATGGAAACTTTTTATCTGTAAACATGTCCTTAGCTACATAATGCCTTTAGTATCGATATTAAGCATTTTAAAAGCTTAATAACATAGAGTAGGATAAGGTTTATGTATAAGACAGTTATGATAACTCCTTCTCAGATATTTTGCAGAGCAAATTGAAATTTGTAATATTTTGATTAAAGCCTGCATTACATTTCAAATTTAGGATTAATGCAGTGGGGATTGGCTTTTGATAGTTCAGTAATGAAATGCGACTGATTTAAGGCAATGGCTAGAGATAACAAATGTAACCCTTATTATTGACCTTAGCATAGAATCTAATGCAAAAATAGAATTTAAAACAACCTTTGGTAAAAGGAATTTAAATTTCTATTTACTGCTACTGCAGGGACCTTTGGGACATAGTTCCTGAAACCAGATATTATTTTTTGAACCTGTATATATTTCCAATGTACAATTTTAGCCAAAATATTATTTTAGTATCTCTCAGCTGAAGAATCTGTAAAATGATTAAACCATTACATTTTGAATGTAATTTGCAGCCTTTAAATTACAACCTTTCTATTTCAAGCACCACAAGTATTTTCTGTGGTTATATTTCAGATTGATTATTATTTGAGGTGATGGTACTTTGAAGTTTTGTGGGACCTTGTTACAAAAAATTTGGGGCTGAAAATACAGTATTCTATCAACCATTTGGTAGTATTAGCAATTATTTTGAATTCCATAAGAGAATGCACAATCATGAAGCCAATTTTTTTTCTCTCCTCTGCCTGTTTTTTTTATGTCTTGTTCCTTCCCTATAAGCATAGGAGTCTACTTGAGTTAAGAAACATTTCAGAAGTTGGTGCCCAACTGTAATCTGAGCCATTTCTTATGATATATTGAGTTGAGTGACTCAAAGATTACAATGATTCCTCAACCAACCAATTGTTTTTAAAGACATATATCTGAAAATAAATATTAATGAAAAACATATGATTTGTCACAAATATTTTCACGTAGAGGTAGGGTTGCCAACTTTCTCACTCCCAAATAAGGGACAAAAGGTCAAAATAAAGGACAAATTCCCGATGGCAATTCGTTGACTGACTTGGCCGTGGCTGGGTGAATGATGAGTTGACCCAGGTGCAGGACTGCACACAAAGCCCAGCTGGCAGGGCCAGTTGAGGAGTTTTGGCCCGGGTTACATCGCGCGCAAAGTCCGGCACCCCGTCTAACTCATGAACTGATGATCAGCCATGAGAAGGAGGGATGGTGATATCAGCGGTAAGCGAACGTCCAAAGGTCGGACAGCTGTTCGGGCTGCCGACCGACAGGGCCATGGGCGAGGCACAACTGCCGCACTCTATGGGCTGCATCGGGACAGGTGCAGTGGGGCTGGTGCGGCACTCTAACCCGACAGTCCCCTCGACCCGAGTTGTAGCAGTCAAATACGGGCGGTCCCGTATGGGATAAACCAATTTTGCCCAATATACGGGATGTCCCGGCTAATATGGCACAGTTGGCAACCCTATGTGGAGCGGAGAAAAAAGAATGATTGGTTTAGCTTTTGTTTAGTTTATTATTATCACATGTACCGAGGTACTGTGAAAGGCTTTTGTTTGTGTGCCATCCAGGCAAAAGAAAGACTATACATGAATACGATTAAGCCATCCACAGTGCACTGATAAAGGATAAAGAGTACAACATTTAGTGCAAGAGATAACATTGAGGTCCAATAATTCAAATTAAAGATAGTTCAAAGGCCTCCAATGAGGTAGATTGGATATCAGGACCACAATGATGAGTGGCTGATGAGTGGACCATTCAATTGCCTGATAACTGTTGGGAAGAAACTGTTCCTGAATCTGGAGGTGTGCGTTTTCAAACGACTGTATCTCTTGCCTGATAGGAGAGGGGAGAAGAGGGAGCGACCTTTGTGAGACTAGTCCTTGATTATGATGGTGATCTTTCTGAGGCAGTGTGAAGTGTGGATGGAGTTAATGGAATGGAAACTGGTTTGTGTGAATGCTTGGGATAAATCCACACCCCTCTGTAATTACTTGAAAATTGCAATTCAATGGAAAATGTAAATAAAACATCATATATTTTTCATAAGTTGATAATTAGTTACCATTACACAATAATAATCGTGCAGTTTGCAAAGTAAGTTTCGGGAGTTACATATTGCTATTTATAGTAAATTCAAAGTGCCACTGCTACTAAGTTACCAAACCGGCTTCTAACTTGAGCAGCTGTTTGCAGAGCAGTAAAACAACTACTTATTTGCTGAGACAAATACTATTTAATGCAAAAAGGCAATTACTGTGTGTAAATGAAAATTATTATTTTTTGCATCTGGTACTCAAGCAATAGTTGAAATTTATGCCAGTTAATGATCCACTAACCCAACGTAAGTAGTTTAAAATAACTCTTGCAAGTCGCCTACGCTCCTTCCTGTTTTGAGTGTGATAGCACCATGAAATATGGTTCCGCAATGAAACTTCAAAGGGAAAGAGTTTATGTTGTTATTCATTTAGGACTTCACGTATTAATGTATGATTAGACTATCCAGAATTCTGTGTATAAATAGTTGCCAATCTCAGATCGTCTTGTTGGGAGAAATGCCAGCTGGAGATGAAATTTTAACTCATTGGGTGGGAAGAGAATCAGTGAGTTTAATCCTTCTTCATATCCTTTAGCAGTTTTATAGTCAGCAGTCTAAAAACTGTTTTTTCCACTCAATAGCAGGGGTGAAAAAGACATAGGTTGAGTTTGATTTGGGGATAGCACAAAATAGGTTATATTGGTTTACCACCATTATGCATTGCCTCTGGCTGCCTCATCTACAGTAAAAATTAGCACCAACACCAAACCCACCCGCCGCAACCTAAATTTTGTCGGGCTCTGCCCCTGAGCGCATCACTTAAATGTCATTTGGCATCTGTTATTGCTGTAAGCCATGGTTGCATGTAATTAACATGCACTACTTGCTAACTTCAGCTGCAAATTATTCTGTAAATGTGTGATTGTGGTATATACAGTGATGTGCTCTATCGCAAGCCAAGGAATTTAAAACTCACTGTATATTCACTTAATTTTTCTCATAATTCTTTTAAACGCTTGGATAATTTCAGTCTAATCACCTCACTTCCCGAGATTCTCCAGTTTCTTGATGTCTGACTCCAGGTGCTTTGTTGTCTAACATGTACATAGTTTTTACTGCAATATTCTCCCTCCCAGCCCAGTGAGACATCTTCATACAGTAGCTTGTTTAATATTGCAAAATCCTGTTTTTTATGTACATGGGAAAGAAGGTGATAATGTCATTCTTGCAGTTATCTATGACCAGCACCAGTACAGCAGTCTGATTTATCGGATTGCACCGGTAACAATAAAAAGGTACCACATAGCCTTGCTGACACACTAATGTACAATTCTTCTTAAATGGTACATTGAAATAATCTCTCTGTCATATTTCTTTTCAGAGTTTAAACCAAGTAATCCCTCACACTTCAATATCGATGACGTGATCAGCCTTCAATGGGAAGTTCATAAGCTCATAGGTTCTAAGAGCAAAATTAGGCCATTTGACCTATTGAATCTCCTCCACCATTCAATTATGGGTGATCTATCTTTCCTTCTCAACCCCAAAGGAGAATGTCTTCTCCCCAGAACTCCTGATAACCCTACTAATCAATAATCTGTCAATCTCCGCCTTAAAAATATCCATTGACTTGGCTTCCACAGCTGACTGTGGCAATGAATTTCACAGATTCACCACCCTCTGACTAAATAAATTGCTCCTCATCTCCTTTTTATAGATATGTCCTTTTATTGTGAGCCTATGACCTCCTGGACTCTCCCACTAGTGGAAACACCCTCTTCCCATTCACTATATCCATCCTCTCCACATTCACTCTTTCCATATAGGTTCTATATTTGCATGATGTCTGATTGCATTCTAGCATAAAATAAAATAGTGCACCTGTAGATTGTGCAGGTGAGGCAGTAGTTCCTCAATTTAAATTTAGAGGTCACATCCACATATGGGAAGATAATTTTTAACAATGGAGGTCCTGGCGTGGGGGACCGACTGGCATGAGGGGAGAGGAGAAGAACAATGGACAATGGGGACCCGTGGGGAACTGCTGGGGGTGGGGGGGGGGGGGGGGGGGGGGAGGGGGACAAGGGGGGACAAAAGGGGGACACGGCTTGTTTTGTAACTTTGTCAGTGCCGTAGGTGGCTGCTATTTGTATACATTGAGTATGCTGGTAAAGAATCGCACTGTGCTTAGTCACATGTAACAATAAAGTATTCCTATTCCTATTCCATTCTTCCCAGCTCTCACTTACGCAGGGTACACAAAATCCCTGAGCAAAACAAAGCTATTGCTTTATTAAATGCATTACTAAAGCAGAATTCTGTGCAAAGGAGCTGGAAAATTCAGTCAGATAAGAAAAATATATAATTTACAGCTAATCAGCTCCATGGTCAATGCCCTTCAAAAAATCTCTCATCGACATGGCCTGTCAAAAATTGTCTGATTTCCTGAAATAGTAATGACCATATTCCTCCACTCATCTTTAATGCTTCAGACACTTTGGAGATTGCTTCCTGCCAGTACTGGTATTGCTCATTAAAGCATTTTCCAGTTGTCATCATATGCTATTTGTCTTATACTGATGCTGCACTATGGTACAAGCACCTACACACTACCCAGCGTAGCATAGATAAAGGGCGAGTTCAGTTTCATGAAGATACTCATTAGCTATAGTAACATAAGTGCCACGCCAAGCTCAAATGAGGTATACACAGGTGTTATCATGAAGCTCTTGGTAACCCTGAGTCAGGGTTGATTGCCATATATGTGGAGATAGTTGTTCAATTTTTGTAGGACAATCCCAAGCCTCCTGGTTTATGTGCCAAATATATATTTTCCCGCACATGTGTTAGCAAATATATCATCCCCTTGATATACCATGTTGTATGAGATCAAATATCTAATGCATTTGATGATTTAGTTTACCATTCTGACCAGGGGCGGAAAACTTGGGGGAGGGGGGGGGGGGGGGGGGGGGGGGGGGGGGGGGGCGGAGGAGACACGTCCCCTCCATGTTTTGAGAGGTGGGGGACATACCCCCCAAGTTTTTGTAATCCGGATTTTAAAACCCGGTGAAATCTCCACTTTCCGCGAGACAGTGGAGGTGGGACTGATGATCGAGGGCGGCGATTGGACGAGAGAGACGTCGGTCAGCAGGCAATGGGGGTGGGACATGATTCAGCGTGATGATTGGAGGAGGGAGGAGTGGGGAGACTGAGAATAGAGTGCGGTGGTTGGAGGAGGGAGACGTGGCACAGACCTGCGCCTCATCCGCAGCCAGGATCGATCTCGGCCGGCTCTCCGGTGCTGTCCCGTCCCGTCCCCTCCCGAGTACCCCACCCCCCTCCAGATGGCCAGAGAGCTCCGCTATAGTTTCTTTGGTCGGGAATCAAATGGGCACGGTGCCCCCAGGTCCACGGCCAGCGCAGAGAAGCAGCGCTAAACCCAGCTCTGCCTGGCCCGCCAGGTGAGCCTACAGCCCTTCCTGGACTTGCGGGAAATATGGCCAGTGCGGAGAAGCAGCGCTGGTATCCCGTCAGTCCAGACAGGGCTGTAGTTAACCCGGTGAGACAGGCAGAGTTGAGCTGCATTTAGCGCTGGATTGAGCCTCCAAAGCCTCGCGCATGTGTGTGTGAGTGTGTGCATGCGCACTTGGCCGCCAAAAAATTGTGTCCCCCGATCCCCTCCATGTTTTGATAGCGTGTTCCGCTCTTGAACCTGACTACAAAATCATGGAAGATTATTCCCAACTTTGCAGCCAAGACAGACAACAGGCTAAATGGATGTTTAGTTTAATTTAATATACTTTAGAGCACAGCGCAGAAAGAGTCCCTTTGGCCCACCAGGTCCATGCCGACCAGCATTGTCCGCATATTAACACTATCCTACATCCACTAGGGACAATTTTTACATTTACCAAGCCAATTAACCTACTGTACGTCTTTGGAGTGCGGAAGGAAACCGAAGATCTCGGAGAAAAACCACACAGGTCATGGGAGAACATACAAACTCCGTACTGGCAACACCCGTAGTCGGGATCGAACCTGGATCTCTGGCGCTGCATTCGCTGTAAGGCAGCAACTCTACTGCTGCACCACCGTGCCGCCCCTATGGTATGGCACAATAAATGATCCATTAAAATAACAATTAGATGACAACTAGAACAGGCTAAGAAAACCTTTCACAGATGTTCCTCACTTCGGTTGAAGCTAAGAGGAAAGTAAAATCTTGCAGCTGTATAAAACGTTGGTTAAGTCTGCATTTGGAATATTGTATGCAGTTCTGGTAGTTGCACTCCAGAAAGGATATGGAAGCTTTGTGTTGGTACAGAACAGGTCAACAGGGATATTACCTGGATTAGTTATATGAGAGGATGGAGAAGCTCGGATTGCTTTCTCAAGGGCATCAGAGGCAGAGTGGATTATTGATAGGTTTATAAAATTGTGAGAAGCATAGTAGATAGTCTTTTTTCCCCAAGGTACAAATGACAAATCATAGAAGGCATAGTTTTAAAGTGATAGGGGGGAAGTTTCAAGGAGACATCCAGGGTAAGTTTTATCTACACAGACAGTGTTGGGTGCCTTGAACATGCTGTCATGAGGAAGGCTGGATGCAGACACAATAGTGACATTTAGACAGGCACATGAACCTGCAAGGACATGTAACAGTGTATGCAGATGCGGGTTAGTTTAATGTGGCATCCTGGTCAGCACAGACACTCTGGGACAAAGAACCTGTTCCTGTGCTGTACTGTTCTATGAATAGATTATATACTGGGTTGAACATTTATTATTGTCCGCTTTGTAGTACCACTGATAGCTCACAGCTCGCATTTTTACTTAAGACATTTACCATTCCCTTAATGTATTGATGACACCATACGGTTACTTTCTTTTTGGGGTGTGCAATTTCATTTTTATTTGGATACAGGTTGCAACTAAGTTTAAGGTAGCTCTTCTTCTCCAAGAATCCTTTTTTGCTTAAGTCCACCCTCCGCCACCTCCAGTTTAAATTCTATTTGGAATATTTTGGAGGACAAAGAACCAAGAACCAAGGTTTGAGCTGTTATAAATCATTGCTGCGATCCTAAAAAAATAACCAAGTCTCGGTTATAAATATAATCTTACATAGTCAATATTGGATTTTCTAAGTGCTCTGTTTCACTGACACATCATATGTTCTCACTGGAAAGAAAATAACATGTAATGAAATACATTATTTATTATGTCAGTAATCTGAGTCATTCTGGAAAGTTGCAATGAACTGACATGAAAATAATTACTCGATTCCTAATATTTAAAATGTATTAATAAAATGCAAAACTGTTCCAAAAAGCATTCAATTGATATGCATGTTAGCACATGAAAGGAAACAATTGTTATTTTTCTTTCTTACATTGATAACGTTTACACATTGAATGCATCAACGGATTATCTACATTACAAGGATAGAACCTGTAAAGTATTTTTGGATTAAAAGCAGGGAAGTGCCGAAAAATCTATTGATAAGTACAAACATCCACAGTGAAAGCATTCCTTCAATTAGCAATGTTACAAAATTTTGAGATTTTAAAAATCAAGTCTGCAATTTATCCCATCAGATAAAGCATAACAATAAGTTTAATTTGACACCAAATTCACTTTCATATCTCAAGTATTAAAAAAGTTATGGCCATTTTCATACTCGGAAATTAGCATCTTGTTCCCTATTGATTTTCAATGGACATTACAAAAAATCTGTGATCTTGGATAGTCAACAGGCCATTTCTTAAGGAAAGATTAACATTTTTAAATAGCCTAAGTGTCCAAAGATTATTCACAAATAATTCACAATATAACATGATTTTTATATCTAATTTACATTAATTTATAGGCCAAATGGAAGGAATTTAGTGTTCAATTGCTGTAAATAAATGCCCATTTAAATCGGCTTTCTAGTGGGTTCATGTGGAACGCGGTGGTTTAGAATGTTGACAGCGCGCTGGATTAGTGCCCTCAAATGCCCAGAAAAATACTGCGGGATATAAAAAGCCAAAAATGAACCACTCGCTATAGATAACTTTAATTACAGGGTTATATATATGCCCCATTTAATGTAAAAATAAGGTACATACCTTTAATTGTTTGCTCTATAAAACCCTGGGGCTGCGAGAGGTCGCGGAATAAAACAGTAATTTTAAAATTATCATAACTATATTATCGAGGCCTATAAAACTAATAATACCTTTTGCGACCGGGTCTTGCAGCGATTTTTCGTTAATGATTTACTAGGCTGAACATCTGCGATTAGTACAGCCTAGTAAAAATCGCGTTTTAAACCCGCCCCCTCCAAACAGCGCCAAAATCGCCGACATGGCTGAGGGCAGATTCCCAATGGCGATTCAGGTAGGTTTTGTAACATACCTACTTCAATAGTTACAATAATTCGTCCAAATTGATGGATGCTGTAATGCCAACATAAAGCATAAAACAACATAAAGCTCACTAATAGTCTGAAGAAGGGTTTCGGCCCGAAACGTCGCCTATTTCCTTCGCTCCATAGATGCTGCTGCACCCGCTGAGTTTCTCCAGCATTTTTGTGTACCTCCAACATTCTGTAGAAGTTGGCATTTGACAGTAACATGTGATATGAGATCCAATTTCTAAAATAACTGTTAATTATCTGATTACAAACGTAACGGGAATTATTTTGAAGTTGTCCTGTTTTCTTACCTGTACAGTTGGATTTGACATTTGATATTTAACAATTGCATTTCTTAATCCTACAATCCTTTGTTTTCCAGAACTTTGGCTTTTTTGATTTAATTACCTTATTTTTTCTTTGTTTGTTAAGTTATCTATCGAGTACTGTGTTCACAGACATGTTATGCTGCTGCTCAGTAAGAATTTAATTGCTCCATTTCGATACATATGATAAAGAAACACTCTTAACTCTGGAACAGATGTTCCAATTCCCCGAATTGCTGGCTCCTTGTCTCTGGGCCCACAGCTTGCTCTAGCATGCCCACTAATCTAAGCTTCAGCTAAGAGTCTGATGCTCAGTGCTTTGGTGTGGTTGGTTGTCTCAACACATATGCCCGCTTCAGACTGGCAGCTGAGTCCCATCCCCTACAGGTTGTCATGACACTCAGTGGGATCAGGTCATTGCACGTGTGACCATCTTTGACATTTCCATTATTTGGTGACATTTGGAGGTAGTCAAAAGATTCAAAGAAATGTATTTTCATTTAAAACACTCAAATAAATAATTGCATGCTAAAATCAACTTAAAATATTGAAAATAACGGAAGAAATCATTAAATAAATGACTCACTTTTTTTATAATAGTGGAATTTTCCTAGTCATTTGAATGCGGCCAGTAGCACTTGTAGCAGTCTGTGGAAGATTGTGCTACATCAGCCACTAGACAGCACTGGCACAGTTGTAGTCAGCAGTGGCAGGATGAAAGATGATACCCTAGCTTAAGCTGTCAGCAATTCTCGGAATCTGAACTTCTCAGAGGGTGTATGGTTGTGCCATGATACGAGCTCTTGAGATCAGGGTGGAAGATCCACCCTATTGGATTTGTTGGATGTTGTTCCATTGCTGAGAATGTTAAACAACTAAGTAGATACAATCAATGCCATCCTGATTTGATTCTTGCTAGGCTTTAATTTTGGCTATTTCAACACCTTTCATACAATACGCATGCCATTCATATTTCCCTCCCATGTGGAACTGTTGCCACTTGGCTGCATTCAATCTCATTCACCATTATTTGAATCCTATCTGCATTTTGTTCAACATTTTCTGTAATTTCTCAGTCATCTCTTAAAGTTCTATAACATTTCCTGGTTTGATCTTTTCACAAGAATGGATCAATTTGCATCTGGATTCTCAGTATGTATCATAAATTGGAATCAATAGTCAGCACCACATTCCATCAACTTGAGCATGAATGCCACAGGACCAGAACTACTGTCTTCAACTTAAATACGGGGAATTATAATTGCATGAAGTGGAGTTGTCCTGGGTGGACTGGGAAAGTAAACAAAGAGGGAGTTCTAAAGATGAACTGTGGCAGATATGCAAACAGTTAGAAACATAGAATATATTTGCAGGAGTAGCCATTCGGCCCCTTCGAGCCAGCTCCACCATTCAATATGATCATGGCTGATCATCCACTATCAGTGCCCCATTCCTACTTTCTCCCCATATCCCTTGATTCCGTTAGCCCTAAGAGCTAAATACAACTCTCTCTTGAAAACATCCAGTGAATTGGCCTCCGCTGCCTCCTGTGGCAGAGAATTCCACAGTGTGTCCATAATATTCAGCAGACATTTCTCCCAAATACAAAGTGGGAGTTCATTGAGAAAGTGGTTCCATCTTTGGTTAGGTAAAGACAATGTATAATGTTAAATTGAAAAAATGGAAACACAGTGGCAATAAAGAGCTAGGAGTGAAAGACTGAAAAGTTCATAACAAGGAAAAAAACTTATTTTGAATTAAAATTGCTCGTAATAACAGAACAAACAAACAAAGGTTTATTTGGACTTGCAAATAGATAAAAAGTGGCTACGTTAGGTGTGTGGCTTCGAGAATGAATTTGGTGAATTAAAATAGGAAACAAAGAAATAGTAGGCATTTAAATCAATGTTTGCATCTGTCTTCATTATGGAAGATATTGAAAGATGACAGATGAGCTAATTTAAAAAACAGATGGAACCTTTAAAATTTGCAAACACATAGGATAAAGTATTAGAGGAACTCACTAAAGGTGGGAAAATCACTGGGATCCAACAGCCTGCATCCAAGAATATTGAAGCTCCTGTCCAATGATGCAAGTTTACCCAAGAGCTCTCCCGAGTTAAAAAAAAAATCAAACTTGTGGTAAGTTCATCATGAGTATTTTTTTACTCTTGGGCATTTTTCACAGTGTTGAAAAAACTTCACGAGTTACCGCGTTTCTCGAGTATCTGCCGTTAGCATTACGAGCCACTACGTGACATCCACGAGCTGCTACATACCTGCTACGTACACTCTCCGAGTTTGAATCAGGGGAAAACTTGGGAGAACTCTTGAATTACCTCGTACAGTGGGACAGGGCCTTAAGGCAAGTGGCTGTGGAAACAATGGACCATTGGAACACACCAAAATCAGGGAAGCCACTGAAGATTGGTAAACAGCTAATGTAACTCTTGTAATCGAAAAGGGAAGATGAAAGAAGGCAGAGAACTACAAGAAGGCTAATTTAACATAGAGCCCAAGGAACTGTGGATGATAGAAGCTTAGGTAAAGTTTAAAGTCTTGGAGTAACTTCAGTGGGTCAGGCAGCATTTGTGTCCCGTCTCAAAATACCACATATCATTCCCTCCACAGATGATGCTTACCCACTGAGTTACTCCAGCACTTTATGCTTGTGTTTTGCTTAATTTAACATCTACTGCTGATAATAATTAAAGAGGAAATAACTGATCATTTGGGAAAGCTGAATGTTATCAAACATAGTCAACATATTTTCATGAAAGGTATGTCATATCTACCAAATGTGTACAATTTCTTTGAGGATGTGACAGGGAGTTGATGGGAGGATAATCTGTAGATGGAGTGTATTGCGTTTTCCAAAAGGCACTTGACAACGTGCCATAAAAAAAGGCTAAAATAAATTTACAGCCCTAGTTATTGGAGGTTGTGTGTCAGCATGGATTGACAACTAGCTGTCACATATTAAACAAAACATTGGAATAAATGGATCCTTTTCAGGCTTGAGGATAAAATTAATGTAGTGACCAGGAATTAGTTCTTGGCTCTCATTTGTTAACATTTATTTACATGAATGGCCTGGAGGTGGGAACTTAAGGTAAGGTTCCCTAATTTGCTGATTAAAGGGCATATTGTATGGAGACATTGTGATTCTGCAATGGGATACAGATAGATTGAGTCATTGAGTGAAAACCTGGCAAACAGTTTAACGTTGAAAAGTGCGAGGTCATGCAATTTGGTTAAAGGAATCAAAAAGCAATTTATTATCCAAATGATGAAAGAGTGCAAATGTGTAAAGATCAGAGGGATCTTGGTGTTCTACTGCATGAATTATAAATGTTGCAGACTGGTCCAACAATTAGTGAACAAGGCAAAAGGCATATTAACCTTTATTGCAAAGGGGTTGGAGTGTAAGAATCAAGAGGCTTTTATAGAGTTGCACAGAGTACTTGTGACGTCATACATGTAATACTGTGCACAGTTGTGGTTCCTTTATTTGAAAGAGAATGCAGTAGCATTGGAGGCAGTCCAAAGGAGATTCAGCAGACTCATTCCTGAAGTAAAATATTGGTCCTATCAGAGGATGCTAGCCAGTATTGATCTGTATTTCTTGGAGAATTGAAGAGTGAGGAGTGACCTCATTCAAATATATTAAGATCCTTAGAGGGCTTGACAGGATAAACGTTGAGATGTTGCCATCATTTTGAGCAAGGGATTGTCATTGCAAATCATGAACAAGAAGGTGTAGTCACATGGGATCCCAGACATGTAAAATTGATGTGCGTAGAAATGTATTTTCCCAAAAGGTAGAAAATCTGTGCAAGTCTCTGTTCCCAAGTGTGATGGAGGGCAGATCAATATATATGTTTAAGCTGAAGATAGATAAATATTTGAAAGTTCAAAGGTTTGAGGATTATGTGGAACTGGCACAGCGGTTGAGGCCAACATTGATCAGCCACAATGGTATTGAATGTCAGGGCAGGCTTAGGAGGCTTGGTAGTCTATTCCTGCCCCTATTTTCTCGTGTTCATGTTCAAATATTTGTTTTTTTAAACAAAAGCTTCAGGTTTAAACCTGGAAGCCACAAATGAAAATACCACCTCACCTCCCATTTCTGATACTGTTTGTGGCGTAGGCCATGTAAATATTTGGTAAACATTTAATATTAAAACATAAAATATTTGGTCACACACAGAATTAAAGGACATTCTTTTAGGAAGGAGATGAGGAGACATTTCTGTAGTTGGAGGGTGGTGAATCTGTAGGATTCTTTGCCACAGAAGGCTGTGGAGGCAAAGTCAGTGGATATATTTAAGGGAGAGATATATAGATTCCTGATTAGTACAGGTGTCAGAGAAGGCAGGAGAATGGGGTTAGGAGGGAGAGATAGATCAGTCATGATTGAATTGCGGAGTAGACTTGATGGGCCAAATGGCCTAATTCTACTTCTATCACATGATCTAATAATATTCCATTCTTTGGCATCTGAATTAAATAGATTGCCCGGCTGAACTATTAGAAGCTAAATATTATTTTATAAATGAAGAACAGCATATGGAAGGTTAGGCACAGTTAACTGATTTACCTTCTAACTGCATTCCGAGCTAAAATATTCCTTTTCATCATAGCAATAACTAATATAAATTTTAACTAATAATATCATATTTATACGGCTTCTGTAATCATCACTGATATATGATTTTTTAACCAGAAAAGTGCAAATTAATATAACTAAAAAGTGACATTGAAAATATTAGACTGTCAGAAAAGCTCAACAGAAGAGTCAAACAATATTTTTCAGGAGGTACACAAAAAAGCTGGAGAAACTCAGCGGGTGCAGCAGCATCTATGGAGCGAAGGAAATAGGCAACGTTTCGGGCCGAAACCCTTCTTCAGACTGAGTCTCGGCCCGAAACGTTGCCTATTTCCTTTGCTCCATAGATGCTGCTGCACCCGCTGAGTTTCTCCAGCTTTTTTGTGTACCTTTGATTCTCCAGCATCTGCAGTTCCTTCTTAAACAATATTTTTCAGGAACTCTTCTCACTTGCTGCTCACAAACAGACCCCTCTTAATCAGCATCTGCAATGGAAATCCACTTGCCATCACAGTGCAGTACCAAGCTACACTGTTAATGTGTTGCATACAGGAGACCTTCCAGGCCCAGTAATACAAATTCCCACAGATTAAGTGGCAATATAAACCAGCATGGTAATCATTGGATTGCTCTATTTGCAAATCGAGCAAAATCATTTTCAGGAAATATATACTTGGGTTTTCTATTTGTAGACGTGTATCAACATACGTTGTTAAAAAGACAGAAAGGAATCAGTGAGTTGTTTTAAGATATTAGTTTGGTTGTGTTTGAAACCATTAGTTTCTTTACACACTGTTGCGATTATTTTTTGCTTTTCCTGATCCTAATTCTCCTCTGAAAGATAAGCATGTTCCAGTCCATCAGTCAGATTAAAGAAAAGCCCATAGCTTTTTCAAGTCGTCAAGTCAAGTTTTATTCGTCACTTGCACATAAAGAGCAAGTGAGATGAATTTGCCAGCAGCGGTACAATAAAAAAGAACAAACAATGCACAATAAAAATTGAACACAAACATCCACCACAGCATTCATCACTGTGGTGGAAGGCAGAAAATTTGGCCAGTCACTCTCCCATTTCCCCCCGTGGTCAGGACCTCAACCCTCCGCAGACGTGCAGATTTGCAGACAAGGTAATTTCAGGTAAGTCCTGAATTGGTGCTTCCCCACCGGAGACCACGGCTTCAAGATGGTGTAAGCCGCAGGCCGGTGGTCGAAGATTGAAAGACCCTGTCGCGCCGCAACCAGAAGTACCGCAGACAGCAGGGCCGGCGCTGAGAGCTCCTCTCCAGGGATCTCCGGCGAGGGACCCCGCTCCGGAGGTAACTCCCCGCCGTGCCCATGGTAGAAGTAGGCCGTGATCGGAGCTCTTCTCCTCTGGGATCCCCAATGAGGGATCCCAGGCTCCTGACGCCACCAGCTGGAGCTCCACAGACCCCGGCTTCAGGCTGCCGCGGGCCAGCGAACGGAGCGCTCCCCTCCGGCGACGGCTCCGTGACGAGAGTCCGCACTGCGCCCGCAGCTGAAGCCCGTCTCCTGGAAAGGCCGCAACGATCCTCGATGTTAGGCCATGGGGGAGGCGACATGGAAAAGTCGCCTATCCGTGGAGGAGGCGACTGAAACGTTTTTCCCCCTTACCCCCCCCCCCCCCCCCCCCCCCCCCACGCCACCCTCCACACAAGACACACAGAGGAACATTAAAATACATACATTAAGCCACACTAAGAAAACAAAAAAAGTAGAAAAAACAAACACACTGCTGGCAGGGCTGCCGGCTTGCAGCGCCCCCCCCCCCCCACGACCAATTTTTTTTCTATATTAAAAATCAAGAAGGTAACCAGGGAGAAGGTATTCCACACAAGTTTCAAGAGCTTAGATTTTCCCAGATCTAAACTAATTTTCCCATCCTAAACAATGGTCAGAAGCATTCAGACGCGAACAAGAGGGAGGCAAAAGAGGTGGAGACAGCGGCAATTAAAGAGGACTTTCTGGAGAGTTTGTTCACTGAAGCAATATGGGTAGAGCTTAGAAATATGAAATGTGCAAGCACTCTAAAGGGATTAAACCTTTGACACTCCAATAGCAAGTGGGCCTTGGCGAGTTGAATTAAAGAAAATTCCATAGCTTTTTATACCCATATTAAAAACAAAAGGGTAACCAGGGAGAGGGAGTCCACTCAAGGATAAAGAAGGGGATTTGTGTTTAGGGTCTGCAGCTGTAGTTGAGGTATTAAACAAGTATTTTGTACCTGTTTTCACCAAGGGAAATGACATGAAGGACAGTAAGATCAGTGTGGAGAATACTAATATGTGGAGAATACTAACAGGGCAATCTGGGATTAAGAAGGAGAGTTGGGTCTCTTGAAGAACATGAAAATGGATAAATCCCCAGGATGCTATTGGAGATGATTCTTTGGGATAGGATATACTTCCATTGGTTAATTAGGAACAGTCAGCATGGCTTTGTACACAGCAGGTCATGCCTGATGAGTGAGTTATTTGAGGAGGTGACAAAGGTAATCGAAGAGGGGAGAGGAGTGGATGTTGTGTACATGTATTTTAGTAATGCATTTTTTAATGTTTCCCATGGTGGGCTGATCCAGAGGATTTAGATGCACAGGATTAACAAGGATGTGGTCGTAGGGATTCAGAATTGGCTTAGAGAACAGTGTGGTGGAAGCGCAATTATCAGGCTGGATGACTCTCACCAGTGGAGACCTGCAGGGAGCTGCTCAGCGATCTCTGTTGTTTGTGACATATATCAATGACTTGGCTGTAAACATCGACGGATTGGTTAGTAAAGGGCCTGTCCCACCAGCATGTGATAGCATGCGTCTAGCGCGACCAAACGTGGTCGCTTGAGGCGTACGGCCTTGCAGGGCCGGTCCTAATTCGATCGGCGTAGGCATATGGAGTTGTGCAGGGCTGGTCCCGACATCGCGCAGGGCTTCAAAAATCTTGCACTGTCCGAAAATCCCGCGTGACAAAGGCCTGTCGGCCCGCAGCCGCATTGAGGCCGTACGCAGCGCCTCGACGGGCGGACGTAGCGTCTCGACGTCGTACACAGTTTCTTGACGCCGTTCACAGCATCTTGACAGCGTATGCCTAGCGCGTGGCGCTGCGCGATGGCGTCACCGCCCGGCGTGCCGTTGCGTGATGACATCACCGCCTGACGCCGTGCGACGTCCAAATTCAGTCGGCCCGTCTCCTGACCAGCTGATTGGTGAGTATGATGTCGGGACCAGCCCCGCACAACTCCAGACGTCTCCGCGGTTGGAAGTGGGAACGGCCCCGCGAGGCGGTATGCCTCAAGCCACCACGTTTGGTCGCGCTAGACGCATGCAATCGCATGCTGGTGGGCCAGGCCCTTAACTTTGCAACAAATGACAGCAAGATTGCTAGGATCGTGGGTGGGGTGAGGTAGGGTATCGAGGTTTACATCGGGATAGAAATTAGCTTCGGAAATCAGTGGAGAAATGACGGATGGAGTTTAAAAAGATGAGTTAAGTTTGCAAATGATACAACATTTGGTGAGGTTGCTAACAGTGACATAGGCTGTCAAAGGATTCAGTAAGATAACAGTTAGTTACTTAGTAGTTAGTTACTCAGACTTGAGTAAAAAAAAATCGAAGAACTCAGCAGGTCAGGCAACAACTAAAGGGCCTGTCCCACTTATGTGTCCTTGGCACGCAAATTAAGTGACCTCGTGGTCGCGATGAGGGCCGACGGTCTCGCAAAGGTCGGGCGCAACTTCATTCAACCGCACAGCCGCCTGGAGCGCGTGACGTCATTTGAAGATGGACACAAAGCTGGACTAACTCAGCAGGACCGGCAGCATCTCTGGAGAGAAGAAATGGGTGACGTTTCATGTCAAGACTCTTCTTCAGTCTGAAAAGAAGGGTCTTGACCCGAAACGTCACCCATTGCTTCTCTCCAGAGATGCTGCTGGTCCTGCTGAGGAGTTACTCCTGCATTTTGTGTCTATCTTCAATTTTCTTGGCCCCGCTCTGGGAGTAGAAGTGGGGGCGGAGACGTCAGTTCCACGACAGGCCGTTGGCGCGCAAAGATTTTGTTCACTACAAAAATTTCGGAGCCCCGCGCGATGTAGCGCACAATTACATACCCCTCCACGCTTCTAAGTGGGACCGGCTCCGCACGGCCATAGGATGCCAGTGCACCTGAATACGACCACGAGGTCGCATAATTTGCGTGCCAAGGACACGTAAGTGGGACAGGCCCTTAACTCTTTCCAACCCAAGACACCAAATGCCCACTTCCCTCTGCAAATGTAGCCTGACCCATTGAGTTCCTCCAGCTGTTTGTTTACTTACATTTATGAGTCAATTGCTCATTCTATGCCTACCATTCTGCTTAACGGTCTTTATGATAATTCCTTATTTATTTTAAATGTACATTGGGTGTAAATTACAAATGTAATTCTGCAACAGCTTAAACAGCTGTCATAAACCAGTCATGGTGTTCTAAAACCAAAGTATTGGTTTCTACGAAGATTATTAAACTTAGAAACATAGAAACATAGAACATAGGTGCAGGAGTAGGCCATTCAGCCCTTCGAGCTGAATTTCCATGTAATATTTTAAAATTATTACAGTGTTAACCTTTACAAAGTATTAACTATTTCCTTTGTCAGTAGTGTTGCTTGACCTGCTGAGTATTTACGGCATATACTGCTTGTTTTTTACAGATGCCCACATCTGTTGTATTCTATTTTTGAAGAAATAGTTAATTTGCACTTCAGGCTGGTTGGGTTTGTGGGACAATGCGAATGAGAGGATGGACTAGTGACCAGCTAATGCCAAGGTAGAATTCAGCTCCTTGGACTTAAGCAGGCAAGATTGCTTCCTGGAATATAAGGAAAAGAATACCCTTTAGCCTATGTCTCCTTTCAGATGGATCGCAAATAATCAGAAAAATATGGTTTTGTGGTCTCTGTCCAGGCTACTAAATAAAGGGCCTGTCCCACTTTCACGACCTAATTCACAACCTTTTTTACTTGTGGCCATTTTTTTTATCATGCTAGAAAAACGCCCCAAACTACTTGAAGCCACGAGTACCTACGACTAGCATCACGACCTGCTACGACCTACGTACTACCTCCTATGACCTCGTGACGACCATGCTACGAGTATGAGTCAAGGGCAAACTCGGCAGAGGTCATGAAAGTGGGACAGGCCCTTTACCGGGACCACTGGAGTCTATGGCTAACCAGTTTATTGAATCCTTAACTTGGATATTGATGTCTGAGCAACAGGCCATTTTTGCAGACCTGCAGGCTATATTTATCTGTGATTTTACTTACCCCTTCCCCCAGTGATTGTTTCCAGAGGTTACCTTCGGGCAAATTAGTGGCCCAAGGCAAGAATTTGTGTTTGATGACCATCAATTTACAAAGCTGAAATGATGAGCTGCTGAATACTAAATACAACACAGCATGCAGTTTACTCCCAATCAAGAAAAACAGATTTATTACGCTGATCAGAATTTCCTCTCTTTCTCTTAAGTAGACTCCAGTCTAATCACTTCATCGTTGTTGCATTTATAAGATACAATTCCACAACTATGATGTGATTGGTTTTAAACTATTAATTTCTGAACATTTCTTGCTGCTTATTTGTTTATTTCGTTATGGTGATTAATGGTGTTTGACATTGATGTTTTAATACTAATCAGTGACATTTATCAAACAAATCCCAATCACATAAATATATTGTCAAAGGATTATCTGCAAGGAATAAAAACCTGTTTTAAAAATTGTTGACAGAAAATATCAGCTGAGTTTGATGTATGTAGATTGAAATTACTTAGTCATAGTCATAGAGTGAAACGGTGTGGAAACAGGCCCTCCGGCCCAACTCGCCTAGACCGGCCAACATGTCCCAGCTACACTAATCCCACCTGCCCGCGTTTGGTCCATATCCCCCCAAACTTGTCCTATCCATGTACCTGTCTAACTGTCTCTTAAATGTTGGGATAGTCCCAGCCTCAATTACCTCCTCTGGCAGCTTGTTCCATACATCCACCACCCCTTGTGTGACAAAATTACCCTTCAGGTTCCTATTAAATCTTTTCCCCTTCACCTTGAGTCTATGTCCTCTGGTCCTCGATTCCCCCACTCTGGGCAAGAGATTCTGTGCGTCTAATTGCATTTCTCTTTTTTAATATGACTGATAATTATTAATCAAGAAAAAAAAAAATGAAGCAATGTTTTAATTCTGACGTTATTTGCAAAATCAGTTTGAATATGGATAACTTTGAAACAGGACATTTGAATGCTGTGAAATGCAACAATGAATCTAGTTTTGACTGCATTTACTACATTCAGTCTGAGATCAGCCTTTGATTTCGAGAAAAGCTCTTCTGCAAATCACGTTGAATTTAGATGAGAGTAAAACCAATGCACACTGCAAAATCGGAATAATGTCAGGTTGAATCCTTATTTCGTTGCTCAGGGGAAAAGCAACAAAATAAGGATTAAAGCAATGTTCATTTCAAACTGAAACTATTCCTTACCTCATGCCGCCTCAATCATTTCACTAACAAGAGTGCAGCACAATAATTGTACACTACAAGATTGATAAGAATATTGTAAATTATACTGGTGATCAAAGAAAACTTTAATTAAATGGAACTAGAAGCCATTACATGGACAACTGCATGTTATTTGAAAAAAACAACTTTGGGAAGCTTCAGTGCAACATATCATTTTTGTAATAATAATTTAAGAATTCAAATTTATGATGATTCACAACAGTGAATGTAATCTCTGGAAAAGATCTGGTTTATGATCTTGATGATGGCAAAGATAAACCTGAAAACAATTTTGGAGTTCAAGATAATTGATCTATGTTTTTTGACATTTCATTTTCAAATAAAATCAATAGAGTTAAAATCTGCTTTATCTCTTCATCAATATTGTAATTGGTGCACCTAAATTTGCTTTCAATACTTTTATCTTTAAATCCGAACTACTCAAGGGGACTCAAAAGCTTAAATTCCAGACAATCTCATAGCAGTTCAAAGACCTGCTTTAAATAGCTAAACCCATTTATATTCAATTCATAACTGAAGATCAACTAAAACTTAGTTACATTTAAGCTGCTCATGCACATTTTTGCCAATGAAATACCCAAGGGCACTTAGAGTGTAGTTTAGATGCTTAGTGATACTAAAGTGGGAGATAATATCCTTCCACAAGACTCCTCGAAAATAGCTATGGTACTGCTCAAGTTTCTGGCAAACCCATAAACTGTAATTCAAACCAATATTAATAGGATATTTTGTAGATTCCCCAAGAGAATGAAATGAACGGTGTGGAATCTTAAATGAATTTCTCATGTATAATTTAAAAAACGAACATCACAGTAAAAGTAACTCTGCTTTCAACTCATGAAAGCCTTCAAGAAGTGCAAATTGAAAAAATTTAGGCATCTATTAAATAATATAAAAATGTACTTTTCCATCAGATCATATAATTAGGAGCTTATATTCTTTTGCACGATTTTACATAGCCATTTAATATTCCATATCAAGTACCAATTGGCTGGGTGGTACAGTAGTAGTAAACTCATTTAGTCCTTGCATGTTGTTGAACTTTGTTTTTGTGTGATATGTTTCTATGCTAAAGGCACTATATGAATGCAAACTGTCGCATAACACTAACAGAGCAACATTGCACAGATATAAAAACAGGCATGGAAAACAGAAACATAATTTAAATCCAACAATGGTGAATATCAGCATATCAGATTACTGGTGCTCTAGAAAATGAGGACGAAAGGACATTCTGTTTATCACCACAGATTCATCGTAACAACACAAAGCATATTAAAAAAAAAAAGAAATAGCTTCTAAGAATGACAACAATTTAGTGAACAAATCCAGGCAACTTTAAAGCAGGTTTTAAAGCCTTTTATGTTCATTGTGAGACATCACTGTAACAAGAATTTATTGACAAAGGTCTGATGCTTGGCAGTAGTCCTAATGAGCAACTGCTTAATGTGTGTGTCACGATGGTGCAGGATACATCAGTTATCTACTAGATGGGTAAACTAGAGTTGAATGGTGGAATGCCAAATTGCTAATGAACAAAAACAACAATTGTATTTGCTAATATTGGCACTAGTGACTTTTACAGTGGGTTTTATATATTCCATGACTGCTTCTCCAACACTGGCAATTTTGCCTGAAAATTCAACTTTCTGACAATCCCTGCAACAGCATTAGTTGCAAAGAATGAATAATTGTCAATTCAGGCTCTGGTCATCACAGCATTTAAAAAGTGGTGCCATTGGCACATTGAATCTGTGCCTCAAAGCAAGAGATAAAATACCACAGAAATGGCAGAAATTGATAGACTATGTGTGTGGTTGAGACACTACCCTACCCTGTAGTTAGTTGTTCGGCAAAATAAACCTTAAATATATTGACTGACAATGTACACAGAATATTAAATGATGCAAGTGTCAGAACCAAAAATTATCTTAGCAATCTAATTCTCTATTTGTTTTTTGGCCTGGACCCTGAAATTGAATCAAATTTTCATTTCATTCAGTGTTTGTTTACTTGTGTTCACTATGTGGCCTTTAAGGAATGCTATTATTCCATTGCTAAGATGAAATAGGTTATGGATCCTGTCCTTAAAAGGCCATTACCTTTTCTAACAGGATCAGTACCGGTCGGTATAGGAAATGCACCTGCATTACAACATTATTAAACAATATAAGCATTTAGCTTTTATCTATTCTCATTTGATTATGTTTACTGTAGTTTACTGACATATTGTGGAGACAGGCTTTTCGGCACTCAGAGTCCATGCCGACCAGCGATCCCTGCACACTAGAGCTATCCGACACACATCAGGGACAATTTACAATTATACCATGCCAATTAGACTACAAACCTGTACGTCTTTGTAAAGTGGGAGGAAATTGGAGATCCTGGGGAAATCTCACATAGGTCATGGGGAGAACGTACAAACTCCAGACAAGCACCTGTAGTCAGGATCAAACCCGGGTCTCTGGCACTGTAAGGGAGCAACTCCATTGCTGCCCCACTGTGATGTCCATGCCTTTTATCTTTTGCTATATTTTCCCAAAAACTTTTATTTCAACTTAATTTTTTGCACGGGAATGGATGGGTTTGGATCAGATAACTATTTTACATCTCTCTCAATTTTAAAGCAAATGGAGGGCAAAATCAGATGGGTCAACAACAGTTCCTTGTATAAACCCAATTTCCCAGTGATAGTGAAGTTAGTTAGGTTAAATGCAGAGCTATAGAAATGACCTTGAAGTCAATTTTGAATGTTATTTGACCGATTTTGTTGCTTTCATTAGAAACAGTCTATTTTCTTTCAAAGAACTACCCAGCTAATTTTGCTGAAGGAACTTATAGCCTTTCAAGTCCATTACACCACTCAATTAAACCATGTATTTAGCTTACTAAACTCCACTGACCTACCTGCAATTCATATTCCATGATGCCACGATTCAACACAAAATCTCGGTCTTGGCAATTACATTTAACTTTGTATTTGCTGACACTTTGGAAATAAGTTCCAAATGTTCAATATCTTTATTATGAAAATAGTGTTGCTCTTGGTCAAAATAGTAGATATTTGCAGGGCAATGCCATGTAAAACATGAACATTGTTACTGGGCTTTGACGAGGTATAAAAATGCATGATTTAGATGTGATAATTTTACTCAATGCTTGACTTGTCTATGCAGTGTGTAAAGATGAATACTGGCAATTGCTAATGGAAAAATAATGATGTCTTAATTAGTTTTTAGTCAAGGTGACTAGCTATTCCTGGAAGGAGCATGGCTTTTAATGGTAAGCAGAGTGATGTGACTATTTCCAAATTCAAAATATCGGGAATGCATCTCAGAATGGTTGGTCTATTGAATTTTATTTTGTGAATGAGATAAATTGATTCTTATTGTATTTGTGCAAATGTGCTAGAGAAAAACTAGACTGTTTTCCTGTTCTGACAATAATTAGACCAGTTTGCATATGTTTATAAAGAGTGACCTGCAAATAAGTCATTTTTGCACAACAGATCACATAAGCTGAACAAGGGTCTCGACCTGAAAGGTCACCCATCCCTTCTCTCAAGTGATGCTGCCTGTTCCGCTGAGTTATTCCAGCATTGTGTGTCATCTTCGGTTTAAACCAGAATCTGCAGTTCCTTCCTACACGTAACAATCAAATCCAGATTGATTAATGACCATTGGGGAACTGGCCTTGGCACCTCCACGGTGTGCTTCACTTTAGCACGTCCGCCATTTGTCCAGCCTCCAGTGATCACTGACAGAAATTGCCTGTGAGATGGATGCCCTGTGATCTGATTTTTTCCACAAGCCAACCTTGCAACAAATCACCCAGCATAGACACAGCTCAGACCATCAGACAAAACCAAACTCCCTTCCACTGACTCCACTTACACTTCAGGCTGCCTCGGCTAGGCCAACAGCATAGTCAAGGATGAGCCACACACCAGCCATTCCCTCTTCTCCCCTCTCCCATCGGGCAAAAGGTATAGAAGTGTGAAAACGAGCACCTCCAGATTCAGAACCTAGACAAAAATGCTGGAGAAACTCAACAGGTGAGGCAAAATCTAAGGAGAGATGGAATAGACAACATTTTCGGTCGACCCAGCTGTTATCAGGCAACTGAATCATCTTACCAATAACCAGAGAGCAGTCCTGAACTACTTTCTCATTGAGGACCTTCGGACTATCTTCGGGATTTTAGTTTAGTTTAGTTTAGAGATACAGCACAGAAACAGGCCCTTTCAGCCCACCGGGTCAGCGCTGACCAGCAATCCCCGCACATTATCACTATCCTTTTCTCACTAGGGCCAATTTTTACATTTACCAAACCAATTAACCTACAAACCTGTACGTATTTGGAGTGTGGGAGGAAACCGAAGATCTCGGAGAAAATCCACACAGGTCACAGGGAGAATGTACAAACTCCATACAGCCAGCACCCGTAGTCAGGATCGAACCAGGGTGTCTGGCGCTGCATTCGCTGTAATGTAGCAACTCTACCGCTGCTCCACCGTGCACTTTACTGGTTTTATCTCGCACTAAACGTTATTTCCTTTATCATATATCTGGCTCGATTGTAATCATGTATTGTCTTTCTGCTGACTGGTTAGCAAGCAACAAAACCTTTCACAGTAAACTCAAATTTAAACTCAAATTACAGGATCTCTATTGGTACATTTTGCTCACAGCCTCTGCCAGAGTCATTATTCTGTATGCCACTTTTGACTCCATAAATCAGTCATAAAGTTCCCAGCATTTCTATACAATGTGTAAGATGTTGCCTCAACTGGTCACTTAATGAGCTTTGGGTCACTCATGGCATATAGAAAGATCAGACAGTCGATCACATATAATGTGCTCAGATATAAAGGGGAGTGTTGAGTCCCTCCCTCAATGCTAATTTCAATGACAGGCTTTCATAAAACTATTGTGGCTGCCTTGGGGAGTGTTATTTAAGCTGTGAATGACTTCCCAGTTGTTAGTGTGGCAATGAGGTGATAGTTCCAAGTTTTGCAGGCAGCTTGGGTCGTGAAATGTGCAGTCGAGTTTTTTTTGCAGTCTTTGTGATCGATACCATCTCAATATTACTTTTTCCTTCCCTGGTGATTCCAACAATTTCCCCCAGTTTTGAATGTCATATAGTGATACAGTGTGAAAACAGGCCCTATGGCCCAACTTGCCCACACCGGCCAACATGTCCCAGCTACACTAATCCCACCTGCCTGCGCTTGGTCCATATCCCTCCAAACCTGTCCTATCCATGTACCTGTCTAACTGTTTCTTAAACGCTGGGATAGTCCCAGCCTCAACTACCTCGTCTGGCAGCTTGTTCCATACACCCACCACCCTATGCGTGAAAAGGTTACCCCACAGATTTATATTAAATCTTTTCCCCTTCACCTTGAAACTATGGTCTTTGATTCCCCCACTCTGGGCAAGAGATTCTGTGCATCTATCTGATTTATTCCTCTCATGACTTTATATACCTCTAAAAGATCACTCCTCATCCTCCTGTGCTCCAAGGAATACAGACCCAGCCTACTCAACCTGATTCTCTAGCTCAGACCCTCCAGTCCTGGCAGCATCCTCGTAAATCTTCTCTGAACCCTTTCAAGCTTGACAATATATGTTCATACAAAAGGGTGCCTATACAATACACAGCATATGTCTAGCGAAACACATGAAATATGCCTGATGAAGGGTCCCAACCGAAATTGTCACATATCCTTTTTCACTAGGTATGCCCCATGACTTGCTGAGTTACTCCAGTACTTTGTGTCTATCTTTGGCATATGCTAAATGCAGCAACAAAGGGTGAATTCCAGTATCTAAGCATATGTCTTTTTCTGTTTTATTCTTTTATGTCTGGCATAGAGAAATAAAGGTGACTAACAGATTCAAAAACAGCTTCTTTGCCAATGTTATCAGACTCTTTCAGTCTATCAGTCCTCTCATAAGATCAGGATGTATTCCTGATCTCCCAATCAACCTTGCTGCCACCCTTGCACTTTTTTAATCTGCAGTTTCTCTGAAGCTGTAATGCTATATTCTGCAGTTTCCTTTCTCATTTTGCACTGCACCTATATTTATGTATGATTTGATAGTACTCACTGTATGTCACTATCACAGTATATGAGTCAACAAGAAAGCCATTACCAATAACAACTATAATTCTGAAATATGTCCAAAGTAGCAGTAATAGGATGAGTAGTTTTTGTGTTTCTAAAACGTAAGCACCAACAGTAAACATAGGGGCCTGGATTTGTTGCAGTCACCACATCAAATATCAAAACCTTGCGTAGTTCTCAACTTGAATTAACAAATTTTAATTTTAGAATGCAATTAGCAACATAAATGAGAAAAAGGTGGTGAAAATAAACAATGCCAACACATTCCTTTTTGGTTCTACAGTCTTTTCTACACCAAACATTATAAAAACATTTTCAAACTTTATGCTGTTCACTGAAAAGACTCTGTGAATTGAATGCAAGGGGATGAGTACGCCTACAGGGATGAGGTGGAGCAGCTGACAGTGTGGTGTGGAGAGAATAACCTGCTCCTCAACACCTCAAAGACCAAGGAGCTCATAATAGACTACAGGAAGAAGAAAACGGACATTACACCATTAATCATCAGAGGGGACTGTGTGGAGAGGGTGGCGGATTTCCGCTTCCAGGGAATCCACATTGAGGAGGACCTGACATGGAGCGTGAACACCTCTGTGCTGCTGAAAAAGGTCCAGCAGAGACTGCACTTCCTGAGGGTGCTCAGGAAGAACAACATCACCCAGAGTCTGCTGCTGTCCTTTTATCGGTGCTCCATAGAGAGCATCCTAACATACTGTGTATGCGTGTGGTACACCAGCTGCACAGCGGCTAAGAGGAAAGCGCTCCAGAGGTCTATTGACAACGCCCAGAAGATTGTCGGCTGCCCTCTCCTCACCTTGGAGGACCTACACAGTTCCCACTGTCTCAAGAAATCCCAGAACATTATAAAGGACATTTCCCACCCCGGACACTCCCTGTTTGAACTGTTACCGTCAGGCAGATGGTACAGATCAATGAGGACAAGGACAAACAGACTCAAAAACAGTTGTTATCCCACAGCAATAACTACACTTAATATAGCCACCAAATGAGTGCAGGTGCGCTACATACCAAAGGGATTGTGCAATCGACAGAAGAATGCATGGTTGTGTTTATGCTTGTTTTTCTCATGTTATTTATTTTAGTTGTTTATTTCAGATATTTCTCTTTTACGTATCGTTAGCTTTTAGATAATGTGTGAATGGTGCACTGACTGGTTGGCATTTTTAATTTTGTTGTACATGTTTACATGTTATAATGACAATAAAGAACCTATAACACCTATAAGATGCATACGAATTTAGACATGAAATGTTGCGGTAACTCGGAATTAAAGGATGTTCTTTTAGGAAGGAGATGAGGAGGAATTTCTTTAGTCAGAGGGTGGAGTAGTATCTGTGTGGAATTATTTTCCGCAGAAGGCTGCAGAGGCCATGTCAGTGGATATATTTAAGGTAGAGATAGATAGATTCTTGATTAGTGAGGATGCCAGAGGTTTGGGGAGAATGGGGTTAGGAGGGAGAGATACTGTAGATCAGCCATGATTGAATGGCGGAGTAGACTTGATGGGCCAAATGGCCTAATTCTTCTCCTATCACGTCTGATCTTATGATCTTATGAACTCATGGGCTGGAGAACATGGATAATAGACAATAGACAATAGATACAGGAGTAGGCCATTCGGCCCTTCGAGCCAACACCGCCATTCACTGTGATCATGGCTGATCATCCACAATCACTACCCCGTCCCTGCCGTCTCCCCATATTCCTTGATTCCGCTATCTTTAAGAGCACCATCTAACTCTCTTGAAAACATCCAGAGAATTGGCCTCCACTGCCTTCTGTGGCAGATAATTCCACAGATTCACAAATCTGTGGGTGACAAAGTTTTTTCCTCATCTCCGTTCTAAATGGCCTACCCCTTATTTTTAAATTGTTGCCCCTGGTTCTGGACTCCCCCAACATCGGGAAAATGTTTCCTGCCTCCAGCGTGTCCAATTACTTAATAATCTTATATGTTTCAATAAGATATCCTCTCATCCTTCTAAATTCCAGTGTATACAAGCCCAGTCACTCCATTCTTTCAACATTAGGTGCTTCAGTCTGAAGAAGGGTCCCAACCCAAAAAGTCTCCTGTCCATGTTCTCCACAAATGCTGCCTGACCCATTATTACTCCAGTATTTTTGCATCTTTTTTGATAAAAGAGCATCTGCAGTTTCTTGTGTCTTCATGCATACAAATCTTCTAATGCATTTGCCAGCCAGAGACATGTTATGTCTTCTGACGTGAATGCTGACAATGTTAGACTGCCCCTTTTCAATTAAGATGACGCCACATAGTGCATTGAATGTAAGGATGTGCTGTGTGTTAGGATTCGGCAGTGAATAACCTATTTACAGTAGTTTATATCAATAGAGGTAGAAAAACAGATTTGAGAATTCCTAATATTACACTTAATCTTGTAAAGCTGGCATCCCCAGCAGATCAAGTGCATAACTTGGTCAAAGTATTGGACTAAGATGGTTTCAGTGGAAAGGAATTCCCACTCTATTTTGAGCCTCAGATTCCATTTCAATTTAAAAGATGAACATTGGGCATTCACAGTACTCCACAATATGCACTTCGTTGATTTTAGAGTCAAATAATTATAGAGTAATAGGGGCACAAAAACAGACCATGTGGACCAGGATACCTTCCTACTTTTGTTGTGGCAAAACAGAGACACTTCTGTGAAGTATTTCTGCAGACAATTAAGTGCAAGTTTGTTTTCTCATTTACTTCAGTAAATGTTTCAGTGGTGATTTGGAGCTCAGTTTCCAAACACATATCTATGCTGTTCTCGTCTATGTACTGTAGCTGAGACTTGCAGGTTGGGCTGCTGACCCATGGTTCCTGAGTGGAAATAAGCTGGATGACCAGATTCCCATATTCTTGCAGTTAGTTTCATTCCAGAGGGAACATGTTGAAAGTGAGGTGCAGCATAGTTGCAAGAAATCACACAGTCGCACATATATCTGAAAATGTACACCTAGATTGCAAACAAAAACAATAAAGTTTTGCCCAGAAATAAAACACTTCTTTAAACTCCTTACAATGTAAGCTATTGTATAAGGATGATATTCATTATACTTTCCAAGCAGGAATGTTTAAAAGGCTGTTGGGTATTATTTAAGCTTTGTTTATTTTAGGGATTTATAGGTCTACGGCTATGAATTTCTCTTGCACTTTTAAAGTCCAAAATGAGACCTATTAAAATGCTATAATGTTTAGATCCCCTGGCTATGGTGGTGACCTTTAGAAGATTGTCAAATCAAAATCCCAGGAAATAGTGATTAACCATGAACTCAAAGTGTCCTGTTCTTCATCAGTCAATTTTTATTTCTACTTCTGTGGTTTGATAAGATGCAGCTTTTTTTAAATATCTTCTTGAAATTGCATACAGTTGTGTGTAACTGTATTGAAGGTCTGGGATTTGCAACATTGCTTATATAATTCCTAGCACATCGTGTGTGAAAGAATATTGCTCCCTTGCAGGTAGCCAAAATAAATTATCATCTGTCCAATGTCATAGCATTGTCTTAAAACAATTTATAGCTCACAGTCAAAAGCAGAAATGATTACGTATATGAAGTACGATGATGGAAAATAAATATTGAAACAATACATGAGATTGAGGGATAAAAATAAAGGATACAAAAGAAAGAAATGTAGAAATGTGTCTTCCCGTATTTGTGCCAAACATATAATGTATTATTGCATCTATGTCGAACGGGGTTTCTAGAATTTGAGTTTTGGAGGCAGAGTTCAATATGCTTGCATTATTACATTGCACGTATAATGCATGCATCTTTTTAGTTGTGATTTTTCAACAATTTGGAAATGAGACACCACATAAGTAAACATAAATTTCTTGGTCAAGTGGTTATTATCACATATCCTGCTGCTAAAAGTACATTTGTTGATATGTTGTATCACAGCCCAAACGATCAAATTAAAATTTACCATATCACATAACCACTCCAGCACAATAAAAAAAAACAATTATACAATACACAATTTGTTAAATGTGCAATTTCCACATTAAGCACGTTATCCTAATGTACCATGCTGAACTATTAGGACAGGAGGGCAGTGACAATTATTTGTAGAAATTCTGAACACTCAAATACATTTTGCACTATGTACATTATACTTGCACATTTCATTGTAAGATCATAAGTGATTGGAGCAGAAATAGGTCATTCAGCCCATCAAGTCTACTCCAGCATTCAATCATGGCTGATCTATCTCTCCCTCCTAACCCCATTCTCCTGCCTTCTCCCCATAACCCCTGACACATATACTAATCAAAAATCTATCTCTGCCTTAAATATATCCACTGACTTTGGCCTCTACAGCCTTCTGTGGCAAAGAATTCCACAGATTCACCACCCTCTGACTAAAGAAATGTATCCTCATCTCCTTCCTAAAAGAACGTTCTTTAATTCTGAGGCTAGAAACTCAAAGCCTAGACTCCTCCACTAGTGGAATCATCCTCTCCACATACACTCTATCCAAGCCTTTCACTATTCTATTGAGGATGTGATGCAAAACCCAGCCCACTTGTATGAATGGGCTGTCAGCCGCGCATTTAGTCAAATCATAGCATAGAAATGGGAGTAACTCTGTGGGACATCTTAACTGGTAAACTGCAAGGTGTTTCTGATAACAGGGAGTCAGGATCAGGAGTTTCCTTTCAGGAAGAAGGGAAAATATGATAAAAAGTAAAGTAGCAAGCCATCATTGTCTCTCCCAAAAAATAAGCCTCCTTCGTGGTCCCTTAATTGTAGATCTGTGTGCAGTCACTTAATTGTAGATGTGCACATTCATCAATGGTGTAAAATCAAATCAAAGAGAGAAGGCAAACACGATACTGAGAACCCTGCATGCTCAAAAACGTACCGAATTCATAATACAAATTAAATTAAAAAATAGCTGTGGCACCAGTCCATCCCCTCATCATGAAGATGGCTACAAAGTGGTGTGTGTAAAATTAGAAATGATGCTTTAAACACCCTTTATACCAAAAATAGGATAGAAAACATCACCATATCTATATTACTAAAAGTCTGTTCTTGACCGGTTTTGGCCATCTGTGCTGCGATTTCCGAGAGAACGCCGCCTCCTACGGCCGTCATTTTTGGCCACCTTGCTCAGAGCCCCCCTCCGCCGTATGTGTGCCAAGGATTTTTCCCGTCAATGAAAAATGACAGAGATATTAATGATTTTACAAAATTCCCCATTCTCTCTGCTGCCCCTGCTGGCGGCAGGGAGAGGGGCTATAAAACCAGGAAGTGGTGTGCCTCAATCAGTGTCTGCAAGCTGGAAGAAGGCAGAGGGTCACGTTTCTCTGAGCTGTGAATAACACTGAACACATGGCTACTCAAATGTAAGTGTCCTTAGTGGTTCTAAAACGCTTGCAGAATGTGTCTATTGGTTCTATTGCAAAAAGTGTCTCTTTTGGTTTTACAATGCTTGCAGAATGTGTATTTTTTTGGTTCTAAAATGTGTTTTAGGCACCCCCCCCCCCCCCTTTCATCCCCCCCCCCCTTCCTCCTCCCCCTTCTGCTCCTCCCCCCTCTCCTCTCCCCCCTCCCTCCTCCCCCTCTCTCCTCCCCCCCCGTTCCCCCCCTCTCCTCTCCACCCGTTTCCCTCTCTCCTCCCCCCCCCCCTCTCCTCTCCCCCCTCTCCTCCCTCCCTATCCTCCCCCCTCTCCTCCTCTCCCCCTCTCCTTCCCCCCCCTCTCCTCTCCCCTCCTCTCCCCCTCCCCCCCCCCCTCCTCCCCCCCTCCGCCCCCCCTCCCCTCCTCTCCCCCCTCTCCTTCCCCCCCTCTCCTCTCCCCCTCTCCCCTCTCTCTCCTCTCTCTCTCCCCTCTTTTTCTCCCCCTCCCCTCCATCCCCCTCCCCCACCATTCCTCCCCATAAACCCCCTCCCCTCCACACACCCCTACCACCTTCCCTCCACCCTCCCTCCCCCTGCCTGCTCCCCACCTCTCCCCCCTCTCTCCCCCTCCCCCCCTTCCCCCTCTTTCCTCCCCCCCTTCTCCACCCTCTCCCCTCCTCTCCTCTCCCCACCTCCCCCCCACCTCACCCCCCCCCCCTCCCCCCTCTCCTCTCCCCCCCCTCCTCCTCCCCCACTCTCCTCTCCCCCTCTCCTCCCCCACTCTCCTCTCCTCCCCTTCTCCTCTCCCCCCTCTCCTCCCCCCCTCTCACACTCTCCTCTTGCCCCCCTCCCTCTCCCCCCTCCCCCCTCTCCCTCTCACCTTTTTTTTCCTCTCCCCCCCACCCCTCCATCCCCTCCCCCACCATTCCTTCCCTAAATGCCCTCCCCTCCACACACCCCTACCCCCTTCCCTCCACCCTCCCTGCTCCCCCACCTCTCCCCCCTCCCCTCTCAGCACACCCTCTCTCTCTCCCCCTCTCTCTCCCTCTCTCCCCCCCCTTCTCCCTCCCTCTTCCCTCTCTCCCCCCTCTCTCTCCCCGCTCTCTTCCCTCCTCTCCCCCTCTCTCCCCTCCTCGCCTCCATCCCCTCCCCCGCCCCCCCTCCCTCCCCTAAACCTCCTCCCCTCCACACCCCCTGCCCTCTTCCCTCCACCCTCCCCCCCCTGCCCCCCCCCCCCCCCCCCACAACCGCACGTTGGGGGGACAGACCCAACGGGTCTGCACTTGGTCTAGTACTTCATATAATTAAAAGCAGCTCTGGGATATAGAGGGAAATACTAAGTCAGACTGACATGAAAAGACTGTGAAGCACACATGAAGAGTCAGTGTACTAGACTGCAGTGATGGTGTTTTGATACACTCAAACAAAAACAGTATAATTTTGAATATCTCTCTTTCAAGCTGTTAAGTTATTACAGCCGTGCCAAAATGCCAAAATAATAGCATGCTTCCAACAATGAAGCAATGAGATTGTACAACCCATGCATTCATTCTTCCTGATATTAGCAGAAAGCGGAAATGTAAAGATTCTACATTAAATTTTACTTACAGCACATCTTATCTTAAGAATAGAAAGGGAACATGAAGATGGAAAATAAATGGAATCCTAAAAATCTTCATCACAAAGAGTAATTCACTTGCCCCAACCTGCACAAGTCAGCAATGAAAGAGTATTGGTGAGACCACACCTGGAGTATTGCATACAGTTTTGGTCTCCTAATCTGAGGAAAGACATTCTTGCTATAGAGGGAGTACAGAGAAGGTTCACCAGACTGATTCCTGAGATGTCAGGACTTTCATGTGATGAAAGACTGGATAGACCTGGCTTGTACTCACTAGAATTTAGAAGATTGAGAGGGGATCTTATAGAAACGTACACAATTCTTAAGGGGTTGGACAGGCTAGATGCAGGAAGATTGTTCCCGATGTTGGGGAAGTCCAGAACAAGGGGTCACAGGTTAAGGATAAGGGGGAAATCTTTTAGGACCGAGATGAGGAAAACATTTTTCACCCAGAGAGCGGTGAATCTCTGGAATTCTCTGCCACAGAAGGTAGTTGAGGCCAGTTCATTGGCTATATTTAAGAGGGAGTTAGGTGTGGCTCTTGTGGCTAAAGGGATCAGGGGTATGGAGAGAAGGCAGGTACAGGATACTGAGTTGGATGATCAGCCATGATCATATTGAATGGCGGTGCAGGCTCGAAGGGCCGAATGGCCTACTCCTGCACCTATTTTCTATGTTTCTATTTGAACTAATCTTTCTTTCCAGTTTGCAGTCATGGCTTGTAGGTTAATGCACATCACACGTTTTCTTTTAAATGCTCTGAGATGTTCTACCCCCAACACGGGTTAAGGCAGGGAGTGCTTAACTCTTTGTATGGAAATAGTTGTTCCTTCACTTGCCTTGAAGTAATTGTTACCTTAAACCTATTCCCTTTAGTTATTTATTTATCTACTGAAGAAAGTAGGTATTTTATGTTCACTCTAACTAGACCCCTCATAATTTTATACTGCTCTAAAAAACCTTGTTGCTCTTTTGAGCGATCACAAAGCATCTCATTAGTGGGGAATTAATATTGTTGGTGCTCACAACTGTTTAATAATTATAATTATGGTTTGAATTACAGGGTTTCTCTTCTAACAAGGCCGAATCAGCACCAAGCAGATCAAATGCTAATATTTATCTTTGGCATCAGCTAGACTGAGAAAATATCTCATTCTATTGATGATGATCATGAGATGTAGGTGGAGAGAGTTTCCATATGCAGTGGGACTTAGGAATACACCAAAATGGAAATGAAGCAGCATTGTAAGGAGATGAACAGCTGTGTGCTGCTGCATTCTGGAGTTGTGACAAAACTTCTCTGACAAGATAAAACAGAGTAGTGTTGTAATGTGTGCATATTATATAACAACAGGAAAAAGAAGCATGAACAGTGGTAGGCCATTCAACCCCATGTGATTGCTGAGCCAGACAACAAATCTTGGCTGCTATTCCCCCTCTGAAGCATTTCCATGCTCTAATGCCTATGAAACAAATTACTGAGTGGCCAAAAACCCTCCCAAGTAGAGAATTCCAAAGATTCATCACACTCTGTCTGTTTATATCAGTCTTAAATGGGCATTCCTTATTTCAGAATTGTGATCCTTACTTCCAAACTTCTCAGCCAGAAGTGATCATTTTACACATAACAACCTCGTTGAGTCTTATAAGGAATTTTTAAAGTTTCAATAAGGTCACCTCCAATCTTTCTAAACTCTAAAGATCAGAGCTGGTCTCTCCACCTATCCTCTCATGTAAGGCCCTCGATGCCAAGACATTGTCAAATAAATCCTCACCAAATTCCCTCTGTAGCAAATATGTTATTTTATTTAATGTGAGAAGTGCAACATTGTACACATTACCCCATGTCACCAAGGCCATGTAGAACTGTAGTTCTTTACTTGTTTGCTCTCATACAGCAACAATAAAACCCAACATGCCATTTGGCTTCTTAACCATCTTCTCTACCCCCATGTTAGGTGTTAGGTATTCAAAATCCGTATGAACACAACCACTTGCTAATCGCTCACCATTTACAAATATTCAGCATTACTTTCCCCTGCCTGCCATGTTTGCATCGTTGTGCATGTGCACGTTTGTATGCAAACAGGAGTGTTGGAATTGTGGCAATCATGTGGATGTCATAGTGTTGCGCGTTGACATTTGCTGCACTTTTCAATCAATGTTACATGCACTATGTTAAAGCCTCTCACGGCATTGTGACCAGTTTATCAGGGTATTACCGATACTTCACTAATAACAGCCTGCAGCATGATCATGAATTTTAATGTGTATTCTCTGTATCCTATCCTTAAACCAAAAACTATCCTGAAATGTTATTGCCAATCCAACAACTCCTTCCTTTCTTTGAATGATAGCTGCTGGTTTCCCCATTATCCATCCTGCTAACAACATTCTCAAGAAATGGGAACATGTATTATTGACAACTTTCCTTGCATAAAAATACATGCTAAATCCCAATTTCTTAGGTGCTCTCAACAATTTCTTCATGATAGATTCCATGTGGTTCTTGATAACAATTGCCTTTTCAACTGGTCTCTAGTCTTTCTCTTTTCTTGCATTATATTTGCTATCTTTTAATCTACAAGGACTTTTCCTGAAGTCGGGACTTTTGTATGAATTGGGCAATGCTCCTGCAAAATATAATTATGAATGGAACCCTGTAGCCATTTCATGCGATGAAAGAATTTGCAGTCCCAATTTCGTTTCCTTAACGTTATTGAAATTTGAAAATTTGATTTCCATATTTGGGAGCTGGAGGCAAGGGAGAAGGAGATATTATGTTTGTGTAGATGTGAAATAGCAGGTGCAGATATCAGTCATCACAAAGCAAGCTGATCTTTATACGAAAGCTAGATTCAGGTGATAAAATTGATTAGAAGTGATAGAATTGGGCCAAAATGCATCAACATCCACCTCTGTAAATTATTGCACATACAATCCCTGACACTTGGAGAATGTAAATGAAATGTAATATCTTTAAATGTGTGGAAAAATATTATAATATATATTTTAATCCAAACATCTTATATAAAAACTCAGTCAACATGTATATTATGAGGAATATTAACAGTAAATATTTGGCAATGATTATGATACAAGAGCAAAACTAGAAATATTCTAACAAAGACATAGATGAGGTAAAATGAATCTTAGACACAAATGCTGAATGGGAACAATGAATCAGTGCCCAGTCTTACTTTTACTTCTGCTACTTTCAAGGCAACAACTATTTGATGGATGCTAAATGTTTTTTTTAGTCCATTTTGTGCTTTTGCTCAATAAATCATCTTTAACATTTCCCCTCCTTTCAAACTGGCTTCATCAATGCTAAGAGATTTAAGTCTGGTTAGTGTCAATCCTTCTAACCATAGATCAGTGGCGGGAATTTGTGGGCCAGAAGTATCATTAAATCTATAGCAATTGCCATAAATTGGTTGTCACACCTCAGAAATTACAATGGTGACCATGCAAAACTAAACAGGTATTGACAAAGTTTACGCATTTGAATACAGATTTGGAGAGTCCATTTTCCCTTCATTGATATGTTTTCAGAATGCAGGCATTGCTGACGAGGCCAGCATTATTGTCCTCTTCTTCTTGCTTATGGCGTGCACAGCCTAAAGTTGGAAGACAACTTGTTCTGTTTGATCTTCTGTTTATGCACGCCAGGTTGATTGCATTCGTCGAAACAGGGTGGACCACGTGAAGGTTGCAATCTCCCACCCCAGCGTTATTGTCCATCCCTTACTACTCAGAAGTGATGTGTCGTATTGAACTGTTACCATCCACCTGGTGGAAATATTCCTACAATGCTGTTAGATAAGGGATTTCAGGATTTAATTTCAATTGAGATTAAGGGACAGTAATTGGATGTTGTGCAATTTGGAAACAAATCTACAGATAGTGTTCTTCTCATGTACCTGTTATCCCTTAACTTGTTTGTGTTTGATGCTTTGGGTTTGTAAGATGCTTTTATTTTAATAACAGTATGTAAAACTATTACCTTGGCTTCAATGCACCCTTTTGAAATGGTATGACATTTTTCTCGGGAGAACAGATTTTCGTCAGCTTCTTAGGGAGTTGAGAATTTTTTGAGAATAATAAAAGTAATTTGGTCAATTTGTTATTCCATTACAACACTGTGGTGCCTGGTGAAAGAACTTCGATAGACAGAATATTAAAGTAGTAAGCAAGTGCCCAATTTGTAAACTGAGCCAGTGAATTTCTGCCACTGGGGAAAAAATATTCAAAAGTAGCACAGTGAGAGTTAGTAAGTTGGGAGTGCCTGGGCTTGAATGCTCATCCCAGGAATGAGTAGGTTAACTTATGATGAGTGTTTGTCAGCACTGAGCCTGTACTCGCTGGAGTTTAGAAGAATGAGGGGGGGCCTCATTGAAAAATACAGAATAGTGAAAGGCTTGGATCGAGTGGATGTGGAGGAGAAATGTGTTTAATCAGAGGATGGTGAATCTGTGGAATTCTTTGCCACATAAGGCTGATAGATAGATTCTTGATTAGTACAGGTGTCAGAGGTTATGGGGAGAAGGCAGGATAATGGGGTTAGGAGGGAGAAATAGATCCCCCACGATTGAATGGCAGAGTGGACTTGATGGGGCGAATGGCCTAATTCTGCTTCTATCTCTTATGACCTTGTGCTTTCATGGAGAATGTCTTTCCTTCCTTTGGGGATGCATGTAACTCTCCTGTTTTATGTTCCACAAATCTGTGTAACAGAGTCAAATGTTTGCAGCTTCACCCTATAACATACTGAGACAATTGTCACCAAGTATTTCTGGCAATGAAGCCAGAATGCCTTTACAACAGCAATTTTGCAAAGCCAACAGAATGAATGAGTTATACACAAACTATTTTTTGGGGAAGATTTTGCAATTGAAGAGGTTAATGGATTCATTCATCATTAGCGTTTTGCTAGAATAGCAGCTGCGGCGGCCAAACCAAATTGAATAATTCCCTGGAGTTCTATCATTCCTTTCTCTCCACTAATAAATTGATCAACTAGCCATAAATTACAAAGAGCGTAGTGCTGTGACTTGTAAGCAAATGCACAATATCATATGACAATTTCTTGAGGCCTGCTTTACAATTACAAAACAGGTCTGATGCTAAGAGATGCACAGAGCAAGAGTTTACATATCACTCAAATGCCTCATCTTGATTCATACATCAGCACTCACTTTTTATGCACTTAAAAGGTAGACAAAAATGCTGGAGAAACTCAGCGGGTGAGGCAGCATCTATGGAGCGAAGGAATATGTAATGTTTCAGGTCGAGACCCTTCTTCAGACTTAAAGCATGTTTCAAAATGCAGCATAGAATGCCTTGATATAAAATATTGGTTTCAATAGGACATACTTTATTGAGTTATGGTTGCCACTGAGATTATATTGTGGGACAATTGAATTCACATTATGTATTGGTTGTCCTTGAATGTAAATTCCTATTCAACTCCAGCATTTGCCACTAATGTACCAGAACATTCTGCATGAGTTCTAATTCCATCTTAAATGCATAGTTGGATCAAGGAAAACTATAAACGCTTCAATTCTACCAGAAAAAGCACAAATTATCTCCATGTGCCCAGAAACAGGGAGCATTTTACTACAACTCACTGTCACATTTCAGCAATGCAGAAAGTCTGAAAACAACTGAGGGTCATCAACTGCTTTCTGCAGAACAAATAAACTGGTTATCGGATGCTGTGCTTGGACACTGCACAAGATACATCTTCAAAACTTAGCTCTCACTTCATTTGAATATTATCATTTTGATCTTGTCTAACAGGTGGCACCAAATATCCAGGAACCCAAACAAATTTAAAGAATTTCACACATGTAGAGAGTTCACTCGATGCCCCACTCCCAATTTTAAGCTTATAATCGATACCTTCATCCATCTCCTTTTCAGAATGCAGCAGTCATATTTGGTGACAGCAAGAAAGCAGACCCAAGTCAAAAGTTTGAGTATCCACCCGGCCAGAAGGAGGAATTTCTTTAGTCAAACTGTGGTAAATCTGTGGAATTCATCACCACACACGGTTTTGGAGACCAAATCAATGGATATTTTAAATCCAGAGATTGAAAAATTGTTGATTAGTAAGGGCGTCAGGGGTTATGGGGAGAAGGCAGGAGCATAGGGTTGAGAAAGAAAGATATGATTGAATGGTGGAGTAGACTTAATGGGCCAAATGGCCTGATTCTGCTCCTAGAACTTATGAACACATGAGAGAGCACTTATTACTACTACAGAAACAATAATTTCTTTAAAGTACATCCTTCGTCATGAACTAATTAATCACACTTAGTTCATGACTAAGTGGGATTATTTTAATGCATTAAATCTGAAACGTTATTTTACTTCAGGTTTACTTTGTAACCTGCCATGAGTCCAGGGATTACTTGACTCTGTACACCATAAATTCAGAGAGTCAAAGTGATACAGCGTAGAAACAGGCCCTTCGGCCAGCATGTCCCAGTTACACTAGCCCAACCTGCCTGCATTTGGGTTATATCCCTCCAAACCTGTCCTATCCATGTACCACTTCAGCTTTATCCAGCTTTGCATTGACTACCATCCCTATGGGCACCCAGAGTTCACAGAGATTGTAGAATTTTTCAACAGTGCTGTGGTGCTAGGTCAATTCAGAGGTTTTTAATCAATGATCTGAGGAAAAACCAAAAACATTTTCTCCAACTCAATTCAAACCAGGAGGAGACCACTTCATCCACACATGTTCCTTCCTTCAATTCAAAACCTGACTTGGGTTCTGTGTCTCAGATAATCAAGTTCAAGAAAAGCTCTTTTTTTTTTTCACAAAACCTACCAGGAAAGATTTTAGTTCATATCGAACATATGGCCTGGTTTGGTAACTCAAACACCAAATAACATGAGAGGCTGCAGAAAGTGATGGGCAATGCCTCAACCATCCCAAATATTGGTCTCCTCACCTTCACAAATGATCTACAGGAAGCTGTATTGATTTCCCTACAATAGGATATATAGGAAGCACTGCCTGAAGAGGACAGCTAATACCACCCAACATCCATTCCACCCCACTTGTGTTCTCATCTCACTGCTACCATTGGGAAGAAGGTACAGAAGTTCGAAAACTGTTATCTCCAGGTTCAAGAACAGATTCTTCCCACTAATCATCAGGCTCTTGAACTACACTATGGCTTGCACCATTTTGGTCTGGTGATGTTGTATCACTGATAATTTATTGTATTACTGTTCATTCTATATTTATTTGGTTTGAGTGCCTGCTAAGGTTACAGCTAGTAAGATTTTCATTGTTCCATTTCCAGTGCATATAACAATCAAACGCTCCTAACTCTCATTGAACAATCCAAATACAATATTAGATTACCTATTGATTCGATTTGACAATTGATTTGGAGCATACGGTATGCTTGAAAATAAATAATTTTATTTTCCTCCAGTTGCATGAATACCACCGGGTGGCACCCTTAATGGCCGCCTCGCCAGCAGTCAGTCTCGTTCCTTCTCTCTTTTTATCATTTTAAGTATGTCTTAAATGTTCGTTTTAATTTCTCTTGGTATGTTTTATGTTGGGGAGTGCGGGGGAAACTTTTTTCAGTCACTTACCTCGACGGAGATGCGATTTTTCTCCTTGTCGCATCTCCGTCCCCCCCTACGACCTAGAACGTGGAGTGGTGCGGCCTTTTCTGGAGACCAGACCGGAGCTTCAAGCCGTGGGCGCGGCGCAGATGTACCATCGCGGGGCCGGACCTGTGGACTTTAACACGTGAAGCTGCGGTCTCCGGTAAGAAGCGGCTGACTCGGGAGCTCAGTGCCGTGGAATGTTCCAATCCATCCCGACGTCGGAGTTTCGATCATTCTGATGAGAGGGCTTGAACAGCGGACTGTCGGCAACGGCAAGTGTGGAGGGTTCAGCCCCGATCACGGGTGAACAAAGGAAGAAGATGTGAAATTTATTGCTTTCCATCACAGTGAGGAATGTGGATTCCACTGTGGTGAATGTTTATGTTAAATTATATTTTAAGAGGCTGAATTGTGTATTGTTGTTTTTCTCATTTAGTATGGTTGTATGGTAACTCAAATGTCACTGTACCTTAATTGGCACATGTGACAATTAAATTGAATCTTGAATCTTGAAATAAATGCAGGCTGATTATTTATACTTATACTCTCAGCTTATTATCTGATATTTGCTCTCCCAAGGGCTCCAGATACAGCACATTGCTTATCAATCACATAAAATATGACGTTGTGGGGATCTACATGGAGGAATCAATAACGTGGAAATAAAATTGGACTGATGGGGTTCAATTATTGTTTTGTTTTTATATTTACATTGTAGGATAACTCATTACATCTTGTTTATTTAATTATTAATCACTGAAGTCCAGACCACAATACAGTTCAACGAGTATAGTAGCAGAGAGAGAATCTTCTGCAAATGAATCTCCAGGAGTTCATCCATGTTGTAACTTCAGCAAAAGTTTTGTCATTCATATGTCAAAAGTTAAAGCAATCATGAAAATCAATAACCAACTTCCCAGTTAATGTTAACGATTGAATGATCCTGAGGGTCACAAATTTGTCCCTACTGTCACATAAATACTCCTTTTTATCCTAACTGTGGTGTCAAATTGAGACAACTCACTGATTCATCAACGGCCATTGAAAAATAACTGTCAAAGATAGTTGCAGAAGCAGAGTTGGAAGTTATGTTGGACTTTGCTGAACAATAGAATAACATAGAGACGACTTGCATGGTGAGCAATTTGACATGCCAATCATTTTTAGTGGAAACACATTGTCTTTTTATAATTTCTTACTGGTATTTTCTTTTGGAAAGATGATTAGAAAATCAGAGAATGAGTCATGGAGTACTGGCTGGATCCAAAATGGTATTGACAGACCTTGGGAGCTTATCGCATTTATAATAATTTTAACATGGATGAAATATGATATAAAGAAACCTGATATGGACTATATGTTTTGCACAGATGTCAAAATTAATTCAAATCAAAGGCAGTCACAAAAAGTTGGAGTAACTTGATTAATTCAAATCAAGTTTCATTGCATTGTGTCAATCGAAACATTAATCCATGATTATTAATTTTATTGAAAACTCTTGGTTACTTTTGGTAAATTGTTGTAAGAACTTTGTTATCATGGTTAAATTGCCAATGGTAATTTCTGCCCTCATTTCAATTCCACCATATTAACTGAATTACCAAAAGCACAAATGTGTTAATATCAATATTGAAAGCATTATTTTTTCTTCACAAGCATCATTTGCAACATAAAATAACTGGATCTTCCCTGATTGCAGTGGGTGGGATACCCCAAACCATTTGCAGTAAAGAGACAGATGATAATTTTCAAGATGGATCATTAGCTCAATGCATAGAATTCAAACTTCACACCAAAATTTGTGACAACATTTCCTATAGGGAGTGTGTCAACTCTTCACGGTTACAATTATTAATAGTTATTCCTAAATTGGTAATAATAGTTGAGATATTCCTGCAGCGATACCCATCAGACTAATGACAGAGTAATGTCAGCCTTAAGCTATTTTGGCTGCCATTACTGTTAAACTTAATTAATTGATTAAAAAAAGAACACACCAAATGTCGTCCCCCCCCCCCCCCCCCCCCCCTCCCCGTCCCCCCCCTCTCCCCCCAATCTGTTGTAAGATAAATTAACTTTATAACTCTTAAGGCAGCTGTGGTTTAGCCTCTCTTTGTCTAGGTTAGCAGCAATTTAAACATGAGTCGCGAGGGTGAGAATCATGGTTGAATCTACTAAGATACTTGAGCTCTACCTTAGCATTGCCATTTTTCTTCTTATTTTACTGCAACATGGGCATTTTTAAGTATAGCACAAACACGTAATCAACTTATCATCTTTTTTATTGTCCTTTTCCCCGAGGTCACTGCTGACATATGAGTGACAGTTTGGAGTTCAGTTTTATGTAATGAATATTACTCCAGCTCCTCAATCTTTTAACGTATGAATGGTTTACCTCTTGTACAAGGCATTTACAGTTTCTTTTTCTTCCTCTCAAGATAAATGGTGTTTCTTACAATGTGCTATGTAACAGTCTGTTAATTTTGAAAATATTTTGGTATCAGGAGAATATGGTGGATTTAGGAAACCATTTGCTTTACTCTTATCCATAACAGGTGTTGAATTCTGAGGACATGTTACTGTGTTGAAGTATGTGGTGTGCTTTGAATTTAAACTAGCTCTTTGCAATAAATCATTAGGGTAGGTACACAGTTAGCAATGACTCACTTATGGCTATATAGATAGAGTTATTTTCATTGCAACTATCTAAAGCTGCAGAGATATTCATGTTTATGTGAATGCAATGAAACCTTATTTGGAACAGTCTTATTTATAGCAATATTGTGAACCCCAATCAGACAATTCACTAACCTATATTGAAATAGAGTAAGTACTATAAATTGTGCATTGTAATTTCTAAATTAGAACACCTATATTAGAAATTCGAACATCTATATTAGTGCAATAGATTCTGAGGTGAAGTTATTTAGTCTGCATCAATAAATGTGATATATTCAGTTCTCCTCTAGCTTACTCTATTAACAGAATGTGGAAATCATCCCCATGCAAATTGTATTTACCAAAAAAGCAGGGATTGGTTTATTATTGTCACGTGCACTGAGATACAGTAAATAGCTTTTGTTTGTGTGCTATCTAGTCAAATCATACTATACACAAGTACAATCAAAGCATACACATGTATAGCAGTTACGAAAAGAATATCAGAATGCAGAATATGGTGTCACAGTATTATAGCGTTACATTTAGAGAGCAAAAAAAGCCAACGTCCGCAATGAAGCAGGACGGAAGATTGGGATTACACCCTAACCTTTGGGAGGATCATTCAGTAGTCTGATAACAGAGGGAAAGAAGGTATTCCTTACTCTTGTAATATGTGCTTTCATGCGTTTGTATCTTTTGTCCAAGAGGAGAGGAAAAAAGAGGGAATGACTGAGGTGAACAGTCTTTGTTTATATTGGTTGCATTCCTGAGGCAGCATGAAGTGTAGATTAAGTTGATGGTGGGGAGGCTGATTTGTGTGATGGACTGGGCTACTGCATTTTCTTGCTATCTTAGGCAGAGTTGTTCGCAAACAAAGTTGTGTTGCATACTGACAGTATGCTTTCTACTGCGCACCTGTAGAAGTTGGTAAGAGTCGTAAGCGACAGGATGAACATCATTAGTCTTCTGAGGAAGTAAAATCATTTATGTGCTTTTTTGGCCACGGCTTCAATGACAGGACAGGACAGATTGTTGGTGATATTTACACCCAGGAACTTGAAGCTCTGGAACATTTCCACTTCAGCACCATTGATGGTGATTGGGAAGCATGTACTCCACCATGCCCCAAAGTCAATAACTGGCTCCTTTGCCTTGCTGACATTGAGGGAGCAGTTTTCTTGATATCATGTTACTAAACTCTCTTTCCCCTTCCTGTACTCGGATTTGTCATTGTTCGAGATCTGGCCCACTGCTGTGGCATCATCCACAAACTTGTAGATGGAGTTGGATCAAAATTTAACTGCACAGTTGTGAATGCGTGGGGATTTTAATAAGGAGATGAGAATGCATTCCTGTGGGGCACCAGCATTGAGAATTAATGTGGAGTATGTTTTGTCAACTATCCTCACTGATTGTGCTCTATGGGTCAGAATATCAAGGATCCAGTGGCAGAGGGGGTGCTGATTTATGTTCTGGAGTTTGTACAGGATTATGTTGTTGAAGGCAGAATTGTAGTCAATAAATAGGAGTCTGACATAAGTGTCCTTGTTAGCTAGATGTTCTAAAGATGAGAATAGGGCCAGGGAGGGATGGTGTCTGCCATGGATCTGTTGGGTTGCTGGGCAAACTGCAGTAGATTAAGGCTGGCTGGGAGGCTGGAGTTAATGCAGGCCATCTCGTAGCACTTAATGATGGTGGATGTCAGAGCTTGTGGATGGTTGTCATTAAGGCATGCCACGTTGCTTTTCTTTGGCAGCAGGTGGGAACCTCAGAATGGATGTGAGAGATTCAAGATATCTGCGAATAGTCCTGCCAGCTAGTCTGTGCAGATCAAGTTAATGGGGTCGAAGACACCATCCCCACCTGATGCTTTTGCGGATTCTCTCTTAGTAAGGCCAATCTGACAACTGCTTCAGTGACCATGGGCACATGGGCTGTCCGTAGGGATGGCATCCTTCCAATGACCTTCTGTTATAAATCAGCAGAGAATGCATGGAGCTTGTTGGTAATGGACTCTTGTTGCCAGTATTACTACCAAACTTCACTTTGATGCTCTTCATAGCTTACAAGCCTTGCCATAATCGATGGGTGTCATGAAGTTATCATGGAATTTCAGCTTAATCTGGAATTCCATCTTGGCGTCCTTGATTGCTTTGCGGAGATCGTAAATAGGTTTCTTGAAGAGCTTAGTATAATTTGATTTGAACTGTGCAGACGTGGAGAGGACCCCACGGATCATCTATGGTCTCTGGTTGGGGAACACACGTATTGTCTTGTGTAGGAAATAACTGCAGATGCTGGTTTAAATCAAAGGTAGACAGAAAATGCTGGAGTAAGTCAACGGGACAGGCAGCATCTCTGGAGGGAAGAGAACACACATATTGTCTTCTTTGCAACATATTCCAACACACACACAAAACTGATGAAATCTGTGACAGTCATGACATGACATACTCCTTTAGGTTGGCCGCAGAGTCTTTGAATATGGGCCAAACTATCGACTCAAAGCAGTCATGAAAAATCTAACCTGTTTCCTCAGACACTCTTTGACTTTCTGCACTGGATCCTCCCACTTCAGTTTCTGCTGATAAGCCAGGTGGTCAGATTTTCCAAAACGTGGTCTGGAGATGGAGTTGTAGGCACATTTGATGATTGTGTAGCAGTGTTCGAGGTTGTTTGGGCCTCCGGTGGAACAGGAGTATGTTGATAGTACTATGCTGGACACTCTTAAGGTTGGCCAGATTGAAGTAATCCGGTATTATGAACAAGGCCTCAGAGTACTTCATTTCTCAGATATTGTTAGCGATGTGCAGTTCATCAAGTGCAAGCTGGACATCAGCATGGGGTGGATGTGGACTGCTGTCATGATGGCTGATGTTAATTCCTACGACACGTAGTAGGGACAGCACCTCACTTTTAGATCTTCCAGATGTGGAGCAGGAACCCATCAAGATCAACATGTCTGAGCACTACAAGAAGTCAATTAGGAAGCAGACCCTTTCGCCCCTAACCTTGTCCCTAATGGGCCTGTCCCACTTCGGCGATTTGTCAGCGGACTGCCGGCGCCTGTCAAGTTGCTGGCAGTTGTGTGAAAAAATGGAAACTGGAACGGCGACTGTGAGAGTGGAACACACACACACACACAAACACATTCGTCCCTTCATCAGCCCGTTATGCAAGCGGGGACAGGGCAAGCGGGGGGAGCGGTGCGAAGCCAAGGAGAAACAGACACACACCACGATGAACAGGAAGGTTGGTGCTGTAAAAATACGGCTAAAGCGCAGTGTACAGTAAGTCCTTTAAAAAGAGGAGGGGAGAGGGGGGAGAAGTAGTGGAGAAAACCTTTAATAAGCCAGAGATACACGGCTGTGAAGTAGGGCAGACATTTAACATTACCGGTCGGTTACCCTTGGTTCTGAAAACTACTGCTTACTTTTTTTTCCTAATGAGCCAATGAAATTCACTGGTCAGCACCAGCTACAAACTACGAGAATCTCCGAGAACCTTCGACTTCCTGGCAATACATTAGGACCTCCTGGCGACCCACCTACGGCACGGGAATTCTCGCTACTCTCCATGGCGGCTTCATTCTAGGCGCCGCTAATTTTTCAACATGTTGTAAAATTCACGGCGACCATAATGAGGCCGCGACTAGTTCCCAGAATGCGGGAACTCCTCAAGACCATGAAGGCGACTCCCTGGCAACCACCCGCGAACATGTGACGCCCATGTGGCGACTGCATAGTCTCCTGCAGTCACCTAAAAAGTCGCCTACGTGGGACAGGCCCATAAGCTAACCAAAGGTGGTCAATGAAAGCAATGTGTTCATGTTGTTAGAATTCAAAACAGGGATACATAGAAACTACAGAACAGAAGCAAGTTATTCCAGCCAGCACTTGCATGTATTATGTTTTTAATTAAAGCCTTCTTCCAACCTTCATCATATTATTCATGTTCCATTTTCGCTCACATCTCATTTATCCTCTCTTTAAGCATGTCTATCCAATCTGCCTCTTTGTGGTAATTAATTGCTATTTTACTTCGGATTCACGTGAGTGACTACGTGAAGAACCCCGCCAGGACGCATGCGTGTCATATCGCTACACGCATTGCAACAAGTCACAGCAGGGGGAACGACGTTCCGCTTAGCGGCAGAATTTAAAAGCCGGGAACAGCAGGTAAGGAGACTCTGCGTTCTTTCCACTTACTATTATCACAGGTGGAGGCATGGACAGATCCAAGAAAAACAAGAAGGCTGCGAAAAAGCTGGCGGGGGAGAACCGTGGAGTTGCGGGCAGCCAGCAGTGGCCAACGGCACACCAATCTCCCGTAATGGGAACAGCTGTGCCCGACTTCGCCCCCGCACCGGCCAAATCAACACCGCGGCCGGGCGGTAAAGCAAAGCAAAAAACTGACAGAGTCGTTGACTCCGATGAGTCCGACTTTGAACAGCCTGTGAATGGCCAGTGCCCGTGAGCATTGGGGCCGGTTGGAGCGGCTTGAGGGGCAGCCGCGAGCGGCCAGCGCCCGAGAGCATTGGAGCCGGTTGGAGCGGCTGCAGGAACTGGAGTAGCTGCGAGCGGCCAGTCCCCGAGAGCATTGGAGCCGGTTGGAGCGGCTGATGGAGCAAATGCTCCAAAGTGACAGGCTCCGGGAGATGGAGACTAGTCACAGTGGGCAGCTAGTATGTCCTACAGCAGTACCTCTTGTAGGGCTACACAGTGCTTCTCCCTCATCAGAGGGGAGTACGGGGGGTCAATTCTGGGCTGACCCTGAAGAGGGGTGTGGAACATACTCCTAGTGTGCATGGGGTGCAAGAAAACAAAAACCTATTGGATATGGTGTCCCAGTTCATTCAACCTGACCCAACTGGCCAAAACCTGGAACCTAAAATAGCTGCAAGTATTGAATACATGTCATTCAATCAGCTACAAGGACAGGCATTATTGGACACCACAGCAAGACACTTACCACCAGGGAACTGCGAATCACTGAATGTTCCCAGTGTATTTGGAAACATGTCGGAGCATCAATCAGAGCCAGAGACTTGAAACTACAAAAAATTCTGAAGGTCCTAACAGCGGGAATTACGGCTTTCGCCCGCACAATAAACAAAAAAGACATGACACAAGATCAGCAGGATGCACTGGCTTTATTTTGCAACTCCCAATACGAGTTAAATAGTATTAGGAAGAGTGCCATTCAACCGGCTTTAGACCCTAATTTGCAGGCCTATGCAAACCCGGAACCGCCAAACCACCAATATTACTATTTGGAGGTGACTTATCCAAACAGGTAAAAGAACTTGACGAAGAGGCTAAAACCCTGGGGCTCATTGAAGCAACGTCTAAAAGCTACTTCGGCCAGAAACAGCACCCCTACGCACCCACCAGTCGGAAAGACAAACTGGTGAAAGCTCGAAAGCCAGGTACACTCAACATCGGTCTTTTTTAGGCCATGGCCCAGACTGGCCTTCCTGGAAAATGCGCAAACCCCCAACACCAACCCAACTACAGTCCCAGACACCGGCGCCTCAACGTCCATGGAGGATACCAAAAAAGTAATAAACCTACCACTGGTAACCATGGAGGTAAGTGGGTCTGGTTCCTTACGAATTGAAGGGAGCATGGAGGTTGGTGGGAGATTACACTTCTATCTGGATGCATGGAATAAGTTAACTACCGACACTTATATTTTAAGCGGTATCCAGGGATATACCATAGAATTTATACAAAAACATAACCCTCCAGTTCAGCATGTACCGAACCGAATGTTCGTGCTTACAGGCAAAGAAAAATCAAAAGCACACGCTGAACTACAGCGGCTTTATAAAAAAGTAATTGAGAAAACCCAACACGAATCACAGGAATTTGTGTCCAATATCTTTATCAAAAACAAGAAAGATGGTGGTTGCCGCATCATCATAGATTTGACTAATTTGAATACTTTCGTACAATATATTCATTTCAAGATGGAAACCTTTGTTACTGTTAAGCAATTGATTTCCAAAGGTTACTACATGGCAAGCATCGCTTTAAAAGATGCTTACTATACAATACCCATAAGAGGTGACCACAGATGTTATTTAAAATTCAACTGGATGGGTCAGCGCTGACAGTACAGGGCACTACCTAATGGGCTAACATCAGCCCCCAGGCTGTTCACTAAAATTTTGAAACCAGCTCTAGCGTTTCTGCGGAAACAAAAACACATGGTAATGGCATATCTAGATGACATACTTATTGTGGGCAAAACTTTGGAATTGGCTAAACAAACGTAACAGCCACAAAACAATTATTTGAAAAACTGGGGTTTATCATCCATCCAGTTAAATCTAAATTAACGCCTTCTACCACAATGGATTATCTGGGGTTCACCATTAACTCAGTTCACATGTCAGTGACTTTGCCGAAAGAAAAGGTTACAGCCTTAATAGAGGCTTGCAGCAAAATCATTGACATCAGTAAACCATCCATCAGACTGGTAGCAAGAATAATTGGCAAAATAGTGGCTGCGTTTCCAGCCACACAATTCGGACCTTTACATTATCAAAATTTACAGAGGGCTTAAATACGAGCACTCAAAATTAATGGTGGTCATTTTGACAGACCAATGAAGCTACCAACAGAGGCCATAATGGAACTAGAATGGTGGAAAGTTAACATTGGGCATTGTTCCAATCCAATAATTATCAGCAACCCGTCTATGGTACTACAAACTGATGCCAGTGCACTTGGTTGGGGTGCTACCAATTCCATCTCCAGCTGTGGAGGGAGATGGAATGCACAGGAGGCATCATTATTACAAACACTGGGCATAAACTACCTGGAAATGTTAGGTGCATTCCATGGCCTTAAGTCATATTGTTCTGGGTTATATCACCAGCATGTTAGACAACAAATTGACAACACCACCGTGGTAGCATATATCAACCATATGGGTGGAAACAAATCGACATCATGTGACAATCTGGCCAACACAATTTGGCAATGGTGTATCCAGAGAGATATTTGGATATCAGCTACCTACTTACCAGGTAAACTAAATTTAGTGGCAGACACCAGGTCACGCAAATTCAAAGAAAACACCGAATGGATGTTGGATAAAAAAGTATTTGCTGAAATTACAGCACGGTATGGAACACCAGATATCGATCTATTCGCATCCAGGCTCAATCACCAGTTATTGAACTACGTTTCATGGGAACCAGACCCTGGGGCAGCGGCAACAGATGCATTTTCGCTGCATTGGGGGAAATTGTTTATTTATGCATTCCCTCCTTTCTGCCTCATCAATCGGGTATTAAGGAAAATACAGCAAGACTCTGCGTCTGGTATTTTGATAGTACCCGATTGGCCTGCTCAACCATGGTTCCCAGTGATACTCGACATGGTATTAGAACCATGCATCACCATCCATCATAGACCTAATTTACTGGTTCATCCCGTAACAAGGGAAAGTCACCCATGTCATAATTACTTAAACCTATTAATTTGTAGAGTTTGAAAGCACCTCTACTACACCTCAGACTGACGGACCGAACAGTGGATATTATTTCAGCGGCCCACAGACAGTCCACCAAAAAACAGTACTTGGTGTACATCAAAAAAAAGGGGAAGTACTGTCACAACAATAAACATCACCCACAGATCTATGAACATCCCGTCTGTTCTGGAATTCCTGCCAAGCCTCCATTACGATGAGGGGCTCAGTTATAGTGCCATCAACTGTTCCAGAAGTGCTCTGTCAACATACCTGTGGCAAGGAACAGAGCGGCATTCTGTTGGGACACACCCCCTGGTAACTAAACTCATGAGGGGCATTTTTAATGTTAATCCCCCAAGAACCAGGTACTCCCAATTATGGGATGTGAGCATTGTACTGACCATATTAAGAAACTGATCTCCAGCTACAGCTCTGTCCCTACAGAAACTGACTATGAAAACAGTCATGCTGATGGCCTTGGTCACGGCACAAAGGGTCCAGTCGCTACAGAAACTAAGGCTGGACAACATGACTACTTCATCTGGAAATTTAACTTTTCACATCAATGAATTAGTCAAACAGAACAGACAGGGGCAGCAGGCCTAAAAATAGAATTCAGGGCCTACCCGACAGATGATCATCTCTGTATTGTAACACACTTGCTATTATATATGGAGTATACTAAGATCATCAGAGGCAAAGAAATGGCACTTTTAATCAGCTACAAACAGCCACACAAAAAAGTGACAGTCCAGACCATCTCGAGATGGCTAAAACAGGTCCTAATAAAGGCTGGAGTAGACACTAACAATTTTAAATCTCACTCCACCAGGGCTGCAGCTACATCGGCAGCTATGAAGTTGGATGTTCCAATGGACAAAATCCTCAAGACAGCAGGATGGTCAACGGAGAAAACTTTCCAGCGATTTTATAACAAACCAGTAATTGAACCTGGAACATTTGCAGAAACAATTTTAAATTCTGTAATGTAATTTTACCCCATAAATAGGGGCTATAATTTGGTGTTAATAAATTTATCGTTGTTTTTCAATATCGTATTGATGTCTAATAATGTTAACACTATTCTCCCCATAATCAAGGCAGATGTGATGCATGGACTCGTTTCCACGGCATGGAATCACAGAGCTTTAAAATCTTCACGTAGTCACTCACGTGACTCCGAAGTAAAATAGTAAGATTAAACAAGAACTTACCAGTTCGAAGTTTGATCATTATTTTATGAGGAGTACGTGGAGGGAATACGTGCCCTCCGCTCCCACCCTTGATCATATACTCAACTGGTATCTTCTTCTCTAATCTTACTATGTTTAGTCATTACAGTTATCTGTGATTTCACACCGCTGCTTTGAAGAATGACACGCATGCGTCCTGGCGGGGTTCTTCACGTATTCCCTCAACGTACTCCTCATAAAATAATGATCAAACTTCAAACCGGTAAGTTCTTGTTTAATCTTACTATTTCTCACCGTTTGCTGGGAAAAATCTTTCAATAAGGTTTTTTCAGACACTTCTCAGTGACTGTATTAGATTTGATTTCTTACCTTGAACAGAAATGTGTACATGTGAATGTAAATATGCATTCTTGCATACATGCATGTGTGACTGTGTGTAAATCCCAGAAGCAAATTCAAACCAGGAGCATTTATTTTCCCTACTGGATCAGTTTAATACATCAAAGACAGACTCAAAAATGCTGCCAAGGAAATACTGGTCTTCAAGCTCAAAGTACATTGCATACTGTGGAGCAGGGAGCAGGAATAATTCCCAGAAGGTTGTGGTTCAAGCTGTACAATGGCAGAAGCTTTGGGTGCAGCTCACAGAGTTGTCAGTGGTTAAATTGCCATTCAAGGATGGACAAAACAGTACATGCACCATATGCTTAACTCCTGACACAGGCTTCATTCACCAGTTCAACCCACCATCATCAATGAGTTAAGGGCCTAGCGCATTCTGACGCGCACGTGATGTGCGCATCGCTTGCATTACGCTTGCGTGGCGCGTGGTGAGGTGTGGTGGAGTAGGCAGTTACGCGCGGTCGCTTTAAAGGGACATTTTTGCAATGGACAACCTTGGCTAATACTTGAGCTAGGCAAATCTCACAACTGATGTTTTGTGTTCTTTGCACACCCCAAAGGATTCTGACAGTCTTCAAGAATGCTTTGTTTACAGGAACAATGCACATGAACATTTTTGAATGCCTAGAATAGAATGCCTAGATTGCACAAACAAAATCAATGCTATGCACGTTCCTTTTATTTTCTTGTCATAAAGGGAAAGGCATTGCAAAGCCATGGAGAAAAACACAGTTGCTATATGTAAAGTTTTCATTGCAAATGGTTGAGAACACAAACAGGAAATGCTGCAGATAATATTAGCCAGGGAAAAAGAGGGATTCAGTAATGCTGGAGGCAAAACATCAAACATGGTCAATGTTATAATGTTGAAAAGTACTTCAATCAGCTTGGGCACAGCAAAACCTAAAACAAAAGCAAGACAAATTATCAAATAGGTTGTGTGGGATGAGACTAGTACGGAATTTTGAGAATGTAATAAGAGAGTTCGGTATTCCGAAAAAGGCAAGGAATCATGGGATTTGTCAAATGTCAAATGCTATTAAGAAAAATTGAACGGCGCTGCAGATACAGTGAGTATAGTTTGGGTCTGATTTTTCTTGTCTTTTTTCAAGCTTGTATTTGTCAGGGGGACAAATAGGGGAGGCAGATACGAGTGGGAGACCATGGGGGGGGGTTTGGGGTGACTGGACCGGCGGGGAGACATTCTTGGCAGCTGCACGCACACAGACCCGCACCTCATTTGCAGCCAGGGTCGAACCCAGGTCCCCAGCGCCACAAGGGCTGCCGAACCGCCACTGGGAAGTCCCCCCCCACTCAAGTGTCCCATCCCTGCTCAGGAGACATCCGGACCGACGGGACACCGGCCCCCAGGCATACAGCCGGCACGGAGAAGCGCCAACACCAGCTCTGATGTCGGGCCAACCAACACTCCCGGACCAACGACACCAGAGGCCCCAGGCCCACAGCCAGCGCGGAGAACTCACAGGCCCACCACCAGCGTAACTCCAGCCCAACCCCACTCCAACTCCAGAGGAACCCACTCCCCGATGGGTCGCGATGGCGACGTGTCAGTTCCCCCACGGCCTGGCAGAGCTCCCTCAGCTGCCACCCTATGTACAAGACCCACTGCCACTTCATCCACAACCCTGAGGAGGAGCGAGGGCCCTGGCCTTGCCTGCGCCAGAGCACCAGCCTGGGCTCCGTCTCCTCTGGGCCGGCGCTTGACTGGGCTACACTGCGGGTGGCCTTCAGCCCCGACCTGGAGTTGCAGCTGGCCCGGACTTTGCTACCAGCACCACCATCACCAACAGCACCAGCAGCTCCAGCGGGCTCCTGGCCTGGCCCATGGCCAGCAGGAGCCTGTCCACAGACTCACTCTACGACCAGAACGACTTCGAGTCACCTGCCTTCGAACAAGGCCGGCGGCTGCCCATCTTCAGCAGTATCTCAGTGTCGGACTGAGAGGAGAGGGGTGAAGTTGGGGGGGCTGCCGGCCAACCTGGCGGGACAGGCAGAGCCGAGCTGGAGCCAGCGGCTGCAACGCCAGCTGCAAGTCCGGGGTCGCCCCGCCAGCCCAGGGCCACCCAGGATACCTCCGGACAGGGACAGGACACCTAGCAGCAACTCAACAGCGGCCGGAGAGCCAGTCCCCACCCCGACCAAGGATAAAATGCAAGCCTGCACACAACGCAGCACCACCGTTGCCGAGACTGTTCATAGTAAGTGACCTATGACCTGGGCATGCGCAGTTCGAATACCAAACTCGCTTATTCTACTAGAAGATCATTTATGCAGAGATGCAGATGGACCCAATGGTCGTGGTCAGGGCACCTTTATCAATTGCAGCATTCCTTCAAATCTGATTAGATAAATAGCCTTGATATTGTCGCAGTCCTAGAATGGTATTTCGACCACATGTTTCTAGTTTTTAGATGAATTTTCTACCTTAAACCAAAGTGCTTTAATCCACTAAACAGGAAATTAAAGGAAAATAAATCAGCACAAAAGTCTCCATTGTGTGTTGCAATTCAGCATCATTGTAAATCAATTGGATTAATGGCATTGATTTTCTTAGGACATGATAGACTGCAGAGCTTTGTGGAAAAAATCTATAAATATTTGAGACGTTTACAACAGTCCCGAAGCATTCCGTTTTTGTAACTTTTGATCATTTGTACTTTTTTCTAGCACTTTCAATGAAAGAAAACCTTTGCCATACATTTACAATGTCAAAAGTAAAGGAAAAATAATATAACATTCAATTGCTCTACAAAGGTTTATTTTATTTTCTTAGGACATGATAGACTGCAGAGCTTTGTGGACAAAAATCTAAAAATTTATTTTCTGCAGAGGAAGTCTTTTTTTTTCATCTCCTGTCTCAATGAAGAACTGGGTGGCATATGATATTTCCACGCATTAATTCATACATCACTTCTCAATAAATGTCTCTCACTCCTTAATACCGTATATATTATCATTTACTTCGGGAAATACGGAAACCACTTGGAGGTCACAATTCCTATTAATCACAGAGGCAAAAGAACAAAGCAGTTATACTATATGCTCCATCAGTGTGGTGTCAGACATGGTGTCTGATCTTCAATGGGCATGCTGGAACACACAGGAAGGCGAACTCAAGATGGGCATTGTTTCCATCAACAAAAAAGAGCGTCTCCGTTTCCCCCTTTGGCTGGATTTCAGGTTTTATAAGCACAAGGATCAGATTAATTGTTCCAATAACCATTAATTGGATCTAACTACGGCTCGTTCACCTGTGGTTGGGATCTGAGCAGACCTTAAAGGATGTCATACTGCCTGATCTATTCTCTCTGGCAGCTCGTTCCATATATTTTCCACTTACTGTGAGAAAAAGAACTGATCCACAGGCCCCTGTTGAAACTCCCACCTCTCACCTGAAAGCTATGTCCTCTATTTCTTGATTCTCATACACAGGGGAGGATCTTTGAGCTTGCACGCTGTTTATGACCCTCGTGATTTTATACTTTGTTATACAATCTCCACTCAGTCTGCAACCTTCCGAGGAATGTGTCAAAGCAGAATAGTCTGAACTATAGGTCGGTTAGTCTGACTTCGGTGGTTGGTAAGATTTTAGAGTCCATTAGAAAGGATGAGATTACGGGACTACTTAGAAGTTCACAATAAAATAGGCCAAAATCAGCATGGATTTGTGAAGGTGAGATCTTGCTCGACAAATTTGTTGAAATTCTTTGAAGAAATAAATAGATGTTGTTTACTTGGATTTTCAGAAAGCCTATGATAGTTTGTGGTTGATAAGGTGCCACACATTAGGCCGCTCAGGAAGATAAGAGCCCACAGTATCAAAGGGCTGATACTAGCATGGACACAAGGTTGGCTGGATGGCAGAAGACAAAGAGTGGCAATAAAGGGGGATTTTTCCTGGTTGGCTGCCAGTGATAAGTGGAGTTCTCAAGTTCACGTTGTATATTAATGATTTGGACGAGAGAATTTGTGACCAAGTTTGCAGATGATACAAAAACAGGTGAGGGGCAGGTAGTGTAGAGAAAGCAGGAACTCTGCAGAAGAACTTGGGAGAGTGGGCAGAGAAGTGGCAGATGGAATATGGTGGAGCAAAGTGTGGAGTCATGCATTTTGGTAGTAGGAATAAAGGTGTAGACTATTTTCTAAATGGGGAGAGAATCCAAATATCGGAGGTGCAAAGGGAATTGGGAGTGCTGGTGCAGAAATCCCAAAAAGTTAATCTGCAAGTCGAATCAGTAGCAAAGAAAGGAAACTCAATGCTAGCGTTTATTTCAAGAGGGCTTTTATACAAAAACAGGGGTATAATGTTGAGGCTCCATAAGGTGCTGGTGAGGCCGCATTTGGAATATTGTGAGCGATTTTGGGCACCGTATCTGAGGAAGGATGTGCTGGCTCTGGAGAAGGTCCAGAGGAGGTTTACAAGAGTGATCACAGGAATGAGTGTTTGTCGGCATTGGGCCTGCACTCGCTGGAGTTTAGAAGAATGAAGGGGGACCGTATTGAAACATACAGAATAGTGAAAGGCTTGGATAAGGTGGATGTGGAGAAGATGTTTCCATTAGTGGGAGAGTCTAGGACTAGAGGTCATAACCTCAGAATTATAGGACGTTCTTTTAGGAAGGAGATGAGAACAAAAATATTTTGTCAGAGGCTGGTGAATCTGTGGAATTATTTACCACAAATGGCTGTGGAGGCCATCAGTGGATATTTTTAAAGCATAGATAGATTCTTGATTAGTACAGGTGTTAGAGGTCATGGGGAGAAGGCAGGAGAATGGGATTAAGAGAGAAAGATAGATCAGCCATGATTGAATGGCACAGTAGACTTGATGGGCTGAACGGCCTAATTCTACTCCTATCACTTATGACCTTGTGACCTTTGTGATAGACGTTGTATAGGAAGCTTGGCTTATCTGTGAAATGATCTTGTTTTCTTATTAGAATCACAAATTGATCATTTACTGCATCTCATTTACCTAATCCGAAACTGGTTATCAAGGTGGGTTTTGGGGGGAGAATTTCTGGAACTAATTCAAGGTAAATATTATAATCAATTCTACATTAATTTATTTCCTTGTATCCAGAATATTGTTTTGAAACTAGATTGCGTTGGAGACACAGAGAACCCTAGATGCTGGTTTACAATAAAATATACAAATTTCTGGTGTAACTGAGCAGGACAGGTAGCATCTCTGGAAATCATGGATGTGAAGTTTTGGGTCTGGATCCTTATTTAGCATGTCTGAAGAAGGGCACAGATAGATACAAACTGCCGGTTAAATACAGCGGGTCAGGCAGCATCTCTGGAGAAAATGCATAGGTGCGTTGGAAGGAACTGCAGGTGCTAGTTTATACTGAAGATAGATAGAAAGTGTTGGAGTAACACAACTGGTCAGGCAGCATCTCAGGGGAAAAAGGATTAGTCACATGTCGGTTTGGATTCTGACCCGAAATGTCACCCATCGTTTTTCATCAGGGATTCTGCCTGACCCGCTGTGTTACACCAACATTTTGTGTCTTTCTTCTAAAATGGAAAGGTGATGTTTCGGGTCGTCATCCAGAATATACCTATCCATTTTCACCAGAGATGCTGCCATGGCATGCTAATTTACTCCAGCATTTTATCTCTTTTATTTTAGTCTTTCTTATTTTCCCCACAAGAAATTAAATAACATTATTCCAAAATACTCTGTTACTTTTCCTACAAATGCTGCAGAACCTTGCAATATATCTTGGTCATATTTAAAATGTTTAGTATCTGCAATATTCTGCTTTCTACAATTTATCTTGGTTTCGACCCTTTTTTTAATGGAAATATTAAAACCTGCCACCAGGTAGACTCAATATACCTGAGGCGAGTGACACGTAATGAACAGGTCATCCATAGAAAGTGCCAAGTATTTAAAGACAAGCACCTAAAATAAGATGCAACTTCTGATAGAAACATAGAAACATAGAAATTAGGTCCAGGAGTAGGCCATTCGGCCCTTCGAGCCTGCACCGCCATTCAATATGATCATGGCTGATCATCCAACTCAGTATCCCGTACCTGCCTTCTCTCCATACCCCCTGATCCCCTTAGCCAGAAGGGCCACATCTAACTCCCTCTTAAATATAGCCCATGAACTGGCCTCAACTACCCTCTGTGGCAGAGAGTTCCAGAGATTCACCACTTTCTGTGTGAAAAAAGTTCTTCTCATCTCGGTTTTAAAGGATTTCCCCCTTATCCTTAAGCTGTGACCCCTTGTCCTGGACTTCCCCAACATCGGGAACAATCTTCCTGCATCTAGCCTGTCCAACCCCTTAAGAATTTAGTAAGTTTCTATAAGATCCCCTCTCAATCTCCTAAATTCTAGAGAGTATAAACCAAGTCTATCCAGTCTTTCTTCATAAGACAGTCCTGACATCCCAGGAATCAGTCTGGTGAACCGTCTCTGCACTCCCTCTATGGCAATAATGTCCTTCCTCAGATTTGGAGACAAAAACTGTACGCAATACTCCAGGTGTGGTCTCACCAAGACCCTGTACAACTGCAGTAGAACCTCCCTGCTCCTATACTCAAATCCTTTTGCAATGAAAGCTAACATACCATTCGCTTTCTTTACTGCCTGCTGCATCTGCATGCCTACCTTCAATGACTGGTGTACCATGACACCCAGGTCTCGCTGCATCTCCCCCTTTCTCAATCGGCCACCATTTAGATAATAGTCTGCTTTCCCGTTTTTGCCACCAAAATGGATAACCTCACATTTATCCACATTATACTGCATCTACCAAACATTTGCCCACTCACCCAGCCTATCCAAGACACCTTGCAGTCTCCTAGCATCCTCCTCACAGCTAACACTGCCCCCCAGCTTAGTGTCATCCACAAACTTGGAGATATTGCCTTCAATTCCCTCATCCAGATCATTAATATATATTGTAAATAGCTGGGGTCCCAGCACTGACCCTTGCGGTACCCCACTAGTCACTGCCTGCTATTGTGAAAAGGACCCGTTTACTCCTACTCTTTGCTTCCTGTTTGCCAGCCAGTTCTCTATCCACATCAATACTGAACCCCCAATGCCTTGTGCTTTAAGTCTGTATACTAATATATTATGTGGGACCTTGTCGAAAGCCTTCTGGAAGTCCAGATACACCACATCCACTGGTTCTTCCCTATCCACGCTACTAGTTACATTCTCGAAAAATTCTATAAGATTCGTCAGACATGATTTACCTTTCGTAAATCCATGCTGACTTTGTCCAATGATTTCACCACTTTCCAAATGTGCTGCTATCCCATCTTTAATAACTGACTCGAGCAGTTTCCCCACTACCGATGTTAGACTAACTGGTCTGTAATTCCCCATTTTCTCTCTCCCTCCCTTCTTAAAAAGTGGGGTTACGTTTGCTACCCGCCTATCTTCAGGAACTACTCCAGAATCTAAAGAATTGTGAAGACATTATTTAAAAGGTGGATAAGGTAATCCTTCAAATAGCCAAAGGTATCACAAACTGTAAGCTGTGACACAGGATGAAACAAGTCAATGAAAAAGAACTACAGGCCGGTCAATCTACAGCCCAAACATATGACAATGACAATGTGCTAAAATCTAACGCATGATTAATGGTTGACATGGTGAAGAATGTAAAGGTCTCTGAAAAATAATACATTATTAAAAGCAGAATCTAATTTATATGATCCTCCAGACTTAACTAATGGTTTGTTTTATTTCAGAATATTTCCTATATTGTATTTGCTTTGCATTAGCATCGCAGACCACTGATTATCTGTGTAGACCACTGATTATCTGAATGATTTTCATCCTTTTTCTGATTTCAGCCTTATTCAGGACCTGAGTAATTTAAGAAGGATCTCAACCCAAAATGTCACCTATCTATGTTCTCCAAAGATGCTGCCTGACCAGCTGAGTTACTCCAGTACTTTGAGTTCTATTGTGTACTTTTAGTTGCTCTCTCTTGTTTGGTAAATAATTCACTAATGAATAATAAGATGAATAAAGACAGGAAAGTGGACCTAAAAGCTTTCCCATTGCCAGAATTAATCCCTGTGCCTCCTGTCACATGTTTACACCTTAATTTCCATTTTAGATACAATTTAAAAAAATGCCAACTTGCTGACCTTGCATAACGCTGCATTTGGCATTGATATTGATTTATTATTATCATGTGTACTAAGATTGAGTGAAAATCTATCCAGCAAATCATACAATTCACCTGTACACCAGATGGTGCAAAAGTGAAAAAAGAGTGCACTATATATTACAAGAACAGAGGAAATTCAGATAAAAAGAAAGTGCAAAGGCCACAACGAGGTTGATTAGAAGAGCAAAAATTCACTCTTAGCATATACCAGGTCTGTTCAAGTGTCTGATAACAGCAGGCAGAAAGCTGTTCTTGAAACCGGGGTTACTTGCTTTCAAGCTTTTGCATCTTCTGTCTAATGGGAGAGGGGAGAAGCAAAAATGACTGGGGTGTGTGGTCCTTGATTTTGCTTCCTGTTTCCCCGAGGCAGCAATATTGCTATTTATACATTCTGGAAGAAAATACAGGTATACAGATTTTCTCCTGCAGAGGATATTAACATTGGAATTATTAATCCAGAAGGTACCAAGGCATACTATATTACTTCCTACATTTTGGCAGCTAGACTGTTACAGTATAACGTTCTTTCTATGTGGTTAATAGTTTATAGTAAGTCAGTTAATTTTGTTGTTTTGTGCATATGATAGATGTATCTGACATGTTGCCAGCTTTGCATTTTTCCTGTCATGCCTGCTTCATCTTCCTCAAATACAATGCCAATCTCTTGCTGAGGTTTAATAGAAACCACTAGTCTTTATCTACTGGTGAGCCGAGCGCAGCCACACTTATATTTCCACTCAGGGTTTGTGAGTGGGATGTAACGAATCTGCTGCTCCCCTAAGTGAAGAAAGAAGGAGCTGATGCTAGAATCCACCGACAATCATACAACTTCAGCCCTTGAATTCATAATGGTGAAATACATTTCTGTGGTGATAGCCATTTGGAGTGTTAAGTGGGTCCTGTTTATTTTGTTTACACTGAGCCACATTTAATGCTAATTGCAGTTGAGGTTCTGGTAGGTCACAGAAAGGATTATTTATTTCTCAATCAACGATTTGATCATAATGCTGACCTCTTTGCCGTTACTCTCCAGATGCTGAACCCAAGAATGCATTATCATAAAACTGTAATTTCTTTAATGCTCATATCCACTTAGAAAAAGGAAACAATGTCATCACGAGAATTTGGGTTGAATTGGGAATAAACCGATGAATCCATGCTTTGAGAATAGTACTAATATCTTCAACTAGGGTCAAACATCAAGAACCAAAATTTCTAATAATCCCAGTCATATTTCATTGATATATCAAGTGTAGCAGAATGTACAAAGTTTAACTCGCAGAATATGGTGAACTCATATTCACCAAAATGAATATTTTCATCATCAAATGCTGGAAATTTATCCAATATGCCTTAATTCCTCCAGCACCTCCTCTTTTGTAATGCGGATGTATTCCAGTACATCACTATTCAATTTCATTAATTCTCAAGATTCATTTGCTTAGCTACACCCTGCCCATCACCCGTGGCTCCACAAGTGAACAACCAGTTTGACCCTAAGGGGACTTATTCTCTCCCTAGTAATCTTTTTGCTTTTAACATATGTAGAATCTTGTAGTGTTTTCCTTCACCTTAGCTGCCAAAGCTGTCTCATATCCTCTTTTTGCACTTCTGATTTCCTTTTAAAGTGTACACTTTCATTATTTAACGAGGACTCAAACCTTCATAATTTTACACATCGAGTAAATCTCCCCTCACCGTTCTCTATTTCAAATCCTAGCCTATCCAATCTTTCCCTCAATATTGTGATTTTCTAGTCCTGGCAACATCCTTGTATGTCTCCACCATATCCTCTCCAATGCAATCCCATCTTTACTGTAAAATGGAGACCAGAACAGTCTCAGTATTTAAGCATCCCATTAGCTTTTAATTTCTGATCAACGTCTTGTTCTTGTTAAAGATATGTGAACTATGTTCCGAGGTTCTTCCACCCTTCTCAGCATCCTCATATTTATGTGTATTCCCTTGCCTTGTTGCAACATGCTTCTCCAGATAATTTGATCCATGACCTCCTTAAGACTCAAGTCTTTCTTCTCACTGTCAACTACATGGCAATTTTTTAATCATCTGCAAATGTATTTTTCATTCACCCATGACATACGTAAATCATTAATATATACATTTTTGAAATAAATGGACTGAGTACTGAGTTTATGATGACAGCCTTTCAGATGCCAAAGCTCTCATCTTTTGCCTCCTGCCGGTGAGCCAATTTTGATTCTAATTTGACGTTCTAGTGTAGAACCCATGCACTTTTACCTTTTTTGACCTTGGGGTTAGTTAAAAGCCTTGTCAAAATCTATGTACACACAATTCTTAATAACTTTGTCATTATCTCCTCAAAAGATATCTTAAGATTAGTCAGACATCATCTTCCTTCGGCAAATCCATGTCGACTGTCCTTGATTAGTCTGCAACTATCCAAATGGGTTATACTGTCACTCTGAATTGATTGGGAAGTTAAATTAACTGAACTCTAATTACTAAGTTTTAAATCGTCTGCCCATTCTTAAATATGGTGTATCGTTGAATGTCCTCCAATCATCCAGTATACTCCTATTGTTCGGAAGAATTGGTAAATGATGATCAAATGTTCTACAATACTCTCTTTTAATAACTTGCAATATATTTCATTCACACCTGGTGGTTTATCTATTCCAAACCACCTAAAACTTCCTGAGTTACCTAGTTTATTCCATCCATTACTTTACGTTTGAGTACAATGATATCATTGTCCAATGATAGCATTGGACATTGGATAACATCAGTACAATGATAGCAAAGATAGCATGATCAGCCATGAAATGGCAGTGCTGGCTCGAAGGGCCAAATGGCCTACTCCTGCCTAGACCTATTGTCTATTGTCTTGCTGCACAATATTCAAATCTTGCTCTAACATGTAAATATAAAACTTCTCTTGACTTTCTAGGATTTTATTTTGCCTGTTTTATTTTTCTTCATTCCCACTATTTTCTCTCCTTATTGCCCTTCTAATTTTTCAGGAAGACTTTCCAAGCACTTCTGGATGTACAGGTGGGCAGTGGACCTTGTGTCCTGTCTCCTTTCTTCGCTTTCTGAAAATGCTACCAGCTTGATCATCTTGCTTAGTTTCTTCAATATATTTTAAATTGGTGCATTTATCAGCATAGGCATTCAAAGCAGTCTTTGTGCAAGTATTTGCAAAAATCTTATCCAGGCAACTCACACGGTTATCATACTAATGGAAGGTAGCCTTTTCATGATTTGACATCTCAGCAACAAGCTGTACATCAATTCTGAATCTGCTATCTGCAGAGTTCAGAAAACATGTTCATAATACAGAAAATATGACTAGCAAATAACACTTTAACATCAACAGCAGGAAAATCCCTGCCTCAGTTCCTGAAAAGGAATGATGCTTGCATGAATTCTGCCAAATACTATTAACAAATATCACAATTTACTCAGCTGTGAAGTGAAGTTACCGAAACAGTCAATTCTCTAGCTGGTAATCTTATATTGATGAAAAACACCATAACATGGAACATCAAACCAGCTGTTCTTTTTTTTTAAAGCTCTGTCTTTAACTTTTTAAGAACTTGGGAAAAAGAAGTTTGCATCTTAAAAAAAAATCATGGGCTTATTTTTTTCTAATTTAAACTGTTTTTCAAAAGAACAAAGCAGAAATATATTTGTGCTTGTAATTCTTCAAAGTGTGCAAACAATGCTTGTGAGAACTGGCAATCCCATCCTTATTCACATAAGCATTATCTGATGCTCAAGGATATATGCACTGTGGAAGGATTGTGGAAAGGAATGGACTCGTGGGTTGAATTGCTGGGTAGGGGCACTTTGGGGAAGACTTTGTCTTGAGTAGTGAGGTCAGGCTTTGGGCTGAGGCACCACAGGTTTGGCAGACATGGTGATGGTCGGGGACTCCAGGAGTTTGGAAAAAGTAATTGTACCTACGCGAAAACAACTCATCTTGACCCAAAGCATCACCCCTTCCTTCTCTCCAGAGATGTTGTCTGTCCCGCTGAGTTACCCCAGCTTTTTGTGTCTCTCTTTGGTTTAAACCAGCATCTGCAGTTCCTTCTTACACATTTCATCATCCCTTTGAATTGATTGATGCCCCCACTTACCACCAATGACCAAGGTAGGTTTGGGTACTTTGCAGAACTTTACAAGCCTTCAACCTCTGGGAAAGATCTATTCCTATAATTGAGGCTCAAGCTATTGGCATTCCACATCTTTATGATATAAATTCCCACAGTGACATCAATGGGTAAGACACAGAACTGTATGAGACTGCAAAGTATAACATAGAATGGTTTGAAGGTTGAAATTATGGTTTTAACATAACATTTGGCAAGGGTTAAGAAGATGTGTACATAGGGTAGCAAGGGTGGCAGGATTTCAGTAGGATGTATGTAGGTTGAGAGGGAGTTAGATGTGGCCCTTGTGGCTAAAGGATCAGCGGGTATGGAGAGAAGGCAGGTACAGGATACCGAGTTGGATGATCAGCCATGATCATATTGAATGGCGGTGCAGGCTCGAAAGGCCGAATGGCATACTCCTGCACCTATTTTCTATGTTTCTATGTAACAAATGTTTATTGGTGTCTGCTGATGAAGGTTGTATATAGTTTGCATGGTAAAAATGTGCTTTTTTTCCTTTGCGTTAATTTCTCCACAACATCCTTCTAAAGTTTTAAAATTTCATGAATATTTTTGATGAATGAACGAGAACTCAATGTCAAATTAGACTCGGAAAAGCAATTAAGGATTTTGATGCTTAACGGCAAGGGAAGAGTGAGTGAAGACATTTGAGTTGAACAGAAGAAAGCAAAGAAATACTGTGTGATATCATAATGATAGGACAAGGAAACATATAACCAGAAGTTATGCTCGTTCCTATATAAGAACTGAGAGTTCTGAAACATTTGAAGTTGTTAAAAAAGCAAGGCAACATAATCTTTAAAAAATGAACGTGTTAGTTACCAGACTGCTTTAATATTTTGGAAGCTTCTTCACATATTTTTGAGTAAAGTGTTGGAAGACTTTCAACGAGGTTTTTTTTCCTATCTTTGTGGCCAACCAGCAAGAACCGAATAGTGTTTAGCAATGGTGTAATTATGTTAAACATTACTTTCATCTTCCTTCTTCTAAATTAAAGACCATGTGCCTATAATGTATAAGGACACAAATACAGAATTATAAGCAGGAGTAAGGCATTGGGAGGTGGACAAGCTCTTGGGTATGTAATATGGAAAAATGTGATGTCATTTACTGTGGTGAACTAAACTGAACAGCAAACAGCTGGGAAATGTTACATCAACAGTGATTGCTTTGGGAAAAAAAAGCTATTCAAGTTAGACACATAAAGCTAGAGTAACTTAGTGGGACAGGCAACATCTCTGGAGAGAAGAATTGGGTGAAGTTTTGGGTCGAGGCCCTTCTTCAGACTCTTATTCAAGTTATTCAAGTAATGTCTCCTAAACATTCATGACGTGAATGAATAATCAAACATTGTTTTGATAGTACTGTTGTCCAAAGAACTGGAGAAGAAAAATCTTTGACCTTTACATAGCTCCTTCAAATCCAGTTAACACTCACTGAAGAATGCACCTGGCAATGTGGCACTCAATCGAGGTATTGTACTGGATCATGCATATCCTGGTGCAATTGGCAGTCTCATGGCTATCCATTCTGCATAGCTACGTTTATGACTGTATAGCTCCAGGTGGAGTATCCAAGCCGATTCCACGTACCACGCTCAAGGAAGGATGTGAAGGTTTCAGAGAATGTGAAAGGAGAATATTAGAATTACGCCAGTGATGGAAAATTAAAATACATAAAGACCGGAACAAATTGGGGTCATTTCTAGAATAGAAAAAATCAATGGGTATAGGTGTTAAAAATCATTGTATTGTAGAATGAATAAGGAAAAGGTGTCGTCTTGAAGTTGCAGATATATTGTTTATCAAAGAACACCGGTTTAAAGTAATTGACAGAAGAACCCAAGGCATCATGAAGAAATGTTTTGATGTAGTGACTTGTTCTAATCTGAAACATATCTGGAAAGGTGGTGAAAACATTTATTAAAAACTGTATGAGGGACATTGGATAAATAGTTGAAAGAGAAAACTATTCAGGCACTGACAAAAGTGTTGGCAATGGGGTTCCATTGCTCTTTTGAAAAGGTATAGCATTTTAAGAGTTAAGGGTTCCTTCGGTGCAGTTTCATTCAACGGTTCCAAATGCCACTACAGTGACCCTTTGAAGTGTCCTCACTATACATTGATTGGTTGAAATTCTGCTACAATCTATTCACTACCACCTAATATCTGCCAATTACTAATAAATATATTAAGCTATAATAAAGTCCAACGTGAACTTCCTTTGATATTACCATTCCTTTGATATTGTCGGTTGTTAGGATTTGAGATTTGGAATTCCCTCTATATCTCTTTTACTCCACTGATCTATTGGATTATGTGCCAATGTCTACTTATTGTACTCGTTTTGCTTGATAATACTTACTAACGTTAATGTTTCTCTAAGTGAACATCTTTGCTGTTGTTGACACTTTACTACTGAATTCCACAATGTTTCATTCCATACTGCTTTTCCTCCTGTTCTGGGCATTGACAACAATTATCCACTTGCTCCTGATAATTCCACACCATGGAGATGAAAATACATGTAAATGATGGAAATAGAGGCTGGACTCATATGACAGAAAAGTAAAATTATTCAGTTATCTCTGACGAAATGCAAAGTCATAGACCAGAATAACGCAACAATGTGGAAGATACTAGAAATAGTGATTGCCATCATCCAGAACTGAGAAATGGATCTGAGTTATTTATAAACAAAGAGAAAAAAATGGAAATAGTTATGCAAGTTAATCCTACTGTTCTCAGCATAATTATTTCTGACAGTTCAAGTTTACATTCCCAATAGAACAAATGTAGTAAATGGTGAAAGTTCAAACATTACTTTAATCAAATTAAAATATTTAATTAAGGTAGCAAGCACTAACATACAATAATCCTCTGTGCAAATACATCTTGCAAAACAGACTTTCTTGATTTTTCAAAAATAATATAATGCAGAGCAAATTTTAATTTCACAGTAAAAATGGCAGCATGTTTTAGCTGCCACAGGGTATCATGATGCAACATTGCCTCAGGAAAGTTGTTTCCCATTACTTGGCTTGAAAGCAGGCATGCTACAATTACAATGCCGAATCATGTTGAATTTTAAAACCTTCTGGCTATTTTACTAACTGAAGCAAAACTTATTTAACTGCTTTGAGAAAGTATTGTCACTTACATTCACATTACGTTTAATATACAGGTGCACAACCTTTTATCCGAAAGCCTTGGGACCAGACACTTGTCGGATTTCGGACATTTTCGGATTTCAGAATGGAAGATTTTTAGCGTAGATTAGGTAGGTAGCGCGGGCGGCTTGAAAAGTCTGGAGCAGCCGCCTCCTCCCCGGAGACCGGGAGAATCATTGCATAAATGTTAGTCAGTTAGTTTGGAGGGATTTTATGTGGTGGTGGTGGTGGTGTAGGGGTGAAGGGGGAAACTTTAATTCTTAGTCCCCTACCTACCTGGTCGGCGACTCCCAACCTCGCGGAGCTGGGGGCTCCATCCGGCCGCGGGCGGCGCCAGTTGTAGCTCCGACCCCGGCAACTCTACCCCTGGCTGCGAGGCGCTCCAAATCCAGCGCGGCCCGCGGCCCGCGGCCGGACGTCCCAGCTCCGAGAATGTCGGGAGTCGGCGGCGTCGCAGCCAAAGATCCTAGAGGAGCTCCGCTATAGGATCTTTGGTCGCAGCGCTGGGATACCAGCGGGGTGCGGGCAATGCCTTACCGGGTCGCCGTGCGGCAAGCTCCGGAACGCTGTGGCCGCCTTCTTCCAACATTCGCGGAGCGTCGCTGGATTTGGAGCCGCGGAGCTGGGGGCTCCGTCCGGCCGCGGGCGGCGCCGGTTGGAGCTCCGACCCCGGCAACTCTACCCCTGGCTGCGCGGCTCCAAATCCAGCGACGCTCCGCGATGTTGTGTGTCGGCGGCCACAGCGCTCCGGAGCTTGGCATTGCCCGCATCCCAGCGCTGCGACGTCGCCGACTCCCGACATTCGCGGAGCTGGGGCGTCCGGCCGCGGGCCGCGCTGGATTTGGAGCGCCTCGCAGCCAGGGGTAGAGTTGCCGGGGTCGGAGCTACAACTGGCGCCGCCCGCGGCCAGACCGGCCACAGCGCTGCGGAGCTTACTGCACAGCGACCCGGTAAGGCATTGACCGCTCCCCGCCTCTCCGACCAGGTAGGGGACTAAGAATTAAAGTTTACCCCTTCACCCCCCTTCCCATAAAAGCCCTCCAAACTAACTGACTAACATTTAAGCAATGATTTACAGATGTTTAAGCGTCTCCCGGTCTCCAGGGAGGAGGCAGCCGCTACAGTAGTACAGACCTGGGTTGACCGTGGGTCGTTTTGGGTCAGGTTTGGCGCCAAACGCGAGCTTTGGTGCGCAGACGACATCTGGAAAAAATGGCCGGTTTTCGGAGCTTTTCGGTTTCTGGAACACCGGATAAAAGGTTGTGCACCTGTATACTGAATGAAAATAGAACAGGTATCCATAGATTAACCTTCTGGCTACCAAAATTGAATTTGCAGCAAGGCAATGTAAATCAAGTGTCAGTACTGTGAGTCAATACTGCAACTATCAATCGGAGATCACTTGTTGGGGTGTCACAAGCCCCAATTAAATCCAATAACTTCCTCAGGCAAATTAAGATTTTATTCATTAATACATCCTGAAACATCCATAATTGATTGCTCATTAATAATGCACCTCAAAAATAAAGCAGTGAGCTGACTTGAAGTTGCTAATTTCATCAAAGAACCTGTGAACCACAAGAAGGAAACATCTATAACAAAGATTAGTGAAATAGTCTGTTACAGTCATTGGGTTGCTCCAAACAGGAATCTGTAAATTTTGTCATTTGTATTTTAACTTGGTAGTCAAGATCTCCTTTGTTGAAGGTAATCATTGAAGTGAAATAAGGACAAACACAAACCTTGATTTGGATTATATACCACACATTTTAATGGTGAGACCTTGCAACTCAATCAGGTTTTGATCTGATGCCAAGCACATAATGAATTGTAAAAAGAATAGACAAAAAAATGTGTTCTGGAAAAATACAACAAAGTGCACCAATAAGGTCAGCCAACAGGTAAAAAAAAATATATTCTTCTTATTCATTTCACATTAACCATTGACCTACACGAGACACCAGCTTTCCTGGAAGAGATTATATGTAAATGCCACCTTGTTTCTAATTACCAATATAAAAACAGTAGCGACTTTAATTAGTCAATAGAAATTGTTTAGATCCCTTATTAATTACCAATTCAATATTTTAAATAACTAAGTGGGAATGAGGAGTACTAAAGATTGAACGAGGTTTCAAGGGGACATAGACAAACTAAGTGAAGTGGGAAACAGTGTGGTAATTGGAAAACACCATAAAAATGTGTGATATAATCCTCATCAGCAGATAAAACAATAAAACTATTTTTTAAATGGTGAAATATTGAAAATTGTGTGTCCATGTAAATATGTCACTGCAGGCAAAAAGGTAGGTGCAGCAGATAAGTAGGAAATCAAGCAGTATATTGGTTTTCAGTGCATCAGTAAATAAGTCTTACATGTGATATAAGATGTTGGTGAGATCACCAGAAGTATTGGGTGCAATTTTGGTTTCCCTACCTAAAATAATTTTGGTTGAGACAGAGATGCAATAATCTGGCTAAGAGATTGAATAGGCTAGACTTCTGCCATTCAGAGTTTGGATGAGTAAGATGTGACGAGTTTTAAATGTACAAAACTCTGAGAGGGCTCGACAAGGCCCAAGTGGAGAGGATATTTCAATTGGCTAAGTAATTCATCTTATTTGAAACCTGATCTATTCAGTGATGGAAATGGGTTTTAGGAACTAGGAGTACTCTAAGGTCCATGAGGCTGAGGTTGTGAAGGAAGAGGGGATTTTTTTAATGTGTGGTCATACCCATGTAAGAGTACAAGAATGCATTGTTTATTGTGTATTTATAATATAGTTTATTGTGTATTATATGTCACAGCTGTTTTCTTGCATCTCTCTCTCTCTCTCTCTCTCTCTCTCTCTCTCTCTGCTGGCTGCAACCATCGTCTGCTTCGGTGAGTGAAGCAGGTCGGTGATTGATCAAAAGGCTCCTAGGAGACTGTGTCTCATTGGCTCAAAACCAAGGATCCTATAGCGAAGCAAGATAGTCCACTCGGCGAAAAAGCTGTAGTAGGGTGATGGGTAATCTTCAGCACCATTTCCGTAACCGGTTTCCGTCTCCGCTCTAGTATCTTTGCTTTGGTCATGGCTTCTTCATGCACAAATGATCTTTTTTTTCTCAGCTGCAGGTGATAATTTTGATATTCCTGCCTAACATTGAACGTACAAAATATTGTCTTTTGGAAGGAGCTCCAGAAAATCCTGTACCCACTCAAGCCATCCCTCATAGCGACTGGAGGGGTGGGAGCGCTGCCCCGGGACCAAGAGGGAACGACCCACGTCCCCCTTCTCCATTCGCCCTCACACCCCTCCCCGTCTAACCCTTTCATCCCCCTCCACCCCTCTACTCTCTCTCTCCACCCCTGCTGTGTGTGTGTGTGTGTGTGTGTGTGTGTGTGTGTGTGTGTGTGTGTGTGTGTGTGTGTGTGTGTGTGTGTGTGTGTGTGTGTGTGTGTGTGTGTGTGTGTGTGTGTGTGTGTGTGTGTTTGGCGGAGTCATAGAAACTTAGATAATAGGTGCAGGAGTAGGCCATTCGGCCCTTCGAGCCTGCACCGCCATTCAATATGATAATGGCTGATCATCCAACTCAGTATCCTGTACCTGCGCGGACAGACGGACAAAAGCAATGATCATAGAGCGGAATAGGTGACATTTCGGGTCGAGACCCTTCTTCTCACTGTCAGTCAAGGGAAAGGGAAATGGGAGATATAGGCATATCTTCCATTTATCTGCCCATAGTACCGTCTGTATCTCTAGTTCCTCTTTCCCGACAGTCTGAAGAAGGCTCTCGACCAGAAATGTCATATATTCCGCTCAATGATCGTTGCTTTTGTCCGTCTTCCGCTCACCCTTGGATTCAGTGGCGCAGGATAAAGCTGCGAATTCACTCACAGGATGGAAACTGGAAACTGAAAACTAGAGGAACACCGTCCACCTCCTTACCCCCACATTTCCATCACTGGATCTATCCAAATACATGGAAAATAAGCAAAGCCTTACTAACATTGCAGGAGTGCAACTCTCGCATTAACAACGTGAGCAAGTTCCTGCCCTATCTGGATTAGACATCTGAGTCCATCCCTTAGCCACCAATAAGGATGTGGAATATTGTTGGTTGAATATTCATGGGCGAGCAGTCAAAAGAATCAAGGAGGCACAGCAGAATTTGTGTTGTTACAACTTGTAGGTAAGGTGAAGCTGACACAATGGCAAATGCCCCAGAAAAAGGCAGTTAGAGCAATAAAGAGAAGCAACCGCTTGCCTTTGCTTTTGATTTGATGCATTACACCTGTACACATATGCAAGAAATCCGAAGCAGGTATCATAAGTGACTCAGGATTGTTCATGTTAAGTTCCTCGTAGGAGCACCAAAGAGTTTGCTGAGAGTGCTTGTTAGAAAACAGGTACGCACTTAGTTTAGTTTAGATACACATTGTGGAAACACGCCCTCTTGCCATCCAACTCTGTGCCGACCAACGAACACCCATGTCCTACACACTGGGGGAAATTTACAGAAACTGATCAATCTACAAACCTGCACATATTTGGAATGTTGGGAGCACCTAGAGAAACCCCATGCAGCCACAGAGAGAACGTACAAACTCCATACAGACAACTCCCATAGTCAGGATCAAACCCAGGTCTCTGGCACCGTGAGGCAGCCACTCTACTGCTGTTGTACTGTGCTGCCCAGGCATATGGGACTATCAAAATAAAGACACACATGGAGTCAAATTACTTAGCCAAAGCTATCTTGTGGACACAATGTCTCAAGGATAATGAGTGAGAGACAGTTGGTATGGAAAGACATATTCCAGTCTCCATTGTGTAGGAGATTGAGGAAGCTACCAGAAGAGATAATATGTGGTGAATGATTCAAATAAGATTGGGAGAAAAACAGAAACAGGTTAAATCTCCTCTTCAACCATACTTCCAGAAGGGAGATGAAACAGGTACTCAAGGCGACCTGATCTCCAGGAGTTAGCAGATAATTCTTAGTTAGCTAAATTTGAATGTCATGATGAATTTCATTAACCTCACATCTGGAATTGCATGATTTCCTCCACAGAGTAAGGAATTATCAACCAGCCAAGTTTGAATGGAAAGATTAAAAGATTGAATGGAAAGTTCAAATATTCCAAGAATTTTGTGGCAAAATAAACACCAAGATTGGACATTTATTTTATGATATCAAGATTCTTTGCACTGCAGTAGCAAGTGATGTGCTCTATTGTGAACATGCTAGAAAAAGCCTGACAATTTACCCTTCCCATGCCTTGTACAATACTCATTTAATGTTTTTAAATACACTTCCGCTATTCCATTTAATAACAGTGATACGTTCAGCATCAACTGTTGTTTCAGTGAAGCATTGCGCTTAGAAATCCACTCACTTTCATGCCTGTGCATTCTACTTTGCCTCCAAAATGTACTTCTTTGAAGTTACTGGGAAATATTTACGCCCTAGCAAATTTCCTATCTGTGCCTATTCTTTTGATGAAGCTCTTCTTGATGATCAATCGCCTAATTAGCAGTTCATCAAGAAATGGAAACATGTATTTTTTTCTGTTTAGTTTTATCTCTTGCCTCTTATACTGAATGCCAACCTAACATGGATTCATAAATGTCTCTGTTCTGTGGAAATGTACCAGTTTCTTTAGGCATTCCACATAATTAAAGCCTTCTGTTCCGAATATAATTGAAATATTTTCTGTACTCTCTCCATTGCCGTGAGACCTTTCCTAAATTAGGGTAATCAAAAAATGGAATCACATTTTCTAACCGCTGTCTAACCAATGATTTATAAAAGTCTTTCTAATTTCATCTTAGCTGGTACAGTCAAAAATAAAACGAATGCACAACATTTATATATATGAAAGATAAATAGTATCACATTGCCTTTTTATATCCTTGAAATGTCTTTAGGTGCTTCACAGGGCATTAAGTTCCATGGATTACAGGTGTCAACATTCTTCAATTTGCATACAGCAGACACACAAAGAACAAACAGAGAAAAAATAGAGGGAAAAAAACTTTATTTTGATTGTGTAAGTTGACACATTAATGCTGGAAAAGACAGACAAAAATTCTGTCACACAGTCAATTGCTTTTTCGACATGAAAGGACAATTTTGAAACCTAAAATTGATGGCTTTGTTTTGCGCGTATGTGACTTTATGTGTATTTGTCACTCATTGATCAATGTCACAGGTCATGCAACCTAATTGACATTGCTCCAAAAAAAAGTTAATGATCTGATAAAATGAAGAACTGAACTTTGTCTGAAAGCATCAATTACATAAGGTGCTCAATTGAAATATTATCTAAGTTTGACAATACATTAAGACTCAGAAATTACTAACTCATTATTAGTCGAAGTCTGGAAGTCAAAAGATATCAAGTAAAGACAATTGAATCGTTATTAAATCTATTTACATTGAACTGCACTGCCATTCTCTACAACGCACAGCAAAAAATAAATGATTATGTTGTGATACTGATGATTAAAATGATTTTCAGATTACGCTATTATTTAAGTCTACCCATCATTACGTAAGATTTTAATTGTAACTCTCACTGGAGCTATTTTTTATTTTACTAATTTGTATTCAGTTTCATATTAACAAAAACAACGACGAGCAAACATCAATATCAAGTAGTATTTCTTTTTAAGAAGATAGAAACTATTTGTTTATTTTGATAAATGTTTTTAAATAAATCACATAAAACATTGACAAAATTTCATTCTATTACCATTGTGCAGTTATTTTCTGGATGTATAAAGAACACAGTTGCTGCTCCAGCAGATGAGAAAAAAAATAGCATGAACTGACCACTTGACCACTCGATGTACAATTTTGCAGATAAATGAATGAATGAATCAATCAATCAATAAGATTTATTCACATACACAATAAAGTGCAGTGAAATGAACTTGCCAGCAGCGGTACAATTAAAAAGAACACAAACTACACAATAAAAATTAAACACAAACATCCACCACAGCATTCTTCACTGTGGTGGAAGGCACAAAGTACAGTCAGTCCTCCTACATTGTTCCCCCGTGATCGGGGCCATAAACATCCGCAGTCGAGATGCGGACGGCCAGATGTACAGGCCCTCTCACCTGGAAGGTAAGTCCCGAATCGGTGCTTCTCTACCGGAGACCGCGCCTTCAGGATGTTGTAGGCCGCAGGCTGGCGGTCGGAACTCTTCTCCAGGGATCGCCGGCGAGGGATCCCGCTCCAGATGGTAAGTCCACACCGTGCCCGCGGCTAGAAGCTCCGCAGACCGCGGCTTCAAGCTGTTGAAAACTGCGGGCCGGCAGTTGGAGCTCTTCTCCTCCGGGGATCCCCAACGAGGAATCCTAGGCTCCGGACGCCACGCCCGCGGCTAGAAGCTCCGCAGACAGCGGATTCAGGCTATAACAGTCCGCGGGCCAGCGATCGGAGCACTTTCTTCTGGCGACCCCGACATGGGTTCGCTCCGCTCCGCGATGAAAAGGGTCCACGCTACGCCCGCTGCTGAAGCTTCGGGCCCAACTCTGGGAAAGGCCACACCAACCCATGGTGTTAGGCCGCGAGGGAGGCGACATGGAAAAAGTCACCTCTCCGTGGAGGTGGCGGCTGAAAGTGGTGCCCCCCTTTCTCCCCCTCACCACCCCCCACACAAGACACTCCAACAGACATTAAACCACACATTTGTACATAGTAAAAAAAACAAAAAAAGTTGTGTTAATGACGAACATGATGATGGCTTAAGTTCAACTTCGGTTCAAACTAAAGTAACCCAAACCTAACTAATCCAATATCAAATTAAATTTAAAAATTGCCTCCTGGCCAAGAAAACAAATGGTAAACTATTTTGGCAGCAGTGTTCATTGATTCACGTTAGGGCATCATGTTTATGCTCGAGTTTTTTAATCAGGAATTTATTCCACTTTTCAGGTGAAAGGAACATATTATAATTCTGCATACATTTTTTTCCTCTGTTATTTTTGTTTTTTTCCTCAAGCTGGTCGGCACCCCGAGCACTGAAGTTCTAATCCTCAAACAACTCCAAAGGGCAGGCTCCATGTTTAAGGCCAAATTTTGAGGCTAACACACCCCTCTATGATCATGTTCATAAGTCATAGGAGCAGAATTAAGGGCCTGTCCCACTTGGCACTTTTTCGGCGACTGCCGGCATCATTGACTGACGTATCAGGTCACTGAAATATTTGCGGCGTGATGCGATGTGATGACATGACGTTTGGTGTTTTTTCAATTGTCGCAACATTTTTTTGTCGGCGCTGGATTATGAAATGTTCAAAATCTTTTGGCGACACTGATATGATGCCGGCAGTCGCTGAAAAAATCACCAAGTGGGACAGGTCCTTTAGATCATTCGGCCCATTGAGTCTACTCTGCCATTCAATCATGGCTGATCTATCTTTCCCTCTCAACCCCATTCCCCTGCCTTCACCCCATAAGCCCTGACCCCCGTACTAATCAAGAATCTGTCAATCTCCACCTTAAAAATATCTGTTGACTTGGCCTCCACATCCTTCTGTGCCAATCAATTCCACAGATTCACTAGACTCGGACTAATGAAATTCTTCATCATCTTTCTAAAAGTATGTTCTTTTATTCTGAGGCTATGGCCTCTAGTTCTAGACTCTCCCACTAGCTAAAACATCCCCTCCACATCCACTCCATCCAGGCCTTTCACAATTTTTCTGAACAGGTGAACTAGAAAAAGGAAGAGTTAAGAGGCGACTTGGGCGACCTAATCTGCGATTTTAGAAGAGTGTCTTCAACCTTCAAACTCGCAGCATGGTCGACACGTGGTCCCAGGAGGTCCTACGAAGTGGCTGGAACTCTACTTCATGCTCGAGGGAAGTTCCCGAATACTCGTGGCCTCAGCTAGATCGCAGAAAAACTTTCAGCGAGTAAACTTTGGTCGGCATGGTTCATTTTGACTAGTAGTGCAGTGGAGTGAGGTCGCTATTTAGTTACAGGCAGTCAAGGGCAGCCGTAGGCAATCTCCTTCTCTGACCGGGCATTTTGATTGGCTCATTGGAGTTTTCAGGACCAAGGCAAACCTACCGGTGGGTAAAATGCCCGCTAAGCTTTATTATACTTCTTAAAAGTGTCTCCACTCCAACTCCCCTCCTTTCTCTCCCCTTCTCCCCCCTTCTCTCTCCTTCTTTCTCCTTCTCTCTCCTTCTCTCCCCCTCTCTCCCGCCTCCCCCCTCCACGTTCTCTAAAGGTCTTATCTTTACTGTGCAGCCGTTTTACCTTTCTTTTCATCGCAGGTGTAAATTTCAGACAGCGCTCCCCTGCTTTCCCTGGCCCCCACCTTTGCGATGTGTTTGTATGTGTGCGCGGTTGGTTAATCCAGCTCATGGTTTCAACGCAGACGGTCGATCCAGTACGAGGTTTTCCAGTCGAGTGCCCTCAAGCTTGAAGGTCGAAGACACTCTTCTTAACTCACGGATTAGATTGCCCAAGTGGGACACCCCCTTTAGTCTATTTAAAAAGTGCCTTTCTCAAAAATCAAGTGGAGTGAGATTTTTTCATCGATTTTGAACGCAAATGGGAACAATGGGAAAAAAAGCTATCATTATGTTGTGTTTTTTTATGTGCATATTTTCATTAGTATATGGAAAATAACATGTTTTATTCATGCTACAGAGCTCTCTTTTGTATTCATCTTTGGATGGGAAATTTTCTGAAGGCACCAGAGTTATTCACAGTACAAAAATGGATGCTTTGTTCCTTTCAGTCAAGAAGCACTATATTACATGTTTCTTCATTGCAAAATCATAATGCATGTCCAATCTTCTTTGCTCTCCCTCACATCACACTGAAGCCTGGCAGCATCCATACCAGAAGACATCAAGAGCTGCTGAATTTGAACAGAGTTAGCTTGCTGTTACTGTTACGGGTGAGGAGCAGAGCAAAGGGGCTGCAATGGGGTCCTGAATGTTGTGGGATTACATATGCACGTCAAGTTAAAATAGTTGAGCAAACGATTCATCATTGTCCGCGGAATATTTAAAGATGAAAAATATTGATGTTCAAAAGAAAATTACAGCCATACTCTTTAATTACACATCTGTGATTCACAGTATTTGCACTATTTTCATTTAGCCTCAGAGACGAGAGGTAATGACACAATCCCTACCACTTGTCCCAATCAGTTTCAGGTCTGATTTGGATGAGTTTGTCGTATACGCAAGGGTGCAACACAATTCATTATTCACATGAAGCTCACAGAGCAAACAATATACATATAGTAATAATACTATAATATATACAATAATGAGTGTAACATAGCAAAATAGTGCAAGATTGCAGTGCATTATGAAATAGTGCAGAAAATTGCATTAAGCTTTCTAAATTCAGAATCAATTACAGCTTTTAAGATTAATATTAACAATACTGTAATATAATTGCCCCTTTCTACTTCCTCTGCTATTTTCCATGCTGAGCAAGTCCCAACTCCCCCTGTTATCTTGCCAGTCCCAACTCCCCATGTTATCTTGCCATTCCCAAGTCCCCCTGTTATCTTGGCAACATCAGCCCTAAAAAAAAGCTATAATGGAAATATGAAGAGATGTGCAACTATGTCTGTAATTAGTGTTTAATAAATGGACATTAGTTTTAAGCCTGTGGACAATAAATATTAAAATGGGATAAATGGCATCGTTGGGAAAAGGGGAAGTACATCGGGATATGGGGGTCCTTGTTCATCAGTCTATGAAAGTAAGCATGCAGGTACAGCAGGTAGTGAAGAAAGCGAATGGCATGTTGGCCTTTATAACAAGAGGAATCAAATATAGGACCAAGAGGTCCTTCTGCAGTTGTACAGAGCCCTAGTGAGACCACATCTGGAGTATTGTGTGCAGTTTTGGTCCCTTAATTTGAGGAAAGACATTCTTGCTATTGAGGGAGTACAGCGTAGGTTTACAAGGTTAATTCCCGGGATTGCGGGACTGTCATAGAGAATGGAGCAGCTGGGCTTGTACACTCTGAAGTTTAGAAGGATGAGAGGGTATCTCATTGAAACATATAAGATTGTTAAGTGTTTGGACATGCTAGAGTCAGGAAACATGTTCCCGATGTTGGGGGAGTCCAGAACCAAGGGCCACAGTTTAAGAATAAGGAGTAAGCCATTTAGAACTGAGACGAGGAAACATTTTTTCTCACACAGAGTGGTGAGTCTGTGGAATTCTCTGCCTCAGAGGGCGGTGGAGCTAGGTTCTCTGGATGCATTCAAGAGAGAGCTAGGGCTCTTAAAAATAGCAGAGTCAGGGGATATGGGGAGAAGGCAGGAACGGGGTACAGATTGGGGATGATCAGCCATGATCACATTGAATGGTGGTACTGCCTCGAAGGGCAGAATGACCTACTCCTGCACCTATTGCCTGATGTCTACTAAATGCTAACAACACACAGACATTAGTACAAGCCACAGTGGAGGAGTAATTTCTGGTAAGAGGAATTACTGTTTTGAGACTATGGTGATACATCTAACTAATATTAAGTAAAGCAGACTTTTGGGCTGGGTACGTTGAAATACATTAAGATACGTTAAGATACATTCAGTAAGATACAATACGTTAACGTACAGAGATACAATTTGGACACGTCAGGCCAGTTCATTTGATAATGGGACTAGTGGTAGATAAAAGTGATGGTAGTGCGCCAGTACAACACATGTGTTACTTAAATCCAATGAAATGGATCGATTTTGGACAATTGTCAGCAACATTAACGAAGAGGATGGGGAATGAAGCTTGGCCCATGGAATGTTGATACAATTAAAGAAGTGGAACAATTGATCTGGGAGAAAGATGCGGGGAAAAAGTGGAAAAAAAGGATTAAAGAATGGAAGGAGGAGGAACAAACAAGGTGGGAAGAAAACAACATAGGAGTTGGATAGATAACGCAAGTCGCAGAGCGATTGAAGTACGTGAGGGGGTAGCTTTAAAAATATGGGAAGTGTTACAAGCAGAATGTAATTGGTATGATGAGCAAAAGAAAAAAAAAGAGATAGAGAAAAGGGCCCAATTGGAAACAGACGGGTTAAACAATTGAATATACAAACTAATGCCCCGGATAGGATCAAAGACCCCCCTGGGATTTGTAAATTATATCAGGTCCACGGTCCAGTTCTAAGACGCCTCACCATCAGATGTGTATTCACTAACCGCAGCGATATTAAACCCAACCGAGACAGCTAGATGGAAAGATTTAATGAAAGCACAGACCTAGGAAGAGTTAGTGGTCGTACATGTGAATAATCCAGATCAGATGAATGTTATGATGGATAATTTGACCACATGCCTGAGAACACCAATAGACATAGCTAAGATGTTAGAATGCATACCCTTACCTAAAGAAATGCCCCATGACTTTGGGAAAGATATACGACTGCTTACCGCACACATGCCGGCGACGAAGCATATTACCGAGGTGCTTTATTGCCTCAGTTCAATGCAATCCTGATGAATTGTTTACCACCAAAGGTGGCATCACCAATAAAAACCAATGTAGATTGGGCAGATAATACCGAAGCCCAACAACGAAGGCCGGTATTCGCTTTCTGGGGCAATACAAAAGATGCTGAATCTTCCTCCTCCGGCCTCGCTAAAGTCAAATATGAATTTCCCTCACAACTTGAGGATGATGAAAATGAAAGCTCGCAGCGCCAAATGTAAATATTCGTTAGAAGACAACAGAATACATCAGACAAATTATCATTTAAAATCAAGCTTTATTACGGTACCGGGTGTGGGGGAGTTACAATCAGTATGGTTACATACTACTTGTTTCTCGGAGACCCACTCACTGAAAGAGTGAGTAAGCAGCATATTTATACACATAAAAAGGAGGAGCATTCAAAGCTGATCATGAGTTCAACTACATAATTCTTATGGTCTTACAGTTGGTCATATGTCAAGTTATCCTTATCTTATGCCAACAGACGTACAGATGACCATTAGGTCAGTTACTGGTTTAACCACATTTTTCCACATACTCAGCATACTCAGCACTGACGACTTAATTTCTAGACATGTTCACCTTCTGCACTACTCCATCTTCCAGTTACTTTCCTTATCATCGGTGTAACTATACAGATGTTTCCTCCCATGGACTAATGGTACCATTTAATTAATTCTAAATTAGCCATTTGCCCGTGGCCCGCACTATGAAGTAAGCATTGCTTAAGCCTTGCTAGTCTCATTTAGTTCCTCGATTTTAATTAGGTAATGCCTCTATGCTCAGCTCCTAAACTCAAGCATAGGTCAAATAACATATTTCAATGTTCAGCATTTAATCAAGCAATATAGGTATATAGATAAAGCATTTAAAATTTCTCCTTCACACCACTATAAATTTAGCTTCAATGCACAAATGAATTGCATTCGCAACATATTCAGATGGATATTTTTTCGGGAAGGATCACTGAAGCAAACATTATTGATCAGTTTAATAGTCAACCTCTGGAGTGATTCCACACTCTAATCAATAAGATACACTGAGTAGATGCTTAGCCCTCAAGTTCTCACTCACAGGAAAACCATTCATGCTCTCTTTGTAGTGCTCTGCTAAGTATTGAACCATCACCCACCTGGTTAAGTGGTGCCACAACAACCTTTTGCTGAACATTAATAAACCAAGCCACTAATCGTAGACTTCAGAAAGGCAAATTTGAGCGACTACATACCAGTTTTCAATGGTAGGTCAGGAGTGGAGAGGGTTAGCAGCTTCAAATACCTGGACGTTAGCATCTCAGATTACCTGTCGAACAACCTGCACATACAACTAATCACAAATAAAGCATATAACGCATCTATTTTCTTAGAAGTCTAAATAGATTCAGACTTTCGCATCAACTGACTACACACTGGGGGCAACTTACAGAGACCTATTAGCTTACAAACCTGCACATCTTTGGGATGTGGGAGGAAACTGGAGCACCTGGAGAAAACCCACTCTGTCCCAGGGAGCACATGCAAACTCCACACGGACAGCCCCCGAGGTCAGGATCAAACCTGGATCTCTGGCGAAGTGAGGCAGCATCTCTACACTGTGCCACAGATGTTTATATATTATTGCAGGGTGTACTGGCAATTGAGGGTTCGATTATGAATGGATGTTACAGATAGGAATGTGAGATTATGATTTCAGGAATAAGTATAACTGAAAAATTACTTTAGGATAATCAGCAATGTCAACTCAACATTAACAACTATGTGTTTTCTTTCTAGATCGAGAACGAGTAATAAAGGAGGAAGTGTAGAATATTGTTTTTGAAATCAATAATAGGAGGATAACAAATATAAAAAATAATGTCCTATGAATTCTAAGAACAAAAAACAGGACAATCACACTGTTGGAGTGTACTGAATGCTGGAAGAAATAACATTCCGATACATTTCTAAATAACAAGGCAGTAAGAAGAGTAGTGGTTTTTAACTACACGGACATTTCTTGGGACAGTAACTTTTTCTCCTTGTTAATTTCATACCTCAGATGTTATTGCTTCTAATAAATGAGCCCTTCAGATGGGGCTCTTGGGGTTGCAGTCTGTAATGTTGTTATTATTCTTTGTTCTTATGTTTTCTTTAGAGAATATTAAAATAATTTCCTTTCTGGGACCATGCATCCTTCTGAACATGCTTAGGATCTAGGAAATATAGCAAGCTGCTATTTGTTACATTTCATGGAGTGGTGAGTTTAATTAATGTAACAGATCAACGTCTTGCCAGTTGCAGTTTACATTGGCATTGAGGGTGAACAAACTTAACTGTGATTGCTGTCACTTTGAATATTTTGAGTGCGCAAATTTCATTCGAAACATACATTTGGTGTTGACAGGCTGTGTCAGCCTGCTAATTTTCCTTGCTATTGCTGAAACACAGGCAGTCCCCAGGTTATGACAGAGTTCTGTTCCTGGAAACTGCCCGTAACACAAAAATGTACAGGAAAACACATGGGAGAGGATTAGAGAAACAGGTGTAGATACAAGAACTGTAGATGATGTTTTACAAAAAAAAAGTCAATATTCTGGAGTAATTCAGCGGGTCAGGCAGCATCTCTGGAGAATATGGATAGGTGACGTTTTCTGAAAGAGAGGTGGAGGCGGGGCAAATCCTGACATGTGATAGCAGATACAGATATGGGGTACTGACAAATGGTTGGATAAAGGCCAGAAATAACAAGACAAAAAAAAAGAGCTGTGGCAGGAGAGCCAGCATGTTCAGGAAAATCATCCCCCAGCCAGCCGTACAGCAAGAGTGGGAGGTGTGCGGGTGGCGAGAGCAGGCACATCGAAATGCCCCGTTCCCTTTTGGGAGAGGATGCATGCTGCCCCGCAGAAGCCGCCAAACTATCGCCATCCATCCCACCTGTCTTCCAAAGGCTCATACAAGGTGTCCAAATGTCAGCCATTGAAAACCCAAGTAGGACCTGTTGAACTGTCCAGGATGGGAACAGTCACCTCGGGCCACAATGACTGTGCCGAACATTATGCCAAGACCAACAATTTTTCTGTCAGCACATAATACATAGCCCTCCATTCAATGCATATCCATGTTCCTATCCAAAAGTCTATTAAATATCACTGGTTTATCTACCTCGTCCACCACCTTCGACAGCACATTCCGTGCCCCCACCACCCACTGTTTAAAAAAAAAAGCCATGCACATCTCCTTTGGTGTACATCACCTGTGATGAATACTAATCTGAGTCAAAATAATTAGATACCTGTACAAACTAACTCATGTTTTAATAAGCATTAATTTTCAGTTTGCTAAGCTCTTAAGCCTCAAAACGGATTCTGTGAAATTGGTGATGGTCATGTCCACTTTCAGTATCCATTCTATCATCCTAGATTCTACCCTGGTGGGAAAGGGGGTTTCACACATTTGAAGGATAAATTACATTATGTAGCATCATGGATTATGTAAGAAAACAACACTCCTGTTATTATGTAAGGAGGAAGGGCCTAGACCCGCAACATCACCCATTCCTTCCCTCCAGAGATGCTGCCAGTCCCGCTGAGTTACTCCAGCATTTTAAGTCTAATTTCTTGTTATTCTATTGTGGTAAGAAACCACAGGATATTTTTGGCACATTCAATTCCAACTGGCTACTAAAATGAAGCAGCAGTTGTGCTGATTGCATATTTTGCTGCACAAATATGATGTGGTATGTGAGACAATTGTATCCTGCTGCAGAAGATATGAGCGAATGAGCGATATTGATCTATTCTTTCAAATCTAAGAGAGCTTGCTGCAAACTGTGACTATCGTGACCTTGAGCAAGAGCAGATAAATACAGCAGGGATGCAAATCAAAGTTCCTCTGATGGAAAGCTCCTGAAATGGATTCAAAAATCTCGAAGCTGCTTGAATTAGCACTATCATTGTTGCTTTCAGAGAATGGAACGCATGGGGTAAAAGACTGCAAGGTAATGTAATTAGGATCAGAAAAAAAACACCCACACAGGGACAAACTTTTCTCTTGAACCAGTCAACAAGGAACAATCCCCGGCATCATTTATTGTAGTGGCAGCTATACTGTCAAAACTGAGTGCCTGGTAAAGTCAAACAGTGTATGGAATATTCAATGATTCTGCGCAAACTTGTCATTCAACTAACCCAGAATTCAGACCGTTTAGCAAGTGTGGAAGCCAATATAGAAATCAAGAACAACTGATGATCCTGAGTAGACTTAGGTCATTCAATGATTTCTTCTGAATACTCAACCATGGATTGAGGTGAATATTTGCAACTTGCAAATGAGTGCACCAGGCGATAAAAATGTGTTTGCACCGTGATGAGTGAATAGACTTCACTGTCATCCTAATTCAACTCTGCAAGGAAATGCCAGAAAATGTCCTTTGACAGTTCTGGGAACATTTCTTTTTTTCTCAAAAGACATTCGATACAAGAGTGTGAACAAGACCTTCTATGTAGTCTCGGGAGACTGTGCTACACTTGAGTTTTGACATAGTGTCGGCTTTTCACAAGGTAAATATTGCGCATCCATTGCTACACCACTCCACCAGCCACGGTTACAGAACAGCAAATGAGTTGTGAGAGGTTCAAAAATGGTGACACTAAGCAAAAGCACAGCTAGAATGAAGCAAGATGTTGTTTTATTCCTGTGTATAACGACCCAATATAGAAATAGAAACAGCTGATAGAAAATACAGCCTGTTCTGGTATTGCACATACACTGCTAAATGTGTGCAAAGTTTGTGTGATGAACTGTAAAATGTTCTCACCTCAGATCTTAAGAGATGGAATATTTACATTGTTATCCTGCAGATTTTGAGGAAATCTGGAGAGAAATTACTCATAACTTGTTCCGGGAGTAGACTAGGTTCCCAAGAAAAAAATAGGTTGGTTGAACATAGATGACTAATGTATAAGAGCTCAATGCTCTTAAGACAGTGTAATTGATTGTAGACTTTAGGAGAGCTCCCCCTCCCCTCACCCCACTCACCATCAACAACACCACAGTCACAACTGCGGACAATTTTAATTTCCTGGGAACCATTATCTCCAAGGACCTTACGTGGAGGGCCACCATCAACTCCAAAGTCAAAAAGGCACAACAGAGGACGTACTTCCTGTGGCAACTGAGGAAACACAATCTGCCACAGGCAATGACGGTCCAATTCTATACGGCCATCGTAGAGTCTGTCCTCACCTTCCCCATCATGGTCTGGTTTGGCTCAGCCACCAAGCACAACACCTGGAGGCTGCAACGGATCGTCCGATCAGCTGAGAAGGTTGTTGGCTACAACCTTCCGTCCATTGACGAACTGTACATTGCAAGGGCCAGGAAGTGAGCGGGCAAGATCATCTCTGACCCCTCTCATCCTGGCCACAAACTCTTTGAATCACTTCCCTCTGGAAAGCAACTCTAGACTGTCAAAGCTGCCACAGCCAGACATAAAAACAGCTTTATTCCATGAGTAGTAGCTCTACTCAATAATCCAAAATTTGTAGCCTCCTTTTGCTCTGGTATTTTATTTAATTCACATGCTTAATCGATAATGTTTTATTATTAATGTTTAAAGTTTTATGTGTCATTCTTAATTGTCATTGTATGTCATGTTGTCACTTGCGAGTGGAGCACCAAGGCAAATTCCTTGTATGTGTACATACTTGGCCAATAAACTTATTCATTCATTCAAGCATAGCTTATCAAGAATACATCAAATCTACAAGAACCACAACACATGTGAGAGTTCCTAAAGAGTAATGTGATAACATCAGCATTGATAATCTTGGGATCATTACTCAGAATTGTTCATGATGATACTAATTACTTGTTATAAAAATTAGACCTACATTTGTGAGAGTTATCAGTCCAAACCTTTATTGCATCTTTAACTTTTTTGATGTACCACAATGCGTGAGGGTGAACAACAGGTTAGCTTTCTACTGTGTGAACTTCAGCAATTTTGCAATCTACTTAGAGTTTCACATCTCAAGATCACACTTCATTGACCACACGCCAAATGTGAAGTAGAGAAATCTAGGAAAACACTGCATAAAACTGAATGGAAGTCATTCAAATAAGTACTTTATAGGACTTTACAGAATTACTAAACTGTGTGTAACTCATACTTCAACAGACTACCTCCAGCACTACTTGATTTGTACAACATTCAGAAGAACACATTTGTTTAATTAACTGCACAATTCAAGGGTATATGCAATCCAGAAACAAAATACTGTTGATGCAGGTTCTGATGAATGGTCATTGGCCAGATATGTCACCTCTCTCCACAGGCTGCCTAACACTGATCAGTATTTCCAGCAGCTTTTGTTTTATTTCTGAGCTGCAGTGCTGGTTTAGCCAGTGTTTAATGGCATTTTAGTAAAGGAGTTTGAACTTGAACTAGGAATGCCTGCCCAGGAGATCATTAAGCAGATGAATGGCACTTGAACTTCCTGTCAGCATGCATAAAATCATGCATTATTTACTCGTTCTATGTGATTTTTTCCTTAAATATCCTTACTGCATAGGAAGAGGCTATTCGGCCCATTGAATCTATGTCAGCGCTTAGAGAAGCCCCACCAATCCCATTCCCCAACTTAGTTTCCGAAACGTATTATTTCCCATGCACCCACCTTCACCCCCAACTCACCCAACCAGTACACCAGGAACAGGTTATAGCAGCAACTTAACCAAATAATCGATTCAGGTCAGAAGAAGAAATACTAACTCCACAGAGAGAGCAACAGAGGTCAGAATGGAACTCAGGTCACCACAGCAGTAGATACCTGCACCACCTAAGGTTGCACTGTATCTCCCAAGGAGGATGTTTGCAACTTAAGTTTCTATACTTGATCTTAATCAATCAACAACCAGGCTAGTGAGTGAGTAAACTATTTTTTGAGAGCTTAATATATACAGTATGACATTCTACTTAGTCCTGGACATTCAGAAGATGCCTTCTGGAGCACATTGGGATTATCTCTGTGATACATTTTCAAAAGGTTTTGCTACCTGAATCACTATTTACAGACAGGAACACAAGGAACTGAGAGCAGGAGTAGGCTACTCAGCTCCTCAAACGTGCTCCATCTTTCAATATGATCATGGCCAATGAATGGGGATGGGAAGGGAACACAGTACACAGTGCATTAGAGAATGAAAGGAGATCCCCTTCCTAAATGATAACAAGGATGTGTCTCTCAATTTGCATTTTTCAACAATGACATGCAGTGCTGCATCAGGTTTACAAGAATGATCCAAGGAATGAGTGGGTTAACATATGATGAGCATTTGTCGGAACTGGGCCTGAACTCACTGGAGTTTAAGGGGGGGACTCATTGAAACTTGAATAGTGAAAGGCTTGGATAGAGTGGATGTAGAGAGGAATTTTCCACTAGTGGGAGAGTCTAGGACTAGTGGTCCTAGCCTCAGAATTAAAGGATGTTCTTTTAGGAAGGAGATGAGGAGGAATTTATTTCGTCAGAAGGTGGTAAATCTGTGTACTTCTTTGCCACAGAAGGCTGTGGAGGCCAGGTCAATGGAAAATTTAAGGCGGAGATAGATATATTCTACATTAGTACAGGTATCAGGGGTTATGGGGAGACGGCAGGAGAATGGGGTTAGGAGGGAGAGATAGATCAGCCGTGATTCAATGTGCCGGATGGCCTAATTTTGCTTAACACCTTATGATCATTGAACGTGTGTCCATTTTTCCTAATGACTATAGTCCTGAAGTATGGAATTGTCAGCCAGACTACTTTAGGCAGGCACAGGACACAGAGGTCTGTTTTCCATTTTAATTATTATTATCTTCATCAGCATGGAAGTTGATCTTAATTGTACAGTGGGACTGGTGTATTACATACATTTCTGTGCTGGGAAGTTGAAAAATAATATAATAAAGAGTTTTTAGTAGCAAAATACATGTGATTTTAATGGAATTTCTCTGATCTTCATGTGAACTTTTCCCATTAGAAATAACAAATCTTGTATAATAATATGAAAGATCAAGATAATTTGCACCATCATCACTATTTTTGGATTGAACACATTAGAGTTCACTTTACTTTTTTGTTACATTGCTGTAATAAATAAGTGCATTAAATCCAACCTCAGAGTTCCCCCCACCCCAGTCTATTATAATAGTTACACATAAGCTCCATTTTAATTAAAGTTTAACACTTATTACATTTTATACCAGTTTTAATTATATTCTTCCTGCCCACAAGGGCAAATTTAAGGATCATTACAGATTGGTAAATCAAAGATAGCCTGAAGTTTTATTTCTAATCCAGATTGTAAAAACAAATCTTCTAATTCTCTCTGTTGTGGTATCATCAATAAAGTAGCATTGATGGAAAATATTAACCATAATTCACATATCTTGGCATCCACCAGGGTTTGTTTTCACATTACCTGAATATATTGAGTAGCCCTGACATAGCACACATGTTTGTGCGCATCTCACACATATTAGATATCAAAATCAGGCCTTTCTTTCCAAGTAAAACAAGGCCAGCGAAAAACATTTGTTCATGTATCTGTGGCAACCAGAAGACTACATTTTCTCTAAGTTCAAGAAGCAGAGATACAAAGCCTTGGCAATGCTGACAATTGGTGCAATGTCTATTAACCTACATAGTTGAATTTCTATAAAAAGATTGTTATCAAAGAATATTGGGTCTCTCCATCGCAGATCATGCAATCTATCCAAAAATGCAAGTGACATACGATTACACAGAGGTTCAATTCCAGGAGCATCCAATGGCATCCACCTTCATGACTATTAATTACATAACGGCTTGCTTAAAGTGATGCCAGTATATGAGCCCTGCTTTAGAGGAAGTGCATGAGATTCATCCTTGGGAACCTTTCTCAGGCAGGTCTTCTTTAATTCATTTACTTATCCCTTGAAATAGCTCTCTAGTGGGCCCATCAAGTCCTGTCTTGACCCGCACCAGCATTCCTGATCACTACTGCACTACTCCTTGTGCACTTTTTCTGCTGGCCATATCGTCATCACCCAACCACAAACCCAATAACTTCCCATCAATTACTAACCTGATCCTCCCATCATCATCTCATTCTAATATCCATTACCTGACTCAATGCTTGAGCATACTTTAGTCCATGTCAGTGGCGAAAAACCCGGGGGGGCCAGAGGGGACACGTCCCCTCCATGTTTTGAGAGGTGGGAAACATCCTCCCCCCCATGTTTTTGTAATCCGGATTTTAAAATCCGGGGATCGACGGCGCTGATTGGAGGAGAGAGACGTCGGTCGGCAGGCAATGGGGGCAGGACATGATTCAGCACGATGATTGGAGAAGGGAGGAGTGGGGGGGGGGGGTGGGACTGAGGATAGAGCACGGTGATTGGAGGAGGAGACGTGTCACAGCCCTGCTCTTCATCCACAGCCAGGATGATCCCGGCCGGCTCTCCGGCGCTGTCCTGTCCCTACCCGAGTACCCCCCCCCCCCCCCCACGGGTGGCCAGCGAGGTCGGGAATCAGATGGGCCAGCGTAGAGAAACAGCGCTAAACCCAGCTAACTCTGCCTGTCCCGCCAGGTGAGCTAACAACTCTTCCTGGACTTGCGGGAAATATGGCCAGCGCAGAGAAGCAGCGCTGGTATCCCGTCATTCCAGACAGGGCTGTAGTTAACCCGGTGAGACAGGCAGAGTTGAGCTGCATTTAGCGCTGGATTGAGCCTTCGAAACCTCGCGCGCGCGCGCGCGCGTGTGTGTGTGTGTGTGTGTGTGTGTGTGTGTGTGTGTGAGTGTGCGCATGCACGCGTGGCCGCCAAAAAATTGTGTCCCCCGTCCCCTCCATGTTTTGAAAGCGAGTTCCGCTCTTGGTTCATGTTACAGATTCCCTAACCCTATCCCTGATGACTATGACTCTATGATTCTATTGGCAGTAGATACAGTAGCTTGGTCAGCATGGACAAGTTGAGCCAAAGGGCTTGTTTCCATGCTGTATGACTCTATGACACTTCTAACAGGCCCCTCTCCCCTGTAATACCCTGCCTCCATGCCCAACGACCGAGATCTGCAACTGTAGTCTACCAGACATGCAGGGCTCAATCTAATATTATGAGTCATCGTGGGCTTTGTAGTCTAGGTAATGTTGCTGCCTTACACTCATAAAAATAAATCTGCCCAGGTGTAACTTATTTTCCATGCACCTGAAAATCAAGACTTTAAAGTTAAAGGTTGACATAGAAAGTTTATCCTTTGTGCAGCTGTAACATTAATGCTGGGACAGTTTCAATTTCCATGTTCAGTCTGCATTAGCTGACCTTAGCTAGGATATCAATAGATTCATTGCAAGAGGTCTGAGTGCTTGAACAAAGATGAAATATGCCAAGATTCTTTTTGTGTGAATGTGGTATGTATTTTGGGTGAAAGGTCATTAACTTGACTCATTAAATCGGTTTCTCTCTCCACAGATGCAGCTGAACTTGCTTGTTCCAGCATCTGTTATTTATCTTGTTCAGATTTCTAGCTTTTAGATATTCCAGAGCTTCTCTCTATGAAAACACAGCTCAGTGCATCGCATATAGATGCCATTAGGTTCACATTCCCATTTTGTTCTGTGATCATTGTTTTCTTACTGTTTAGTTCGTCAGATTCCTGCCAACCGATAAGATCTTACACCCAAAACATAATCCCCAATGACTATTTTCTTTCCACTACAGGATTTTAATCAGTCTCAAAGATTCTTTAACATTTTTCAATCAAGTTACATATTTTAGAGTCCCTGTAGACTCTATTCAGTTTTCACCACAGTAATACATGATCATAATGGTATCAGTGTTTATAAAATAGCGTCACAATTATCAGTCAAACAAAATACTGAGTAATCAGTAATTTGTACAAATCTCCATAAATCAGTGTTAGGCAACAAGAAAAAACACAATTGATTGAATTACACATGACATAACCACTACAAGACAAAATGTTGGTTAATAAAATACCACAATTAGTTACCAACACTGCAAGCAAAAATCAATATCAGGTGACATGAAGCTTTAAGAATAAATTGAGCTCTATCTACAGGTCCTTAATGAATTCAAGTATAAAAATTGATTAAAGAAAATAATTTTCATTCAACGTTGTTAAAATAATCACAACTTAAAATGTAGGGCTCATTATACCAATGGTTCTGAATTTCCAACTTACAAACGCAGTAAAAGTAAATAATTGAATCTGATTAGCAGTCTCTCTCTTTTGGGCTTCCACCAATTTGCATAAAATTAATTACTTTGGGAAAATTAAATAGATCAAAGATTATACACAAAATGTATTCATCCATTTAATATTTTTTTCAAGAAAGGGGGATACATAGCATTTCATGAACCTTTTTTGGAAACAAAAGGAGTTGATCAGCAAATTATTGCCAATTAGCCGGTTTTGTTCACCATTGACTTCCAGACAGGTAATCATAGAACTGTGCAACATGGAAGCATGCCCTTTGGCCCGCCTTGTCCATGCTACCAAACTATCATACTGGACTAGATCCCCCTGCACCCTTCCTTTCCATATATCTGACTTGAAACAGGGAAAGTATGGCATAGGGGCACAAAAGACTGCAGATGCTGGAATCTTAAACAAAATACAGTTCTGGAGGAACACAGAAGGTCAGGCATCATCTCTGGAGTGAAATAGACAGAAAAGTCAATTGTCCATCTCACTCTACTGATGTTGGCTGACCGGCTGAATTCCTCCAGTGATTGTATTTACAATGCATTCAGAAAGTATTCAGACCCCTTCACTTTTCCACATTTTGTTACATTGCAGCCTTATTCTAAAATGGATTATAAAAAAAAAAAGTCATCAATCTACACACAATACCCCATAATAAAAAAGCAGAACAGGTGTTTAGAAATGTTTGCAAAGTAATTAAGAATAATAACTGAAATATCACATTCACATAAGTATTCAGACCCCTTGCTCTGACATTCAAAATTGAGCTTTGGTGCATCCTGTTTCCATTGATTATCCTTGAGATGTTTCTACAACTTGTTTGTAGTCCAATGGTATATTAAATCAATTGTACATGATTTGGAAAGGCACACACCTGTCTATATAAGGTCCCACAGTTAGCAGTGCATGTCAGAGCAAAAACCAAGCCATGAAGATGAAGGAATTGTCCTTAGACATCCGAGACAGGATTGTGTCAGGACACAGATCTGGGGAAGGGTATAAAACAATTTCTGCAGCATTGCAGGTCCCAAAGAGCACAGCATCCTCCGTCATTCTTAAGTGGAAGAACTTTGGAACCACCAGGACTCTTCATAGAGCTGGCTGCCTGGCCAAATTGACCAATCGGGGAGAAGGGCCTTGGTCAGGGAGGTGACCAAGAACCCGATAGTCACTCTGACAGAGCTCCAGAGTTCCTCTGTGGAGATGGGAGAATGCTCCAGAAGGACAAGTATATCTGCAGCACTGCACCAATCAGGCCTTTATGGTAGAGTGGCCAGACAGAAACTACTCCTCAGTAAAAGGCATATGACACCTCGCTTGGAGTTTGCCAAAAGGCACCTAAACAAGATTCCCTGGTCTGATGAAACCAAGATTGAACGCTTTGGCCTGAATGTCAAGCAACATGTCTGGAGGAAACCAGGCACCGCTCATCACCTGGCCAATACCATACCTCTGGTGAAGCATGATGGTGGCAGCAGCATGCTGTGGGGATTTTTTTCAGCGGCAGGAACCGGGAGACTAGTCAGAATCAAGGGAAAGATAAACGGAGCAAAATACAGAGAGATCCTTGATGAAAACCTGCTCCAGAGCGTTCAGGATCTTAGACTGGGGCAGAGGTTCACCTTCCAACAGGACAACGACCCTAAGCACACAGCCAAGCTAACGCTGGAGTGGCTTCGTGACAAGTCTGTGAATGTCCTTGAGTGCCCGAACTTGAAGCCGATCGAACATCTTTGGAGGAACCTGAAATTAGCTGTGCACCAACACTCCCCATCTAACCTGACAGAGCTTGGGAGGATCTGCAGAGAGGAATGGGTGAAATTACCCAAATACAGGTCATACCCAAGAAGACTTGGGGCTGTATTTGTTGCCAAAGGTGCCTCAACAAAGCAGTGAGTAAAAGATTGGAATACTTATGTAAATGTGATATTTCAGTTATTTCTTATTAGTTACTTTGCAAAAATTTCTAAACACCTGTTTTCGAGTTTTTATCATGGGGTATTGTATGTAGATTGATGATTTTAAAAAATGAATTTAATTCATTTTAAAATAAGGCTGTAATGTAACAAAATGTGGAAAAAGTGAAGTGGTCTGAATACTTTCTGAATGCACTTTATGTCTGAGAGGGGCAGATGGTTAAATAGCTCAGTGAGAAGTGCATACCTGAATAGGAGCAGAGGAAGCCTTCACCATAAGGGAGATGCTGGCATCTATAACAAGAGAATTGAAAAGCAAGATGAAGAACATTTCAATTCCATCTTACTATGGAGATGGGAAGAGAAATCAAGGAGAATGGGATGTGGAAAAACACAACTGAGTCAGATGGAAGAGAATTATGGATTATGGTATACCTCAGAGGGGCTCAGATAATGAGGAGTAGACAGGTGGGGAAGGGTGGTCAGCAAAGAAAACACTCCATTCATAGAGGTTGGGGCAAGGGCGGGTTGCAATGACCTCAGGTGGTATAGGAAAACAGAAGAATGCTGAAACGAAAGAGTCTGAGAAGGTTATGCAGTCCTTAGAGAATTATGTCAAATTATGAGAGGCATAGACTGGGTAGATGGTCAGAACCCTTTTCCCAGGGTGCAAATGTCAAAGACTAAAGGGCATAGCTTCAAGGTACTAAGTTTAAAGCAGATGTGCGGGGCATATTTTTTTATTTACACAGAGAGTGGTGAGTGCCTGGAACCCGCCACCAGGGGTTGTGGTGGATGCAGATACAATAGTGGCAATTAAGAGACTTTTTGAATCCCACATGAATATGTAGGGCATGGAAGGATATGAATCACATGCAGGTAAAGACTAGTTTCTCTTGACATCATGTCCAGCATGGACATTGTGGGCCAAAGTGCCTGTTTCTGTGCTGTATTGTTCTGTTATTTTGTTCTATGGTACCTCCTTGGGAAAGAATTTAGCTGGAAGGAACTGAACTGAGTTGTTGATATCACTGTCTGGAGGCAGTGAGGCAGTCCGGAGGGGAATAGTTTAAGATAATGCACTCCTTCCACACTAAAGGGCCTGTCCCACTGTACGAGGTAATTCAAGAGTTCTCCCGAGTTTTCCCCTGATTCAAACTCGGAGAATGTCCGTAGCGGGTCCGTAGGAGTTTGTGAATGTCTCGTAGCGGCTCGTATGAGTAAAAATAAACCATTTTTTTCATCACAAATATTTTTTTACTCGTGGACATTTTTGCATTTGAAAAAATGTCACGAGTTTACTGGATTTCCCGAGTGCCTACCATTAGCATTACGGGCCGCTACGAGACAAAATTTTTACTGGTACACTGAAGGTTATTTGAAAGTCTTCAATGATGTCTCTCTTTGTTGAAATTGGCTTCCAAGAAAGAGGAATTAGCCCAAATTTTCCAGTTCATCTTCAAAGTATATGATATTGAATGCAACATTATAATTTATACAATCTTTTTTTCATGTACAGACACATAAGGTCTGTTCTCTCATTTGCTTCAGCGAACATGTTGACAATGACTTGGATCTAAGGCTCTAATGTTCACATAGGCAAGCATTGTCTACAAACCACAGCTCAATTAAGTAAGTTAGGCAACCTTGATTCTGAAGAACAATGCCTGCTTCAATATGATAAACAAATTCATGAATTAAGAAGAAAGTGACCTTACATATTCTTTAAATTTTACTTGTCCTTCTAGGATTTGCTTTTTGCCTTTAAACAAAACTGAAATACAGAGTGAATATTGTCAGTCTGTAAATTCTGGGCCACTTCTGTTCCTGATTGTTCTCTCTAGAGATTGATTATAGGAACCAGATAAATTGTGTGTCAACTTCCAATACCTCTTGCACTGGATCAGAAAAGATTTATAGTGTCAGTAACTTTGATTTTATTGGCTCTAGGTTACGGTAGAAACTCATTTATAGATTTCCTTGAAATGCTTTGATCGAAATCAGGTACGAGGAGTAATGTATAAAATGCCACCAGCAATACTGGCCCTGATCAATTGAACCATTATAGGAGCAGCCAGCACAAAGTGAAAATGACAACAATTTCTGTACGCGTTCCACCAGACTTAGAACAAGAGTTGTTGTGGGAAATTGGAGATCAGCAATGCTACTGAATATCGTTGAGCATTACCAAGTTCTTGACCATCAAAATCATAAAACTTAATTTGACCAGCTCATGAATATTGTGGTCACAAAAGCAGACTAGAAACTGCCTCGCCTCAACATCTCAAAACTATTCTATCTTCTACCAGGTACAGACAAGAGCCTGGAGGCATATTCAGCACTTGCCTAGTTGAACCCAGAAGGTTCAATCCCATTCAATGTTTGACACCATTAATGCAAAGTAACATCTCTGATTTGCACTTTATCAAATATTCTAAACATTCAATCCTATCACACTGCCCCCTTAATGCCACAGTGCTCTACCCGCAAATTACACTGTGGCTAGTCATGCCTTACAGCCACGTCACCTCTACCACCTAGCATAGATAAGTATAGCAGGTGCACTGACTGGGTATTTCACTTCCAAAGCAGACTACCCTGCCTTGGAAATAGGTTGCTTGCCCTATTCATGTCATCTATCCATGTTCTCCAAGGATGCTGTCTGGCGTGCGGAGTTACTTCAGCACTGTGTATCCTTTGTAAACCAGCATCTCCAGTTGCTTGCTCTATTGTTGCTGCCTCCAAATCATTCATCATCTTACTCTATTACTTTTCTCAAGGAGTCTCACATCACTTCCTCATGATGCAAAATAAGCAACAATATAAACAGCCAGCAAATTATTGTTTTAAAGAAGGAGCACTAGCATTTCTTTACCACTACATAGCAATTTCTGATTTTTACAGTTCTCTTGTTGGAGACTATTATTGTCTGGCCCTGTTACTTGGTACTTGCAGTGCATTCAGAAGGTATTCAGACCCCTTCACCTTCGTTACATTTTGTTACTTTACAGCCTTATTATAAAATGGATTAAATTATTTTTTGTAATCATCAATGTACACACAATACCCCATGCAAGAAACCCAGACAAGGCTCACTACCTCATCCAATCAACACTCCTTACCATCAGAGCTGGCCTCGAAATGGCTGTGATGGCATACATTTGAGTTTCATTTCCTTAGATGAAAATTAATGGGCAAAGTAGAACTCTGCAACATTATTTACAATTATTTACAAGGTCTATGTCTGGTTTGCAGTCATCCAATCCATTCTATGCATTTTGCACCTAATTGACAGGGTCTGCAGATGTTCTTATTCTTTTCTTGCAACTTGTATCTAGGCTTTAGACAAACTGACACCACTCCACAGCTTGTCCCAGTTCTGCAGAGAGAAATTCCAAATTGACCAAATCTCCCAGCAGCCCTGAAGCTTTTACCCCATTTTAAAGTCCTAGACTCATCAACTTGGCCAGGATTAACACAGTCACCCTTACTACCCATTCCAAGAACCAGGACAGCATTCCCTTTGTTCCATCCCACCAGCCTTCACATTCAATAGATCATCTGCCTCATTTCCCTGTGCATTTAATGGAAATCATATTCCCCTTCTGACATTTTCAGAGGGACTTTCATGTCTGGAATGCACTGGTTTACTCTTGCATCTTAATCAATATCTATTGCCCTACCACCAGCACATTCCTTTGAAATTTCAGGAAATGCAATATCTTCCCTGTTACCTCCCCCTCGCCCTCCTTCATTTTCCATGTCTTCAGATGCTCTTTCCAAGTGAAACACTGCTAGTCTGTCTGTGCCGCTCAGCATGTGCTCTTCTCTACAATGATGAGACAAAAACGATTGGGTGACCATTATGCCTGCCCAAATCCTGACTTGTTCACAAACTGTCCTGTTCTCACCCTGTTATCTGTTGTCTCTGTCTCATTTCCAGGCTCTCTTGCTTTAGCCTCCAACATTGTTTCAATTCAGCTAAATGTAAGCTTGGAAACACTGATCAACTGCTGCAATGCAGAATTCTGGAGTAAAAATTAAGCACAATTTCAATTGATCAGCATTCATAGTTCTTTTACATCCGATTTTCAGAATTACTCCATATTCCCCAAATACTTTCTCTGAATTATTTTTCATTTACTCCATTTGGTCCCCAAATTTGAGGAAGGACATTATTGCTATTGAGGGAGTACAGCGTAGGCTTACAAGGTTAATTCCCGGGATGGCGGGACTGTCATATGCTAAGAGAATGGAGCGGCTGGGCTTGTATACTCTGGAGTTTAGAAGGATGAGATGGAATCTTATTGAAATATATAAGATTATTAAGGGTTTGGACACCCTAGAGGCAGGAAATATGTCCCCGATGTTGGGGGAGTCCAGAACCAGGGGCCACAGTTTAAGAATAAGGGGTAAGCCATTTAGAACACAGATGAGGAAACAATATTTCACACAGAAAGTTGTGAGTCTGTGGAATTCTCGGCCTCAGAGGGCGGTGGAGGCCGGTTCTCTGGATACTTTCAAGAGAGAGAGCTAGATAGGGCTCTTAAAGATAGCGGAGTCAATGGATATGGGGAGAAGGCAGGAACGGGGTACTGATTGGGGATGATCAGCCATGATTACATTGAACGGTGGTGCTAGCTTGAAGGGCCGAATGGCCTAGTCCTGCACCTATTATCTATTGTTCTCCTTCATCATATTTGTTCATTTTGCTCTAACGTACCTTTAATCGCTGATTCAATCACTCCTGTCTTCAGCCCTATCAAAGGTCTTCTTTTTTATTCTCCCATCCTCACCCTATTTTCTATGAATTTTAAAGCTCGATTATACCCAGCTCTGGAATAAGGTGACTGACCTGTTGCTATTTCTGCAGATCCTGTCTGACCGAAGATAAGATTTTCCAGCATTTTCCTTATTATATTGTTTTCATAAGATTTATCTGGTAATTTGACAATTTCCCCATAAATATGCCCTCGAAGGAAAATGGTGTCAGAATCATTGTCCAAAGCGGAATGCTTGAGTAAGCTCTCCTATTAGTATCCTGCAAATCCCATTGCTTCATCATGATGCAATCAATCTTGACGTCTTGATCTCTCTCAGAATTCAACTACAAAGCATCCTCTATGATTTGTTTTCTTTTTAAATGCACTCTGCATTTCAGAAGATACCCATAAGATATCCATATTTTCTGAAAATAATACTGTCTCACAATATCAGTTAACGTCTTCTAAGAATTGCCTGGTGCTGATCATGCTGACAGGTAGTTGTTAAGGTTAATAGTCTTCGGCATGGTTCTGTGACAAACCTCCGAAGATGAAGAGATACCTGGAAAAATTACACACAGGCTACTGGCACATTAAATGCCTGGAGTGAAATTCACCAGGTTGAAATAACTTCCTGTATCTTGAAGTAAATGTATTTTTTGAGGGAGACATAACAGCATAGCCGTGTCTGACATTTCTTTTGGCCAGAAAATCATCCAAATGGAACACCATGATGGAAGAGAACAAATAGAACGTATAGTAAAACATTTTTTCGAAAAATGGGGAACTGTACAGATTTTTTTTGTCAGAATTTACTTGTTTTTGATGTGCTTTATGGGAAGTTTCTCTATCCCATTAGAATCTCAGTACAGACACAAAGCAGTGAATTGTCTTAGTTTACCAGTTTCTTGCAGCTATCAATAATAATTATTGCCATAGAGGGAGTTCACCAGACTGATTCCTGGGATGTCAGGACTGTCTTATGAAGAAAGACTGGATAGACTTGGTTTATGCTCTCTAGAATTTAGGAGATTGAGAGGGGATCTTATAGAAATTTACACAATTCTTAAGGGGTTGGACAGGCTAGATGCAGGAAGATTGTTCCCGATGTTAGGGAAGTCCAGGACAAGGGGTCACAGCATAAGGATAAGGGGGAAATCCTTTAAAACCGAGATGAGAAGAACTTTTTTTCACACAGAGAGTGGTGAATCTCTGGAACTCTCTGCCACAGAGGGTAGTTGAGGCCAGTTCATTGGCTATATTTAAGAGGGAGTTAGATGTGGCCCTTGTGGCTAAGGGGATCAGGGGGTATGGAGAGAAGGCAGGTACAGGATACTGAGTTGGATGATCAGCCATGATCATATTGAATGGCGGTGCAGGCTCGAAGGGCCGAATGGCCTACTCCTGCATCTAATTTCTATGTATCTATGTTTCTATAATGTCCTGCTGGACCACAGCACACGTGCAACTGAGAATCAGGAAGAGTTAAATGGAAAATCTGCTTCTTGCAATGTAGGCAGGATCCCAAATACCAGCTTTGAATGTAACTGAGCAACAAATTAACATCAGAAATTCTGTTGTAGTATCCTGCATCCTTGTCCTTCATTTTAGAAGGAATGGGAGTGGGAGAATTCTCCCACCAGACATCAGAAAATCACTTTGGGCATTGCCGTTCTCTCCATCCTATCTCTGACAATAAAATTTGTGCTTCCTCCCACCATATCTTGTCAGTTTTGTGCAATACCCAATACATAAGGGGGAAACGGGTAACTAGAGAGAGAGTGGGACCACTCAGGAATCAAAGCAGTCACCTCTGTGTGGAGCCACAGGAGATGGGTAAGGTCCTCAATTAGTATTTCTCCTCTGTTTTTACCGAGGAGAAACACAGGCATTTGGAAGGGCAAGATCTGATTAGGGATAGTCAGAATGGTTTTGCAAGTAGAAGGTCGTGTCTCACAAAGGGATATGGGGAGAAGGCAGGCACGGGTTATTGATTGGGGACGATCAGCCATGATCACAATGAATGGCGGTGCTGTCTCAAAGGGTCGAATGGCCTCCTCCTGCACCTATTTTCTATGTTTCTAAACCTAATTGATTTTTTTGAAGACATGACCAAGAAGGTCGATGAGGGCAGAGCTGTAGATGTTGTGTACATGGATTTCAGTAAGGCATTCAACAAGGTTCCACATGGTAGGCTGCTCTGGAAGGTTAGATTGCATGGGATTTAAGGAGAGATAGCTGAATGGATTGCAAATTGGTTCCATAGAAGGAAGCAGTGGGTGATAGTGGAAGGTTGTTTCATGGACTGGAGGCCTGTGACTAGTGGTGTGCCTCAGGGTTCGGTGCTGGGCCTATTACAGTTTGTCATCTGCATCAATGATTTGGATGAGAACATACAGGGCAAAATTAGCAAGTTTGTTGATGATACAAAAGTGTGTGGTTTTGCAGATAAAGAATATGGTTGTGAGAGATTGCAGCAGAATCTGGATCGCTTGGCCAGGTGGGCGGAGGAATGCTTGATGGAATTTAATACAGAGAAGTGTGAGGTATTGAAATTTGGGATGTCGAATAAGGGCAGGACCTACACAGTAAATGATAGGCGTCTCGGTAGTGTTGTAGAGCAGAGGGATCTAAGAGTACATGTGCATTGTTCCTTGAAGGCCTAGTCACAGGTAGTCAAAGGTGGTCAAAAAGGGTTTTGGCACTATAGCCTTAATCAGTCAGAGTATTGAGTATATAAGTTGGGAGGTCATGTTGCAATTGTATAAGACATTGGTGAAACTGCATTTAGAATATTGTGTTCATTTCTGGGCACCATGTTATAGGAGAGATATTGTCAAGTTTGAAAGGGTTGAGAAAAGATTTACAAGGATGTTGCCAGAACTAGAGGGTGTGAGCTATAAGGATAGGTTGAGTAGGCTGGGTCTCTATTCCAAGGAGAGCAGGAGGATGAGGGGAGATCTTATAGAGTTGTATAAAATCATGAGAGGAATAGATCGCGTAGATGCACAGTCTCTTGCTCAGAGTAGGGGAATCGAGGACCAGAGGACATAGGTTCAAGGTGAAGGGGAAAATATTTCATTAGAATCTGAGGGGTAACTGTTTCACACAAAGGGTGGTGAGTGTATGGAACAAGCTGCCAGAGGAGGTAGGTGAGGCTGGGACTATGCCATCATTTAAGAGACAGTTAGACAGGTACATGGATAGGACAGGTTTGGAGGGATATGGAACAAGCGCAGGCAAGTGGGACTAGTACAGCTGGGACATTGTTGGCCTGTGTGGGCAAGTTGGGCCGAAGGGCCTGTTTCCACACGGTATCGCTCTATGACTTTAAGCGACAGGGCCACCTTCAATTTAGCAAGATTGAAATCCAAGGCAAAGGTGATAACTGTCCTTATAAGGGAACTTGTGTATATTGATGATGCTGCACTCATCGCCCCAACGGAAGAAGGATTTCAGTGGCTGAGGAACAGACAGTTTCATGCTTGCAACAAATACCGACTGACAGTCGGCATTAAGAAGACTGTTGTCATGGGTCAGGCCACACCACTCCCCCTTGAAATCACCCTAAAAACTATTCTTCTGGAAACTGTCCACAAATGCACCTACCTAGAATCAACGGTGACTGATAGCCTCTCTCTGGATGAGGAAATCACTACATTTTTAGGAAAGGCAGCAACCACCTTCAGGAGGCTATCCAACTCGAATGGAAGAACAGGAAACTCCCAATCAAGACTAAGATAACTGTCTACAAAGCATGTGTCTTGCGTACGTTACTGTAGGTTTACGAGATTGATCCCTGGGATGGTGGGACTGTCATGTAAAGTAAGTAAAGTATCCTTTAGTGTCATTCAGACATTTCAGTCTGAACAAAATTGCATACCTTGCAATCATAACATAGAATAAAATAACAAAACACACACTTAACACAGTTTAACATCCACCACAGTGAGTCTACCAGGCACCTCCTCATTGTGATGGAAGGCAAAAGTCTTAAAGTCCTTGTTACTTTCCTCCTCGTCTCCCTCTGCATTATGAAGAAAGATTGAACAGACTAGACTAACCCAGAGAGTTGTGAATTTGTGGAATTCCCTGCCACAGAGGGCAGTGGAGGCCAAACCATTGGATCTATTTAAGAGAAAGGTAGATAGAGCTCTAGGGGCTAGTGCAATCAAGGGATATGGGGAGAAGGCAGGCACGGGTTATTGATTGGGGGCGATCAGCCATGATCACAATGAATGGCGGTGCTGGCTTGAAGGGCCAAATGGCCTCCTCCTGCACCTATTTTTTGATGTTTCTATGTTTCTAAATGAAAAAACGTAAAACCTAATAATCTCCAACAATTGATATGATGTAATATTTTGGGGATAGTCTGAGGGAGGAGGCTGGGTTCTTATAATTTCAATTTCTAAGCTCTTTGATAATAGAAACTATTAATAACCACAGTGCATATAAAACTTCGCTGACATCAACCTAATACATACCATTAGATTTGTTCTCCAAAAATATTTAAAAGACATTTGGACAAGTTAACGGATAGGAAAGATTTAGAGGGATATGGGCCACATAGGGGCAGTTGGACGTGAAGATGTGCATCTTGGTCGGCATAGGCAGGTGGGCCAAAGGACCCATTTCCATGCTGTACGACTCAATGACAGAAATATTGAAATAAATAACTTCCAACAAATTTTAAGATTAAGATTAAGATGCACCCGCTGAGTTTCTCCAACTTTTTTATGTACCTTAAGATTATTGACAGCTACTTCAAATCTGTATCCACTTGGTCTTTTCTTTATTCAATGGATAAGACATGTAAAACTTGGAAAAACTCTCCATCTATTGATATGATGAAATACTTTGGGTAAATGTCTGTAGTAGGATGGGTTCATATTATGACGTCACATGCAACAATACAGTTCTTCATTGCTATTTGATGTGTAATTATGATGTCCAAATGACATACCAGTATTGCAAATGAAATATTGAATTTATGATAGAGACAAATATTCTTCTTCACTAATTTCTGATGTATATATTGCACTCTTCCAAAATAGTGCAGCATATCACAGCACACTTTTAAGATCTATAATTGTAATGCTTGTAATTTCAAACTGTCAGTTCAGATTGAGATTAGTTTATTGTCATAAGCACCCATGGTGCAATGGAATTCCTGTAGGTATGAAGCTCCTGGGGTAAACCTATACATGGTCAAGATAGATACAACTATCAGGTTGCGTGATAGTTACAAGTTAAAAGCATTTATAAGTAATTGATCACTAACATAATGGATGGAGGGTGACAAACACACTTAGCACAATTTTAAGGACATCTTTTTTCCTGGGGGGGGGGGGGGAGGTTGGTTATTATCTGTTCTGTTATTATCAGTCAGTGTGATAAGTCACAAATAACTTCTACGTGCACGGCAGAATTGCCAGAGAAGCTCAATTGTCAGCATTTTTTTTATCCAGGAAGAAGCTAAAGATTGAAAAATGTATTACTGTTATTCTGCAATTAATAGGAATTTGCTAATCACCTGGAACACATGATGAAGCACAAGAAAGCAATATATATTCTAGACTAATGTTAAATCGTTGTTTATATTTAAAGCTCATTTATTTGCAATGAGAATCTATAGATCTTATTTCAAGCCAATTGTTGCTAGTATGCTGGTTCCATTACTTAGATGATCCATGAGAAGATTTCCGTCTTTATTTTCTTTTTTTTTGAATAAAGGTATTCAGAGCGTTCAGATCAAGAATGAATTGAATTGTTTTCTTATTTTCAGCATTACTATAATGAACAGGCTGAGAAGTAACTTCAGCAGCATTCACTTTCTAAGATACTGCAGCATTTATGCTAAATTAAATTAACAAAGAGCATCTGCAGTTCTTTCCTACACATTTTGTCTGCTTTATTAAATAAGTGGTTTGAGGGAGAGAAAACCCATTTGTTTCTTTATTTGTGCTATTAGCAAAGATAAGCAAACCAGTTCAATATAAGCCTTTCTGAAAGCTTCTTAATTATTGTTGCAATTCACGTGAAGAGATGGTTGCATGCTACAATTTAAAAACAATACAAACACAATTTATAACCACATAAGACTTCAGTGGATTTCAGTTTCTCATTTTCAAAAAGGGTGCAAAGCAAATTTGAGGCTCCAGCTGGCTCTTTGACCTTGTTTCATAATGGTTAATATCATGAGAATGACGAGAAGAAATAACTCCAGATTTAACTTGCCCAGTAAACCTTTCACTGTACCTCGGTATACATCACGATAAACTAAGCTGAACTGAATAGTAATAACATTGTAAATATCAAGCCACTTTTGGAGAAGAAAGTCATATGGGCCACTATCAGGAGAGAATCTCAAATGTGCCATTTTTAATTTAAAAATACATTGTAATTTAACTTTACAATGAGGTGCACCTGGATTTAAAATTAATGAGTTAAACTCAAAATGGTGTCTTTCAGGGCAAGACTTGAAAATGGAGAAAGATTAGCTTTCTCTAAGAGCATAAAGTGCATCTGGGAGAATTTGTGTCTGCTGGTGAAAATGTTTAGAAGGGACTATGGACATTTCATGAGTGTTAAGTGTTACTGTGTTTAGATACATTCAATTTATCTTAGTTATATCAACAATGCCCCACCCCCCCCCAAAAAAATTACACTTGACTGGACTAGGTAAGAATGGAATCAACTAACAGCAATCCCACACACCTGGATAAAAGAGTATGATGAAATTGTGAACAGTGTCAAAGGCTGCAAGTAGGTTGAGAAGGATAAAAATAAAATAGTACATCTTAGCTCCCCGTCACATAGGGATTGTGAGTTTGATAAGAGCTGTTGGAAGAAACCATACATGATGTGATGGGATAGAAGAGCCAGGGTTGGAAAACATGGCACAACCGTTCAAAGATTTTGGAGAAGAAAGTCATATGGGCAACTGTTTTCAAGAAATCAGGATTTTTTTTAATGCGGCATGTGGCAAAATAGGGTTTCCTTGAGAATGTAGTGAAGACTAATTAAATATGAATTTAATAAAGAACATTTATCTTATTGGGGTAGTGATGAAGGCAGGCAATGGATATGGCAGATATGTTTGTGTGCATGAGAGATGCAAGCAGACTCAGTAATTTGTCCTTTATATGGAACCAGTGAAAATGTTCCCATAAATGAACAGTATCATTACATTCCAAGTGGAGGACAAAGATCAGAGAAATCATTAACAAATGAAATGCATTTGAGTTGGATCACATTATTGTTAAGGTTAGACTGCCATTTGATTGTGGAAAATTAGTGAATAGGATATTGTTATCATATTGTTTGCTATGTTGTAATTGTTATTGAATTTGCATGTATAATGATATTGACTTTAGAGATACAGTAAAAAAAGAACAATGTTTGGCAGTCACAAAATCAAATTGAACAAGACCGCGCCCCGCGTTATGACATGCCTGATATACAATTTGAGTGCAGTCGGTGCAATAGAAAGTACAAATAATAAAGAATTGCTGTTACTTCGTCCTTTTGGTGTCCCTGTCCATTGCCAATTTCCCCCATGTAATATTCACAGCGCAAGATGACTAGCATTTGTCCAAATATTCAGCCTATTCTAATGTTCTCAATGGTAGCAATGTCATCTCTAAGTCAAATTACAACAAATGCACAATATTATAAAGACATATGTTTCTATTTTGAACTCAGAACTCTGACTTGTTATGTCCTTCTTTCTGGCAACCTTAACTTGTACAACATCTGGTAAAATATTTGCCAATTATTATGTTCTGTGTACGACTGACAAATTTTAGGCAGTGATCCAAAAGAGATGGGAGTCATGAGTCGCTTTGAGCTTTGTCAACCTGATTCAAAGCAGAGGAGGTATTTGATTGTTCCATGTTTTGCATCTTTTGATAATGCGTCCCTGAAATCATTTAACTATCTTTGGGAGCCTCACATTGGGTGTCCATCTGCATAAAGACATTTGCCTTAATAAGATGATATTATTTTAATAAATTAGTCTAAATTTAATGGATGAATGTTGTCCATGTTCAACAATTCCTGATGAAGAAAATGCTTTAGCAATTAAATGTAATGAAGATATGCTCATTGCTTTTAATTATTGAATGCCAGTGATACATCAACATATGCTGTGGAAATAAACTCCTTGTGCGGAGTTCTGTCCTGTGGGTGTCAATCATGGCAGAGTAAATAAAAAGATTAATTTTCTCATCAGCCCACAGCTGGCTTTGTTGAATATAATGTGAAATTAAGTGTATTTTTCAGCCAAGACAGGGAACAGAAATCTTGATTTCTTACATTAAATTATTTCTTGCCGATTGCTGGCGATTTCTTTTGCTGGAGTTGCATAAAAGTAGCATCATTATTTAGAACATAGAAGATTACAGCACAAGAACAGGCCTTTCAGCCCACAATGTCTGTGCCATCACTTAACTACCTGCACACAACCCATATCCCTCCATTCCCTGCATATCCATATGCCTATTCAAAAGTATTTGAAATTATACTAACTTCTCTGTTTCAATCACCACCCTCAGCAGTGTATTCCGGGCACTCACCATGTTCTGTGTAAAAAATAAATTGCCCAGCACATCTTTAAACTCACATCTTAAAGTTATACCCTGTAGTATTTGAATTTTACATATTGGGAAAAATGACTCTGACTGTCTACCCTTTCTATGACTTTAGACTTTACTTCAGACTTTACACACAGTGCGGAAACAGGCCCTTTGGTCCGCCGAGTCTGCGCTGACCAGCAATCACCCCGTACACAAACACTACCCTATACACTAGGGACAATTTACAATTTTACGGAAGCTAATTAACCTACAAACCTGTACGTCTGTGAAATGTGGGAGGAAACCGGGGTAACCAGAGAAAACTCACACGGTCACAGGATCAAGGCACCCATAGTCAAGATTGAACCAGGATCTGGCGCTGTTAGGCAGCAACGTTACTACTGTGCCACTGTGTTGCCACTATGCCTCTCATAATTCTATTGGACCTATTGGACTGGCCAAATTTTGTGCCTTCCACCACAGTGATGAATGCTGTGGTGGATGTTTGTGTTAAATTTTTATTGTGTATTGTGTGTTCTTTATCATTGTACCGCTGCTGATAAATTCTTCACTTGCACTTTATGTGCAATGTGACAAATAAAACCATATTGTATTGTATTGGAAGTGTGCTGTAATCTTGTGCTGTAATCTTCTATGTTCTAAATCCGGAAGTGGTGGCGCTGTTAACAGCTGCGGCTCGCCTGCAGTCCGTCTGTCTTTACTTTTTTCTGTTGTTTTTTTTGTCTTGTTTTGGTTAAGTTTTAGTTTGTTGGGTTGTGTTAGAGGGGGGTGGAACATGTTCTCTGTCTCTATAATGGGGGATTTGCGACAATTAGTCATGTCGTATCCCCCTTCTCTGCCTCCGTCTGCGCTGAGGCTCATGGCGGATTTGTGGCGGCCTCCAGCCTCAATGACTGACCCCAGGCAGTAGGCAGAGCCAGCCAGGTCCACCAACAGAAGCTCTGTCTTCGGGGGAAAAGCAATGGTGGCTCACTTTTTGGTGCGGCTTTCTGGCTTTCGGCGGCGGATGGAGCTGACTTTTCAAAATGATTCGGAATTGATTATTTTTTAGTTAATTTCGGCGGCCTGGAGTGGGTCAGCAGCCGGAGCTCTACTGCGAGACCCGGAATTTGGTATCGGCGGCCCGGAGCGGAGAGCATAGGACCATCGGGGTAATATCACCTGGAATTATTCGGTTGAGGCTGGGGCAGCGGCCCGGTGCGGAGGAAAAACGTACAGTAACTCCAGCTGGGAAAGCGATTTTTTGCTCAATTCATCAATTATGGAGATGGGGCAGCGGCCTGCTCTATAAGATACTGCAATAGTTGCTTATCTCCACTAATTAGACCCTGGAGACACTACTGCAAGACCCGGAGCTGGATATGCTGGTGGCCTGGAGCTGGGGCGGATACATTGAGCTGATGCTGTGGCGGGAAATCTAGGGAATTAGATGGCGTTCTGGAGTGGCATGGCGGCGACTTCACCACGGAGGTCCGCCAAACTGGAGAGCGGCTCCTCAATTCTGGATCCATGGGGTTCATCGTAGAGGGAGAATTTGCAGGGAAGAGATGGAAACTAAGACTTTGCCTCCATCACAGTGAGGATGTGCTTGGTGAACTCACTGTGGTGGATGTTTAATTTGTGTTTATTGTATGTTTTGTTATTATTGATTCTGTGTATGACTGCAGGCAACATAATTTCGTTCAGACCGTAAGGTCTGAATGACAATAAAGGATCTATCTATCTATCTATCTATCTATCTATCTATTGTATTGTATCAGATCTCCCCACATTCTCCGGCATTCCAGAAAAAAACAATCCAAGCCTGTCCAGCTTCTCTCTGTAGCTAATACCACCTAAGTCAAGCATCATTCTGGTAAACCTCCTCTGCGCCCTTTCCAGAACATCAACAGCATTTCTGGAATAATTATAATTAAAATTTGTCAATTAGTCCAAACATTGGCACTGGAAGATTTCTATGACTCATAGTATTTGTGTGATACTGGTCCTCAATGTCCGCAGTAGACAACCACCCTTCAGTCTCTGAATGGAAAAAAAATGACATCTCATGTTTTTCTAACCTGGATAGAACAGATGGAGCTACTTTTCAAAATGATTTAAAATTATTATTTTTTAGTTAATTTCAAATTGTGTGTCAGTGAGCTGTCTCTACTTTAAAGGTTGGAATTTGGTATCAAAATCTACACAAGAGCATAATATTCATCGGGGTAATATCACTAAAAATTATTTGGTTGAGGCAACATAAAGAAAAACACGAGGAAAACGTACAGTAACTCCAGCACTGAAATTTAATTTTTTGCTCAATTCAGCAATTATGTTATTTAAACACTGCTCTATAAAATAGTTAAATAGTTGCTTATCTCCACTAATTAGACTACAGACACTATTTCAAGATGTACACATATGCTAGTTTGGACGGAAAGATACATTGAACATTATGTTTAAGAAATTAGAGGAATTATTCTTAATACTTGAGTGGAATGGGTCCACTTTGACATAGTATTATTCAAAAAATATGTATAGACGCCTCAATTCTTGATGTCACTGGGGTTACATCTTATAAACAATTTGCAGCTGTTTAATTTTAAAATTACTCTGAAGGCACAGGTCCTCCAAAGAAAGAAAATGCCTGCGGTGTTGTATTCACCTGAGTAACTTCATACCACCAAATAAAAACTAACAAGGAACACATTTTGAACATTTGCAACTTCACAATCAAGAGCTATTTTATGTCTACAATTCCATTCTACAAACTCTGGAGGAGTAAATTTGCAGATATCCAATTTGAAGTATTATATTTAGCATTGTACATCCCTTGAGGGGACGATTTCTGTGAGTTCAGCTTTCTTATCTTGATCTTTCATCTTTCAGCAACTTAGTGCTATTAGCTTCCAGTGTCATAATTAATTTACACACAACCTAAAAAGCTTAACAACACTTAAGTGGAGCATGCATGCAAGATAATAAGTTTTGTTATATCAGATAATCTATAAGATTTTCCTTGCACAAACTAAACTGTACATTATACTGCCACAGAAAGCACTTCTCATAACAATAATCTAAAATTTAAATTTCTTAAATGAACAAAATCTTGGAGCTCGACAATATTCTTATTAAAATTATAATACTTCCACTAATTTTGGAAGCCTTTACAACAAATATAATTTCATATAAATATAAACAAAATATAAAATAATTGTGCAGTTATGTTTCCTGTGTTGTAGCAAAATCATAAAACCACGTTACATAAATGGGTTTATGTAATTTCTCAAAATGTATGTTTAACTGTGAAAGCTGATATTTACTTTTTATTCCACGCTGCCCAGAATAAATGAAGGTTTCCATTTTGAATCCACATCTAGCAGTAAAAGCAGATCAATGTAAAAAAAAAAAATTCCAAGTTCCATATCAATGTGGAAATTATTATTGGTTATATTAATAAGCACGCCTTAGGAATTTGCAAGATATTTCTGTGTCCACTATTGGAACCTCTCAACATTATACTTCTGTTTAGTATCTCCTATTTGTAAGAAATTATCTCCTCCTTAGTGGAAATATGGTCAACTATTGCTTAAAGAGACTTCAACAGAAGAACCCAGCTCTCTGCCTTCTAATTTAGAAAGCTTAACTCCCTAAACTATTAATTAAAACTGTTGACTTGGTTACAATTTATTCCTCTCATCGTCTTTACAACCTCCTATTAGATCAGATATGACCATGAGGCCCATCTCTTGTTCCTTTGACTCAAGTCCTATCAAATTGCTGACTATACTTCCCTCCCACCGTTTTGACAAATATGCTGTTGTCATATCTCTCATTATCTCCCAAAAAAACTTTAATTCTTAAGGCTGAGAGGTGATCGTACAGAGGTGTATAAAAATGTTTTTTTTCCCAGGATATGGGAATCAAAAAATAGAGCACATATGTTTAGGTTGAGAGGGAAAAGATTTAATATGAACCTGAGGGGTAACCCTTTCATACAGACGGTGGTGGGTAAAGAGAATGAGTTGCCTGAGTAGGTTGTTGAGGCAGGTAAAATAACATTTTAAGGCCATTTAGATAATTACATGGATAGAAACCTTTTAGAGGGATATCGACCAAACACGCGACCAGGCGCAGGCTGGATGATCATTTTGCTGAATACTTACACTCAGTCTGCCTTGGCCTATGTGATCTCCCGGTTGTCATCCCAGTTAACTCCCCTTCCCATTCCCATACTGACCTTTCTGGCCTGGGCCTCCTCCACTGTCAGGAGCCCACGTGCAAATTGAAGGAACAGCACCTCATATTTTGCTTAGGCAGCTTACAACCCAGCGGTTTGAATATTGATTTCTCTAACTTCAAGTAACCCTTGCTTTCCCTCTCTCTCTTTGCCCTTTTTCAACCCTAGTGATATACTGCTAATTCCACTAGTTGCATCCATATATCCCTTTGTTATCGCATCTTCCACAGCCAACAAAGGACCATTGTAGGCTCCACCTTTCCTTGGTCATCAGTGCTGGCTCAGATTTGTTCTGAACCTTTTCATACCTCTAGTTTCCTTCTCCACTGGCTTTCAGTCTGAAGAAGGGCCTCGGCCCAAAACATCACCTTTTCCTTTTCTCCAGAAATTCTGCCTGCCCTGCTGAGTTACTCCAGCATTTTGAGTCTTTGTGCAAGCATATGTGACTTGTTTAGATCGGACCTGGTGGGCAAAGACTAGTTGGGTCGAAAGGCCTGTTTCTGTGCTGTACAGTTTTAAATCCTCATTCTTTAAGTTCTTCAATGGATTTCCACCTCCTATCTCAAGTCCGACAACCCCCTAAGATCTCTACAAGTTGCTAATTTTGTCCAAATAAATCTCGTTCAATTACTTCATCAGTAGTGGTTGGTCTTCATTGTTTCATCCTGTAGCCTTTGAATCCTTCCTTAAACTGATGTTGTCTTACCAACAAACTCTCATGCTCCAAAATATTTCTTCGCTGACAAAGTTTTTGGTAATCTGTCATAATATCTCTGTGTTCGGCTTGGGTGTCAAATGTTATTTGATAAAAGTCTCAGAGCAATTTGGGACAATTTACAGTGTAAACGTGCTTGATAAATCAAACTTATTGTTGCTTTATGACATTGTTATTCAAGCTTGAGTTTAGGGAACCTTGAATTCATTTTTGTCAAACAAAAATTTGCAATATAAATATTGCTACTGTGCTCGAATGGCTTTGGTTGTGAAACATGGCATGTGGCTGATGTGCCTGAGCTACAAAGACCATGGGGAAAATTGGATGTTAGAATAATATTTGGATGTTAGAATAATATTTGCATACTGCACAACAATGAAACCAAATTTTTGAGCAAACTCTGCAAAATGTTCCATGTTTGGTGTTGCAGATCCAAAGCTGAATTTCTGAGCAAGTCTGGCCCATACTGAGTTGTCTGATAGAGGAAGCCACAGTGAAATTGGAATTGGTTCCTTTTGCTCGCAATTCTTCAACATATGAAAACATGCACTGGAGATGCTGCATGGGTGAGTTTGGAGGGTGGCCCCATTCCACATATTCCACCCAACACAAAGACAACAGTTCTGGTAAGATGGTGCCAGCACATATAGTCATGCTTAAATGACCTTCATCTTTGATTCCCCATCGCTGATGACAAGAAAAACAGTGAAGGAAAGTGTTTGGTAACACATTAGGTATGGAGCAAATGGTGTGGTGATTGCTGGGAAGGACCTCACTGGGGCTGGGGGAGGGTTGCGGAAGAAATGTTCCAGTGGGCAAAGAAGCTGAATAAAGATTTGGAATACAGTTGGGAAAGGATACAAGGGGTCTCAAACTCAGTAATAATGTGGAGGCGAATGTGTTATGATGGTACTGAGAAAATATTAGATCATGGAGCGATACAGCATGGAAACAGGCCCTTCGGCCCAATTTATCCACATCAAAGAACGTATTTTTTAACCAACTGAAAATTTAAATTACTGAAAAAAATTAGTGCTAAAAACAAAGTTGTCAGTCAGCACATGTGAAAGGGTCTTTAAACATAACCTCAGTTGTTCATTTTGTGGTGCTGCATGATACGCAGACTGTTTCCAGTATTTTCTACTATTTCTACTGTTGTTTCAACAGAAGAGTTTGCTGATGGATTTCGAGTAGATGTAAGTCTAACAGCAGAAAATAAGAGAATGAGATTTGTTAAGATTTTGTTGCAATGGGGTAGGTTTGATGGGCTTCTAAGTTTCCAAGAATTTCTGTATATGCTCAACTTTGGAACAATAATTGCCATAAATGTATGTGTCAGCATCAGGAAATCGTTCACAAGAGTCTGAAATGTTATTCACCTCCATTACTCTGCTTCCCTGGTTGTGTTATTTTCTATACTCATTGATTATATGCAAAATGTTCTTACATCAATGTGCAAGCAAGCAAAGAAATTATATAGGCCAAGCCAAGGGTTTTATATTTCATATAAGAGCTTAAGGAAAATCAATTGATTGCCTTGAGAAATACCAACATGGCAAATATGACCGTGGAATTTAGTGCACATCTCCCTTTCAATGTACAAGGCCAGACATTAATTCCGTACTTTACCTTGTACAGTAAATTAAAATTAAAACATCTGTAAACCAACATCTGCAGTTCCTTCCCGTAAATAACTATTGCCATAGAGGGAGTGCAGAGAAGGTCCACCAGACTGATTCCTGGGATGTCAGGACTGTCTTATGGAAGAAAGACTGGATAGACTTTGTTTATACTCTCTAGAATTTAGAAGATTGAAGGGGATCTTATAGAAACTTACAAAATTCTTAAGGGGTTGGACAGGCTAGATGCAGGAAGATTGTTCCCGATGTTGGGGAAGTCCAGAACAAGGGGTCACAGCTTAAGGATAAAGGGTAAATCCTTTAAAACCGAGATGAGAAGAACTTTTTTCACGCAGAGAGTGGTGAATCTCTGGAACTCTCTGCCACAGAGGGTAGTTGAGGCCACTTCATTGGCTATATTTAAGAGGGAGTTAGATGTGGCCCTTGTGGCTAAGGGTATCAGGGGGTATGGAGAGAAGGCAGGTACGGGATACTGAGTTGGATGATCAGCCATGATCATATTGAATGGCGGTGCAGGCTCGAAGGGCCGAATGACCTACTCCTGCACCTAATTCTATGTTTCTATGTTTCTATGAATATATACATGCCAATGCTACACAGGGTGTATGCTGCACAATTCTCAATTTGCAAATAAAAATAAAAATTTTCAGATCGTGCTTGAAATGTGCTGTGCCCAGCATTCTGGCCTCACAAAATCTCTGCAGCCACACCAACTAGAGGCAGCCTTGCAAATCGAACTAAAGTCGAGACCTCACTGCCACTGCAGTCCCAAAAACTGGAGCGCTTAGTTGCACCTGTGAAATAATTTAAAATGATTTATCTATATACCTATAATGCTTGATTAAATGCTGAACATTGAAATATTTTACTTGAGGTATGCTCGAGTTTAGGAGCTGAGCATAGAGGCATTCCCTAATTAAAATTGAGGCACTAAATTAGACTAGCAAGGCTTAAGCAACGCTTACTTCATAGTGCGGGCTACGGGCAAACGGCTAATTTAGGATTAACTGAATGGTACTGTTAGACCACAGGAAGAAACATCTATATAGTTACACCGATGATAGGGAAAGTAACTGGAAGATGGAGTAGTGCAGAAGGTGAACATGTCTAGAAATTTAATCGTTAGTGCTAAGTATGTTGGAAAATGTGGTTAAACCAGTAACTGACCTAATGGCCATCTGTACGTCTGTTGCATAAGTTAAGGATAACTTGACATATAACCAACTGAAAGACCATATGAATTATGTAATTGAACTCATGATCACCTTTGAATGCTTCTCCTTTTTATGTGTATAAATATGCTGCTTACTCACTCTTTCAGTGAGTGAGTCTCCGAGAAACAAGTAATATGTAACCATACTGATTGTAACTCCCCCACTCCCGGTACCGTAATAAAGCTTGATTCTTTTAAATGATAATTTGTCTGATGTATTCTGTTGTCTTCTAACGAATATTAACTTTTACATTTGGCGCAGCGAGCTTTCATTTTCATCATCCCCAAGTTGTGAGGGAAATTCATATTTGACTTTAGCGAGGCCGGAGGAGGAAGATTCAGCATCTTTTGTATTGCCCCAGAAAGCGAATACCGGCCTTCGTTGTTGGGCTTCGGTATTATCTGCCCAATCTAAATTGGTTTTTATTGGTATCATAATGAAGCTTGATTCTTTTAATGATAATTTGTCTGATGTACTCTCTTGTCTTCTAAGAACTTTAACTTGTACACACCTGTGCATATGAATTAAACAAAACATTAAGATAAATTAATATAATTAAAACACTGACACTAACTAACTTTTCCATAAATAATGATGACCCCTTTCAAATGGCTGCCATAAAGGTAAGAGACTAGACGTATAGCATATCCAGCCCTACAAGTCAGGATATTTGTGCGCTGATCCCAGACTTGGAGCTGAATCCCAGGGCAGAGTGGAAGGTTACATGTGCTGTCACATGACCACCAGCCCTCCATTTTTGAATGAGTAGTTGCTGGAGTCAAGAACACATGGAGGATTTTGTCCGCTGTTCTCCTCCAATGTATCAGTGAAAGATAAATACGATTCAGTGCACCGGAAGCGAAAGGTGACGCCTATAAATTATTTCATAAGCTAATAACTAATTTTATTTACAACCTATAAATTTCACACCACATGGCTCTTGCCTCCTTTTTGATTAACCACACAGAGTATGATTTGATTTGTGCAGATGGTGGAGAAGGAACATACTGCCCATTGTGCCTAATTGGCTATGTTTTGTGCAGAAGCACCTAAAGCAGATCATATTTTTAAACCAATAATAACATAAAAAAGAACATTAATTTATTTCACGCAGATTTGATATCCTGACTGATTCTCAAAGTTGTTTATTTCTGGACTGTAAGTAAAGTTATTCACCTGATGTAAAAAGCCCAAAAAGCAGACGCGTGTTTTCGATGGCTGAGCACCCATGAAATGAAGTAAAATGTGAAAAACTAAATCTTTTGAGACTTCAGGGAAGATCAAAAAACACAATAGGATTCAGGAAAAAAACATTTTCTTCAATCATACAGATCATATTTTTTCCGCCTTCTGAGGTCTATGGGGGTGGGAGATTGCAACCTTCACGTGGTCCGCCCTGTTTCAAACAATGCAATCAACCTGGCGTGCACAATCAAATAAGATCAAATAGAACAAGTTGTCGTACAACTTCAGGCTGTACACGCCATATGCAAGAAGAAGAAGAAGGTCTATGAAAGAAAATGGCCAGGCCTGTTTGAATAATACCATAGAATGAACATTTTGATGGTCATACATCACTGTATTGAAAAAAATTATAATCACCTTGTGGGTTTTGTTTATCTGTGCAATTGGTTGGCAGTTTTATTTTGAGTTTAGTAAACAAAAAAATTAATTTCCCTCAATGAATTTCCCTTAATTGTTTTGAAGCAGTTATCAATTCACTTTGTGCACAGTAATTTTGCTGAAACAATCAAATAGAGAGGGATTGGCTCAGAAATGTTCCATGATTAGTCATCAAAACATCAAATCAACTTGAATTGACTTTGTAGTCTCTTAGAGCATGCAACGTTCTTGCTGAGAGGTTGCAGATAACCCGAGGTATATTGAAGAGTTACCAATTCCTGCAAATCCTGTTCATGAAGTAAGCTTGTTATCACCTCCTCAAGGATCTGAAAACACTACCATCCTCTGCCCCAAAGATGTTTTTCAGATACTGGACAATAACAGCATGAGGAGGTCCACAAGAATGATCCTTGCTACAAGCTAAATGGTTGCTTGAAATCAACATATTATGCAGGGGGTCAAATGGCCTGTAGGTTCTATCCACGGTGGATTGCAAACCCTATAGCATTTTCCCTCTTCCAAAGAAAGGCCAAATACACAAGCAATGTTTTATGCAAATTGCTTAATTCGAAGAATTTCTTGAGATTTTCATCTTTAATATCATGATGCCTGCTTACCTGAATCTCAGTCTGAAGACTCAGTCTCAACCGGAAATATCACCTGTTCCTTTTCTCCAGAGATGCTGCCTGACCTGCTGAGTTACTCCAACTTTTTGTGTCTATCTTTGGTATAAAGCAGCATTTGCAGTTCCTTCTTGCACTATCAATTTCACTAAAGTTCATCTACACCTCTGTCACCTGTCTGAAAGGCACCTTTGAGCCTAGATTGGCAAACCAGCTCTTAATAGCAGGTAGCTTCTTGACATAGCTAATGGTTGCTATCTGTCCCTAACAGGAACATTTCTGTTTCATAGGACCACACAAAATATTTTGGGTGTGGCTTTTGAGATTGAGCTTTGCCTTGAAGTTAAATTGCTTGAAAGTCTGGGAGTGTCTAGGACTAGTGGTCAAAACCTCAGAATTAAAGGATGTTCCTTTAGGAAGGACATGAGGAGGAATTTATTTAGTCAGGGTGGAAAATCTGTGGAATTCTTTGCGCAGAAGGCTGTGGAGGCCAAGTCAATGGATATTATTAAGGCAGAGATAGATTTTTGATTAGTACGGGTGTCAGGGGTTATGGGGAGAAGGCAGGAAAATGAGGTTCGGAGGGAGAGATAGATAAGCCATGATTGAATGACAGAGTGGACTTGATGGGCCGAATGGCATAATTCTGCTCCTATCACCCATGACCTTATGAAAGGAACACAGTCTCCTTTCAATCTGCTCAATGGTCCTTTGTTTAAGCTTTTCCTTCTTATGTCTTGCTTTTGACTTTTGATTCAACAAAAGGTCACACTACTATTGATACAAATGCATTAGCATTTCTACTTTTGCAAATTGTAAATAGCTAAATATGTGACTTTACAACAGCCAATTGTGTAGAAATGTTCTTATTTAAATACAGTTAACGAAATTAACTTACCATGTGCAGAATGTTTGCCAACTAATTATCTTATAAGTGATTAATATATTAAGGTGACTTCTTGTGAATTTTAGGTTAAAATATATAATTTGCTTATTTTAATTAAATCACATAAATCATGTTGCTATTCTTTTTTTATGAATGCTGTATTTTGTGTTTACATTTTCTACACTGGTTTTAAATCAAGTATTCAAGTCCAGGCATGTTGCCATCTTATATTAGCTACATATACCACATAACTATGTAAAAACAGAACCTGTAGCATCCGAATATTAATCAGTATATTTAGAATCTATTAAATTGCATTAAATAAACTAACCGCTCAATGATGACAATTTATGTCATATCGCACAGCTGTTGATGTACCTGGCTTAGGATGCAATATATGCATGTGACTTATCCTGTTAAGAACTCACAAATATGAAATTAGAACATTATTTGACACCACGACAATAACATGATTTTGATTATGAAGCCTGTCATGCAAAACAAACAAAATGTCCAATCTCATTGCTCTCTTGTACGGTCCAGCCTGAGATGCAATGACAACATTCAGCTACACAAAGACTTAATATATTTTCGCTCAAGGTCCAATGTGAGCTAAATCGGTTGATAGATAGTATGGTGGAAACAAAAATGTTTTGTTTTTCTAACAATTGAGGAAGATATTGTCAGATTGAGTATTGAATTTAGAGGCACAAGTCCAGTCCAGATGTGTTGTGATCCGCAAACATCAACTGTCCATTTCCTTCCACACATGTTGTCTGATCTGCAAGTTCCTCCAGCAGTTTTTTTTTCACTTATTATACTTATTTAATTTGAAATTATTTATTTAAACTTATTTAAATGTAATAGAAACCATCAATGTATTGAACCAGGCTTTGAAACGTTACTGTGTGAGGGTACACAACATATGGAGTAACATTCCAAAATACTCTGCATGAGAGAATCAGGAATCTTGTGACTTTTTGTGCACAATTATGCATACAAAGGATTAGGTCCAAAACTGTGTAAGAAGCATAACTTTCTTAATGTACATGGTTTCAGTTGTGCATATCAATGCACACATTCATATTCTACATTCCCTTTGTCAGTTTGATACACAGATTAAAAGCATCCATGATGATTGCATTTCTCTTCTTACATGGCTTTGATATTTCCCCATTTATGGATTGCCCCATCGAAAGGCAACATTTTGATGATCTATAGACTAATCCCATCCATGGGTTTACACCCAAACTCATTCCACGTCATCATCCACTGCATCTATATTCACTACCCACCACTGCACTGATATATTCCTGAGCAATTTTCTTTTTTTTTGTCTATTGTATTTCAATCTTGTGTATCCTGGAATATTGAGTTTCCTCACTTGGCCATCCTGTAATGATGTCTTTGTGATAGCTATTACATCATACTCACACATTAATATTTGTGCGGTCAACTTATCTTTCTTGTAACAAATAGTCTTCACATTCAGGTAAAGTGCCTCAAGTTTTCACCTTTTTCCTATTTTGGGTGTAATTTCTGCCATACAGCTTTGATTTTCATTATAATTTTTCTCCTCTTGCACCTGTACTTTCTCATTTATTTTTAAACTTCCTATCTCTGAAATCCACTCTGTTCTAGTTGGTTTAAAACCCTTGTTTCAATCCTATTGATATGATTTGCGAGAACATTGGACCTTGTGCGATTCAGATGAAGCCTGTCCCAGAGGAACATCCTGTTTTCCAGAAAACTGTACAAATTCCTCATGAATAAGAATCCACCCCCCCCCCCCCCCCCCCCCCCCCACACCAATCTATGAGCTATGTGCTTGCTTCCCTAATCTTCCTCTACCAATTTGCATATGGCTCGGATAATATCTGTAGATATCTCTGTTGTGGTTTAACTTTTCAGTTTTTACATTCAAATTGCTCATAATCCTTCGCCGATCCACCTTCCTACCCTACCAACAGTATGTCATTAGTGCCTTTGTGGACCATGACAACTGATCTACCCCTTTCGACTCCAAATTCTTCTTCAGTCAGAAGGGATAACCCAAACCTTGGCACAAGGCAAGCAACACAACCATCTACACATTTGATTTTGCTGCAGACAACATTGTCTGTTTCCCTATGTTAATTCCCTTTTACTCAAATATTACTCATCTCCCTCTACTTTAATGGACCCTCATTTTATTTGCCATGATCTAACAGATCTAAGGATCTGTTTAACATAATTGGGAGAAAGGAGGTGATATGGTGTCAGATAAGCAAAGATGTCCCCTTCACTTTGAACCTATGCTCTCTAGTCCTCGATCCCCCTATTCTGGGCAAGAGATTCTGTGCATCTATCTGATTTATTCCTCTCATTTCAATAAAATATTTACTCTCCTTGAAAGTATCAACAGCACAAGGTGGAATTATGATAAGGAGATTTGTGGGTTGATGTCAAAAGGAAGTTACTTATCAGCTTAAGTAGTATTAAATGTAAGGTTCCCAGCTCAAGCTTTGAGTTTCAATCTGAGTCTGATCTTCCAAGCTGTATTGTGGAGTCTACACAGAAGAATGTAGGTTTTTGATGTAGGTTGGAGGCCGTGACTCTGAGAGTAAAGCAGCAACCTTGTATATCCAATCAAAAGGCAGAAAAAGTTTCAGTTTTGATCTTTCACATAATCACTGCACTCCTACAAAGATCATAAGATCATAAATGATAGGAGCAGAATTAGGCCATCAAGTCTACTCCGCCATTCAATCATGGCTGATCTATCTCTCCCTCCTAACCCCATTCGCTTGCCTTCTCCACATAACCTCTGATACCTGCACTAATCAATAATCTATCTAACTCTGCCTTAAATATATCCAGTAACCGCCTCCACAGCCCTCTGTGGCAAATTCCACAGATTCACCACCCTTTCCCCTAGGTGTCAGACCAAAATGTCAACATAGATATTTTTTATGCTAATGTTTTTGCAAAGGTGCAATATACCTACTGACACCTGAGCACTAGTGTCCCATGTCCGCTCAAAGTGGAGATGAAACATTTGGGGTGGTAATGCAATCCTCAAGATCACACCAAACGCGGGTGTAAACAGTGGAAGGAGAAAACCCCCTCACAAATTATTATTACCATTTCCCATGAACCAACACATGCACCGTTAATGGAAGAATCCCCAGTTCTCAAATTGATGCCATAAAGGGGCTGTCCCACTGCAGTGACCTAATCCACAAGTTAAGAAGAGTGTCTTCGACCTTCAAGCTCGAGGGCACTTGCCTGGAAAACCTCGAGCTGGAACGACGGTCCGCACACACACACACACAAACACATCGCTGGCTGAAATGCACACCCGCGATGAAGAGAAAGGTAAAAGACAGCTGGCACAGCTTAGTGTAAGTCCTTTAGAGAGAGGGGGGGGGGGGGGGGGGGGGGGGGGGGGGGGGAGAGGGGGGAGAAGGAGAGAGGGGAAAGAAGGGGGAGAGAAGGGGAGAGAGAAGAGAAGGGGGAAGAGAAGGGGGAGAAGGGGGAGAGAAGGGGGGGAAGGGGGGGAGAGGAGTGGAGCCACTTTTAAGAAGTATAATAAAGTTTAGCGGGCATTTTACCTATCGGTAGGTCTTCCTAGGTCCTGAAAACTCCAATGAGCCAATGAAAATGCCCGGTCAGCGAAGTAGATTGGCTACGGCTGCCCTCGACTGCCTGTAACTAAATAGCAACCCCACTCCACTGCACTACGAGTTAAAAAGCACCATGCCGACCAAATTTTACTCGCAGAAAAATTTTCAACATGCTGAAAATGTTTCCGCGACCTACCTGAGGCCGTGAGTATTCGGGAACTTCCCTCGAGCATGAAGGAGAGTTCCAGTGACCTCATAGGACCTCCTAGGACCACGTGTCGACCATGCTGCGCGTTTGAGTCGAGGGCAAACTCGTCTAAACTCGCAGAATAGGTCGCCGCAGTGGGACAGCCCCTTTAGGGGTACCTTTCCCGTCAGGTTACTCTTTACTAAAAATTACTTTCCCTTCTCTCAGTTACTCTTCGCTATCAGGTACTAATCAACAATTGATCAGAGGGGTTACGAACTCCTGGTTAATCAGCCGCGGTTCGGAATATCATGTAATAGCTCTTCACCATTGTTTTATTGATGATTTTTTACACAGTAGGGAGTACTTTGTGGCTTGTTTCCCTGCCCCCTTTCTTGTAGTGCGGAGCCTTGTTAAATAATTACGGAGAATGAAACAATTATTTGATCACTTGAAATAAAATTGAGCAACAATAATTGATTTCGCAGGACCAATAATATCACCAAAATTACAAATGTCAATTTTAACTTGGACCCATAGCAAAGCAAATACAACTACAGCAATCTCTGTAATGATTGAAAATAGTAATCTAACCACAGTTACTTTATGAATATATTCCAATCCATGCTAATCATAGTTTTAATGATGAGTTTAAAACATCTTGAAAAGTTCCTTTTTGGCAAAATGGTGATTTTCATAAAGGTAGTCTATTATCATGGAAACGAATGTTGTCTGTTTAAATGAATACTACGTTTTCTGCTATGGAAATGGTGTTGGCTTGAATTACAAAAGAACTGGGAGCTACATATTTGTACTTGTTTGTGTGGTGTCTAAAGCATTTTGCATCAGCACTATCAGCTTTAAGATGTGTTGTTCTCTTGACAAATTAGAATTTAGTTCATGCAATTATCACCAGCAGTTTCACGAGATTGTTAGCTAATGTAGCGACTCCCGAAAGTAAAGAATGAGAAAAATCCTCTGACTCAATTCTGCTTGTCATATAAATAAAGTACAATTGCCCGTATAAGATACGACATTTGGGATGATGGTAATGAGCAAATGCAGGATCTGAAATTATATGGCAGCTTCCAAGAAAGAGGAACATTTGTTTAGGCAATTATCACCAGCAGCTGAGCTCTTATCACACCTCTGGGGCAGATTTCAAGAATGTAAATCAAACCTTAAAAAAAAACTGCAAGAAAACATTTCGCAACACACTGGCATGGCGGTGCAGCAGTTAGTGCTGCTGGTTCACAGCTCCAGAAATCCACGTTTGATCTTGACTGGTCCGGGTTTCTCAGCGGGTGAGGCAGCAACTATGGAGCGAAGGAAATAGGCGACGTTTCGGGTTGAGACCATTCTTCAGACTGATGTGGAGGTTGGGAGGGGCAGGAAGAAGCAAGGAAAAGGGCTGGATGGTTTGGAGTTTGTAAAATGTGTGCAGGATAGTTTTTTGCAGCAATACATAGAGGTACCTGTAGATCAGTGCATGTTCCTTTAACCATAGTGACCTCCCGTATTACTAACCACTCCCCATTGTCTCCAGTATAATTGTAGTGTCCCCACCTCTAGCTCGCTCTCTAGCTCCAGTGATGACCACGGACAGCTACAGCATAGTGATAAACAGTTACCTAAATAAAATAGTTACAGTAAAAGACTTGTGTGTGCAGTAAGTCATTTTACATGGTGTCACAGCGGTAGACTTGCGTCTCCTGTTCATCGGTTTTTATTTTATTATTTCTTTCTCCCAGTCCTTCCCTCCGTTCCTTTTATCATGTCCCACCACTGTCGTCGACCAGACACGTTGGTGTTCGACACGGACATTGTCCATCGCTGGACCGTGTTCCAGCGCGATTACGAGCATTACATTGCTATCGCCCATCCTGATGCCACTCCTGCTGTACAGGCTCACCTATTGCTTAACCTCGCGGGACCTGCAGCTATGGATCAGTATGCATCGTTCCATTTCGCCGCCGGAGAGGACCGCAACGACCCGGTATGTCTCCTTAATAAGTTCGCTGCCCTCTGTGATATACCCACCAACAACATCATCGAACGCTTCAAATTCTTCCAGAGGCAGCAGCTGCCAGGCGAGCCTGTCGGCACTTACATTGCCGCCTTGCATCACCTGGCTCAGCGCTGCCGCCTTGACACAATCACCCCTGACGAATTAATTAGGGACGTCCTGGTCAATGGTCTCCGCAACGATAGACTGCGTGAGCAGCTCTTAGTGAAACCCGATCTGACACTGCGGGATGCTATGTATTCTGCACGCATGTCCGAAGCCGTTGGTTCCGTGTCCAGACAGGCTCCCCAGGACATTAACTTCACCGGTCAAGCCGGTCGCCTGACTACGCGACGCAACCCCGCGGCTCTCCCCATGAAGGCCGCCACCTCCACTGTCCCGCGACGCTGCCCTAACTGTTTTTTTACGGCTCATCCCTCAAACATTTGCCCAGCACAGGGCAAGACCTGTCTTTCCTGTGGCAAACTCGGCCACTTTTCTGCTGCCTGCCGTTCCCGTGGGAAGCCAGTCCCTGCTCCAAGAAGGAGTCTAAACAACCTTGCCGAACTAAACAACATTGCACTCCCTGATAGCGCTCTGCTTCCTCAGTACGAGCTGGAGGAGCTCCAAGACTCTGATGCACTCCCCTCTCGTGAAGATCCAACTATTTTTTCACTCTTGGGTACACCTGCTCTGATTACGGATCCCTCTGTGCATGTTACTGTGAACGGCCATTCCTTTTCAGCCAAGGTCGGGAAACTTCGGGCTCCAGAGCTCCCATGGATGGCCATTGCCACCGACCTCTTTGAGTGGCGCGGAAAGCACTTCCTGGTCCTCGTGGATTCCTATTCCAGCTGGTTCGAGGTCGACCAGCTGACCTCCATCACCTCTGCCGCCGTCATCGGGAAACTTCGCCGCCACTTCTCCACCTTCGGCTCCCCGGTGACCCTCCGGTCCGACAACGGCAGCCAATTCTCCAGCGACGAGTTCAAGACCTTTGCTGCCCGTTGGAACTTTCACCACATCACCAGCAGCCCCGAGTTTCCTCAAAGCAACGGACTTGCTGAGCGGGCCGTACGTAGCGCCAAGGAGCTGCTGGAACACTGCCGCCTGTTCCGTGCCGATTTCCACCTTGCCCTGCTCAACCTCCGCAACATTTCCCGCGACCCTGCGCTCGGTTCCCCTGCCCAGCGCCTTATGTCTCGCACCACCAGACCTCCCCTGCCGGTCTCCCAGCAGTCCCTCAAGCCCTCCGTACAAAATCCTGCCACTGTCACTGAGCGCATTGCCAAAAAACAGGACACCCAGAAGCGCTCCTTCGACAAATCTGCCCGGCTACTCCCACGTCTGCTCCCGGGGCAGGTTGTCCGGATGCAATCCCCCACTGGCCACTACCGCCTGGCCGTCGTAGTCGGCGACGCCGGTTCTCCGCGCTCCTACTTCGTCGACTACGAGGGGGCTATCTACCGTCGCTCCCGCCAGCACTTACTCCTTGTGAATGAGCCCGCTCCGCCTCCCGCGGATCCTTCTCACCCCCCCATCTCTTCTCGACCTCCCGTTGCCCCTCACGCCCCGTCTACACCTCGCATGCCACGCACCCTACCCTCACAACTGTCCGCCCGTTCCCCTGCCTCGCCTGTCAAGCCAGCATCGCCCGCAAAACCTCCCTCCCCTGCCAAGCCTGTTTCTCCACCCGCAGCCCCGCATTCTCCTCCGCCCGCCTCCCCTGCCCATCCCCCGGCTGCCGTCCCTTCTGTTCCCGACGATGAGGAGGAGGGCGGCTTACGCACCCGCTCTGGCCGGCTGGTCAAGCCGCCGGTCCGCTACGGGGAACTCGCATAGTATTGTACTGTTGCCGGTGCGGTTGGTGTTCGTAGCGTATGAGCCGTGGTCACTCTGTATAGTACCTGCCACGCTTTTGTTTCCAAGAGGAAGGATGTAGATCAGTGCATGTTCCTTTAACCATAGTGACCTCCCGTATTACTAACCACTCCCCATTGTCTCCAGTATAATTGTAGTGTCCCCACCTCTAGCTCGCTCTCTAGCTCCAGTGATGACCACAGACAGCTACAGCATAGTGATAAACAGTTACCTAAATAAAATAGTTACAGTAAAAGACTTGTGTGTGCAGTAAGTCATTTTACAGTACCTACTAGAGAAGGGGCAGTGCTGGACCTCCTGTTAGGAAATGAGACAGGTCAGGTGGCGGAGGTATGTGTTGGGGAGCACTTCGGGTCCAGTGATCTCAATACCATTAGTTTCAATATAATTATGGAGAAGGTCAGAACTGGACCAAGGGTTGAGATTTTTGATTGGAGAATGGCTAACTTTGAGGAGATGCGAAAGGATTTAAAAGGAGTGAATTGGGACATTTTGTTTCATGGGAAGGATGCAGTAGAGAAATTGAGGACATTTAAAGGTGAAATTTTAAGAGTACAGAATCTTTAATGTCCCTGTTCGGTTGAAAGGAAAGAGTAATAATTGGAAAGAGCCATCGTTTTCAAGGGAAATTAGACACTTGGTTCGGAGAAAGAGAGAGATCTACAATAATTATAGGCAGAATGGAGTAAATGAGGAGCTTGAGGAGTATAAATAATGTAAAAAGAATCTTAAGAAAGAAATTAGAAAAGCTAAAAGAAGGTATGAGGTTGCTTTGGCAAGTAAGGTGAAAGTAAATCCAAAGGGTTTCTACAGCTATATTAATAGCTAAAGGATAACAAGGGATAACATTGGTCCATTAGAGAGTCAGAGTGGACAGTTATCTGCAGAGCCAAAAGAGATGTGGGGCATATTGAACAATTTATTTTCTTCGGTATTCACCAAGGAGAAGGATATTGAATTATGTGAGGTAAGGGAAACAAGTAGATTAGCTATGGAAACTGAGGATCAAAGAAGAGGAAGTACTGACACTTTTGAAAAATATAAAAGTGGATAAGTCTCCAAATCGACAGGATATTCCCTAGGACATTGAGGGAAGTTAGTGTAGAAATAGCAGGAGATATGACAGAAATATTTCAAATGTCATTAGAAACGGGAATGGTGCCGGAGGATTGGCGTACTGCGCATGTTTTTCATTGTTTAAAAAGGGTTCTGAGAGTAAACCTAGCAATTATAGACCTGTTAGCTTGACGTCAGTGGTGGGGAAATTAATGGAAAGGATACTTAGAGATAATATATATAATCATCTGGATAAACAGGGTCTGATTAGGAATAGTCAACATGGATTTGTGCCTGGAAGGTCATGTTTGACTAATCTTCTTGAATTTTTTGAAGAGGTTACTAGGGAAATTGAGGGTAAAGTGGTGGGTGTTGTATATATGGACTGCAGTAAGGCCTTTGACAAGGTTCCACATGGAAGGTTGGTTAAGAAGGTTCAATTGATTGTTATTAATAGTAGCGTAGCAAGATGGATTCAACAGTGGCTGAATGGGAGATACCAGATAGTAATGGTGGATAACTGTTTGTCAGGTTGGAGACCGGTGACTAGTGGGGTGCCTCAGGGATCTGCGTTGGGTCCACTGTTGTTTGTCATATACATCAATGATCTGGATGATGGTGTGGTACATTGGATTAGTAAGTATGCAGATGATACCAAGATAGGTGGTGTTGTGGATAATGAAGTAGATTTTCAAAGTCTACAGAAAGATTTAGGCCATTTGGAAGAGTGGACTGAAAGATGGCAGATGGAGTTTAATGCTGATAAATGTGAGGTGCTACATCTTGGCAGGACAAATCAAAATAGGACGTAAATGGTAAATGGTAGCGAATTGAGGAATGCAGTTGAACAGAGGGATCTAGGAATAACTGTGCATAGTTCCCTGAAGGTGGAATCTCATGAAGATAGGGTGGTAAAGAAAGCTTTTTGGTGTGCTGGAAAGATGTCAAAATTGAGAGAGTATAGAGGAGATTTACTAGAATGTTGCCTGGGTTTCAGCACCTAAGTTACAGAGAAAGGTTGAACAAGATAGGTCTTTATTCTTTGGAGAGCAGAAGGTTAAGGGGGTACTTGATAGAGGTCTTTAAAATTATGAGAGGGATAGACAGAGTTGGCATGGATAAGCTTTTTCCATTGAGAGTAGGGAAGATTCAAACAAGAGGACATGATTTGAGAATTAAGGGACAAATGTTTAGGGGTAACATGAGGGGGAACTTCTTTACTCAGAGAGTGGTAGCTGTGTAGAATGAGCTTAGAAACATGGAAACATAGAAAATAGGTGCAGGAGTAGGTCATTCAGCCCTTCGAGCCTGCACCGGCATTCAATATGATCATGGCTGATCATCCAACTCAGTATCCTGTACCTGCCTTCTCTCCATACCCCCTGACCCCTTTAGCCACAAGGGCCACACCTAACTCCCTCTTAAATATAGCCAATGAACTGGCCTCATCTACCTTCTGTGGCAGAGAATTCCAGAGATTCACCACTCTCTGTGTAAAAAAGTTTTTCCTCATCTCGGTCCTAAAAGATTGCCCCCTTATCCTTAAACTGTAACCCCTTGTTCTGGACTTCCCCAACATCGGGAACAATCTTCCTGCATCTAGCCTGTCCAACCCCTTAAGAATTGTATAAGTTTCTATAAGATCCCCCCTCAAATTTCTAAATTCTAGCGAGTACAAGCCGGGTCTTTCCAGTACTTTTAATGACTGGTGTACCATGACACCCAGGTCTCGTTGCATCTCCCCTTTTCCTAATCGGCCACCATTTAGATAATAGTCTACTTTCCTGTTTTTGCCACCAAAGTGGATAACCTCACATTTATCCACATTATACTGCATCTGCCATGCATTTGCCCACTCACCCAGCCTATCCAAGTCACCTTGCAGCCTCCTAGCATCCTCCTCACAGCTAACACTGCCCCTCAGCTTTGTGTCATCCACAAACTTGGAGATGTTGCATTCAATTCCCTCTTCCAAATCATTAATATATGATGTGGAAGTGGTGGAGGCAGGTTCGATTTTATCATTTAAAAATAAATTGGATAGGTATATGGACGGGAAAGGAATGGAGGGTTATGTTCTGAGTGCAGGTAGATGGAACTAGGTGAGAGTAAGTGTTAGGCACGAACTAGAAGGGCCGAGATGGCCTGTTTCCATGCTGTAATTGTTTTATGGTTATATGGTTGCAAGAGGCAGAAACAGTGGGCTGTGGGAGAGCTGGGAATGGGAGGGGAAAGAAGAAGAAAGCAGGGACTACCTAAAATTGGAGAAGTCAATGTTCACAATGGGGTGTTAACTACACAAGCAAAACATGAGGTGCTGCTCCTCCAATTTACGGTGGGCCTTTTATTCCAAACCAGGGCATCGGAAATGTCTTCATTCTTTAGGGAATGGGGGTTCCCCTCTTCGACTATAGATGAGGCTCTCACCAAGGTATCTTCTATACCCCATAACTCTGCTCTCACTCCCGATCCCTCCACTCGTAACAAGGGCAGAGTACCCCTTGTCCTCACCTTCCACCCTACCAGCCGTCACATACAACAAATAATCCTCCGACATTTTGGCCACCTCCAATGGGATCCCACCACTGGCCACATCTTCCCATCTCCTCCGCTTTCGGCCTTCTGCAGAGACCGCTCCCTCTGTAATTCCCCGATCAATTCGTCCCTTCCCACCCCAACCACCCTCTCACCTGGCACTTTCCCTTGTAACCGCAGGAAATGCTACACTTGTCGCTTTACCTCCCCCCTTGACTCCATCCAAGGACCCAAGCAGTCTTTCCAGCTGTGGCAAAGTTTCACCTGCACCTCCTCCAACCTCATCTACTGCATCTGTTTAAGAAGGAACTGCAGATGCTGGAAAATCGAAGGTAGACAGAAAGGCTGGAGAAACTAAGCGGGTGAGGCAGCATCTACGAAGCTGAGGAACTAGGAATGTTTCGGGTCGAAACCCTTCTTCAGATTTCAAATTTTAGGTAGTCCTGCTTTCTCCTTCTTTCCCCTCCCCTTCCCAGATCTCCCACAGCCCACTATCTTCGCTTCTTCCTTTCTTCTTCCTGCCCCCCCCCCCCTCCCCCCCACCTCCACATCAGTCTGAAGAACGGTTTTGACCTGAAACGTTGCCTATTTCCTTCGCTCCATTGATGCTGCCTCACTCGCTGAGTTTCTCCGGCCTTTTTGTCTGCCTTCATCTATTGCATCCGCTGCTCTAGGTGTCAGCTGCTCTACATCGGTTAGACCAAGTGTAGGCTTCTTAACTTGTGACTGCAGAATGTGCTTCCTTTCTCTGTGACCAAGCGCATTTCCTCAGGGTATTCTGCATTTCATTCCACACCCCAAAGACGTGCTATAGGGTACTTAGCCACTGTATGTTACCCATTATTCATGGTTAATGGTAAGAAGGATCAAAGTGAAATTGATGGGCATTATGCGGAAGCGTGTGCTGCAAGATTAAGGGAAATGAACAGAAGGGGAAAGGGACTAATGAGATTGTTCTCTTGATACCCAGCATAGATCTGGCAGACCAAATGGTTTTGTTATGTTTCAATGTATAAAAAGTGCATTTGCCTTGCATTTTATTTCATGACCATTACAATCACTTGATGCCAAAACACAATATGGAGTGTACAAATTTGTGGTGGTAAATTCAAGATCCATATCTCAAATCTCTAATCTGTGTAAGTGCGCACACACACACACACACACACACACACACACACACACACACACACACACACACACACACACACACACACACACACACACACACACACACACACACACACACACACACACACACACACACACACACACACACACACACACACACACACACCCACAAAGAGTAAATGTAACATTCTGTAAATCTCTGGGTTGATTGATGTTGAAATGGTTTCCCCATTTATGTCATTATCTATTTCCATTACCATCTATTTCAGTAACTGTGATTCAATAGGATCTGTTTTACACTCATACAAACTTCATACTTTCTCCACATGGTTGGGATATGCTGAATATGAATCTGCTGTAAGACTTCCAACTTCTTTCAAGAGTCAGAATTCACTTTATCGGTTTACTTAGATTATGAGTGTGTTAAAGACAAAAATAAGCTTAATTTGACACTAAGCATTCACTTGCATCTGGGCGATTTTTAATTTAGTTTAGTTTAGGGGGTACAGCCCAGAAGCGGGCCCTTTGGCCCGCTGAGTCCGCGTCGACCAGCGATTCCCGTACTACACAATAGGGACAATTTTTACAATTACACTAAGCCAATTAACCTACAAACCTCTAGGTCTTTGGAATGTGGGAGGAAACCGGAGAACCCGAGAAAAATCACGCATGTCACGGGGAGAATGTACAAACTCCATACGGACAGCACCCATAATCAGGATCGAACCCAGGTCCCTTGCTCTGTAAGGCAGCAACTCTACTGCTGAGCCACCCTGCTGTCCCCGAGTGTGGTGGCACAACAGTTAGTTTTGCTGGTGCACATGTTCAGGGACTAGGGTTCGTTCCTGACCTCATATGTTGCCAATGCAGTGTTTGCATATTCTTGCCTTGACCACATGGTGCATCCCAATGATGTACTGGCTGTTTTAAGTTACCTCTTAATGAAAATGAATCAAAGAAATGTTGATGCACATGTGCGAAGGATGGAATGGGATGAAAGACCCAATGGGCTGAATGGTCTCCATCTGCTTCAATATAAGTATAGTGGGGTACCGCAAGGCTCAGTGCTGGGATCCCAGCTATTTACAATATTTATTAAAGATTTGGACGAGGGAATTGAATGCAACATCTCAAAGTTTGCGGATGACACGAAGCTGGGGGGCAGTGTTAGCTGTGAGGAGGATGCTAGGAGGCTGCAAGGTAACTTGGATAGGCTGAGTGAGTGGGCAAATGCATGGCAGATGCAGTATAATGTGGATGAATGTGAGATTATCCACTTTGGTGGCAAAAACAGGAAAGTAGACTCTTATCTGAATGGTGGCCGATTAGGAAAAAGGGAGATGCAACGAGACCTGGGTGTCATGGTACACCATTGAAAGTAGGCATGCAGGTGCAGCAGGCAGTGAAGAAAGCGAATGGTATGTTAGCATTTATAGCAAAAGGATTTGTGTATAGGAGTAGGAAGGTTCTGCTGCAGTTGTACAGGGTCTTGGTGAGACCACACCTGGAGTATTGCGTACAGTTTTGGTCTCCTAATCTGAGGAGGTAGATGAGGCCAGTTCATTGGCTATATTTAAGAGGGAGTTAGATGTGGCCCTTGTGGCTAAAGGGATATGGAGAGAAGGTAGGTACAGGATACTGAGTTGGATGATCAGCTATGATCATATTGAATGGCCGTGCAGGCTCAAAGGGCCGAATGGCCTACTCCTGCACCTATTTTCTATGTTGCTAGGATAAAAATAACTTTCTTGCAGACTTTCAATATGAGACACATTTTAGAAGTTAAAATTTGATTGGCGTTCAAGCAGAAAGAAAATTACCATTCTGTAATAGTAACTGCAATTTGCTTCTTGGGATAGGTGAACAAATCATATAACTATCTCCACAGTGTAATCAATTCGGTATTCATTTCTATCATGAGCTAAAAGAGGGATAATCTTGGTTCTCTTCATGGATTCATCTATTAGGCTTGTTTAGCTGCAGGAACCTGCTTGAAATCAGTATGGTTTGAGAACAATGAATACTACTTTGTAATAGTTTCCCCCCCGTCCCTTTGGAATATCTGTTGGTTGTGCATTTCAACAGACTGTCTTGCCAGCCCTTTTGCTGGCTGTAAAAATACAGAAATGTGGTTTTCATTGGTATTGGCTGTGTAGGTTAAATATCATGGACATACTCCTTAAGGAATTCTTGAGGTATGTCCACTCTCAATTCTTGGAACATGTTTATTGCTTATTTTATGTTGGTGCAATGTAAAAATCACACACTGTTGAAATAGATTTTGCAGTACAACAGTCCCCAAAGGAAATGCTGATAATTGCTAGGGGCGAGGGAGGTCAATTTCAACCGCATGGATCCAGTGGAATAACTAGTTTACATGGTTAACTGCTTTAGAAACAGTTTTCATTTATTCTAATGCTTCAACTTGCATAAATAAAATTATGTAAGGTAACATTATCATTTGATCAGCTTTGTTTGCCTCTTTGGTACTTGGTTACAGATCATTAAAATAATGAGCATTATTTCTCTGGATTCAAATACATGGAATCAAGCTAATGTCCTATACTGGGAGAAATGTTACTGGTCTGCAAAATTTGCAACAAAACAGTCACGGTCATACACAGTCGAAACAGGTCCTTCAACCCAACTTATCCATGCTGAACAACATGCACTATCTACGCTAGTCCCACCTTCCTGCATTAGACCTATATCCCTCTGACCCTACGTCACCGCGCACCATGCACGCGCAATGCATGCCATTCACGCAACACGTGCACATCACAACGCGCACGTCGTGCATCGTGACACTTAAATGATGGCGCGTAAATTACGCGCAAATGACGCCCAAGTGGGACAGGCCCTTCACTCTCCTTTTAAGTATGTGATTAGTTAAATTATGAACACATTCATACTCACTATGCGCCACAATATATTTATTGCTAAAAATGAAATTTCAATTTTTGAGATTCACTATATATTTTCTTAAACAAAATTAATGAACACAATAGCATTAAAGCCATTTGAAAAAAAAAGTAGCCTCGAAAAACATTTTGCCAAAGTTGAAATATGTTACTGCAGAGGAAGTAACGGAAGGGGGTATGGAGAGAAAGCAGGTACAGGATACTGAGTTGAATGATCAGCCATGATCATATTGAATGGCGGTGCAGACTCGAAGGGCCGAATGGCCTACTCCTGCACCTATTTTCTATGTTTCTATGTTTCTATGACATGGAAATTATGCTGTGTGATTTTCCATACATGCTCTTTACACGTTTATATTAAATTTCTCTGACCACTGCTTTGGAAGAAGTGTTAAAACTATCTCCTTCGCTGTTTCCTCTTAAATTGGTTAACGTCATAATAAAATGGCACGTAGAAGGACTGTATTTAAATTAGATAACTATCACTGAAGTGACACAAAATGCTAGAGTAACTCAGCGGGACAGGCAGCATCTCTGGATAGAAGGAATGGGTGACATTTTGGGTCGAGACCCTTCTTCAGACTGAGCATCAGGGTGGAGGGAGTTATAGAGATAAGGAAAATGTAAGAGATCAAAAGAGATGAAGTTCTACTAAAATGTAAAGTAGACCATTGTCAGCTTGGAGAAGGTGACAACAAAGCAATCAGGGATAAAATGCAATCATGGGGACAGTCAAACTGGTCGGAGAACAAGGAAGGGGGAGGGATGCATAGATAGGGAAAGCAAGGGTTACTTGAAGTTGGAGAAGTCAATATTCATACCGCTGGGGTGTAAGCTGTAATGAGGTGATGTTCCTCCAATTTGCACTGGGCCTCACTCTAACACTGGAAGAGGCCCAGGATAGAAAGGTCAGTGTGGGAATGGGAGGGGGAGTTAAAGTGTTTAGCAACCGCTATATCAGGTAGGTTTAGGTGGACTGAGCGGAGGAGGTCAGCGAAACTGTGCTTGGTTTCACCGATATATAGGAGTCCACACCTGGGACAGCTGATACAGTAGATGAGGTTGGATAAGGTGCAAGTGGACCACTGCCTAACCTGAAAGGACCGTCAGGGTCCCAGGACAGTCGAGGGAGGAGGTATAGCGACAGGTGTTGCATCTTCTGCGGTTGCAGGGGAAGGTACCAGTGGAGGGGGTGGTTTGAGTGGGAAGCAACGAGTTAACCAGGGAGTTGCGGAGTGAACTGTCTCTGTGGGGCGTTTCTTCCTACACATTGAGTTAAGTAGCATATGCTCTAGGCAAAGGCAGCTAAAACATCAGATGCTGAAAATACTGGGATAAAGAAATAGAAGAGGAATATAAATAGAATTGATAATGCCAACACTCTATGGTTAGAAAATAATTTTCTTTCCCCAAACTAATAATACACAGATTAAAGACCCCAAAGGAAGAAAATACCACAAAGGAGGGAAATAGCTTTTGAGAGAAATAAATATTTCCTGCCAGAAAGTAAGAAGCATATACATAAGATGATAATACATTAAAAATGAAGTCACTGGTGTAATCAAAATGTATCTGAGTGCAAGATAGCAAAATAGCAAACTCATTCATTTTATCCCATGTAATTCATCCTAATGCTCGGCTTAATGCAAGCCCAAACCACAGTAACAGTAACTACAGTAAATGCTGACAGTTGCAACTTCTCTTGCAATGAAGCTTGTATCCTGACATACTAGCCAATATAACTTTCTTTCAGGTCAATATATCTTTGAGCAAGGACATGAATGATTACTTGGGTAAATTCACTTACGCAGCATAAAATATCCTACACAGCTTTAACTTTATTTCAGTTGAAAGGATTTTTTTTGTGGAAGTGAAACAAATGACCTTCCAGTGTTAATGCAGCATAAACCATACATCTTCTAAAAATCCCTAGGTACTCTGTCTATTGTATTCTCAGCTAGTTTCCCAACGTAGGTCAATTGTTAATGCAAAATTTATTTTCATCTGATAATGAATAAGCTTTCTGTATTTTTGTAGTAATTCCACCTGAACTGCAAATGGATGGACAATTAAAGTTACCATCCACTATCATTCAGCTGGTGATTCATTGTTGAATGACCTACATTTGAAATTGTGATATTTGAGTGGATGCTTGCAGTGGTAATGCTTCATCTAATTTATGAGAAGGCAGAGTGGAAAAGGAATCAGATTTAAAATTATTTTTACATAACCATAAGCAATAGGATTACTCCTGTTTGGGATATGGTGGATCAGTATTCTCATCAGTTCATCACCTTATTCAGTGCCCATACCTCCTCCTTAACAGCATGACCAAAATCCATTTCAGCCTCAGGAAGCCCAATATTCCACTCATCCGGAGATAGCTAATTACAATGAGGGCAATTGCCAGCTTCCAACAGTGAGGCATCCTAGTGGCACAGCCCAACAGTCCAAGGATAGTCACCTGTCACTTTGCAAAGGCACACATGAATTAGGTTTGAACGAGGGATCAAACCAGTGTCTGCAGAAAACCCTATATCAAATTGCAATGCCTTTAGAAATGTGAAGGAAGCAAACATAATTTTGTTCAATAATTTGACAGAGACTAAATAAAATTAAAATAAAACTGTTTCCAGCAGCTGATGCATTCAATGCATCTGCAGACAATTCAGGAAAAAATATTAAAAATTCCTTGGATCAATGTGCACATTAAATAAATCTAGTACCAGAATATATTTTTAGGGAATTTGAATGAACTTTATAATCTTAGAACAGTTGACAATGTGAATGCAACATTATTTCATTTGTGGTGGAATATTAATAACAGGCATAATCTATCTGATTGTCGTTATCCTCTGCCAATCCTTTATTTGAGCATCAATATTATTATAATGTGGTTTGAAGAAACAGGAGTGAGTTTACGACCTTACCATTTTCCATATGCTCTGCCTCACCAACGCTTCCGTCAGGAGTTGTCCTCTCATAGTTGTCTTCTGGAAGTGGGAGTGAACCTAGCCTTGGTCCCGATGAACTCTTGCTGCTAGGAGTTTCCGATTCCTCTAGGCCACTGTCATAACAGCTCTGTAGGGACCCTTGATGTAGATCCTGAGGCTGACTCACCACAGAGAAAGTCACTCGACGAAAGGGCTAGAAGAAACATGACTATAAGTGTCATAGTTGTAGTTACATCAGTAAATTCGCAAAGTAACAATTTTGTTATATGCAGCAAAAATAATACAATGGAAGCTTGCTGAAATCCATAATGAACATTTCAACTCATATAGTCCAGCAGCAAATGTCACTGTTTGTTGTAACTATATCTACTTAAAAAAAATAGGATGCAACAGATGTTGCATGTGTAGCCAGCTGTAATTTACCACAATAGATCTTGCTCATATGCTGTTGCATGCATTTTTACTACTCTCTTTATGTATTAACCATATAACCATATAACAAATACAGCACGGAAACAGGCCATCTCGGCCCTACAAGTCCGTGCCGAACAACCTTTTTCCCTTAGTCCCACCTGCCTGCACTCATACCATAACCCTCCATTCTTCTCATCCATATGCCTATCCAATATATTTTTAAATGCTACCAATGAACCTGCCACCACCACTTCCACTGTAAGCTCATTCCACACCGCTACCACTCTCTGAGTAAAGAAGTTCCCCCTCATGTTACCCCTAAACTTCTGTCCTTTAATTCTGAAGTCATGTCCTCTTGTTTGAATCTTCCCTATTCTTAAAGGGAAAAGCTTGTCCACATCAACTCTGTCTATCCCTCTCATCATTTTAAAGACCTCTATCAAGTCCCCCCTGAACCTTCTGCGCTCCAGAGAATAAAGACCAGTTATTCAACCTTTCTCTGTAACTTAGTTGTTGAAACCCAGGTAACATTCTAGTAAATCTCCTCTGTACTCTCTCTATTTTGTTGACATCCTTCCTATAATTGGGTGACCAAAATTGTACACCGTACTCCAGATTTGGTCTCACCAATGCCTTGTACAATTTTAACATTACATCCCAGCTTCTATACTCAATGCTCTGATTTATAAAGGCTAGTATACCAAAAGCTTTCTTTACCACCCTATCTTCATGAGATTCCACCTTCAGGGAACTATGCACAGTTATTCCTAGATCCCTCTGTTCAACTGTATTCTTCAATTCCCTATCATTTACCATGTACGTCCTATTTTGATTTGTCCTGCCAAGGTGTAGCACCTCACATTTATCAGCATTAAACCTCATCTGCCATCTTTCAGCCCATTCTTCCAAATGGCCTAAATCACTCTGTAGACTTTGGAAATCCTCTTCATTATTCAATGTATTACCTACATTGAAGCCAACCTTCTAACATGGATTTGATCTTATTATTAGCCAGTCCAACTATATAGTACTCACAATTCACTTAATTCTGAAATAACATAATACAATTGTTCATACTTATGGAGTCATAGAGTGATACAATGTGGAAAAAGGCCTTTCGGCCCAACTTGCCCACACCGGCCAACATGTCCCAGCTACACGTCCCACCTGCCTGCATTTGGTCCAGATCCCTACAAACCTGGCCTAACCTTGTCCCTGTCTAACTGTTTCTTAAATGTTGGGATAGTCCCATCCTCAACTACCTCCTCTGGCAGCTTGTTCCATACATCCAATACCCTTTGTGTGAAAATTTTACCCCTGTGATTCCTATTAAATCTTTTCCCCTTCACCTTAATCCTATGTCCTGTGGTCCTCAATTCACCTACTCTGGAGAAGACTGAGCATCTACCCGATCTATTCCACTCATGATTTTATAAACCTCAATAAGATTATCCCTCTTTCTCCTGTGCTTCAAGGATTAGACCTGTGTCAATAAATCCTGGACCATGGTAACATATATGCGTACATATAGTTGTGAATGATGCTCATTAAATAACTACAGTACTGATACTCCATATTAAGAGGATTGATTTGCCGTTAAAATGAATTCTGTAATAACGAGTCAATGGTAGCAGTGACAATCGAACACTGCGGATTTAATGTTTCACGTGTTCACAATATAATTAATCCATCTTTATGGATTAAAACAAATAATAACATTGGGAATTAAAAACCATTTGATTGCATTCCGTTATCGAACATTGAGACATTTCCAGGACAATAGGGTCAGGGAGGGGGGGGTGCGTGAATCAGTGCGGGGTGGATAAATGGCGGGGGGGGGTTAGAAGGCAGTCGGTGCAGAATGGATGCATTGAGGCAAGTGAATTAGTACGTGTTGGTTGGAGTAGGTAAAATTGTGAGGGGAGAGCACGGGAGATGTAAGTGGTGTTGAATGGGGGGGGTTCAGTACGGGATGGATGGGGGTAAACAAAAGTGCTGGAGAAACTCAGCGGATGAGGCAGCATCTATGGAGCAAAGGCAATAGGCAACATTTCGGGTCGAGACCCTTCTTCTTGAATGGAAGGATCAGTACAGGATGGATGGGGGGGGGGGGGGAGAGATCAGCGCAGGATGGATTGGGGGTGGGGGGGGGGGGAGAGATCAGCGCAGGATGAATGGGGTGGGGGGGGGGTCAGTACAGTGTGGATCGAAGGATCTGTGCAGGATGAATCAGGATGATCAGCCATGATCACATTGAATGGCGGTGCAGGCGCGAAGGGCCGAATGGCCTACTCCTGTACCTATTTTCTATGTTTCTATCAATGGGGATCACTACAGGATGAATGAGGGGAAGGTGCAGGGTAAATGGAGGGTGGGTCAGTACGGGATGAATGCGTGGATTAGTACAGGATGGATGGGGGATCAGTACAGGATGGATGGAGGAGAAGTGCAGGATGGATGGGAAAGGGGTAAGTACAGGGTGAATTGGGGAACCAGTGCAGGATGGATGGGGGGGAGGGGTATGGCAGGAGAGTCAATGCGAGGTGGATAGGTCGATCGTCGCAGGAATGAATAGATTGGGGGGGGGGAGATGGGGAGGGGAGCACAGGGGATGTCAGTGAGGACTGAATAGAGGCAGGAATGGGGATCAGTGCAGGATGTAGAGGAGGGGTACCAGGATGGGGGGGGGGGGGGGGGGGCGGGTGGTGAGGGGGCGTACAACAGAGAGAGAGAGAGAGAAGGGGGGCGAGGTGGGGAGGAAGGAAGGTCAGCGCTCCTCAGACAACATCGTTCCGCTGCCTTGGCCGTTGGGATTTCCTCGCCACCGCCTCCCTCCTCCGCCAGCCAACAGCAAGGTGCGGGGCCGAGAGGTGCAGCCAAATATCCTATAGCTATGGTATCTTTGGTGCAGCTGCTTCAAAAGTGTTGGAGCGAATGATGGGTCCCGCACAGCGGCTCCATCTCCTCCTCCTCCCTGATAGCGGCCGTTGCTTGCAAATCCGCTAACAGCGCTTTAAAAAAAAACCCTCCCGCACGCCGAGGCCTCCCCCTCCCTCCATCCTTCTGGCCTCGGCGTGCGGGAGGGTTTTTATTTTTTTAAAGCGCCGTTAGCGGGTTTGCAAGCAGTGGCTCTTATCAGGGCGGGTGGGGTGCGGGAGGGGGAGGCAGTGGAGCCGCTATTGCGGCCGCTGCTGCCGCTGTTCGGGGCCAGTCATTTGCTCCGACCTTTCATCACCATGCACCTATTATCTTTCCTACCCAATACAGCCGCCGCCGACACAAAACGTCACGTTCCTTTTCTCCAGAGATGCTGCCTGACCCGTGGTGTTAATCCAGTTTTTTGTGTCTGTCTTCGGTACAAACCAGTATCTGGTTGCCAAGCCGGGCAAAATGACTCGGTGTTTTGGTTGCTCGGTGGCACTTTGAGTGATCAGTGGCACCCGGGCAACCGTTAATTTCGAACCCTGCTAATCAAGAATCTGACAATCTCCACTTTAAAAATATTCATTGATGACCTCCACAGCCATCTGTGGCAATTAATACTTCAGATTCCCCACCCTATGACTAAATTCCTCCACATCTCCTTTCTAAAGGTATGTCCTTTTATTCTGAGGCTATGGCCTCTGATCCCAGACTTATACAATTATTCTCTTTTGTACTTGTCTTTTCTTCCTTCTATAATGTAAAGCTATTAAAACTCACATCTAAACACCATCTTATAATGCATATCATTATATTTATAATGCATAAATCACAAATGTATTGTATAAAAAACCCTGACATTTTTATTTGCCATTTTAATTTCATGTTTCATGTATCTTGTTTCATGTTGTGTTTTATAACTGTTGGAAGGCCAACTTCCCTCCTGAGATAAATAAAGTTATACCGTATCGTATTGTGTTGTATCACCTTTTCTCAACTTTGGTGGCGTCCTTAACCTTTAGCCAAGACTTTTAAGCATCAGATCAGTTAGAATTTGCAACAAAGATCCTTTCTAGTTGTCATTCATAAAAACTAATCATGTACTTGTGCACAATCTGACCATATTTGATGAATATATTATTACATGGTGGGGATGTATAATCTAATGTCATTGTTTACAAAATTAATTCGCAGATAGAATTATGAGTTATTCAAGCTAATGGGACATCACTTGGTCTCAATCTGCAGGTCAATTTAAAATTACTTTAATTTTTGACCAAAATTTGGACTGGAATCCAACAATTATGGAATCTTTCCTCTATCTGCCGTCACATAAATGTAAAAGCACTGAAACCTCAGTAGATAGTTAGTAGTGGTAGTAGTAAGTTTTAAATATTAGGTAAGTCTTCCAGATTCATCCATCACGTTTTGGGTGGAGTGAGTAAGAATTTGTTTAAAAATGTAATCCCATTGCGTAAATGTATTGTCATTGCAGGTTGCCGAGGGTATAAATAACATATAGAATCAGACTATAGCACAATAACAAATAAAATTAGTTGAAATGCATGGCAATTATTGCAACACTGTTTTGGAGGAGGCTTGATACTTTTGTGAGCCAATGTGTCATGTGCACTATTTCATCCTTCTTAGTGCCAATTATACCATCTGTAAAAATCTTCTCAGCCAGATTTACTATGTCAACCATGCCAAATTTCCCATCTGCTCCAAAGTTCTCACTTATGCCATCTGTGCCAACTTTGCCAATAGTCACATATGCCTGCTTTATAATTGTACCAACAGTGCCACCTGTATTACAAATGTCTGCTGTATAGTTTAGCTTGATACAACACTACCTATGTAAACTGCTATCTTTCTGACGTACAAACAAAACGAACCCTGCCCACTGCACCATCTAATTTATAAAACACAGTAAAACAAGTAAAAATAAATAAATTAGGATGATTTGCATTATTCTCCCATCCAAACACTCAGGTGTCTGATATGCTGAACAAAAGGTCTCTCATTGGGAACAATGGCTTCTGTCAGTGCCATCATACTCAGTCATTTGAATCAAATATATATTAGCCATACTTGGCTAATAAATTCTTTGTATCTTGTACAGTGCAGTTAGAAAGTATTCAGACCCCATCACTTTTTCCACATTTTGTTACGTTACAGCCTTATTTTAAAATTGATTAAATTCATTTATTTATCATCAATCTACACACGATACCCCAGAATGAAGAAGTGAAAACAGGTGTTTTGAAATTTTTGCAAAGTAATTAAAAATAAATAACTGAAATATCACATTTACATAAGTACTCAGACCCTTTGTTATGACAGCTAAGATTTGTCCTGTTTCCATTGATTATCTTTGAGAAGTTTCTACAACTTGGTTGGTCCACCAACTTGATTGGTAATTAAATTGATTGGACATGATTTGAAAAGGCACACACCTGCCTATATAAGGTCCCACAGTTGACAGTGCATGTCAGAGCAAAAACCAAGCCATGAAGAAATTGTCCGTAGACCTCCGAGACAGGATTCTGTAAAGATTATAAAAGATGAAATAGTGGCACATTTGGATAGCAGGATCGGTCCGAGTCAGCATAGATTTATGAAGGGGAAATCACGCTTGACGAATCTTCTGGAATTTTTTGAGGATGTAACCAGGAAAATGGACAAGGGAGAGCCAGTGGATGTAGTGTATCTGGACTTTCAGAAAGCATTTGATAAGGTCCCACATAGGAGATTAGTGGGCAAAATTAGAGCACATCGTATTGGGGGTAGGGTACTGACATGGATAGAAAATTAGTTGGCAGACAGGAAACAAAGAGTAGGGATAAATGGGCACCTTTCAGAATGGCAGGCAGTAACTAGTGGGGTACCTCAAGGCTTGGTGCTGGGACTACAGCTATTTACAATATACATTAATGATTTAGATGAAGGGATTAAAAGTAACACTAGCAAATTTGCAAATTACTCAAAGCTGGGTGGCAGGGTGAACTGTGAGGAAGATGCTATGAGGATACAGGGTGACTTGGACAGGTTGGGCGAGTGAGCAGATGCATGGCAGATGAAATTTAATGTGGAGAAATGTGAGGTTATCCACTTTGGTGGCCAAAACAATAAGGCAGATTATTATTTGAATTGTGTAAGTTGGGAAAAGGGGAAGTACACATGGATCTGGGGGTCCTTGTTCATCAATCACTGAAAGTAAGCATGCAGGTACAGCAGGCAGTGAAGAAAGCGAATGGCATGTTGGCCTTCATAACAAGAAGAGTTGAGTATCGGAGCAAAGAGGTCCTACTGCAGTTGTACTGGAGTATTGTGTGCAGTTTTGGGCTCCAAATTTGAGGAAGGGCATTCTTGCTACTGATGGAGTGCAGCGTAAGTTCACGAGGTTAATTCCCGGGAATGGCAGGACTGTCATATGTTGATAGAATGTAACGCTGGGCTTGTATACTCTGGAATTTTTAAGGATGAGAGGGCATCTTATTGAACCGCATAAGATTATTAAGGGGTTGGACATGCTTGATACAGGAAACATGTTCCCGTGTTGGGAGAGTCCAGAACCAGGGACCATGGTTTAAGAATAAGGTGTGAGCCATTTAGAGCGGAGATGAGGAAAATTATTTTCATACAGAGAGTTGTGAATCTGTGGAATTATCTGTCTCAGAAGGCAGTGGAGGCCATTTCTCTGGAGGCTTTCAAGAGAGATTAAGATAGATCTCTGAAAGTTAGAGGAGTGAAGGGAGAAGGCAGGAACTGGGGTCCTGATTGTGGATGATCAGCGATGATCACAGTGAATGCCGGTGCTGGCACGAAGGGCTGAATTACCTATTCCTGCAACTATTGACACAGATCTGGGGAAGGGTATAAAACAATTTCTGCGGGTCCTGAAGAGCACAGTGGCCTCCGTCATTATTAAATGGAAATACTTTGGAACCACCAGGACTCTTCATAGAGGTGACCGCCCGGCCAAACTGAGCAATCGGGGGGGGGGGGGCCTTGGTCAGGGAGATGACCAAGAACCCGATGGTCACTCTGAAAGAGCTCCAGAGTTCCTCTGTGGAGATAGAATAGAATAGAATAGAATAGAATAGAATAGAATAGAATAGAATAGAATAGAATAGTTTCTTTATTGTCATTGTAACAAGAACCATGTACAACGAAATTTAAAATGTCAGCCAGTCAGTGCAGCATTCAAACATTTCTAAAAGCTAACGATACATACAAGGAGAACCTTCCGGAGAAGGACGACTATATCTGCACACTCCATCAATCGTGCCTTTACCATAAAAGTGGTACTGAGTGGCCAGACGGAAACCACTCCTCAGTAAAAGGCCCATGACAGCCAAAAGGCAACTAAAGGATTCTCAGACCATGAGAAACAAGATTTTCTGGTTTGATGAAACCAAGATTGAACTCTTTGGCCTGAATGCCAAGCGTCACGTCTGAAGGAAACCAGTCACCGCTCATCTGGCCAATACCATATCTACGGTGAAGCATGGTGGTAGCAGCATCATGCTGTGGAGATGTTTTTCAGTGACAGGAACTGGGAGACCAGTCAAGATCAAGGGAAAGATGAACGGAGCAAAGTACAGAGAGATCCTTGATGAAAAGCTGCTCCAAAGCGTTCTGGACCTTAGACTGGCGCGGAGGTTCAGCTTCCAACAGGACAATGACCCTAAGCACACAGCCAAGACAATGCAGGGGTAGCTTTATGACAAGACTGTGAATGTCCTTGAGTGACCCAGCCAGAGCCTGGACTTGAACCCGATCGAACATCTCTGGATGGATGTGAAAATAGCAGTGCATCGATGCTCCCCATCCAACCTGCCAGAGATTGAGAGGATCTGCAGAGAAGAATGGGAGAAATTACCCAAATACGGGTGTGCCAAGCATGTAGCATCATACCCAAGAAGACTTGAGGCTGTAAATGCTGCCAAAGGTGCCTCAACAAAGTACAGAGTAAAGGGTCTGAATACTTATGTAAATGTGATATTTCAGTTATTTCTTTTTAATTACTTTGCAAAAATTTCTAAACTCCTGTTTTTGCTTTTTAATTATGGGGTATTGTGTGTAGATTAATGATTAAAAAATGAATGTAATCAATTTTAGAAAAAGGCTGTAACGTAACAAAGTGTGGAAAAAGTGAAGGGGTCTGAATACTTTCTGAATTCACTGTATATCTCGCACTAATAAATGACCCACTTGAGGCTAACTCATAGAATTGTAAGTTCCCTGTTCTTGAAGATCCTAATGTTCATAAAATATTTTAAATTAACATCTTCAGTGATTGCTGGCAAGTAAATAAATGCTAATGAACTGCAACCATGTTGGTAAATTGAAAGCAAATTCATAGTAGATATTACAATGCCAAGAAATCTATCCAGATCAAGGGGATAAAATAATTGTGTGTGGTAATACAGCCTAATAGTATCAAAGAAAGACACAAATGTCTGGAGTAACCCAGGTAACCTGGAGAAAAAGGATTGGCGACATTTTGGATTTCTTCAGACTCAAGATATCTTAAAAGTCTAGGTCTATTTAAAAAGTTTAGAAGTTTGAAGAAGGGTTCCGACCCGAAACTTCACCTGTCCATGTTCTCCAGGGATGCTGCCTGACTCACTGTGTTACTCCCACATTTTGTGCCTTTCTTTGGTATAAACCAAAATCTGCAGTTCCTTATTATTACTAATAATTTAGTTTAGAGCTATAGCATGGAAGCAGACCCTTCAGCCTACTGACTCTGCACCAAACAATGATCACCTGTGCACTTGTTCTATCCTACACACTAGGAACATTGTTTATTGAAGCCAGTTAACTTACAAACTTTGGGATGTTGGCGAAAATCGGAGCACATGGAGAAAACCAACATGGTTACAGGGAGAATGTACAAACTCCGTGCAGACAGCACCCATAGTCAGGAGTAACTCATTTTTTTCTTTTGTTATTTTATATTTCCCGTAACCAAGTTTATGTTGCTTTTGTCCATCCATTCTCCACAAAGTTACTCGTAGAAATGGGAATACTAGTCGTTACGGCTGGAGGACAAAGTAGTTACTCTGTCTTATTTTCAACAACTGGACACTGAATGATTTGTTTTCTGGTACACACTGATACATCCTGGCATAAGGAAGATTTTTTCCCCCCACACAATAACATGTATATATGAATATCACATGTTGGATCTTTATATAAAAGCTTGTTTTACACAAGACAGAATGGACATTGAGATTACAGAAGCTTGTCTCCTCACTACAGAATTTTGGGTGCACACTGCATTTCAACAAGTTACTTCACAGAATCATTGGACACCGAAATCCATTCACAGCCAAATGATAAATTAACATTGCATTTATCTCAAAATTACTCACAAAATAGGATGTTAATTTCTCATGGTAGGTTATTTGAGATTTTTTTCTGCAGATTTTAAACCAAAGTGTATTGCTATTTGGAATTTCCATGTGATGTCCTGTTTAAAACTGATTCTGAGCACTGTAAATGAACATAAATACATTCATGTAAACATTGCCACACCATTGCAGCGCTGTCTTGTCATATCCATCAATTCTGTAAAAATTACAGGGTTTTTTTCATGATTCGGCTTTATCACTTTTACCGTGCTATTTTTTATTCTTTATATTTCCCTGAATGTTTTCACTTTATTTCCATTATCTGTCTTAATATTCTCATGATTTTTCTCATAATATACTCAGATCTTAAGCAATGGTTTGAAAAAAATATATATATATTTCTACTGGGCAACCAACATCTAGAAAAAAACAAGCATACTTGGATACAAACTATTCCTCATTGCATTGCCAATAAACCTCTGCCTCAGCTGTATTGATTCTGCTTTTCAGATGCTACTGTTAAGCTAGTGGCAAGGAAAGAACTCTCTTTTTGGTATGATGTGCAGTTATGAAGTGGGCACCATAAATTTCACACTGACTCTATTGATGACTACGATCCTCTTGATCTGGAAGCAACAGCACAGCATGTCAATGGTCTGGTCTATGACATTTTTTGTGAGAACACAGTTTTACTGTTGGCATGGTTTCTACAATGGAGTGGCCAGCCAAATTATAGGCGATGGGCATCATCATCACATAACTACCCTATTGTCTGCTGAAGAAACTTAAATCCAGCTGGAAAAATGATCCAACAATGAATGAATATACATTTACAGCTGTGTGGTTACAGAGAGGGCTCCCAATCAGCATAATTCACTACCCATGGTCACAAACCAATTGCACATTGAAAGCGCGCAATCAATTTTGGAAGAACTAACATGAAGACTGCCAAGCAACCTAATGGTTCAAGGAAATAGCTTTACAAGAATAATCTCAGGGTTTACTGGGTTAATGTATGATGAGTGTTTGACAACTCTGGTCCTGTACTAGCCAGAGTTTAGAAGGATGACGAGGGGGGTGTGACCTCATTGAAACTTAGGGTATAATGAAAAGCCTGGATATAATGGATGTGGAGATGATGTTTCCACCACTGGGATAGTCTGTATCCAGAAGGCACAGAATCAGATTAAAAGGATATAATTTGGAAAGGAGATGAGGAGGAGTTTCTTGAACCAAAGAGAGGTGAATAGAAACATAGAAACATAGAAATTAGGTGCAGGAGTAGGCCATTCGAGCCTGCACCGCCATTCAATATGATCATGGCTGATCATCAAACTCAGTATCCCGTACCTGCCTTCTCTCCATACCCCCTGATCCCCTTAGCCACAAGGGCCACATCTAACTCCCTCTTAAATATAGAATGTGGAATTTATTGCCACAGATAGCTATGGAGGCCAAGTCTTTGGGTATTTCAAAGGGGAGATTGATAGCTACTGATTAGTAAGGATGTCAATGGTTATGGGGAGAAAGCAGTAGAATGGGGTTGAGATAGAGAGATAGATCAGCCATGATTGGATGGCGGCAGAATCAATTTGATGGGCTGAATGGCCTAATTCTGCTCCTATGACCTATGAACCTATAAACTTACGAAATTTGAAATCTTAGTCACACCACAAACCCTCCCTCCCTTCCCCCTCCCTCGCTCTGGTTTTGATTAAGAGAGTATGGAATGTAATTGGCCCTCTTCGAAAGGAAAGCATCAGTGACTTCCTTCACATGGTAAATTGTGGGACATTGCAAATATCACCAGCTCCAACTTATAAGCAACCAGGTGCACAATAGTTCATTTAGACAGTCACCTTCACAGCTACAGGCAACAAGGTCATTAACGTACTTGAAGCTGCATTTGAGGCAGCAGCAGATTTTATTAAGGTGCCATTGTTAAATTGAAGATATTTGACATACTGCTACGCACTGATGTCTATGTCAAAGAATTGCTCCCTAAAAACCGTTTGCCACTATGCTTTCCCCTGGATGGTCCTTCTCTCCCTCTGTTTCTTCTTCCAACAACTTATTCTGCTCTAAATGCCTCGTGCTCATTCTGATAGTTGGTACTGTATTGGGAAATACTCATGTTTGTGACTACAGAAGTTGGGCTGAAGGCCCTGTTGCCATACTGCATGACTATGACTCTAAATGTCTACTCTGCAATGCATCTATTAATGTTTTTGATGGACTGACATCCCCACTAAGAAAATGATTTCATAAGAAAAAGTAAGAGAGGGACATCATTTATCCCATTTCTCACCGAGACTTTCAAACCCAGTTAGCACAATGAATGAATGTCAAATTGTGGACAGAAATGTAAATAAAAAGCTAGCATAAATCTGAGAGAAAACAAATAAAGTAAGATGGATGAAACCAAAATGATGAAATTATTTTAATGTTATTGAAACAAACTACAGAAAAAAACATCTAAATTCTTCACTTGCAAAAACTAGTTTTCGGTGCCATTGAGGCTGTTGGAAAACCATTGTCATACGGTCAGAAGTGATAGGAGCAGAATTAGGCCATTTAGCCCATGAGGTCTACTCCGCCATTCATTCAACCACACTTTGGACCTTGAATAATGGCCCGAAAAATGGCAACGCCTGCCTGTGCAATATATGAAATAAGAATTTCTCCATGTAGTGAAATAAAGCACCACTGAACCAAAGGCCTCACCCGGAAGGGTGAAATAAAATAGAAACTCCCAAAAGGGATACTCAAAAGTGCAAAATGTTGGCATATTAATGATCCACCAGCACATTCACTACCCACCAGTCCCTCCAATCCTAAACCCACAAACACCACCACAAAGAATTACCAATAAAATCATTTTTTTAATTTAAATAGTTTTGCCTGCTTCTGATGGAAACCATTATATCAATATCACTGAAAAAGAATGTTTTACTCCAAGAATAAAACGGACAGATACAAATATACAAATGTCTGTACAGGTACACAACTTTTTATCCGAAAGCCTTGGGACCAGACACTTCTCGGATTTGTGATTTTTTCGGATTTCAGAATGGAAGATTTTTAGCATAGATTAGGTAGGTAGCGCGGGTGGCTTGAAAAGTCTGGAGCGGCTGCCTCCTCCCCGGAGACCAAGGGATCATTGTAAATCATTGCTTAAATGTTAGTCAGTTAGTTTGGAGGGATTTTATGTGGTGGGGGGGTGAAGTAGGAAACTTTAATTCTTAGTCCCCTACCTGGTCGGAAAGGCGGGGAGCGGGCAATGCCTTACCAGGTCGCCGTGCAGTAAGCTCCGGAGCGCTGTGGCCGCCGACTCCCAACATCGCGGAGCTGGGGCTGCGGGTGGGCGGCGCCGGTTGGAGCTCCGACCTCGGCGAACTCTACTCCTGGCTGCGCGGGGCTCCAAATCCAGCGCGGCCCGCGGCTAGACGCCCGCAGCCCCAGCTCCGCGATGTTGAGAGTCGGCGGCCACAGCGCTGGGATACCAGCGGGGAGCGGGCAATGCCTTAACGGGTCGCCGTGCGGTAAGCTCCGGAGCGCTGCGGACGCCGACTCCCAACATCGCGGAGCTGGGGCTGCGGGCGTCCAGCCGCGGGCGATGCTGGATTTGGAGTGCCGCGTAGCCAGGGGTAGAGTTGCCCGGGTCAGAGCTACAACCAGCGCCGCCCAAGGCCAGACGCCCGCAGCCCCAGCTCCGCGATGTTGTGAGTCAGCGGCCACAGCGATCCGGAGCTTACTGCACGGCGACACCCTGACTCCGCTATTTTTAAGCGCCCTATCTAGCTCTCGAAAGCATCCATAGAACCTGCCTCCACCAGGTAGAGAATTCCACAGACTCACCACTCTCTGTGAGAAAAAGTGTTTCCTCGTCTTCGTTCTAAATGGCTTCCTCCTTATTCTTAAACTGTGGCCCCTGGTTCTGGACTCCCCCAACATCGGGAACATGTTTCCTGCCTCTAGCGTGTCTAAACCCTTAACAATCATATATGTTTCAATGAGATCCTCTCTCATTCTTCTAAACTCCAGAGTGTACAAGCCCAGCTGCTCCATTCTCTCAGCACATGACAGTCCCGCCATCCCGGGAATTAACCTTGTAAACCTACGCAGCACTACCTCAATACCAAGAATGTCCTTCCTCAAATTAGGGGACCAAAACTGCACACAATACTCCAGGTGTGGTCTCACTGGGGCTCTGTACAACTCCAGAAGGACCTCTTTGCTCCTATATTCGATTCCTCTTGTTATAAAGGCCAACATGCCATACGCTTTCTTCACTGCCTGCTGTACCTGCATGCTTACTTTCATAGACTGATGTACAAGAACCCCCAGATCCCGTTGTACTTCCTCTTTTTCCAACTTGATGCCAATTAGATAGTAAATCCTAGAGGTCGCAGATGAATAGCACCTCATCTTCTGTCCGGGCACATTGCAGTCTTCGGGACTCAATGCTGAATTCTACAACTTCAGTTAAATTGGTTTATCAATCTGTATCAATCCATTGATAATATTAGCTCCTACATTGTTTCTATATGTTCTTTTGTCTGCATTCTCACTAACTGCTCTCATTCACTCATTGACAAGATAACATTGTAGCCAGGTAATCTCTATGGGTCTGAAGAAAGGGCTCAACCCGAAACGTCACCTATTCATTTTCTTCTGAGATGCTGCCTGACCCACTGAGTTACTTTTTGTGTCTAATATCTATGGTCACTCTAGTTTCACCCAACCAGGGATATTCTCCTCCACCAACCTACCAGTAGATTTACAAACTTAACTTGTTTGCTTTTCAGTTCTGATAAAGGTCTCTGACTAAGGGCCTGTCCCACTTTCACGACCACTTTTGCCCTTGACTCATACTCTCAGCATGGTCGTCAAGAAGTCGTAGGAGGTCATAGGTAGGTCGTAGCAGGCCGTGATGTTAGTCGTAGGTACTCACGGCATCAAGTAAGTCTGGTGTTTTTCTAGCATGATGAAAAATGTCCAAGCATAAAAAAAGTTGTGAATTAGGTCGTGAAAGTGGGACAGGCTCTTTACACTTTGATTCTGTTTCTCTTCCCACAAAAGCAGCCTAATATACTGAGTACCTGCAGCATTTTATGGTTGTGTCCTAAATGGTGCTGCTTTTGGGAATTGATCTATATGTTTAAAAATAGTCTAACAGCACACTTAGTCCTGCAGAATTGAAAATGTTGGACTCTAGCTGTTGTTATTTATTTCCCAGTAAGAAGAATGCATGTGGTCTCCTACGGTGGCCAGGTGAACCGACACATCCCGCACTAAGTTTCAAATTTATAAATTGCATACATCCGTTTATTTTTATTTGTGTATGGGTATGAATTAATTTAAACTTAATTGGCATTTTGTTTAAATAGCAGTTCATATATTCAAAGGTTCAAAAGTAGACAAAAAATGAGGGAGAAACTCAGCGGCATCATCTATGTGGAAAAGGAGTAGGCAAAGTTTTGGGTCGAGACCTTTCTTTAGACTGATGTCGGGTGGGTGGGAAGAAAGGAAGAGGGGGAGACAGTAGGCTATGTGGAAGAGCTGGGAAGGGGGAGAGGAAGGAGGGAGAATGCAAGGACTTCCTGAAATTAGAGAAGTCAATGTTCATACCGCTGGGGTGTAAACTATCCAAGCTAAATATGAGGTGCTGTTCCTCTAATTTACCTGGGCCTCACTGGCCATGGAGGAGGCCCAGGACAGAAAGGTCAGATTCAGAATTTTAGTGGGAATTGAAGTGCTCGGCAACCGGGAGATCAGGTTGGTTAGTACGGACACTTCAAAGGTTCAAAGGTCAGTTTATTGTCACATGTACCAATTAAGGTACAGTGATACCCGATTTACCATACAGCCATACTAAAAAAATGCAACATGACACACAACTACATAAAAGTTAACATAACCATCCTTGTTCCCCATGGATTCCCCACATTCCTCACTGTGAGGGAAGGCAATAAAGTCCAAATTACTTCATCTTTTATTCTCCCACGGTCGGGGCAGTCGAATCATCCACAGTCAGGGCGATCAAAGCTCGCAGTCGGTGGCCAAAACCTCCCATCAGAACAAACGAAGCTCCCACGTCGGGGCGGTCGAAGCACCCATCGGGGCGGTCGAAGCTCCCACGTCGGGGCGGTCGAAGTTCCTGCGGCTTGGTGCTCCCGAAGTCGGTCTCTAACCAAAGATGCGAGCTGCACAATGTTAAAGTCCGCGTACTCCCGACAGGGATCGCCAGCTCCGCGGTTAAATCTGCAGGCTCCCGCTGTTGGAGCTTCCGAAGTCGGTCTCCAGCTGAGGCCGCCAGCTCCTCGATGTTAGACCGCAATGAGGACGGAGATACGATACGGAAAAAAATTGCATCTCCATCAAGGTAAGAGATTTTTAAAAAAGTTTCCCCCAACCCCCACCCCCCACATAAAACAAAGAACACTAAAACATACATTTAACACATACTAAAAAAACAACAAAGAAGGAAGGGACGAGACAGACTGTTGGCGAGGCGGCCATTGCAGGCGCCATCCGGTGGAGATTTTGTTTATATTATTATGATATCATCAGTAACATTCTTCCCATCAAAATAACCAGGCATATCAGATTTTGATGAGATAAAATGTTCTATTTAGTGTGTTTTGCTGCAAAGCCATTAACAACAACACCACAATTTAATTTATTGCTGTCATAATTGCTATGTTTTTAATTCTATAGAAAGTGCAAACCATTGGTTGCAGATAAGACTCTTTTGTACTCTTTCTACTTCAGTCATTCGTATTCGTACATGTAAGACATATTGAATACTTGTCCTCCATGAGTATTCGTATAAGTGCGACATTGGCAAATAATTCATTCTTTTTTTTAATTGCTGGATGAATCAAGTCTAGACCTAAAGCTCAGCATGAAAATGTACTATACACACTCAAACAATTATGTGGTATGCAATTTGATTACTAAAGTAGAATATTATTATATTGTTCCTAAAAATGTGCAAGCAAAATTAATTTTAAACCAATCAAATATATTTGTATTAAATAATTTTTAATGCTAATTATTCAACCATTTCTAACATGCAGAGCATGTATCTTTATTTTCTGAGATTCCAGAGGTCTTATACAGTCAAACAAAAGAGGAACCAAGCAGAAACGCAACCCCTAGATGTGCAAAATATGATAGTTAATGGTGCATAGCACCAGGCATGAATAGAATAATAAATGTGCAAAATGAATTTATAGAAAGAATGATGGATTGGCTTGAAGACATTACATGGCTGCATAACAACCAGGGGTTCAGGTCCAATAATATGGCATGTCACTGAATATCAAGTATTTTATATATTCTAGTGCAGAATTTCCTGCTTAGAATTTAGCTATTTCCTGCACATGGATAAAGTTCACAGAGGAAATTCAGTTGAGAATATGCTTAATAACATCAGGCAGATTTTCTATTTAGTACTTTAAATGGTCAAGCACGTGATTAATGAACATAATGCGCACATTCTCTAACCTTCATGCAACCTTTTCTTGCTGAAACACTGAAAAAGACAGTCCCTGTCGAAGCATAGTTGTTTTAGTGTGTTTACATATCATTGTTAATCAAACTGAGACAAAAGATTGCAGCCTGGAAATTGGATTGTGGAATGTCACATATCTGTATACCTTGTAATAAAAGCATAACAATTCAGAACTGACACATGGGTCACAATGTCACAGATTTCTCTCCAGATCTCCTGTGCATCTGACATACTAATGCACGGAGCAGCTCAGCGATGCACCGCAGCATCGATATACCTGGATGACACGCAGTTTTATATTTATTCAGAAGCAGGTCTACATAGCTCAATGAGGCCTGCTTCTGCATTGCTTAAAGAAGGTCTGCCCGAGCAGGTTCCATTACAGTGCTGGGATTCTGCCTCAGCTAAGTTTGCTTTAAGCAATTTATTTCTGAGCTCTACCTCAGTCCTATACCTAAACAACATTTCTCTGGTCACGTCCACCACCTCATATCCAAGCCTCATCTTTTGCCTGCCATTCTAATCACCTAATCTAATGCTTACTTATCAACAATCCTCCTTAGCAATGTTAGCTCTTTATCATTGTGACCAACTAGACTCCCTGATTTGAGGATTTACTGGACCCAATATCAATAACTTTGCAAACCACATAGCTACTGTTAGGTGGTATATTCAGCCCTGCTGGCTGAGGAAACATTTCTAGGTATGTAACACCAATGTAAAGCAACAAATGTAAAAGTCAAAAGAAAACCAAAGCACAGTCAAAATAATACAATGTGAGTCAGATGAAGTGAGGACTGATCTCCACACTACTTCAATCTGATTCCAGTTATGATCGCCAGGAAATAAAGCCGATATACAAATGCAGAGTCATTCCAAAAGTTTTAAAGGCTTCAAGCTGTTCACCAGTATGTGAGTTATGAGAAAATACGAGGAGAAAAAGTATTTCAAACTAGAAATGAGATGTAAAAAGTATGGCAGATGGTACAGAATTCGACTTAAGACATATCAAAAAGACTTTATTGAAAATAGACAAAAAATAGCTTTCTTCGTAAAGCCTAAAATCAGAACAGGACCTCAGTTCAGTATACATTTCTATTACATTAGAAGTCAATGGATAGATGAAGTGCTCTCGTGATCTACTTTACTTGTAACCATACATTGCTTGAAATTAGTATTATATTTTATAACCATTCCAAAATTCCCCATATCCACATCACTTTTTAATTGCATAGTGTAAACTGTGGATGAGCCCAAGGCAATTCCCACAGAACTCTAATAGTTCTTCCCATTTATCATCATCATCATCTTCTATTTTTTTCCCACATCACAAACGAGCCATTTTTTTCTCATATTCATGAACAAAGATGATCAACTGCTTCCCAAAACCCAAAGTAAATTACATGCACTGGATAATTTCCATCAACTAATTTAGTTATCTTTTGATAAAAGCTTGGTTTGACTTTTAGGATTTGGTTTAACATTGACACTTTGCAAGTTATTTTAATAATACATACTTTCAGAAAAAAACCATTGCAGTTCTTTAAAGTATCATAATGTGGATAAAGTAGAAATGGTGAATATCGTAAACAGATTTCTCAAACATATGTGTTGAGGTGCTGTTTCAAAGATAATTTAAGATAATAACAGCTCGTAATGTTGGATGTGATATATTGCTATGGATTGGAAATAGCTAGCTGATAGGAATCAGAGAATAAGCATGCATGGGTCTTTCATATGAATAAAGACTGGATAGACTCGGCATGTACTCGCTAGAATTTAGAAGATTGAGGGGGGATCTTATAGAAAATTACAAAATTCTTAAGGGGTTGGACAGGCTAGATGCAGGAAATTTGTTCCCGATGTTGGGGAAGTCCAGGACAAGGGGTCACAGTTTAAGGATAGAGGGGAAATCCTTTAGGACCGAGATGAGAAGAACATTTTTCACACAGAGAGTGGTGAATCTCTGGAACTCTCTGCCACAGAAGGTAGTTGAGGCCAGTTCATTGGCTATATTTAAGAGGGAGTTAGATGTGGCCCTTGTGGCTAAAGGGATCGGGGGAATGGAGAGAAGGCAGGTACAGGATACTGAGTTGGCTGATCAGGCATGATCATATTGAATGGCGGTGCAGGCTCGAAGGGCCGAATAGCCTACTCCTGCACCTATTTTCTATGTTTCTGATTGATATCCTGTAATGAGTGGTGTGACAGAGGGATTGATGCTGGGTTCTCAATTTCTTACAATTTATATGAATGACTTAGATGAACGCACCAAAGTGTTAGTTGCTAAATTTATTGATGGCATAAAGATGGGCAGGAAAATAAATTGTGAAGTCATAATGATCATACAAAGGGATATAGATACTTTAAGTGAGTGGGCAAATGGAATATAATGTGGGAAAATGTGGAATTGTCCATCTCGGCTGGAAAAGAAAAAGAAACGTATTTCCTGACAGATTGCAGAACTGAGAATCAGACAGATCTGGTATTCTACCGAGTGAATTACAGAAGGTTAATATGTTGCAGAAGGTGATTAGGAAAGCTAACATTAAGTTATTGTTCATTTTACGGAGGTTTTTTTCACATATGGGGGATTGGTGAACCCTCATCTGTGTACAGTATTGATCTCCATGTTTAAGGGATTATGTTAATTCAAAGTAGGTTAACTAGATTAATCCCTTGAATATGCAAAGACGCAGAGTGCTGGAGTAACTCAGCAGGTCAGAGAGCATCCCCAGACAACATGGATAGGTGACGCATCGGGTCTGGACCCTTCTTCAGACATATCACAGAGGGGGAGCAATGAATGAGAGTTTATAGAACTACCGTCAGAGAAAAAAGTTCTTAAAAGTAGGCATACCTTGAGATGGTTTTGCAGTGATGCAGTCAAAGTGTAAAAACATAGAATTGTAGATGCTGGTTTACAAAGGAAAATCCAGACTGAAGTATGGTCCCAACCTGAAATGTTACCAACTCATATATTTCAAGGATGCTGCCTGACCCGTTGAGTTACTCTAGTAATCTGTGGCTGTAAACCAGTCAATAATCCCCCTAATACTTATTAATAATCCCCTTAATTATCCCCCTAATCTGTAAACCAGTCCTCAGAGACCCATGAGTCTTTGGAATTCTATTCCTCAGAGAGTGGAAACAGATTATTTGAGCAATTTTTTTAAGGCATAGGTAGATTGATTCTTAATAAGCAAGGGAATTGGAGGGACCACTGAAAGATTACTGTGGGCAGACTTGAGATTACAAAGAGAATACCCACGATGGTATTAAATGGTGCAGCAAGTTTGAGGATCCGAGTGACCTTTCCTGCTTCTAATTTATATGTCCACACAAATATAGTGGTCAAACGTGATGTCCCGTTCTGAATCCGTACTGAGTAGTCCTTAAAACCTTGCAGTTATTTCAATGAACAATGAAAGCATTCTGTAAAATGTTCCTCAGTATTTTTGCCATGACTCATTACAGGGGCAGCACACTGGCATAGCTGGTAGAGCTGCTGCCTAAACACCAGAGACCCAGGTTCAATCCTGACCTTGGGTGCTATCTATATGGAGTTTATATGTTCTCCCTGTGACTTTGTGGGTTGTCCCTGGGTGTTCCGATTTCCTCCCTCATCCAAAAGATATTTGGGTTTGTAGATTAATTGTCCTGTAATAATTGCCCTTGTGTATAAAGAGTGGATGACAACATTGGATAACATAGAACAGATGTGAACACGTGATTGATAGTTGGTGTGGACCTGGTAGGCTGAAGGGCCTGTTCCCAAGTGTACCTCTAGACTAAACTCCAAACAAAGACAAATTTCCTCATAATATTTCAGTATGTTCAACTCGGAACATCAGGATGATTATCGATATCCTTCAGTTGTCAGGCTCAGTTCCTGGAATTTATGGAGCTCTTAAAAATATTAGCAAGAGAATTGCCTAATTCCATATTTATTTAGTTGATAATCTATGGCATATCCTACCTGATCCAGATACTCTTCAAATGTCTGACTGCTGATTAATTTACTAAAGTGCTGGCTGAGCCTCCTTTATACGTTTGGATTTAATCCTATCAGCGAAACTATAAGTTGGCCAATTAAATGTCAGTGGTACTTAACGCAAATTCACTTTACTAAGTCATGTAAATCAATAACTTGATGTATAGATGTTATTTGGCCTATTACACTTCTGACCAAGAAACTGCACTTTTAATGATTACTAGATATTTTTCATAAAAATAAAAGGAGAAAAATGAATATGCAAAATATCACAATCCTGAACTACCACAATATAATAGTGGCATTAAAACAAAAACTGAAAGATGCAGACTAATAACATTCAACTAAAATGTAGTCATGATGTTATGGTTAAATGACGAATCAAGAAATCAAATAAAGATGAATTATAGAGCCTATAATTAACTATTATAGAGCTTATAATTATGAAAATTAATGATAACATGAGAAAGGGTAGTTAAGTAGGATAAAGAAAACTGTATTCAAAAACATCTTCAAGAACAGTAAGATGTAACAAAATCAGAAAAAGCAACACTTAAAATAACTGCATACGTTTGGAATGTTCATAGAAACATAGAAACATTGAATTTAACTGTGTTCATAAGGCAAATTCTGACAGTTAACATTAGTTAACATTATTCTTGCCATTTAAGTACTGGCGGAGAGATTTGCAAAGGCTACTGGGGAGATTTTAAACTAGAACAGTTGGGGGGAGGGACTCAAATAGAGAATGCTAGTCGACAGTGTGTGAGGCAGGAGGCAGGGAAGGGAAGCACTCAGACCCAACATGTAGGGGGGGAAAGAAGAAAAAGATAATAAACAGAGAATAAGAGGTGGTGGGTTTCTTAAATATGTGAGCAGAGAGACAGAGGGGTGTAAAACGAGGGTAGAAGCAATAGGTAGCAAAGTGAAAAGTAAAAGTGGCAGGCAGACAAATCCAGGGCAAAAATCAAAAAGGGCCACTTTTCAACATAATTGTATAAGGGGTAACAGTGTTGTTAAAAACAAGCCTGAAGGCTTTGTGTCTCAACGCAAGGAGCATTCGTAATAAGGTGGATGAGTTGAATGTGCAGATAGCTATTAATGAATATGATATAGTTGGGATCACGGAGACATGGCTCCAGGGTGACCAAGGCTGGGAGCTGAACATCCAGGGATATTCAATATTCAGGAGGGACAGACAGAAAGGAAAAGTAGGTAGGGTAGCGTTGCTGGTTGGAGAGGAGATTAACGCGATAGAAAGGAAGGACATTAGCTTGGAGGATGTGGAATCAATATGGGTAGAGCTGCAAAACACTAAGGGGAAGAAAACAGTGGGAGTTGTGTACAGGCCACCTAGTGGAGTTGGGGATGGCATCAAACAGGAAATTAGAAATACGTGCAACAAAGGTAAAACAGTTTTAATGGGTGACTTCAATCTACATATAGATTGGGTGTATCAAATTGGCAGGGGTGCTGAGGAAGGGGATGTCTTGGAATGTATGCGGGATAGTTTTCTAAACCAACATGTAGAGAAACCAACGAGAGAGCAGGCTATTCTAGACTGGGTATTGAGTAATGAGGAAGGGTTAGTTAGCAGTCTTGTTGTACGTGGCCCCTTGGGCAAGAGTGACCATAATATGGTTGAGTTCTTCATTAGGATGGAGAGTGACATAATTAATTCAGAAACAAAGGTTCTGAACTTAAAGAAAAGTAACTTTGAGGGTATGAGACGTGAATTGGCCAAGATAGACGGGCAATTTGTTCTTAAAGGGTTGATGGTGGATATGCAATGGAAGGCATTTAAAGACTGCATGGATGGACTACAACAATTGTTCATTCCAGTTTGGCAAAATAATAAATCAGGGAAGGTAGTGCACCCGTGGATAACAAGGGAAATCAGGGATAGTATCAAAATAAAAGATGAAGCATTCAAATTAGCCAGAAAAAGCAGCCTACCAGAGGACTGGGAGAAATTCAGAGTCCAGCAGAGGAGGACAAAGGTCTTAATTAGGAAAGGGAATATAGATTATGAAAGAAACCTGGCAGGGAACATAAAAACTGACTGCAAAGGTTTTTATAGATATGTGAAGAGAAAAAGATTATTAGTAGGTCCCTTGCAGTCAGAAACAGGTGAATTGATCATGGGGAACAATAACATGGCAGACCAATTGAATAACTACTTTGGTTCTGATTTCACTAAAGAAGACTTCAATAATCAGCAAAAATAAATAATGTCTGACAAATCTAATAGCATTTTTCGAGGATGGAACTGGTAGAGTGGATAAGGGTAAACCAGAGGATGTGTTATATCTGGACTTTCAGAAGGCTTTCGACAAGGTCCCACATAAGAGATTAGTATACAAACTTAAAGCACACGGTATTGGGGGATCAGTATTGATGTGGATAGAGAACTGGCTGGCAGACATGAAGCAAAGAGTAGGAGTAAACGGGTCCTTTTCACAATGGCAGGCAGGGACTAGTGGGGTACCGCAAGGCTCAGTGCTGTGATCCCAGCTATTTACAATATATATTAATGATTTGGACGAAGGAATTGAATGCAACATCGCCAAGTTTGCGGATGACACAAAGCTGGGGGGCTGTGTTGGCTGTGAGGAGGATGCTAGGAGGCTGCAAGGTGACTTGGATAGGCTGGGTGAGTGGGCAAATGCATGGCAAATGCAGTATAATGTGGATAAATGTGATGTTATCCACTTGGTGGCAAAAATAGGAAATTAGACTATTATCTGAATGGTATCCGATTAGGAAAAGGGGAGATGCCACGAGACCTGGGTGTCATGGTACACCAGTCATTGAAAGTATGCATGCAGGTGCAGCAGGCGATTATGTTAGCATTCATAGAAAAGGGGAGATGCCACAAGACCTGGGTCTTGGTGAGACCACACCTGGAGTATTGCGTACAGTTTTGGTCTCCTAATCTGAGGAAGGACATTATTGCCATAGAGGGAGTGCAGAGAAGGTTCACCAGACTGCTTCCTGAGATGTCAAGACTTTCATATGAAGAAAGACTGGATAGACTTGGCTTGTACTCGCTAGAATTTAGAAGATTGAGGGGGGATCTTATAGAAACGTACACAATTCTTAAGGGGTTGGACAGGCTAGATGCAGGAAGATTGTTCCAGATGTTGGGGAAGTCCAGAAGAAGGGGTCACAGTTTAAGGATAAAGGAGAAATCTTTTAGGACCGAGATGAGAAGAACATTTTTCACACAGAGAGTGGTGAGTCTCTGGAATTCTCTGCCACAGAATGTAGTTGAGGCCAGTTCATTGGCTATATTTAAGAGGGAGTTAGATGTGGCCCTTGTGGCCAACGGAATCAGGGGGTATGGAGAGAAGGCAGGTACAGGATAGTGAGTTGGATGATCAGCCATTATCATATTGAATGGCGGTGCAGGCTCGAAAGGCTGAATGGTTTACTCCTGCAGCTATTTTCTATGTTTCTATGTTTCAACACTACCATCTTAGATATTATCTAAGTGTATTGTCGCCACAGCATGGACTAAACTATTAATTACGTATTATATTACAATTCCAAGCAAATCTACTTGTTTTTCATGCAGCACAACTGAATGAAAAAATAATTTGTTTTAAAGTGCAAAGTATTTTACAGCCTAAATATATCAAGCACATTTTGATTATTCTGATACTATTGGTTGAACAAAACTGATTTTCATGTTTTTTTATAACAAAGAATAGGTCATTTGGCCATTCAAATCCAAGCCTGTTTTGCAGAGTATTGGCATTCCTCCATTAACATTCTTGCCAATCTATTTGTTATTCCTATTAACTCCCACCTATATTATTCTACTTGCCTATACACCAGACGCAAGTTTAAGTTGTCAATTAAACTACCAAATCACACATCTTTGGGGTCACGGAGAATCAAAATAAAAGAAATGAAAATTCAGGCCCCATTTTCTCAATCTTTCTTCAAACAACAAACCCATGATCCAAGTAATTGATTTCTTATTTGTTTTTAAGATATTAGTTAACACAAGGTTGTACAGGAGGTTATCCTAATGTTAGAAAATTATATTTAAATGTTCCTTGATAAAACTTAATAAAATTGATTCTGTATAAGCAGAAAAATAAAACTAATATTGCTTCATAATATACAGAACTAGACGAATAATGTGAATAATATAAATGTGGTAAATTGTCCATGAACTTGAATGCTTCCTCACCATTTTCATTGTTGTGCTTGGTTAGGATAAGCCATATCATTCTTCTCCCCCACCTTTTGCCCAAAATGATTAAAGAAGGGTCTCGACCTGAAACGTCACCCATTCCTTCTCTCCAGAGATGCTGCCTGTCCCGCTGAGTTACTCCAGCTTTATGTGTCTCTCATCGGTTTAAACCAGCATCTGCAGTTCCTTATTACACATGATTAAAGTAAATAACTTTCATAAAGGCTGAATGTTTTGTTGAGATATTAAAGTGGATTTTAATACTTTCTTATCTAATCTCTCAAGATTGATGTGGGACTCCATGGGTTTTAAAAGCCAACATGGTGGTACTCCCTCAAGGCTTCTGTTAAAAATAAATGACCTTCAGATGTTGAATTCAAATGGCATCCTGGCTTTAGTTTATAGTAAATTTTAATTCCAGCTAGAACAAGTGTAAATTGGAGAATGGCAAAATTAAAAGGAGGCCGAGAATTTATACAAACTTTGTAACAATCATAATTTAGATAATTTATATCTGTTTTGACCCAAGAGGTAATTAAACATATAACCAACCATATAACAATTACAGCATGGAAACAGGCCATCTCGGCCCTTTTGGTCCGTGCCGAATACGTAATTAAACATGTGTTTAATGTATATATTTACCTTGCAAAGGAAATATGGAATTGATACAAAATACAGGGGAAGAATAGTGTCACAGAGCAAGGATTCTACACAATTCTTTCATCCCGATTTCTACTGACCATTAATTATATATCAAGTATAAACAAGAATACATAGATACCATCCTCTGCAACCTTTAAAATCAGAATTTAATTCATTCATATTATGGGGTGAAGTAAGAATTTTTATGTTGTGTGATTTTCGTAAGGTGCAATGTTCATAAAACATGGTATGCAACACAGCAGACCATTATGCATCTCCTAATTATAAAAAAAACAGCAGCTGGCCTGGTCCTTCATTGAGTTTGCTGTTACCACAAGGAGACACATTGGTACTTCCTGAGTGAAGGAAGCTATGCCATCTCGCAAATGAAGCATGAATTAAAAATATTGTCTAGGCTAAAAGTTAATGCACCATCCTCAAAAATGTTTGGAGATCTCCTTTGCCCTCTTGTTTATGCAGGTGACGTGCTAAGCATTATTATTTCTAGCAGACTGCTTTAAATTATTTATCTGTTATAAATAAAGTTAAGGAAAATGTGATGCAAATGTAAAATCTAATTATTTTCAAACTCCACAAGTGCTGCAGAGTGAAAGCTCAAAGGGGTTACTAAGTTGCAGTTCTCAACTGTTATTATTGAGAATCTCAAAATGGCAATTCAATGGGAACATCTTTCCGTGTGCAATACCGGCATAATAACAGCTGCAATGGCAATGGGAAGCTCATAGCACCACATAAATTATCACATTGTCTGACCTGAGATGTAGCAGTGCTCTCTACACTACTCAATCACAAGAATAGTTGGTGACATCAGGACTGGCCTGCGCTGAAGACTGTTACAACTTGATGAAGGCAAGAAGACAGGATGGAGAAATGACGTGTATCGTTCACTCAGTATTTGTGTTTTCTTGTGCAAGTAGAATCTAAATTAAACAAGTTGAATATCTCTAAAATTACTAGCTAGTTCTTTTAGTTTATTAACAATTGTGGATTATATCATATTGCATATAATACATTCGGGATATCGAGAGGAAATGAATAATTGGTAACATGTTAATTCATGCTCTCCATTAACTTTCATTGCCTATTAGGGAGCAATGTGAATTTTGCTTCTGCAAACCTTTTGGACACATCACTCTAAATCTTATTGTCATACAGTCAAGGTCCTAAAATATTGTAGTTGAGATAGAAATAAAATATACAAAATTAGGTAAATAATGGAAATGGGGATTGAAATGTTTTGGATATATTGTGTGTAAGTATCGTGGGTGACTATTTGTTCACATCAACTACAAACATCAACAGACGCTGGTTTAGCTGAATGGCCTGATTCTGTGCTTCTATGTGCCAGAGTACTAAGAGGCACGGGTTTAGCATTATTACCACTGTAGTGTAGAGGATATCAAAATTATCACTCCTGCCTAAACGTTTGTCAAATAAGAAAACTTGCTACTAATGGCAAGTGGTTCACACCCAATGTGAACTAGTAACATATTTGTGTGCGGCACAGTGGCGCAGCGGTAGAGTTGATGCCGTACAGCGCTAGAGACCCAGGTTTGATTCTGACCACAGCTGCTCTTTGTACGTTTTCCCCATGACCTGCGTGGGTCTGCTCAAGATGCTCTGGTTTCCTCCCACACTTCAAAGACGTACAGGTTTGTAGGTTAATTGGCTTTGGTAATATTGTAAATTGTCTCTAGTGTGTGTTGATGCGCATGGATCGCTGATCAGCGCAAACTTGGTTGGACGAAGGGCCCGTTTCTCTAAACTAAACTAAACTAATTTGGACTTATTTTCTCTACCATTATCCTAATCCATGCTGGGGAGGATTCTGTGTGGCAGCAGAGTCTTGGATCATTATGGGGCTAAATGGGGAACATGAGACAAAAAAAGCTCCATCTGACAAGCTACATAGAACCATAGAAACAGAAAATAGGTGCAGGAGTAGGCCATTCAGCCCTTCGAGCCAGCACTGCCATTCAATATGATCATGGCTGATCATCTAAAATCAGTACCCTGTTCCTGCTTTTCCCCCATATCCCTTGATTTCTTTAGCCCAAAGAGCTAAATCTAACTCTCTCTTGAAAACATCCAGTGAATTGGCCTCCGCTTCTGTGGCAGAGAATTCCATTGATTCCCAGCTCTCTGGGTGAAAAACATGTGCAGCTATATCATGACAATGAGCTTTGCTGGCTGCCATAGACTCTGAATGCTTCTGAATAATCTACAGAAGTATTCAAAAACATTCAGAGACAATTACAATGAAAATAAGAGAATTAAAAAGTATGACATTTAAAATATTTAAATAATTAAAATCATTAATGCAAACAATGCAATAATGTTTACATTTTGCTGTTAATCTACATTCAAGTAAATTGGCTCACTGATCCTGTGCTCGTTATTTGGAGAGAATCCGAAGAGCAACAGCTAGACACTACTGCAAGCAGCGTTGTAGCGCTGGACCTCAGTGAGGGGTGCAATGCTGCAATACATGTGGGAATCACTGGCAAAGATCCGTTCGCCTGGACCCCACTGGGTTTTTCACCAGTAGATTTACTAAATAAGCTAAATCCCGTTGATTTTTCCCCCCATCTTGGAAATAACCATGTTGCCAGAATACGTTTCAAGGAAACCACATTTCCCTTCATCATCAGAGTTTGAAGCAAACATACTGGCTGTCCTCTTAATTTAGAGATGCACAATGACATTCAGCCTGTAATGGTGAATTTGTGCATATCTGTTCTCCATTTTTGAAAGCCATTAGTTTCACCATGGATATAAACAGGAAGCTAATGTGTGCCAGGGAAAATATTTTTCAAAATGGTGTATTTTCCAAATTCTAAGGGGAAAAAAGCAGAAAATAAAAATAAAGATTTTTGTTTGTGCTTTAATTTAAATTCCAAGCAAAATATATGCTGGCAAATAGGACTCAGTGCTACTCATTTTCACATGTCAATCAGATGCGAGCAACGGAAATATAATATTCAATAATAGTCAATATGCTGCTGTGTCATCTAACATTGTTAATATACAAAGTGAAAGAAATGCATTTGCAACATGATATTTTGATCTTGGTAATATGATTCTGGTAAATGTAATTCAGGGATAGAAATTACTTTCATTGATGTTATCTTTTTGCACATATTACTCAATCTCAAATTACTATTTTATTTTTAAAATAGAGACAATACTATTTAAAATAGATAAACATCATTGGAATTGTTGAATGCATCTGATACGTGCATTAAACTTTCATGTGATAGCATGAATGACAGTAATTTGTAAGCAACAGTTTCAAAGTGTACATTAGTTGTCCATAAATTACTGAGCCAATTACTTAAATCAACAACCATGCTTGCCAGGAAAGGTTCATAAATAACTAGCCCAAGTGCAGACCCGTTGGGTCTGTTCCCCCAATGTGCGGTTGAGGGGGGGGATGCGACGTCACACACATTAACTACCCCCACACACACACACTAATTACCCCTCAGCACACACGCTAACTACTCCCCTTGTTAATATATTAATATTATTAATTTGCTCCTTTTACCCCATAATCGCCCTATCTACTGACGCATGGCCCCCAACTCGCAGGCGCGTCTAGAGAGGGAGGGGGGGGGGGGGGGGAGGGGGGGAGGGGGAGAGGGAGAGGGAGGGAGGGAGAGGGAGAGAGAGGGGGAGGGAGAGGGAGGGGGGAGAGAGGGAGGAGGGGAGGGGGAGAGGGGGATGGGGGAGGAGGAAGGGGGAGGGGAGGAGAGGGGAGACGGAGGGGAGAGGGAGGGGAGGGAGGGGGGGGGAGAGGGGGGGGGGGGGGGAGGGAGGGGAGGGGAGGGAGAGGGGTGGGGTGGGAGAGGCGATTGAGAGAAAGGGGGGGAGAGGAGAAGGAGAAAAAGGGGGATGAGGAGAGAGGAGAGGCCGCGAGGAATAGGGGACAGTGCAACCCCGAGAGGGAGAGAGAGGGGGGAGAGAGAGAGAGAGTGAGAGAGAGAGAGAGAGGAGGAGAGAGAGAGAGAGAGGGAGAGAGAGAGAGGGAGGGGGAGAGAGAGAGGGGGGAGAGGGAGAGAGAGAGAGCGAGAGAGAGAGAGAGAGGGAGAGAGAGTGGGCAGGGGGGAGAGAGAGAGAGAGAGAGAGAGACGGAGAGAGAGAGGGGGAGATGAGAGAGAGGAGGGGGAGAGAGAGAGAGAGGAGAGGGGGAGTGGGGGGTAGCAAGGTTTTTATCAAAGGACTTGAGAGAGGCGCGACTGGCAGCACATTGGGTTTGCAGCGGGAGGGGGCAGAGGGAAGGAGGGTGGGGAGTGGATGGGGAGAGAGAGGGAGAGGGCGGACCTAAACTCGGTGAGCGGGCGGCTCTGACGGGGCTGACCTCGAGCGACGTGGAGAGCCCTGGCAGCTCTCACGTGACGATTCCCCGTGTCCCTGCGCTCAACGGAAGAATTGCAGATTTCCCAGAGGGAGTAATGCCAGGCGCGACAATAACTACCATGGAGTGAGAGGGCGGGCGGGCAGAATAGGCGAGTCCAGCGGAGGGAGGCGTGGCATGAGCATACTTGTGCTGGGTGCGGGGCTATAACCCACAGCGGCGCCTGGAGGCAGGTGGGCCTGAATTGGTCGGCATGTGGGCATTGTGACATCAGCAGCTGCTGAGCGCCGTTTTGATTTTAAAAATTGAGTTTTGTGATCAATTTTATTAAAAATCTGGGAAATAATTGACCAAGGAATGGATTTCTGAACTCATAAGTAAAATCCCTACTGAAATGGTAAAAATCCGTTTTTGCGTCCGTTTTTCGAGGAGATACATTTCACATGCAAAATAACATGCACACACACACACACACACAGTTTTAAAAGTATATAGATATTTGGCAAAAGTTGTTAGATAAGATGCCTACTCTTGCAAATCTTGTTCATCACAGTTGGAAATATTCACAAAATGATTTTTTGAGCCACAAAATTCATGAAAAAGAAATTGGTCTTTCATCACGTTTTAAAATTTGCACTATTGAGCTTTGAGACACCAAAACGATAAGTATGATAGACTATTCTGGGGGAAAATCTACTTACTCAAGTTCCCACATTCATGATTAATCTCACAAAGACTTAATTTGCCAAACTTTGGTTACTTTGACAACAATAACGTGGAAATTAGATGGATTTATTTAATGTTACTATTTCATCCAATCCCATTTATTAATTGTTCCTGCACGTTATAAATGGTAGGAACAGACTACACATCACTATTTTCTTTACATGTTTATGATTTCCATCTTAATAAGTTCATGTATTTAAGTCATAGGAATAGAATATGGCAATTTTGCCCATCAGGACTACTCTGCCATTCAATCATGGCTGAACTATCTTCCCCTCTCACCTAATTTTCCTGCATTCTCCCCATAATGTTTGACACCTTAACTAGTCAAAAATCTGTCAAATGCTGCTTTCAAAATACCCAATGACGGCCTCCACAGCCGTCTTGCAATGAATTGCAGAGATTCACCAGACTAAAGAAATTCATTCTCATCTCTTTTATAAACGCACATCCTTTTGTCTGAGGCTATGCCCTCTGGTCTTAGACTTTCCCAATCGTGGAAACATCCTTTCCACATCCACTCTATCAACACCTTTCACGATTCGGTAAGTTTCCACGAGGTCCCCCCTCATACTTCTAAATTCCAGCGAGCACAGGCCAGTGCTGTCAAATCCTCATCATTTGTTAACCCAATCATCCCCGGGATTATTCAGCCAACATATTCATGCTAGTATCGTCCCTCTAATACTTTGGGCTCTCAACTTCTTTAGCAGCCTCAAATGCGGTACCATATCAAAAGCCTTTTGATAATCTAGATAAACAACATCCACTGATTCTCCTTTGTGTATCCTATTATATACTTCCTCAAAGAATTCTAACAGATTCATCCCGCAAGATCTCCCCTTCACAAAACCATGCTGACTGACCTATTTTATCATGTGCATCTCAGTAATGGGAAACATTCTTTAACTTTTTTTAGTTTAGAGATGCAGCGCGGAAACAGGCCCTTCGGCCCAGGATCGACCAGCAATCCCCGCACCTTAACACTATCCTACACCCACTTTTACATTCTCCAAGCCAATTAACCTACAAATCTGTACCTCTTTGGAGTGTGAGAGTAAACCTAAAATCTCGGAGAAAACGCACGCAGGTCACGCGAAGAACGTACAAAATCCGTACAGACAGCACCTGTAGTCGGGCTTGAACCCGGGTCTCCGGCACTGCATTCGTTGTAAGGCAGCAACTTTACCACTGCGTCACCATGACTGCCATAATGGACTCGAAAATCTTACCAATCCTTAAAGTCAGGCTAACATAATAGTAACATTTACAATGTTCATGTCCTCTAAAACTACTCCTGACCACTGGGGTGTAGCCCATCTGGTCCAGGTGACTCATCCACCTTCAGATCTTTCAGCTTCCCAATCACCTTCTCCTTCTTGCTCAAAGTAGAAGTTGAAATGAAAAAAAAAATGTCCTCATGCATTCTATTTATTAGACATTCTTTTCCACACCAATTTAACAATAAAAGTTCATTAGGACCAATGTTAACACCCATTTGGCTGGATACTGCAAAGGATAGAGCAGAAACAAGGAACTGCAAAGGCTGGTTCACTAAAAAATACACAAAGTGCTGGAGTAACTCAGTTGGTCAGGCAGGATCTCTGGAGAATATGGATACCTGAAGAAGGGTCGTGACCCGAAACGTCACCTATCCATTTTCTCTAGGGATGCTGCCTGAACTGCTGAATTACTTTAGTGCTTGTGTCTCTTTAATGAATACAGCAGAGTTAGCTTTAAGTTCCTTATTGTCACATCTACTGAGATGTACAGCAAAGCTTTATTTTGCATGCTTTCGAAACAGTTCAGATATAGCACACATAGATACAATCATCTCCAACTTAAGTGCAGTAGATAGAGCAATGGGAATGATACAGAGTGCAGAGTATTGTTCTTAGTATTACAGCACACCAGTTCATTAGCCCAATATTCTCAATGGGGTGGTGAATTGAACAGTACCCTAGCTTATTCAGAAGCTTGATAACGGAGGGAAAGACACTGGTCCTCAGACTAGTGTTGTGCCTTTCAAGCCTCTATACCTTCTGCTGGCCTAGAACAGGAGAAGAAGTGATTACTGGGTGGAACAAGTTTTTGATTATGTTGGCTGCTTTTCCAAGGCATTGTGGTGTGTAGATGGAGTCAGTGGTGGGAAATCTGGTCTGTGTGATGGACTGGGCTACAACTCTCTGCAATTTCTTGCAGTCTTGGGCAGAGCTATTTCTAAACTAAGCTGTGATGCAACTTAACAGTATGTTTTCTATGGTGCATCTGTAGCAGTTTGAAAGGGTTACTGGAACATGGCAAATATCCTCAGTCCTTGGGAAGTAAAGTCATTGGTTCTTTCTTGGCAATTGCATCAATATTTTTGGTCCAGAACAGATCATTGCTAATATTAACGCCAAGGAATTTGAAGCTATCAACCATTACCATATCTGCACCATTGATGCTGATGGGGGCATATAGTCAACAATGCTTCCCGAAGTCAATAATTAGCTCATTCATCTTGTTGACATTGTGGGAGACGTCATTGTCCTAGCACCATGTCACTAAGTTCTCTATCTCCTTCCTGTACTCTGCCTCATCAAAGTTCATGAATTGGCCCACCACTGTGGTGTAATCTGCAAACTTGTAGATGGAATTAGAGCCAAATTTGGCCATACAGTCAACTATTTTACTGAAGCCAACTTTTCAGAGTCAGCAATAGCTTTAGTCAGGCATTCTAACACACAGTTACAACATTGGCATATAGCCAACCATTTAGAAAATAGCTCAGGTATGGTTTATCCACTAAAAGCAGAACAAACCCACACCACCACATTACCACTTCAATAGACTTCATTCAATCGTCAGTAAAATAATTGATGAGGATGTTGAAAGTGTTATCAAGCAGCATTTATTCAACAGCCTTTTTGACTGGTGCACAGCCTGAGTTTTGCCAAGACTACTGACTCCAGGCCTTAATGAAAAGTGATGGTTCAAACACAGACCAAAGAGAAAAACTCCATTCATGAAATTGTCTTAACCTCAAGGCAACATTTGACTAAAACTAGAATTCCCACATTCTCAAGGGGAAAACAGTTGCTTCATTAATGGTTATCCATTTATCACAAGGTAAGAAGAGGCGTCATTCACTGATCATGGATTGAGATTTAATTTGATTAGCAACATTAAAATTGCATGCAGCAAAACCTAGAGAGCAGTCAAGTTTGGACTGATGTGCAGCAAGTAACAAACAAGCCACAGAAATGTGAGTCAATGATAATCCTCAGCATAACACTTTAGCCATCTATATCTGATTGTAATCATCCAGGCCTGGAGATCACCATTGATCAGAAACTCTTCTGGACTAGCCATATAAATACTCCGGCAACAAGTGACACTCAGAATCTCTCCATTCTATACAAGGCAAAAGTTAGGGGTGCGTTGAAACATTCACCGCTTGTCTGGATGTTTTTTTTGTTTTAGGCAATTCCTCGGAATTAAAGGTGAGTTGCTTTATCTTAGAACCCATTTTTGTGGGTTTGAAGATGATTGATGAGTCCAAGGGGCAAACCATAGATTTTTTTCCATATATAAGGTAGCAGGTGCTTCATGTTACAGATGGGTGGTTCATTTGTTAGGTGGTGTGCGTCTTCTACTGCTTATGTTGGGCTTTGCTGTGCTCCACGTGCATGGACTTGAAGCTCTCAATATATGTGGAAGGCCCCAGTTTACTTTTTATAGTAAAGGGCTATTGATTATCATGGGGATACTGCATTTTTTTAATGCTGGCCTTGAATGCATTGTTGAATCTTTTCCTCTGACCATCTCGTCCTTGCCGTGATGGAGCCCAGGATGCAGTACTGTTTTGGATAACTCGTGATGAACAATACAAACAATGTAGCCTGCACAATGGAGCCAAATGAGAGCAAGGAGGGCCACACAGCTGCTGATGTTAGCCTGGGAGAGCAGAATGACATTAGTTTGCTTATCCTTCCAATGAAGTTGAAGTATTTTATGGAGATAGCATTGGTGGTATCATTGACATGTCTTTTGTGCTTGTCAATCCTGCTGTAGGTAGACCAGGGTGCTGGATGAATGCAACTCCAACAACAATTAAGGAACCTAATACTATTAAGAACAAGGCAGTGGGTGTATGGGAACACGTGTCCATTGCCCAATCCTTGCTCATTCCTCTCCAAGGCACACACACACCAGCCTGACTTGGAGATATATTACAATGCATTCATCTACATTTCAGAACATCCGACATGGTATTATGTATTGGATAATACATATATAATTATAATATCCAATATATATTATCCAATATGTTCAATACACCCAATATACCACCCAAAATAAGTACCAAGCAGATGTGCCATTGTGCCATTAAATGGAGTCACTGACCGGAGTGATCTGGGTTTCCTCATTCACTTTGCAGAACTTTAACTTGCTAACTTTTATGGTAGCAAATCATGAGGGCTTTCATGCAAAGAATTACATTGACAGATACCGGTTGTGACATTTTGCATCACTAGCAATCACTGGATAATCAAATGTCATGTCCTTTGTCCCTTAAAGTTTGAATGATAAATAATGGATTACTTCATTCCTTAGTGCTGAGATTGAAGAATACAGGACCTTTATTTAAGATTGCAATTTCAAGTGAGTCTAATTTGCTGTGCTTTCAATGTGGATTTCCTTTTGAGTTGTAGAAAAACATTAATTTAAATATTGCTTTTAAGAAATAGGGTAATTCTGGTAAAATGTTCTCAGACATTGATAGACAGTGATTTTTGTTTTCTTCTTCAGTGATGACAAACCTATTGATAAACAGGATGAAAGCCACCACTGATCTTTCAGATCGTTTTGCACAAAATTATAAACATTTTCATAAAAATACAATGTCATGAAATGTCCATCAAATGAAATCACTGTGACCATCCATTTACTATACAATCTTGCACTGCAGAACGCATAAAAAGCAGGGCCGAGTGAAAATGTAGTTCATGAAAACACAGGGTAGGTATGAAAAAGTGAATTTAACTAAACAGAAAAATGTTGTTTTAATAAAAGAAGTGTATGGTACAGAACTTAATATTGAAAGGGATTTCTAAATATTGTTAAATCTTTGAGGATTTCTAAGTTATGAATAATACCACAGGAAGAAAAAATCTTGAAAAGATTTATCTTAAAAATTCACTTGTGTGAGTGCATTCATTGCAAACTGACACTTGTCTTGAACAAAAGTAAGAGTGGGCGGCACGGTGGCTCAGTGGTAGAGTTGCTGCCTTACGCTTGCAGTGCCAGAGACCCAGATTTGATCCTGACTACGGATGCTGTCTGTACAGAGTTTATACGTTCTCCCTGTGACTGCGTGGGTTTTCTCTGAGATCCTTAGATTCCTCCCACACTCCAAAGACATACAGATATGTAGGTCAATTGGCTTGTTGTATGTGTAAATTATCCCTAGTGTGTGTCGGTGGGCCAAAGGGCCTGTTTCCGCACTGTATCTCTAAAATTAAAAACTAAAAAGAGTCAAGATGAAGTCACCACTATAACATATACTTCTGCTACTGCCAATGCAACACCACTCAATGCCCTTCCTTGCAAAACCAAGGACGGGATTTTATTTGAAAGTTGTTAAGTAGTAAAAGAGCCACCTTCTGTTTCTGTGACACAAAAGAGCTGACAATTGATGCTGCTCGAGACTGGCTCTGCGGTGAAGCACACCTTTCGCAAAATGGAATTCAACATAAAAAACATTGGTTGCTTTGATATCCTTTCGAACTACAGTATTACCACTTTTGATTATAATGCCGTAAATTGCTTTCAGATTATCAAGAATTGGCTTTTGAAATGCAAATATTAACAATGAAGTTAAAAAGGATCTGTCATGTTGGCAGGATTTTATGTGAAACAATATCACTATTTAAAGAGCTTCATTCAGAAGTTTTCAATGCATTGATTCTGGGTTACTAGCATTAATTCAGGAAATCCTTTCATTAGCACACACACATAAATATACACAAAACACACACACACTCACTTTGCTCTCTTATTTTACATATTGACATTTCCATTACAATGAAGACCTTCCTGGCCTGTTGCATTTTGCCAAACCTCCCATTATATGTTACAAGCCATAGCTCCACATTTGTGCAATCATCTTTTCTAGTCACTCAATTACTAGCACCATCTCTTCTTTATACGTATATCAAAATGGCTCATAATGTAAGAAATGGGAACAAGATCTTCCAGTGAGTTCTGCAGCCTACTGTCCACCTGATGTACCACCGCTCTTTTGAAGCTGTTGACACTAAGACAGGAACACCGGGCCTGACCAAGAGTAGGCCTTGATTTTGTGGAGGACCCGACCTAACATCGGGGGCCGACAAGGCCGAGTGCCCCAATCTCACAAAGCGACTCCCAGATCCCAAAGAGCGCACCCACCTACATCATAGCATGGCCGACTCCATACACAAACACTTTGGCCCAACCAGGAGCTGCCACCTACCTAGACAATGTAGGAGGCACGGCTGAGACTGAAACAGCATGGTTTCAAGTCTCCCCTCCGCAGCATACCGCCGGAAATCTCTAAACTATTGAAAACAAGCTGATGATCTTACAGTTAGATTCATCTACCTTAGAGAAGAGAGAGATGGCAGTGCTTCATTTTATATGCACATGTATATCCCTGCTTCACCTCAATGTGCCATACTTCCAAGGGTTTCTCACCTCACTGGATGGACCACACGGCGTTCTCAGGAAAGGTTAAGGGTGGTGGGATCTGCTTCCTAATTAACTCCTCAAGGTGCTCAGACCGGGTTCCTGCTACAGACTTAGAATAGCTAATATATTTCTACTGCGGGGATTCACATTGGCTATTCTGACAGTAGTCTGCATTGCACTTCATGCTGATGCTAAGCCTGCACTTGAGGAACTGCACACAATCACCAAAAGCCTTGAAACAAAGTATTCAGAGGCCTTGTTCATAATAGCTGTGGACTTTCACCAGGCCCACCTCGAGAGTGTGTTACCAAATACTATCAACACATGTTCTGTCCAACAGGAGGCATCAAACACTCTCAAATACTTATGCTACCACCAAAGATAGTTTCCACTCCATCCCATGAGTGCACTTTGGATAATCTGACCACCCAGTTATGCCTCTACTATCTACTTAGAATCAGAAGCTAAAGCAGGAGGATCCAGTACAGAGAGTTGTGCAGTACTGATCTGAGGAAAGAGGTGAGATCCTCTACAATGGCTTTGACTCAGTGGGCCGGGTCCATGTTAAAGGACTCTGTGGCCAACCAAAATGTGTATGCCACTGTTGTCACAGACTTCATCAGGAGTGTCAAGATCGGCATACCAAAGGAAACTTACAAAATTCTTAAGGGATTGGACAGGCTAGATGCAGGAAGATTGCTCCCGATGTTGGGGAAGTCCAGGACAAGGGGTCACGGCTTAAGGATAAGGGGGAAATCCTTTAAAACCGAGATGAGAAGAACTTTTTTCACACAGAGAGTGGTGAATCTCTGGAACTCTCTGCCACAGAGGGTAGTCGAGGCCAGTTCATTGGCTATATTTAAGAGGGAGTTAGATGTGGCTCTTGTGGCTAAAGGGATCAGGGGGTATGGGGAGAAGGCAGGTACGGGATACTGAGTTGGATGATCAGCCATGATCATATTGAATGGCGGTGCAGGCTCGAAGGGCCGAATGGCCTTCTCCTGCACCTAATTTCTATGTTTCTATGAAACAGTACAAGTATTCCCCAACCAGAAATCACAAGAGAACTGTGAGATTCACTTTCACATAATGTCCAAGTCTGCAGCCTTCAAGTCAAACGATCCTGAGCAGTGCAAGAAATCTATTTAAGATCTTTGCAAAGCATTCAAGAATGCCAAGAGCGGTTTCTGGTTCAAGCTAGTGGACTGAGATAATGACAAGGAGTGCAGGAAGGACTGCATGTAACCACAGTTTACAGAACAATTTTTTAAAATTTTGATTATAGCTCTGCCTTCAATACCATAATCCCATCCAAACTCACCTCCCAACTCCTGAACCTAGGAGTCAGCAGCTCTCACTGCAACTGGATTCTATACTTTCGGACGCATAGAGGATTAGTGGGGATTGGTGACAATACATCCTCCACAACAATTCTCAACATCGGTGCCCCATAAGGATGCCTTCTCAGCTCCTCACTCTGGTCCCTATACTCTGGTGACCTACCTCTTCTCTAACTCTATCAACAAGTTTACAGGTGACACCATCCTGAATCTCGAACAATGACACGATGGAGTACAGTAAAGAGAAAGAAAGCTTGGAACATAGAACACTACAGCATAGGAACAGATTCTTCAGCCCACAATCTCCATGTTGAAACATAGAAACATAGAAAATAGGTGCAGGAGTAGGCCATTCGGCCCTTCGAGCCTGCACAGCCATTCAATGTGTTCATGGCTGATCATCCAACTCGGTATCCTGTACCTGCCTTCTCTCCATACCCCCTGATCCCTTTAGCCACAAGGGCCACATCTAACTCCTTCTTAGGTATAGCCAATGAACTGGCCTCAACTACCTTCTGTGGCAGAGGATTCCAGAGATTCACCACTCTCTGGGTGAAAAATGTTTTCCTCATCTCGGTCCTAAAAGATTTCCCCCTTATTCTTAAAATGTGACCCCTTGTTCTGGACTACCCCAACATCGGGAACAATCTTCTTGCATCTAGCCTGTCCAACCCCTTAAGAATTTTGTAAGTTTCCATAAGATCCCCCCTCAATCTTCTAAATTCTAGTGAGTACAAACCAAGTCTATCCAGTCTTTCTTCATATGAAAGTCCTGACACCCCTGGAATCAGTCTGGTGAACCTTCTCTGTGATTAGGAGACCAAAACTGTACGCAACATGATGCCATTTTAAAATAATCTCCTCTGCCAGCACTTAAACCATATCCCTCCATATCCATGTGCCTATCTAAAAATATCTTAAAAGCCACTCTCATATATACCTCCACCACCAACCCTAACAGTACATTATGGGCACCCAACGCTCACTATTTAAAAATTTACTGCACACATCTCCTTTAAACTCTTAACTTTTCCACCCTGTGAAAAAGAGTCTGGCGGTCTACTGTATCTATGTCTCTTAAATAATTATATACTCCTGTCAGGACTCCCCTCAATCTCTGGCTTTCCAGAGAACCCAATCCAAGTTTATCCATCTTTTCATTATAGCTAATACACTCAAATTCAGGCAGAGTCCTGGCAAAGCTCTTTTGCACCCTCTCCGATGTCTCCATAACCTTCCCGAATGGAGCGAACAGAACTCACAAATTACTTCAAATATATCAAAATTAGCTTAATCAAAATACTATAAAGCTGCAACAGGACTTGTTGATTTTTATACACAATGTCACAACTGATGAAGGCAAGCATAAAATACGCCTTGTTTTCCAATCTATCTGGGTGATATTGGAATTAGGTTTGAAGCGATCATGTACTGTTCATTTCCAACCTTCTTTCACAACCTAAGGCAGGGCATTCATTCTACTTGAAAGTGTTGAATGGCTAAGAGCAATCTACCAATGCTCATATGCAAATTTGTTTGGTCATCAGATCACTGCTCAACCAACTGAGATATTTGTGGACTTTTAGATCTGGACGAAAGGTCATTTTTTTTGTCATTTATAAACAGATGTTCAGCACTGACTAGTTTTCAATGACATCATCATAATACGATTGATACCAATGGCACTTCGGCACAATAGGGAATTTACATATTTATGTGGTATTTTTCTGTTCTTCATTATACCAGAAGCATAAATTTGAATATTTCAAATAGGGTAGTGTAGAGAATGATATATGAATACATTAAGCCCATGCACGAATATGCCAACAATCATATCTTTATACTTCTGCAGTCGTTTAACTCGCTGAAAAATTGTTAAAATATTTGCTTTGTAATTGGGCCTGATAGCTTACAGGAGCTTACAACACTTTCTTGTGCAGAATAAAATTTATAGATTTAACCGAAAACAGTTGAGCAGTTTTTCATTTGGGGTGGGCATGTGATGCATCATCCTGGAAGTTAACCTATCCTGGGTACACAAGCATTTTGTGCAAATTCAAGTAATGGTCAAGCATTACTTAATGGTGACACCAACAATTCTCCAATTTATCTCGTGCCTTTCATCAGAAACATCAAGCAATCCCTTTACTAGACTTTGCTTTAGCCACTTAATATGCAAATAAATGTGTTTTTGTCTAACACCAAATGAACTTCACAGATTTTAAGTTCATGTGCTTCTGCCATCCATGTATTCATAAGACCCTGTTGTTCATGCTCCCTGTTTCCCTGTGATCTTTGATCATTTTCTTAGCTTAACCAAGCGTAAACACAGTGCTGTATTGTGTTTTTGCTCTTAGTTCTCTCCTGGTCCCTACGAAAAAATGTAGTGGCGGGGAAACCACACGTTTGTCAGCACAGGAAAGAAGATAGCGAGAGACAGAAACTCTTTTCCTTTAGCTTCATTCCTTTCTCCACAATGCATATGTACACAAGAGAACAGGTAAATGATCAGAAGGTTACCCATAGGCTTCAAGGCAAAAAATGTTTGATGAGCTGGTACTCATTATTTATAGAACATAGAAGAGCATAACCACAGGGACATACCCTTTGGCTCACTATTTCTGTGGCAAACTTGATGCCATTAAACTACATATTTGTCTACATGTGGTGTATACCATTGAAGCCCCTGCCTGGTCATGTCTGTATAGTATTTGACATTTTCACCTTGGGAAAAAGACTCTGACCATCTACCCTATCTATGCCTCTCATAATTCGGTCTCCCCTCAGCCTCCAGCGCTCCAGCAGAATCAATCCAAGTCCGTCCAATATCTCAACCATGATCACTAGTGACACCCGGGATGTTGATAATGGAATGCCTGGTGATGTTAATGTCACTGAATGTCAAGGAGAGATGGTGAGACTCTCACTTGTTGGCGATGGTCATTGATTGTATATTTGAGGCACAAATATGGCATGCTAGATTGGAGGGCACACCTGAATGCAGTGTACTGATGTGAACTGATTCATATGCTTAGAAGTTTCAAATGGGATTGAACATTGTGCCATCATTAGTAAACATTTCCCCTTTTTGACCTTTTGATGGAAGGAATGTTGTTGGTGAAGTTACAGGTGATGGTTGAGTTCAGAACATTGCCCTGAGGACGCAAAACCTGCAACCTTGCTTATCACAATTTTGAGTGTCATTGCCTGCAAGCCATCAAAAAGAGAGGATTCATCGTAAGGCCTGGGCTGTCAGCTCACAACCCAGCCATCACTGTGATGGCTGCTGCTGTATTTATGCATCATGATGTAGCTTCACAGCATACATTGAAGTTCACAGATGTATGAGAGCTACCTTGTCAACAGTTCAGTCCATTCCATTAAGGATACATGTTTTTAACTACTAAAGTAGGCTTAACCTAATAAGGATCTTACTAAGTCTGATAGCTATTAATTGGCTGATATGACATTCAAGCCCCTTTTAATTAAGTGCTCTTGGATCCATCCTTATGCAGTTCCATCATCGGAGTATCCAAACATAAAAGTATCGTATTCATATGAGGTGGTTTTATTGCAGTATCAGCAGTTTTTGGCAGTGAGAGGAGCAGAATGGACCATGCAGAGACAGGTCCAGTGAAAAGCATCTAATTCTTTGTGATGGCTCCTCCAGAGTCAGCGAAGGGCACATACTAATAAGAACGCTGTAGAAAAGCTATAATGACGAGCAGGCTGCTGAAAACTGCAAGCTCAGCAGATACACTGCAGCTAATAGAACCATTACTAGCACATGTCAGACTATGAAAAATACCATGGGACACATGCATCACAGTTAGAGGGGGGAAGAAAAGATCTAATAGATATGTGTGGTGCTGCAGGAAAGTGCTTGCTGGATAAATTAAATGGCTGGATGAAGGTAAGGCTGCTATGTTCTAGTTTTCACCGCATCCCTTGTTATTATGAATGAGAATAGCTCATTCAAAGAAAGTTGGCTGTAAAACGAGAATATAAAAAAATAAATTAAAAAAGATGAAAGGAATGGTAAAAATGAAATTATACCAAGTCTTTTTTTCTGCAAATGAGATAAATGCAACATTTATGGACATACATCTGCAATGCAGAAATATTCCCCAGACATTAGAGACAAAATTCTGTTTTTTTCCTATGGCACTAGATTGAAGTTCAATTTATGCAATCAAATATTAATTCAATGTAAAAGATGAGAAGTTAACAATAGTAAAATATTTATTTTCATGGTACATCAGTACAATTAATCACAAGCATCTACTCAGGATGTATTTGTTGGAGGAATAACACTTTTTTTGAAACATAGGATCATAGGCTGAAAACAAAAGAAACAATTCAGCTACCCAAACCTGTTCTGCTATTTGGTGAATTGCTGGCAAATTTGTGGATTTACTCCATATATCTCCAATATTTTTCTTCAGATTCAAACATTTGCAGTCTCTTGTACCTCTATTATTCCCTTATTGCCACTGATTATCAATGGAGTCGGCACTAATTGGTGACACAAAAGAGCTACACATTTCTGCCATACCCCCCTGTGTGTAAGTGTGTTTCCTCACTGAAAGAAAATGGTTATTTTTTTTTTAGGCTAAGCCCTCCGTCCACATAAGTAATTTATCATTGCCCCATTAGATTCCCATCCTACAAAAATATTTAAAAAATCAAACACTGACATAAGTAGTGGTTGTTCAATCAAACCAACAAAGCACATTACCTCATTACATTTTTACTCTGGACTCCACTCGTAAATCCATTATTTTGGTATGCATTGAACAATTTAGCCATGTTAACATACAAATGCTAGAATAATGTGAATACTGCTCCCATCTTCTAAAAGGAAAGGAGGGTTAAATAGTTTGCTCCCCAAGGGGATCTGAAAAATGCTGTTTAGCTTTTGGTAACTTTAAATCATCCTAATGGGCCTGTCCCACTTGACGATTTTTTAGGCAACTGCCGGTGACTGTCATAGTCTTAGCAGGTCGCCAAAAAAACGGCGACAACCTACATCATCCTATCGACAACCTACGACAGCACCTATGTCAGGAGAAGTCAAGCTACGCTCATTGGCGTCAAACCCACTGCCGCCAACAATTTTTTCAACATGTTGGAAATTTAGCAGTGCCCAGAAAGACGCTACGACTTTTTGCGCGACTGAGGAGACTACTCCCGGCGAACATGTGGTGACAAACTAGTCGCCTGCAGTTGCCTAGAAAATCGCCTAAGTGAGGCATGCCCATTTGGAGGCACCACATGTTGTGCATGTCTTAAGAGAGAAGACATTGCATTTGGGCCAGTCAGATATTTTGGATGTGAGCATGGTGCAGAAATCACCTGCTCCCTAAGAAAGATGTATGCACCACATGGAGAAGCAGGGAGTCTTGCATGCTACACCACAGTGTTCCTGAGAACTAGTCAGCCAAGGGCATTAGAAACATACATTCAGCTTTGGAAGTCAAACACAAACCCCATACGGCATCTTCTGTGTATTAACCAAACATAATGTTCCAGGGATGCCTAATTACTTTGATGTTCTTTTGAATTACAAACTTATATGGTTTTAGAATATGTTTTTAATCAGAATGTATATATCATTTAGTTTTAATTTTAGTTATAAATTAGTGGTAGTTTAGTAGATTCCACAACAAACTTAAAATGCCCCGGGGGGGAGGGGGAATCAGCCCCCAGACATCACTAAGTCTCCGAATGTCCATTCACTCCAGGTGTTGTCGCCGCTTCACTGATACACATTATCACACACAACCTGACACACACACTGATACACACCCTGGCACACACTCTCTCATACATCCTCACACATAGAGGCACGGACCTCAGACATACATTCTCATACACACTGACACACATTCTCACACATACTGACACACCCGCACATACACATGCTATGTCGCTCTTCCAGGGAGATGCTAAATACATTTCATTGTCTCTGTACTGTACACTGACAATGACAATTAAAGTTGAATCTGAATCTGAATCTGATCTGATACACCCTCACACATACACTGATCATACACTGATATATACACACACTGACACACACCCTCACACACACTGACACACACTCTCACACACCTCCACACACACCCTCACTTCAATCGCTTGAATAAAAATTAGAGGATAACTGTTCCTTGTCTGTGTTTGATTGCTGGAAGCAGGCTAATAAAAATTAGGTGCAGTTGTGTAGCCTACATTTACAAATTATTTAGTTAGGTCTTCATTTGTATCTGCTAATGTTTGATTTCAAATGGTTTATTAATGGAAAGGGTGCATTCGCGTGTACATAACTGATCCGGCCCGCATGAAGTCGCATTTTGCCCAATCCCGCCTGTGACCTAAAATGAGTTTGACACCCCTGGTTTAACGTGAGAGAGGAACGATTTAATAGGAACCTGAGGGACAACATTTTCACGCAGAGGATGGTGGGTATATGGAAAGAGCTGACAGAGGAAGTATGCAGGTAAAATGACAACATTTAAAAGACATTTGGACAGGTATGTTGACAGGAAAGGTTTAAAGGGATATGGGCCAAATGCAGATAAATGGGACTAGTTTAGATAGGGCATCTTGATCTGCATGGACAAGTTGGTATGAAGAGCCTGTTGCCATGCTAAGACTATGACACATTGTAGAAAGGGTACAATTGCTCTGGAGAGGACCCAGGGACGATATATGAAGATGTTGGCAGGGCTGGATTTTTTTTTTCACTTCGAAGAAAGATTTGATAACTGGGATTGTATTCTCTGCAGCAACGGAGGTGAACAAAAGACTTAGTTAAGGTGAATTATATTATGAGAATAGGACCTGTTTCACTTAACAAGGAATGTAGGAAGGAACTGCAGGTGCTGAAGATAGACACAAAAGCTGGAATAACTCAGCGGGACAGGCAGCATCTCTGGAGAGAAAGAATGGGTGATGTTTTGGGTCGAGATCTTCAGGCTATAGAGGTTGAAAAGCAGCCATATAGATGTAAAACACAATGACTGGAGATGTGTGTTATCCAACTAAGGGCAGAAATCAGAATCATGTGTTCATCTTTGTTGACGTGACACCATAATAAATATATTACAGAAAAAATAATTTAATGGGGTGGCACAGTGGCGCAGCGGTAGAGTTACTGCCTTAGAGCACCACAGACCCAGATTTGATCCTGTCTACAGGTGCTGTCTATACAGAATGTGTGCATTCTGTAAGACTACCTATTACCAAACCCTATGACTACATGGGTTTTCTCCGGATATTCTGGTTTCTCCAACATCCGAAAGAAGTGCAGGCTTGATTAGCTTTTGTAAATTGTCCCTGGCGTGTCAGATAGAACTGGTGTATGATAGATTACTGGTCAGTGTGAACTTGGTGGGCCGAAGGGGCTGTTTCCATATATATGTTTTACATATGTATCTTAATTTAATTGGACCATATACTTGATTGAATATGTGGCATTATTTGTGTCTTGTTTCTACAGTCAAAGGGTAAGGCTGATTAATTTATTTGTGCAGAACAGTGATGGAAGTACGACTCCTCTTGCCTTGTTTCTATTTCTCTGTCTCTGTCTCTGTCTCTGTCTCTGTCTCTCATATATGTGTGTGTGTGTGTGTGTGTGTGAGCGTGCGTGCGTGCGTGTGTGCGTGTGTGTGTGTGTGTGTGCATAACAGCATGAATTATAATCTGATTTCCATTCATGAATATACTAAGATCATTCACATGTTGCACCTGTTGATCAGAGCCTGGCACTACTGTGGAATGTAATTAGGAATGTAATCTAGCCTAACCTCATTCATACCTAATCCAATTTAAAGCATAAATATTGGATTCAAGTGTAAGTTAAAAGACTTGCTACAGTATGCACTAAATTGTACAATTTCAAGCTGAAAAATGCAAAAGCTCCCACACCCTCAATCCCCTCGGTCGCTGCGCTCCCTCGCAAATTTCTCACTCTCAACTCGCACCCAATGTTGGCAGCCCTGAGAAAGGCATAACATAGCAGATTAAAAGAGGGAAGGTAAAGGAGATAAACGGTTTAGAGAAAGGATTTCAGCGGTTAGGACATCTGTGGGCATGACTTGCTGCTGGAGTGATTAGGATCAAAGAAACGAGGAAGGCAAGAATGCAGCAGCGAGATATTGTAGCAGGTCATAAGGCTGGAGAAGATTCCAGAAATAAAGTGAATCAATGTCTTGTAGGATATTGATAAGAAAGTTGGGAATTAAAATCAAGCTGTTGCCAGAGTGAACACAATCTCTGTCAGCAGGCATATCAAATGAAGGGTAAACAGAGCTTCTTATGAGTTCATGACATCAAATGAGTTTAGAAGAATGAAGGGGGGCCTCATTGAAATGCACAGAATAGTGAAAGGCTTGGATAGAGTGGATGCAGAGAGGATAGTTTCACAAGTGGAACTAGAGGTCATAGCCTCAGAATTAAAGGACATTCTTTTGGGAAGGAGATAAGACAACATTTCTTCAGTCAGAGGATGGTCAATCTGTGGAATTCTTTGCCACAGAAGGCTGTAGAGGCCGTCAGTGGATATTTTATAATTACTTTTATAAGGCACAGATAAATAGATTCTTGATTAGTGTAGGTGTCAGAGGTTATGGGGAGAAGGCAGGAGAATGGGGTAAGGAGGGAGAGATAGTTGAGCCATGATTGAATTGGGGGAGTAGACTTGATGGGCCGAATGGCCTAATTTGACTCCTATCACTTATGACCTTATGACACTGTCTTACATTACTATGCCAAAGTATCAATGTAATGTAAACACACAGCTTCAAACCTCTGACAGAGAAATGACATTACAAAACTCGCTACAGCCAGAATAAACTTAATGTAAGGAAGAGATCAGATTCAGATTACTTTATTGTATGCAATGAAATTATTTGATCACAATAAACACACAAACAGTATATCTACAATAATGATAAATTTGACAATAAATACGGCAGGTGCAAAACAGCAGAATGGTGCAAGATTGAGGTACAATCTCACCAATACACTAAATTGAACAGAAGAATTGGTCAAATGTGCAACAAATACATATTCTCAAATTATTTTGTATAAAGCATTTCAAGGTTTTAATCTATTTTTTAAATTACTACAAGGCAGCAAGTTTTAAAATATCACAAGATAATTTTGTGTTTCCTGGAAGTTAATGCAATAAAGTGACTTTTAAAACTTTGTTAAGCAGATGTTAACAGCTACTTTTACACAAAATGGGCAGTGGGGAGGTGGAGAGGGTGAGTTATGGTGACAGTGTGAAATCCACAGCAATCTAGATCATGCTGACGAATAGCAGGCAGCTTCACAGAAACCCACTGTGTGCCTGTCAGCTCTTTCCTGACTCGGGAGGCTGCACACTGCAGCACAGAAGTACAGGATGAACTGAAAACTAGATTCCATCATCTCTGACCTCTCTTTGTCCCTGAACTCACCAATCAGTCGATAAACGTTCTATTAAAAAAAAACATGAAAATACTCAAATAAAAAAAAGATTTTTTGTCGTTATTCCCCTATATATTAATAATTTAAAATTAATTTAATATATTTTAATGCATGTATTGTTTACTAATTGTAGATGGTTTATGCATGCAACCTATAATGTAGCTACCTCAATACCACTAACCGCGCCTTAGTCATCTCAGTATAACTGTGATATCTTCCCCTTGCTCCTCCCTTGGTTCCAGTACGCCTGAAGACTAGATGCAGTCAGTACTGGGACGTGCTTCACATGTGCCTTTAATAAATACTCAGTAAAGTTACAGTGTGTCAGACTTAACTTCTTTACACTAATGTTTTCAAACACTTTGTTTATTTGAAGTATATTATTCAATAACAACTGCTTTTAGATATCTCTAATCTTTAGAGACATTATAAACAGTGAAGTAAGCCTGGCACAGACATCCATAGCAATGCTGGAACTGATGCATTATGACCTTAAATTACAGTCCATTTAGCCCATCGGAAAACAGCAGAAGGGCATGAATTGTTGGGTGCCATGCAAGCACTGTGGATCAGCCACAAATAAACTAAACTCAAACGCACATAGAGGAATCTAGCATAATCCTGATAATTAATCTGAACTGATTCCAAATGGAAATACAAATCGGAAGAAGTTTAATTAGTGAAAATACTGATATTGTTGAGAAACGTATTCCCCTCTTGGTAATGCATAAATTCAGCAGTGCCAGTGTATGCATTGCCTCCAAAATCCAGTGAATTAAAAAAAAGACCAAATTTTGTCCAATAATACAAAAGTTTGTGGTATTGCAGATGGTGAAGATGATTGTGAACGATTGCAGCAGGATGTGGATCGATTAGCCAGGTGGGCGGAGGAATGGTTGATGGAATTTAATAGAGAGAAGTGTGAGGTGTTGCATTTTGGGATGTCGAAGAAGGGCAGGACCTACTTAGTAAATGGTAGGCCTCTGGGTAGTGTTATAGAGCAGAGGGATCTAGGAGTACAGGTGCATGGTTCCTTGAGGCCCAGTCGCAGGTAGATATGGTGGTCAAAAAGGCTTTTGGCACTTTGGCCTTCATCAGTCAGTGTATTGAGTAACTTGGGAGGTCATGTTGCAGTTGTATAAGACCTTGGTGAGACCGCATTTAGAATATTGTGTTCAGTTATTTGCACCATATTATAGGAAATATATTGTCAAGCTTGAAAGGGTTCAGAAAAGATTTACGAGGATGTTGCAGGACTAGAGGGTGAGAGCTACAGGGAGAGGTTGAGTAGGCAGAAATCTCTATTCTATGGTGTGCAGGAGGAAGAGGGGAGATCTTATAGAGGTGTATAAAATCATGAGAGGAATAGATTGAGTAGATGCACAGAGTCTTTTGCCAAGTGTAGGGGAATTGAGGATGAGAGGACATAGGTTCAAGGTGAAGGGGACAATCCGAGAGGTAACTTTTTCACACAAAGGTTGGTGAGTGTATGAAACTAGCTGCCAAAGGAGATAGTTGAGACTTAGACTATCCCATTGTTTAAGGAACAGTTAGACAGGTACATGGATAGGACAGGTTTGGAGGGATACGGATTAAGCCCAGGCAAGTGGGACTATTGTAGCTGGGGCATTGTTGGCCGGTGTGGGCGTGTTGCGCCGACGGGCCTGTTTCCACACAGTATCACTCTATGACTCTATGACTTTATTGTAATATTGTATATTTGGGGGGGTTGAATGTAAGGACAAAGGGCATAATTAAGGACAAGATCCTTTGCAGTATTGATATGCACGTGGAACATAGGGTACAAGTGAATAGCTCCATGAAAGTGGCGATATAAGTAGATAGAATGGGTAAAGAAGCTATATGCATGCTTGCCTTCAAGAATCGAGATATTAGGCATAAGAATCAGGAAGATATGATGCAGATTTATAGGGCATTTTTTTGGCTGCATTTAGAGTATTGCATGCAGTTCTGGTTGCCCCATGACAGGAAGAATGTAGAGGTTTTGCAGAGGGTGCACGTTTACCAGAATGCTACCCGGAGTAGATGATATTACCGATAGAGAAGAGGTTGAACAAGCTTGGATTGCTTTCTCTGGAATGCTGGAGGTTGAGGAGAAATCTTATGGAAGTATATACTGTACAATTATGAGAGATATAGATAGGGTAGACAGTCAAAACCTTTTTGACCAGGGTGTAAATATCAAAGACTAGAGAACATAGCTTTGTGGTGAGAGGGGAAGAGTTTAAAGGAGATGTGCATGGCAAGATTTTTTTTATACAGAGGGTGGCGGGTTCCAGCCTGTAAATGCGGAGCAGAACAACAGGCACCCAACCATGTCACCTCTGGGTGCCCGCTCTACCACCCACCATATGGAGCTCAGGGCCTGGCAGACATTGACGCAGAGACAACAACCTGGCTGCTCAACACCGGGCTTGAGATCTAACTATTCCTTTGGTTTATTTATGTTTCGTTCGCAAGAAGAAGAAGGCGGGTTCCTGGAATGTGCTGCCATGGGTGGTGGTGGAGAAAGATACAATAATGGCAATAAATAAGCTTTTAGATAGGCATTTTGATATGCAGGGAATGGAGGAAAATGTATAATGTTCAGGCAGAGGAAATGACTTTATCTTGACAGCATGTACAGCACAATGTGCGCCGAAGACCATCTTTCTATGCTGTAATATTCTATGTTCTATGGCTTCATAACAGAGAAATAAAGACAGCAAAATAGATACATCTCAATTGGGGTGCCAAATTATCTGTAATGCAGGGATATTTTTTCCAAAACTCAATTAATTATTGAAATATATTTAGCAGAACTCTATAAAACCTTGATATAATTCTAAAGTCACTGATGTGTTATGTTGTTCTATGTCACTAGATCATTTGTTTCCCATTTTTACGCACTTACCTATTGTGCATCTTTTATATATTGTACCCTACATTGGTTAATAATAATAATAATAATAATAATCATAATAATAATAATAATAATAATCATAATAACGTTTATTTAGGGTCAAGGTTCAGTCAAGGGACAACATTACATAAAAATACATTGCATATAAAAACATCATAAAATAATATAACATTTTAGTATATCACTTATAAAAGCAACATAAATGATATATTAAAAAAAAACACAATCCATGATTTAAAATCCAGAATAAAAAAGAAAAATCAGTGTCCTCTTACAAGACAGCAATACCAGTGTCTCCACAACTGGGATTTGTAGCGTGAAGTGCCAAACCTTATGTTTGACAAGGCCACAATAATCACATTTTTATAGTCATTTATCCTGCAAATGAATTTATACATATGATTTCTTAGGATAGCTACTGAAGTACTGACTCTTGCAGCCACAAACATGTTACTAGCATTACACCATCTAGGTTTCCTTAGCAGTTCTCATGGCATCATTATAGGCCACCTTTAGACTCTGCAAACTTGTCTTTCCGTAGTTCGACCACAGGTGCGCAATATAGAGTGATGTGCAATATGCTCTAAACAGCGATATCTTCACCACATCGGTACACGCACCAAGTGATACCATGAAAGATATTTAATTTTACTTAAAAGATGGATGTAAAATATTCTGTAGGTATATCATGTGATGTTTGCTGCTGCCTTGTACTGTTACTCTGCAGCAAGGATTCATCACTATGACTTTGATCAGTTGCACATGATGCCTGTGGAGAAAAAGCTATTTAAGTATTATTCCGGGTTTCTGACTCGTACAAAATAATTCCAGCACACAAAACTAAAACCAAGAGTGGAGGAACATAATTTGTAATTTCAAACAATTTTCACATCCTGCAATTTGCCAGAAAATTGCATTTTTTAAAAATCAGCAATTTGTCTATTCTTCAATTTGACAGTTAATAAGAAACGAGCAGCATGGTACAGAACAGAAGAATATGAATGCTGCCCCAAGGCGACATGCTTCATCTAGGTTTAGACTTCCCATCCTTTGCCATCAGTGGGTGGTGTTGACTCCAGCAGCATACCTATTGACCAAATCGCTCTGCAGCAGATTTCGTCATCCACCTGCTCAATATTGTGGATGGCACAGAAGTCAATTGCAAAATAGTTACACATTTGTGTAGTGATGAATCATCATAAATGATGGACTGAACAGATGGCCGATCAACTCTTTAAGCAATAAATTCAGCGCACCTGGGAAAGTAAATGGGTCCCATGTGATGGAATAAAATAAAATGAACGTGCCTACGCTGCTGCTGCTTGATCCATGTGGACAGAAGAATTTTGCCAGTAATGAACTCTCATTTGATTTTTTAAAAGATTATTATAACTTATCTGGGGTGACATTTTTGAATTAACCATTGAAATGCACTCAGCAAGTAAAATGTTGAGTTTCATATGTGCCAGTCAGAACAAGATTTAAGAAATTAAGTTTTGTTTATTTGTCATCTGCTGTATAAATGAATCCAGATAAAAAAAATCCATCTGTATTTCATAAGATCCAGAAAGATCAAACGTCTGCTCTTCCTAAAAGCAGCATAAGTACTATTCCTTCCATTGAATAATTAAACTCAATTAACAATAAATTAGAGGGCATTTTCTGTGTGGAGTTGGGTAAACTGAGAATGTCATAATTAAAATCAGCGCACGACCAACAATTTCATTTACATAAATAGTTTAATGCCATAAGACATGATAGGCTGTGTCACGAGACAAAAAAATTACGCTGAGCTAAAGAAAACTTGATATCAAGTAATCAAATCTTGGGTCAATCAGATATATTTAATGCTGTGTCTTATAAAAGGAAAGGCGAGGAACGGAAATACAAACTGGTTTGGAGGTTTCCCAGAATATAACATTGTTACGGGTGAGGGCACATCGACAAACTGGCAGGAACAAAAAAAGTTGAGGCTCTCTTACTAAAACAGACATTGACTGAACATTAGATAGTTATGCATTAGATAAACATTTTTTGGTTGCTTAATCTCCACTTGGTTGTTTAATCTCCACTTGGTTAATTAATTTACTCCAAGCGTTTAGCAGCTATCATGTGTTGTAACTCTTTGATGCTGCAGAGGAAGGGATATAAAATCACTCAGTCTGTTGGATTGGTCTATCTTTTGGGTTTAATGGCAGGGCAACACTGACCTTGTAACCTTTAAGCAAGCTGCCCACAAAACTTCAAAAATCATTGTGCATTGTGCTTCCAATATCTGAGTATAATTTATTTGTTTATTATTCTTAGTTAATTCACCTCCTCTGGCAGGGGTATGGAACGAGCTAACGGAGGAGGTAGATGAGGCAGGTACTATCACAACATTTAATAAACAGGTACACGGATAGGACAGGTTTAGAGGCATTTGGGACAAATGCAGGCAGATGGGACGAGTGCAGACAGGACATGTTGGCCGGCATGGGCAAGTTGGCCGAAGGGCCATATTCCACGTTCTATGACTATTAGTCATTATGTAGTTCAAATAATTCATTCATGGTCAGCTGTTATGTCATCATTTACAGAGCAGCCAATCATATGAATCTTAAGTAAAGAAGATAAAACACAACTTATTAGTTAACAATTTCAAAAGTAGTAAATTAATAATAGGCCAAAAAAGTTGAAGAACAACGAGGATTTCAAAAATTATTGTAAAAAATAATTTGAAACGTCTATTACATTTTGAAATATTTAGGTGAGAAAATTATAAATTACTAGACCAAGGGGAACCCATGGGGTCCCGTCCCCTCAACGTGCAGTTGCAGCGTCACACACACTAACCACCCCCCTTGATATTATATTATCAACATTGCGGCATCACACTCACATTAACCACCCCCCAAAAACACAGGTGGGGGGAAGAGGGGTGAGAAGAGGGGAGGGAGGGGAGAGGAGGAGGAGGAAACAGAACAGATTTGAGAGGGAAAGGAAAGCGGGGTACGGGGTGAGAGAGGGAGATGGGGAGAGAGATGTGGGGGGGGGGGGGGGGGGAGGGGGGGAGGAGGGAGGGGAGGGAGAGGGGGGGGGGGAGAGAGGGGAAAGAGTGAGAGAGGGGAGTAGAGGGGAAGGAGGGTAGAGGGGGAAGAGGGGGGAGAAGTGGGGTAGGTGGGGGAGGGGTGGGGGTAGAGAGTGAAGGGGGGGTGGGGAAGGGAGAGGGATAGGTGGGAGAGGGAGAGGGGTCAGGAGAGGGAAACATAGAAACATAAGATTCTATAAGATCCCCCCTCAATCTTCTAAATTCTAGCGAGTACAAACCGAGTCTATCCAGTCTTTCTTCATATGAAAGTCCTTACATCCCAGGAATCAGTCTGGTTAACCTTCTCTGTACTACCTCTATGGCAAGAATGTCTTTGGGCATTGGGCATTGTGACATCACACGATGGAACGTTCACCAGGGGCTGGGGCGGTTGAAAATGCATATGTAAATGAATCCATTCCGATTGGACATCTGCGAGCATTGGGCATTGTGACATCACACGATGGAACGAATCAAAAGGCAGAAAGGCAGCCAGACGGACGGACGGACGGCGGCAGCCACTTTTATATAATAACTAGACCAAATGCAGACCCGTTGGGTCTGTATCTCCAACGGCGTTTGCGGGGGGGGGGGGGGGGGGGAGGGCTGCGGCATCACACTCACATTAATCCCCCCCCAAACACACAGGTGGGGGGAGGGGGATGAGAAGAGGTGAGGGAGGGGAGAGAAGGAGGAAACGGGACAGATTTGGGAGGGAAAGGAGAGCGCAGTAGGGGGTGAGAGAGGGGGATGGGGAGAGAGATGTGGGGGATGGAGGGATGGGGAAGGACGGGAGGAGGGAGGGAGGGAGGGGGAGAGGGGTGGGGGGGGGAGAGGGGAAAGAGTGGGGAGGGAGAGGGGTGGGGTAAGGGGAGAGAAGTGGAAAAGTGGGGAGGGAGGGTTAGGGGGAGTGGTGGAAGAGGGACAGAGGGATAGGGGGAAGGGGGCGGGGAGAGAGGGATGGGTAGGAGAGGGAGATGGGTGAGGAGAGGGAAACATAGAAACATAGAAATTAAGTGCAGGAGTAGGCCATTAGGCCCTTTGAGCCTGCACCACCATTCAATATGGTCATGGCTGATCATCCAACTCAGTATCCTGTACCTGCCTTCTCTCCATACCCCCTGATCCCTTTAGCCACAAGGGCCACATCTAACTCCCTCTTAAATATAGCCAATGAACTGGCCTCAACTACCTTCTGTGCCAGTGAATTCCAGAGATTCACCACTCTCTGTGTGAAAAATGTTTTTCTCATCTCGGTCCTAAAAGATTTACCCCTTATCCTTAAACTGTGACCGCTTGTCCTGGACTTCCCCAACATCAGGAACAATCTTCCTGCATCTAGCCTGTCCAACCCCTTAAGAATTTTGTAAGTTTCTATAAGATCCCCCCTCAATCTTCTAAAATCTAGCGAGTACAAGCCAAGTCTATCCAGTCTTTATTCATATGAAAGTCCTGACATCCCAGGAATCACTGGTGAACCTTCTCTGTACTCCCTCTAACGCAAGAATGTCTTTGAGCATTGGGCATTGTGACATCACACGATGGAACGTTCACCAGCGGCTGGGGCTCCTGCAAAGGCATATGTAAATGAATCCATTCCGATTGGACACCTGTGAACATTGGGCATTGTGACATCACACGATGGAGCGTTCACCATGAGCTGGGGCTGGTGCTGCTTCTATGGGTGAGAAGCCAGATTTGATTAAAAATGTGTACATAAACAACAAAATGTAATCAGGAGCGAATACTTAGAAAGAAAAGTGAAATCTCTACCGAAATGGAAAAGATGTCGGCAATTCTGCGTCTGGTTTCGGAGTTGCAGGGAATCAAAGGAAGAAAGGCGGCAGGCAGCCGTCCATGTAAATGAATCCATTCCGATTGGACATCTGCGAGTATTGGGCATTGTCACATCACACGATGGAACGAATCAAAAGGCAGAAAGGCAGCCGGAAGGACCACAGGCGGCGGCCACAGACTTTTATATAATAGATAGATAGATAGATAGATAGATAGATTAGATAGATAGATAGATAGATAGATAGATAGATAGATAGATAGATAGATAGATAGATAGATAGATAGATAGATAGATAGATAAAATGTATTGTTAGGGTTAATGAATGTACTCAGCAGTAATCATGATTTCTTTATTCTTTGCCAATATACTTATACTGGAGTTAACATGGTGTATTTTACAAGACTTTATATATGAAATATACTAAAATTCTCATGAATCAATTAACTTGTCATGCTCATTATATATATAATTTCAGTATTTTGCAAACTTGTCATAAAATATACCATGTTGCTTCCAATATAAGTATATTTTATTTGGCAATGTATAAAGTAATCATGATGTTGTATGTGTGTGTTATGGATGTGCTTGAGAGGCGTATGAGGCGCAAGGTGCAGGTCATCCTGGAAAAACCCGGGCAACCCCTTCATGTAATTCTGGAGAGTCAAAACAGCACTCGGAACAACAACCGGCTCCTCTCCCTGCACTGTAGGACGGAGCGGTTCAGGAGATCCTTCACAACTGCAGCCATTAGATTTTATAACATGGACCGCTAGGCTGTAGGGGGATGCATTTTTGCATTTTATTTATTTATTTTTTAATTGTTAATTATTGGTCTTTTTAAGTATTTATTGCGGTCAGGTATTGTCCACGTTGTATTTTATGTATTTTCATTCTGCGTCCATTTTGAATATGTGGGTTATGTTGGTTGGGGGCTTATGGACAACTGAATTTCCCTGAGGGGATCAATAAAGTATTTATTATTATTATTATTATTATTATTATTATATATATATATATTATATATATATACACACACACACACACACATACACATATATATATATATATATATATACACATAGGTTAGAACAAGGTACAGCTGCCTCACGTCACTAGTGACCCAAATGCGATCCTGACCTTGAGTGCTCACTGTGTGGAGTGTGCATGTCTTTCCTGTGACTATGTGGATTTCCTCCGGTTACTCTGGTTTTCTCCCACATTCCAAAGAAGAGCGAGTTTGTTGGCTCTTGTGGCCTCTTTCTATTGCTCCTAGTGTGTAGGGAGTACATGTGTAAGTGAGATATCATAGCACTATTGTAAATTGATGATTGATAGTCAGTGTGAACTCCGTGGGCCGAAGACCCTGTATCATTTAATCATATCAGCAGAACCTCAGAAGGTGGGTTGGCACACTAACAGCTACAAGCTTGTTGTTCAGGATCAGGTGGAAATCCACTTGCATAAAAATTGCCTGCTTTGAATATATGACCTCCCTAATTCCCTCAGCACTCTGCATAAATTACTTTGAAACCTGCACTATCAATCATAAATATGTTGCTGATACAATTTTCACAGATATTTCTAATGAAGCAATTTGGCTTCTCATCTATCCTAAAATGCTGGAACTATAGCTTTAACATCCGTAAGTAAGCCGAATCAATATAGTGTATCAGTTTATCAGCAAGATCCTTTATCTTCATACATAATTCACCTGACAAATCCCTTAAAGTGCTATTGAGTTCTCAACTGATACCCAACTTCTAACATTATTGCAAACAGCTTTTACCATGACCATTAAAACTGTGCATGTTGCTTTTTCCATTTAGGTTAGAGTTTCTAATATTGAACTTAATTATCCTACCAATAATTGAACCTTCCGTACTTACATTATTTCTCTATTAATGTCTTAATGTCCTTTTGAATTTCATGTTAGCTTCATTTTTTTTTCTGTAAAGGTAACCAAGACTTTGTTGCACTTTGTCCTTCTCTTCAGCATCATAATACAGTAAATGGGGATTTACTGTATTATACGGGGATGGTGTACGTTATTGACGATTGTCTGTGATCTTGTGTTCTGGATTCCTCAGCCGAGGGAAATATTGTCCATTCAACCGAGGAAAGGGCCTGTCCCACTTGGGCATCATTTGCACGTCATGCAGGTGGCGCACAAGGATTTTGAGAATCCCCAAATCCCGGGGCGCCGCGCACTACCACGCTTCACTGCCTATGTCACCACGTCTCACCACGCGCCATGCACGTGTAATGCACAACGTGTGTGTCGTGCGTCGTGACGTGTAAATGATGTTGCGTAAATGGCACACATGTAACGCCCAAGTGGGACAGGCCCTTAAGGGATTACTGAGTAATAAAATATCATAGTATAGGTAGTAGAAACAAAGAACTGCACGTGCTGGTCAATACACGAAAGGACACAAAGGGCAGGAGTAACTCAGCAAGTCAGGTAGCATCTCTGGAGAACATGGAGAACACTCCATTGAGGATAAATGGGGATCCTGTGGATAGGGTGAACTGTTTTAAATATCTGGGAGTCCACATCTCCGAGGATATGACATGGGCATCACACGCCTCAGCACTCGTGAGTAAGGCAAGGCAGCGCCTTTAGAACCTCAGGCAATTGAGGAAATTCAGAGTGTCTCCGAGGATCCTCCAGTGCTTCTACGCAGCGGCGGTGGAAAGCATCTTGTCCGGGAACATTACCATCTGGTTTGGGAATTGCTCTGCCAAGGACAAGAAAGCTCTGCTGAGAGTAGTGCGTTCGGCCGAACGTATTATGGGAACTTCACTCACCCCCCTGCAGGAACTATACAGGAGGTGCAACTCCAGAGCAAATAAAATCATGGGAGACCCCTTCCACCCCTGCAACGGACTGTTCCAGCTGCTACGGTCAGGCAAACGCCTCTGTTGCCATGCGGTGAGAATGGAGAGGTTGAGAAGGAGTTTCTTCCCAGAGGCAATTCGGACTGTAAACGCCTATCTCACCAGGGACTAACTCCACTGAACATTTTTTCCTTCCATTATTTATTATGTAAAAGAATATGTGTGTTATGATTGTGTTTATAATTTGTTTGGTTGTTTTGTTGTTTGTCTTTTGCACAAAGGTCCGCGAGCATTGCCACTTTCATTTCACTGCACATCTTGTATGTGTATGTGACAAATAAACTTGACTTGACTTGACTTGGTTAGGTGATTTTTTGAATCGAGACCCTTCTTCAAACTCTCAGTCTGGAACTAGAACTAGAATCCAGGTGAATTGACGGCCCTGGCCTGCTAGTGACCAGGGGAGAGGCAAAGATGGGCAGAGTCATTGGTCGTGGTCCGTGGGCAGCCGGAGTGCTGGTAAGGGTCGGTGGCGTTGGCAGGCAGGAGAAAGATGAGTGACCCAGCAGTCGCGGCAGTAGGTCCAGTCTGGAATCAGCGGGCTGGGGGTGGCATTAGCAGCCCGACCCGGAAACAGCCAAGGAGCCCTTGTGTGTCGGGGGTGGGATCAGCAGCCTGCCCTGCCAGTGTAGGTCGGCAGGTCCATCCACTATAACCAAAACCCGTTATAAAGAGGTCTGTAATAATGAGGGTTTGCTGTACTCAATTCTCATCAAAGTATTCAAATGCACCTTCCCTAAATATTCCAGTTTAACTATCCTTAATTTAATTACTTTCATTGATTTACTGATAGGAGTTTTTTCAATAGGACAAAAAATCAGGATTTTTACAACAGGACAATTAATATGGAGGTAAAATTTCAGCTGCTGGTTAACTGAAATACGTGCGACTGACAATTGTAAATCAGAGAGAACAGACATTCTAAGGTTTTAACATAAAGTAAGGCATAAGAATTAGAAGCAGGCATAGGTCACCTGCCTCTTCAAATCTGCTCTCCAATCCACCAAAATAGAAAGATTAAACGATAACTTACCATTTGAAGTTTGGTCTTTATTTTATGAGAAGTGAGGGATTACGTGAAGATCCCGCCAGTCCGCATGTGCATCAAACTTTAGAGCAGCTGTATGAAACCACAGAATAGCTGCTGCCTAAACTATAGGAAGATTAACGAGTTTAGGACTACCAAATTATCTTTATGAGAAGTAGGGTTGGTAGTGGAGGGCACGTAATCCGTTGCTTCATGAGTCCTTGCTCCCTTCTGGACCCCCAACGGAGTATTACAGGAAAGGACTGGAGGGCCTCTGGCCCCCATAGGACTCGGACGAGCCGGCATTATAATCAGTCACCTCATACCGACAGTCCATTGGACAGTGTAGGAGAAATACTGCAACCCTGCACTGGGTGTAGCTCTACAGGTGTCTGATAGACACAGCTGAAAAAAGGCTTCCCAATCCAGGAGCTCTTTTCTAGAGCCTCAGTGGAGTTCCTCCGAACAGCCCCCCATTCCAGTGAAGTCCCATACTGTGTCAATAGCAAGTAAATTTTTTCTACACCATATGGTGTATCATAATAAATGTCCTATTGCTGCGATAGTCACAAACGTGACCGAACAGCAACTGCTATTAAAAAACTGCCAGCTCCATTTTTAACTACCTTAATCCTTTAATTTGTGTAATATATCACTATATGCTGATACCAGCATATGCTGCCCCAGCAGCATTTCTATGTTAAATTTATAGTCACTACAGCAGACGGTTCAGCAGCATTTCTATTTAAAAATATTTAGGTGCTATTGCTAAATTATAATACTAAACCAGCGTATACTGCCTCAGCAGCATTTCTATGTTTAATCATTTATATAGGCGCTATGGCAGCCGACTACTGCCGTGGCCACGGCTAACATCGGTTGCTGTAAACTTAGCAGCGATACGAAACGTAGCCGCTATATTAATACACTGTCTGCTGCTATTTTTAGCAGCGAGCTACCAAGCCGTACCGGCAGCCCCAACTCCTAATGGAGTTCCATGGTGGCTAAAATCCGGCCGGCAATAATGAAACCGAGTTCCTCTGGAGCTTCCACGGCGGCCTCCGATAAATCAGCCACCTGCTCCCGTACGGAGCTTCAATGGCGACAGCCGCCAAAACAGCCGTCTCCATCAGCTACTCTGGGACCGCTGTCGCAGCGGCCCGCTGAAAGTAAAATTCACTTACCTGCCAGAGCAGTTACGAGCAGTTGCGAACTGTTCTGACACGCCACATGCATTCTCGCGAATTGACGCACATGCGGACTGGCCGGCCCTTCACGTAGTCACTCATGTGACTGAAATAAAATCATGGTTGATCTTGTATCTTGACTTCTTTTTCCAGCACTATTCCTTATCCCTTGACTTCTTTCACATCCATATACAGTATATGACTTGAGAGGTAATGACATGCATTCTCCTTCAGCCTGTAATATTAAGACTGTATCTGCATGTTTGTCCAAAGGCCAGCATACTTAAATTCCTTTCATGCCATCAATAGCTTCATTGTGAATAAAATCCCAATGCATGAACTCGTGTGATGGAAGCCTGATTGGCGTTTCACAGGAAAGAATGTCATTATCAGGAAAGATCAAGTGAGGCAAATAATGTGGCAATTTCAACCCCCCACAAATGACATTTTCTACCTGTATATTAATGGGCTTCAACTGAAAGAGAGTAAGGAGTACCACGTAATTATTTTAAAGAGTGCTCTTTTGCAGTTAACTCACAAGGCAAATATCCTCAATCATCCCCAAATTGCAGCCTGTAGGCTAATTCAACCCCACTTCTCAATGTTATCCAGTTTCCATTATTAAATTCATTCAGGCATTATTCAGTTAATTTCTAGATCTTTAAAAACAATTTTGGATGAGTGAAGTCATGCATTTGGCTTGTAATGTGTTGCAGTAGTGTACATGTATTATGTAATATAATTATTTAATGTTTCCATAATCTTCTTGGCTAAAAGTGCTCTGAACTATGCACATACACCTCCACAACTCTGTCTCAATCTTTACTCTTTCATTGTGATTACATTATGTGCGATAAGTGACCAATATATATGAAGTAAAAAAACCTACACAACACTAAAATGCCATGTGGGCCTGACTTAAAAATATATATTCATCACATTAAAAAAACATACTGCAGAATGACACTGTAATTTGGAGAGAAAAGTCTGATTCAAAATCACACTGATATCAGTTTTGAAAATATACACATTATTTGCAATAAATTATTGTACCTTTAAAGCACTTTTTGTGAAAGGCATTTTTTTATTAGTGCTAAACGATTTACGACATGAATAAATGCAACTCATTTTATTTGCATGCATTTTCATTATTACTGTACTAATGTTTGTGAATGTAGAGAAAATTAGGTGCAGGAGCAGGAATAACGCATTCAATGAGATCATGGTTGACCTTTATCTGAACCCCAACCACTCGCGCTATCTTTCTGATAGATTTCACTTGCAAAGATCTATCAATTTCAGATTATAATTCTTCAAATAAATATACTCGCATAAGCTAATTTTCAACTAACATTTTCACGTATATAAATGCTTCGCATTTCTTCTTTAATGGCCTCCTCTTATTTTACAGTAAATATTTCAGAATCTCCTGCCCTTGATTCTGCAAACATGGAACATTTTCATCTCTACCTACTAAACAATTCCTTTCAATGTTTATAAACCTCAATAAAATGGTCCCTTAAGCTTCTATGTTTGAGACAGTGATAGTTTATGTGATCTCTCCTCATGCTCTATTATTGGAAACAGGTAACATACTGCTGAATCTGCACTGGACTCCTTCCAATGTCAATAATATATTCATTCTCAGATGCAGTGCACGGAGCTGCATTCATCAGCCAAGCTGCTCTCTAAACAGGGCTCAGTGTAACTGTGGACAAACTTTCTCCTCTCAGTGCTGTAGCCCTCTGCATATTAATGCTAAGATTCAATTAGGTTAGACCTTTCAATTATTGTATGTGCCTGATAAATCACTATTTTAGTCATCTGCATTTATGGATTCCTAAACTTCCCTGGCATCAATGTTCCCAGCGTTTCATAATTTAATTAATATTTAAATTCATTCTCTTTTTGTTCCAAAATAAATGACCTCACATATACTTCCACTGAAATCCATCTGTCACATTCCCATTCAGGAAACCACTTAAGATGCTTTTTGTACTTTCACACTTCCGATACAACTGATCAAGATTTTGTTGGTTGATTATGGTTCTACATTATTAGCAGGTGTTCCAAATCATCGATATCCCAGCACAGATACGTGGGGGTCATAATTAATTACTTATTGCTAATCTGAATACATTTGGCTTCTATTCCCGAATATCAAAATCTGATAGACACAAAATGCTGGTGTAACTCAGCACGTCAGGCAGCATCTCTGGTTAAATGGAATAGGTGATGTTTCGGGGGTCGAGACCCTTCATCAGACATCAAAATCTGAATCTTTCACTTCCAAGGGGATTTAAGTTTATTTAATAGTCTCCTAAATGGAACCTTATGTAATCCCATCTGCGAGCTCCCAAAGTTCATCAGCCATTCCCATATCTCCCACTTAAGTTCAGTGGAGCTTGTTAGACATGATCTACCCTTTAAAAATACATGTTGGCTTCCTCTAAATCAGCTCAAATTCCTTTTAAATGCTCGATCATGCTCCATCATTCTGTCCCTAATTATAGATTCCAATATCTGCCAACCACAGATGTCACATTAACAAGTCTCTAATTTCCTGGGTTTATTTTACTTTCTTATCAGGAAGGAAGCCATTTTTATCTCAATAATATAACAGTTACAATTTTATTGTACGGTTTGGCAGTTCAAGGGTATTCAGGTCAAGCAATGTGAAAGAAGCATATGTGAGAAAATTGCAATAGTATTATATTCAAAAGTGACATAAGACTTGATATGTTGGCTATGCAAGACATATTCTATCACCAGTTTTAAAATTATATTTATTTGTTGAAGGTTTGATTTAATTCAAAATACATTTTGTGATCTGTCTGCATTTATAAATTTACTCAAAAACTTGCTCACAAGTTTTTAAAGATGTAGCAAAGGCTTAGCTCAAAGTTTCCTGGTCTGCTTTATTGTTTCAGTGAACCTGAAGCGTAATAATCGTCGAGATGTAAGAATCACAGAACACTGAGACAGAGAAAATGAAACATTTTTCCAAACTCCCATGTTTCAAGAGGCTTTTTAAATTATCTTTTCACTCATATTGTTTAAGCACCACTGCAAACCTGAACAGTGCAGTTTTGTTACCAGAGTCTGCAAACCTTCTGGTGAAGGTGTGGGTAAAAAACTAAAGTAGTGGTGGAATCCAGATGTATTTGTGTGGGTGATTATGATTGTACACTGGGCCTCTAAACTTACACTGTGCAAACATACAATTTACACTTTACCAATGAAAGCAATTTTGCAGATGGGGTTTCAGAACATGTAGAATCATTGAAAGCAACCCACAAAAAAAGATCCATTATCCCACTGTGTCCACACCGACCAGCAGCCATGCATTTGCACCAATCCTACATTAATCCCATTCTCTCCACATTCACATCAACTTGCCACAGATTTACCCACTCACCTACACAGTAGGATAATTTACAGTGGCCAATTAATCTTTGGGATGTGGGAGGAGAGCGAATCAAACTGAGAAATCCATGAGGTACAGATTCCACACAGATCCTAGGTCTGAAATGAACCTGTGTCTCTGGTGCCGTGAGACCTACTAGCTGTGCATATACATCATTTAATCTTTGGGCATGGATAGATTTAAATATCATGCATGTCACCGCTTCAGCAGTGGGCCAAATCCTTTCAACTAGTGCTCTCAGTTCAGCCATTAACAATGCGGTCAGTCTAGAACTTCTGTGCATGCAACGTCATGTCAACTTACTGCCAGATCTGAAAGGCCACATGGAGTTTAATGTCAGAACCAAGGCTAGCTGCAGATCCCCAGCAGTAAATGCAAAATTGCTACTGAAAATCTGCAACCGGATATGGTGCCCAATCAATTTTGTTGGGGATTGTCGGACAATTAGCAGGAAAAGGGGTAATTTTAGTTTTGCTTTTTAATGATTTTGATCTACTTAAATATTTATAACTAGTAATACATTAATATGTATTTTAGTACATTTCACATTTTCTTTTGATGTTTTTATTAAGGTATGTAAGCTATGTCATTATTAAGGTATGTAAGTTTTGATGTCATTATTAAGGTATGTAAGCAAAGCTGTCAATGCTAGAAGGGGAATTGCTGGGACAGAGTACTTTCAGAGAGTCTGTTGCTGCTGAGGTCATGCCACTGGGCTCTAGGAACAAGTAGACCTGCGTCATGGATCTTCTGCACCTGAGCAGGCAAATGAAGACTAGGGGGGACAAATGGAACAAATAGAAATTCTTGTTTCTCCAATGAACCCAGAAACATTAAAAAGCATAAGCTCCGAGCAAAATAAATTACAGAGAAATGTTCAACAGCTTACAAAGCCTCTCTTTATTTTCTGCTACCTCACATCTAACAGAGTAACCATTCATTCATCGGCAAATGGAAGTTTCAGTCTTGTAGAAACAACTCCCAGTAAACCACTTTGGGATGCACCATTGTTGGCAGGAGGTACTGAAAACAATAAGATAGCAGGGTATTGATTTATGATTGCCAACAGGAAACATGCACAATGTTGATTTTCTGTCTACTCAACTAGCCCATACATCAGATGTGGCAGGCAGTCAGATTGTAAAATGTTGGCACTATACCAGATGACAAAGCTGGAAGGATATCAAGAGGTGCATTTGTCCAGGTCTGCTTGTGCCAGGAACAGCTGGTCAAATGTCACCAGTGGCAGCCATGAATGGCCAAAAATGGGGCCAAGATATAACTTGCATTTATGTATATAAATAATCAGCTGAGCTGAATTTGATGCAACAAATCATTTTAAATGATGGCATGAAGTGTTCCCCTTTCAGTTTTATTTTTAAGTGAATGGCTAATTCACCCAAAAATAGCAAAAAATAGCTAAGCCCCACAACACTAGAAAACCAACTGTTAACTTCAACCACAAATCTCACATCTTCGTAATAACACTGAATATTGTTATGATGTTATTTTTCAGTTTTTTATTGTCATTACTTTCGGAATATAGGGAGTGCCATTCCTTCAAAATTCCTCATGCCTCAAACAAAGTGTTAAACCACTCATCAGGCAATGTGCAATTGACCTTTAAAGTCCGAGGCCACTGCTAGGAAATTCCGAGAGTCCGAAGAAGGGTCTCAACCTGAAATGTCACCCCCTTCTCTCCAGAGATGCTGCCTGACCCACTGAGTTGCCCAGCATTTTGTCTCCATCTTAGGAAATTCAGTACAGTTATCGAGTTAAAGCTTTTCTGGTATCAATGTATTTTTGAATGAGGATAAAGAAAGAAATCATTTAACTTAAATGGTAAAATCATAAAAATGAAAATGAGGAGCGAAAGGAAACCACATAAACAATTGCCCCTTGCCATTAATTTACTCCCAATAGTCACTCTCCATCCCACACCCTCCCCCGTGAGAAACTGGTAAACTGCTCAGTCACTTTTCATTTTCTAAGCTTGAATCCATATTTATGGTTACAAAGGATGTGATTACCATAATCGATTCATTACATTCTATTTATTTATATCCCTGATGAGCTCATAAAGCTTAACAAGACCTTTTAGGGCCTTTTTTTATCCACTGCAAATATATCTGGATTCAGTGGATGTCAACTGTTTCTGAAACGCTAAATGCACGATAACGCTATTTTGGCGAATTGTGCATTGAACATAAAAGGAGAGGACCTCTCAGAAATGTGGGCATTTATTTTTTTTAGTATCTGCCTCTTCTGAAGTGCCCATTGTAAATTCTTTGAACTCAAGTGGAAAATGGTATGGTTAACTAATTTAAGTAACCATTCTGTATTTTGCACATTTCATGCACTGTAAGAAGCATTACAGTGGATAAGCGTAAATGTGTGCAATGGTCACTTCAGAGAGAACAGCCATTTTGTCATATGCTTGGCAATAATAAGAAACAACAACTATTCATTGAATTACTGGCTCCAAAGAGTCTACAATGTTTAGTATCAATTTTAAATAAGAATGGCATAATCACCTCTATTCTAGAGAGGTGAGGGCCAACAGCTTGAATATTAAAGATGAGCAATAGGGTGTAACATGGAGTGTGGCAGGTCATGCTACTGCCTCAGATCCAGGGACTGTTTAAATCCAGCACATTGATACAATTACACAGAATGCTCACAAATGTCTCTACTTCCTCAAATGCATTTTGATGTCTATACAACGTCTACAGGTGTACAGTGGAGAGCATACTGACTGATTTAATCACGCCCTGGTTCGATAAATCGAAAGTTGAAGAATGAAGGAGGCTGCCGAAGATAGTGGACATTGCCCTGTTCAACACGGAATGCCGATCTGAAGCAGAAATTAGATGAAACATTTTCTCTTAGAATATCAGGAACGTTTTTGGAATTATTTTCCGATGAGATCAATAGAAGTAGTCAGAGGAAGAGGCAGACATGCAAAGGGTGGGAGGTGGTGGGGGTGACTGTGGGTAGAAGGAATGCGGAGTCAAATTAGCAATTATCTAATTAAATGATTAAGTGGGGGAGAATCCCCATACTATTAATCTTATTCTTATTGAAAAAGTTTGTATTAAGGTCATAAGGAATAGGAGTAGAATTAGGCCATTTGGCACATCAAGTCTACTCTGCCATTTAATCATGGCTGATCCATCTCTCCCTCCTAACCCCATTCTCCTGCCTTCTCCCCATAACATAGAAACATAGAAAATAGGTGCAGGAATAGGCCATTTGGCCCTTCGACACCTGTACTAATCAATAATATATCTATCTCTGCTTTAAAAATATCCACTGACTTGGCCTCCACAGCCTTTTGTGGCAAAGAATTCCCGCTGATTAAAGGAATTTCCCTTCATCTCCATAAAAGAACGTCCTTTAACTCTGAGGCTACATTCTCTAGTCCAAGACTTTCCCACTAGTGGAAACATCCTCTCCAGAACCACTCTTTCCACGACTTTCACTATTCTAGGCTCTGTAAGCTATGCTGCTGAGCTCAACGGAAGGTCAGATGCAACAATGGAAGAATTCCATCAGCCAACTGAATTCAGCCAACAGCGTTTCACTTTTTCTAGTCAATTGCATCATGCAGGCACAGAACTAACCACAGCTCGACACAGTCAGATTCAGCAAGTTTGAGTTGGTTGCTGCCTCAAACATACTCTGCATAATTTACCCTGTCTCAAACATTACCCTGACTAACTCCACATGGCCTGACCTTGCTGCCAATCTGCAATTGACTGATACTCTGGATCTGATCCCTGGAATTGGCAACCCCTAGATATCAACCCCTCATTCTGGTCATGACCTCTCACCCCTATCATTTAATCAGTTAGATGTTCTCTCACATTGGCCATTGACTCTGCTGGTTTTGATCTTGAAGTTTTTGAGGATGTAACTAGGAAAATGGGCAAAGGAGAGCCAGTGGATGTAGTGTACCTGGTCTTTCAGAAAGCCTTTGATATAAGGTCCCACATAGGAGATTAGTTGGAAAAATTAGAACACATGGTATTGGGCGTAGGGTACTGACATGGATAGAAAATTAGTTAGCAGATAGGAAACAAAGAGTATGGATTAATGGGTCCCTTTCAGAATGGTAGGCAGTGACTAGTGGGGTACCGCAAGGCTCGGTGCTTGGACTGCAGCTATATACAATATACATTAATGATTTTGATGAAGGGATTAAACGTACATTAGCAAATTTGCAGATGACACAAAGCTTGGTGGCAGTGTGAACTGTGAGGAGGAAGCTATGAGGATGCAGGGTGAGTTGGACAGGTTGGGTGAGCGGGCAGATGCATGGCAGATGTAGTTTAATGTGGATAAATGTGAGGTTATCCACTTTGGTGGCAAGAACAGGAAGGCAAATTATTATATGAATGGTGTCAAGTGAGGAAAAGGGGGTGTACAACAAGATCTGGGTGTCCTTGTATATCGGTCCCTGCAAGTAAGCATGCAGGTACAGCAGGCAGTGAAGAAACCCAATGGCATGTTGGCTTTTATAACAAGAGGAGTATAGGAGCAAAGAGGTCCTTCTCCAGTTGTACAGGGCCCTGGTGAGACCACGCCTGGAGTATTGTGTGCAGTTTTAGTCTCCAAACTTGAGGAAGGACATTCTTGCTATTGAGGGAGTGCAGCATAGATTCACAAGGTTAATTCCCGGGATGGCAGGACTGTCATATGTTGAAAGAATGGAGCAACTGGGCTTGTATACATTGCAATTTAGAAGGACGAGAGGCAATCTTCTTGAAGCATATAAGATTATTAAAGGATTGGACACGCTAGAGGCAGGAAACATGTTCCCGATGTTGTGGGAGTCCAGAACCACGTGCCACAGTTTAAGAATAACGGGTGGGCCATTTAGAACTGAGATGATGAAAAACCTTTTCACCCAGAGTTGTGAATCTGTGCAAATCTCTGCCACAGAAGGCAGTGGAGGCCAATTCTCTGGATGCTTTCAAGAGAGAGTTAGATAGAGCTCTTAAAGATAGCAGAGTCAAGGGATATGGGGAGAAGGCAGGAACGGGGTACTGATTGAGGATGATCAGCCATGATCACAGTGAATGGCGGTGCTGGCTCGAAGGGCCGAATGGCCTACTCCTGCACCTATTGTCTATTGTCTCTCACCCCATTTTTCAAACTCGCAAAACCAATCCCTTACAGCCCAACGATCAACCTGCTGGTTCCAATTCTCGTCTCACCTGTGTTGCTAAAGCATAACCTCCTTACTTGTGTATTTAATTTGTCTTGAAATAAATGATAACATTGTGTTAACTGTTAATTCATCACTACACCTACACTAGTCTTTTGAAAATCATATACTAGAATACACGCAGAACTTTACACTTCAGAGACCTACAATCTCCCACTGTTATATAATGTGTCAGTTGCATATGTTGTTATCAGTGGTAACTGGTGTTTGAATGGGCTTGTCAACCCTATGACAAGAATTAAATGCAAATAAGCATTTGATTTATGTATTGAATTATAGGGAGGTTTCACGGCAGTCGGGTCACGACCCATGACCCGTACTGTTGCTACGCTACTCCAAATGGATTACACGCGATGAACTGCAGGTAGGCACTTACCATTGTTTCCAGCGTAGCGGGCCTGTTAAAACCCGCTGAAATTGTCAATTTTTGCGCTGTAAATAATTATGTTAATCGGGATAAGCGTGTGAGACATTTAGCCTACTTCAGAATTCCAAAAGTGAGGAGAAATGACGGTAGATAAAAACGAGAGCTGAAGGGACAACAACAGTCAGAGTGCTTGGCGAACATTGGTCGTTTACTCACTGCATTTCATCAACGGTAAGGCATTATTTGTGTTTTTTCTTCATTCCTTTGGCATCTAAAAAGTTTCAGGTGATAAATCTGGCTGTAATTTTTTTCAATCGCCCATGGTTCTCGTGGGTTTTTACATACAAAATGAAAATGCATCTGAAGAAACATTTACAGCCAGATTTATCACTTCAGAGAATTTTTAGATACCAAAGCAATCGAGAAAAAACACAAATAATGCCTTACTTGATGAAATGCAATGAGCAAACGCGATAATTCCCAATATTTTCAATGTTTACCAAGCACTTTAGCTGCTGTAGTCCGTTCAGTTTTTGCTTCTCCATACCTTCATTTCGCTTCACGTTTTGGAATTCTAAAGTTGGGTACATGTCTCTCACAGTTACCCCGACTCCCACAATTTTTTTCAGCGCAAAAATTCAACATTTTGGTGGTTTTTAACAGGTACGCATTTCTAGCATTAATAACATATACCAGAAGTGACGGATGTCTTCCAGTTGGATTTAGCGGATCCGTGCATTGCGCCCTATGACCCAGTGACCTTTCGTACAACCTCCCTATAGTTACTTTATTTTACTTTAATATTTTCAATTTCCTGTTTGTATTTTTTTCAAATAATTATTTACTAAATATTGATACATCTTTAAATTTCCTGAACATCAGATTGCTAAAAATTTTCAACGCTGTCAAACCTAATTATTTTAGACCTCTGCAAAACACATTGATGGTTTCTTTAAAAGATTTGCTTCTCTTACGAACATCAGGTGCCTTATATAGCTGTTCAAAAATGCACATCAAACGCTCAGTCAACTGATTAAGGCAATTATAGAAGAAAAGGAACCTGTTGCAAGAAACCACACAAGGATTTTTATTTTACAAAAAATTTGCTCCAGATCTTACCCATTGAGGTGCCTCCCAGGTGCCTGGTATAAACCAGTATGGACTGTTTTCATATGGATTTGAATCTTGCACAGTTTTCTGCACTTTCGAGTGTGATCTTTGTTTTCTAAAAAGTCTGATCACTACTGTATTACAAAATTACAATCATTTTTTATGAAAACACTAAAAGTGAACTTGCAATTAAAACCATTTTATCATCCTAGCCCTCTAAAAAGGCTTCGTCTTATTTCTTATAACCAGATAACCCATATAACATTACACCTGCATTTATTTATAAAGAAGAGCTCCTTAGGCTTATTCTTTAAAAGGTATTTTCAAATTTACTTATCCTTTTTCGGCCCAGTCCGTGCTCCAGATTTTTTCTCACCAATGCCTGTACAATTTTAACATTACATCCTCCAACTTCTATACTCAATGCTATCTGATTTTAAAGGATAGCATACCTGCCCAAAAGCTTTCTTTGGACCCTATCTACATGAGACACCGCTACCACTCTCTGAGTAAATAAGTCCACCCTAATGTTACCCCTAAACTTATATCCTTTCATTAGAACGTCATGTCTCGTTCTTTAAATATTCCCTATTCTCAAAGGGAAAAGCTTTCCACATCAACTCTGTCTATCCCTCTCATCATTTTAAAGACCTCGATAGTCCCCCCTTAACCTTCTGCTCTCCCTCTTGTTCTGTAACTTTAGTTGTTGAAACCCAGGCAACATTCTAGTAAATCTCCTCTGTACTCTCTCTTGACATCCTTCCTATAATTGGGCGACCAAAATTGTACACCATACTCCGGACAAGGAACTATGCACGGTTATTCCAAGGAACTATGCACGGTTATTCCCAGATCCCTCTGTTCTTCTTCTTGCATATGGCGTGCACAGCCTAAAGTTGTAGTACAACTTGTTCGATTTGATCTTATTGGATTGTGCATGCAGGGTTGATTGCATTCATCGAAACATTGCACATGAAGGTTGCAATCTTCCACCCCTACATCTAGGCAAGGCCATTCATTGCCTGCATTTAATTGTAACCAATAAAGTGGTTAAGGACTGGTTTGAATGCATTAACTAATGGAGATCAATGTTTTGAGTGCTATAATTTATTTTAAAAAATGTGACTCATCGTGTAAAGGTACAAATCACGTTTCTACTGTCGTGTACTTTGTCTAACATAGGTTATAGTTTATTGCCAATTGTGGATTTCTCAAGTAAGAATTTTCACCTTTATTGTATTCAAAACAAGGCTGGCGATCAAGAAGTTGAAGTTCACTATTAAAGCTGATTTAATGCTCTTGGCTGATCGAGTGAAGTACAGCAGGAGCATATGAAGCTAATATCCCAGAATGAGCTGCCACCATCATGAGAATTAAGGGAAATCTATAATTGAATCAGAAAGATACTAATATAAAAGTACATATGGCCTGTCGTTACGTGATGAAGTTGTCAAACATGCGCTGCACAATCAGAATCAAACTGACAGCTGCAAAGTGGTAATTGTGGCCTACCAGTATGTGATGACCTTGTAAATGATCTAATACACAGCCAAGAAAATGAGCATTAATTCTTTACTCAGTGCACAAGGAAAACTGCCAGTATGCGACTTGATGAAACAGTAATCCTGAAAACCAGACTTACTGTCAAGGTTAAAATACTAATGTAGTCACTTATTCTCTGTGAAAAGCATATTGCAACATTTAATATATTGTATAATCCTTACAATGACTTACAATAAATCAATGGAAAAAATGTAAATATATTTTCTTAGTTTTGATACAAAATATGCATGCGTTATTAATTACCACTCAGGAGCAGTGTTTTGGTGTACTGACACATCTAAAAAGCTAAAAACGATATTTTGAATTTTTCAGAATTCTTAATATTACAAAAAGATTACTAAAGTTTAAAAGTGAAATGTATTAATTAAATTAGCGGTCAGGCTCTTCAGCAGATTAGAGGCTGTTGATTTACCAGAGACACCAACAGCATGGAAAGATATGGATACCTGCACCATTTTATCTGCAAACGTAAAAGCTCTGTCAGGAAGAAATCACTCTTCCGAACAAGTGAAATCTGACAAAAGCATCTTTCTTTAATGTTTTAAACATCATCACAATAAAGTTTCCTTGTCTCTGCCTACTGTACTTCCACTGAATAAACTACCAATAGAAGAGGTGTTGTAGAATATAGAGCTTTGACAACAGTAGCAGAAATTGATTCCAATATGCATTCTTAGTAGCTTCTTTCCCTTTAGCATTAAGTACAGTTTCATTTCATGGTCCAACTTTTTCTGACTCCCTCACCTTTGCTACTAACCCCCTTGGCGTGCACTTGGTGAGTTCAGAACCAAAGGCTCAATTTGCCCGGCAAATAACACATGCATAAATAACTCAAACCCATCACTGTAATTGGTGGAAGTTCCACATGGCTCAAATTACTCAAATTTCACTGTACCTTGATTGGTAAATGTGACAATAAACTGACCTTGCCCTTGACCTTGTGCCCTAATCTCTCAAAACTTCAAAACTTAAATAGAAAGTTCCTGTATGGCACCAGGTATTTTACAGCATATTTGGATCACTCAAACAGGTTAGTAAATGCTTAATTGATGAAACTGCTGAGGAAACTTCTGAAAGAGGACAATGCTGTGCCTTAGCCAACAAATATTAGCAAGTCTGTGCTCTACTGTTAGAGTCCATGTTCAGTTGAACATACAACTTGTGTAGGACCTGCAGAGGCTGGTTTACACCGAAGATAGACACAAAATGCAGGAGTAACTAGGTGGGGCAGGCTGCATCTCCGGAGAGAAAGAACCAATGTTTTGGATCGTGACCCTTCTTCAGACTAAGAGTCAGGAGAGAGAGAGAGACAATAGTCAATAAATAGGTGCAGGAGTAGTCCAATCGACCCTTTGAGCCAGCACCGCCATTCAATGTGATAATGGCTGAACATCCACAATCAGTAACCCGTTCCTGCCTTCTCCCCATATCGCCTGACTCTGCTATCTTTAAGAGCCCTATCAAGCTCTCTCTTGAAAGTATCAGAGAACGGGCCTCCACGGCCATCTGAGGCAGAGAATTCCACAAACTCACAACTCGCTGTGTGAAAAAGTGTTTGGTCATCTCCGTTCTAAATGCCATACACCTTATTCTTAAACTGTGGCCCCTGGCTCTGGACTCCCCCATACATCGGGCGGTTGTCGGGGGAATCCAGAACCTGCCTCTAGCGTGTCCAAACCCTTAATCATTTTATATGTTTCAATAAGATCCCTTCTCATCCTTCTAAATTACAGTGTATACAAGCCCAGCCACTCCATTCTCTCAGCATATGACGGTCCCGCCATCCCGGGAATTAACCTTGTGAACCTACACTACACTCCCACAATAGCAAGAATGTCCTTCCTCAAATTAGGGGACCAAAACTGCACGCAATACTCCAGGTGTGGTCAAACTAGGGTCCTATACAACTGCAGAACAACTGCACCTATAATCATGAAGGTCAACATGCCATTCGTTTCCTTCGCTATCTCCTGTACTTGCATGCTTACTTTAATTGACTGATGAACAAAGACCCCCAGATCCCATTGTACTTCCCCTTTTCCCAACTTGACATAACTCAGATAATAATCTGATAATAATCTGCCTTCCTCACATTTATCCACCTTAAACTTCATCTGCCATACATCTGCCCACTCACCCAACGTGTCCAAGTTACCCTGCATTCTCATAGCATCCTCCTACAGTTCACACTCCCATCCAGCATTGTGTCATCTGCAAATTTGCTAATGTTACTTTGAGTCCCTTGACATCATTGTTGTATAGTGTAAATAGCTGCGGTCCCAGCACCGAGCCTTGTGGTACCCCGCTAGTCACTGCCTGTCATTCTGAAAGGGACCCATTAATCCTCACACTTTTTTTCCTGTCTGCCAACCAATTTTCTATCCATGTCAGCACTCTACCCCCAATACCGTGTGCCCTAAATTTTGCCCACTAATCTCCTATGTGGGACCTTATCAAATGCTTTCTGAAAGTCCAGGTACACTACATCCACTGGCTCCCCTTATCCATTTTCCTGATTACATCCTCAAAAAATTCCAGAAGACTAGTCAAGCATGATTTCCCCTTCGTAAATCCATGCTGACTTGAACCGATACTATTACTGCTATCCAAATATGCCGCAATTTCATCTTTATGATTGACTCCGGCATCTTCCCCACCACCGATGTCAGGCTAACTGGTCTATAATCCCTTGTTTTCTCTCTCCCGCCTTTCTTAAAAAGTGGGATAACATTAGCTACCCTCCAATCCACTGGAACTGATCCTGAATCTATAGAACATTGGAAAATGAACACCAATGCGTCCATGATTTCTAAAGCCACTTCCTTAAGTACCCTGTGATGCAGATCATCAGGCCCTGGGGATTTATCAGCCTTCAGTCCCGTCAGTAACCCAACACCATTTCCTGTCTAATGTGGATTTCCTTCAGTTCCTCCGCCACCCCAGATCCTCTGGCCACTGGGACATCAGGAAGATTGTTTATGTCCTCCTTAGTGAAGACAGATCCAAAGTACCTGTTCAACTCATCTGCCATTTCCTTGTTCCCCACAATAAACCTTTTTCAGTCTTCAAGGGTCCAACTTTGGTCTTAACTAATTTTTTCCTCTTTACATACTTAAAGAAGCTTTTACTATCCTCCTTTATATTCTGGGCTAGTTTACCTTTGTACCTCATCTTTTCTCCCCGCAAAATTGCATTTTGAGTTATCTTCTGTTGCTCTTAAACATTCCCCAATCCTCTTGTTTCCCACTTATCTTTGAGATCAGAGATATGGAAGGGTAAGATGTGATAACAACAGATCAAAGCAGACGATGATCAAGGAAATGTAAAATGGTTCATTGTTGGCAGAGGGGAAGGTGACAACGAAACACATAATCAGTAAAGGTAATCTGGGGGACAGTGAAACTAGTCGGAAAACTAGGGTGGGGGAATGGCGGAGAGTGTGGAAAGGAGGTGTTACTTGAAGTTAGGGGTGGGAGATTGCAACCTTCACATAGAAACATAGAAACATAGAAAGTAGGTGCGAGAGTAGACCACCGGGTCCGTCGAGCCCGCACCGCCATTCGCTCATGGCTGAACACTAAACAGACACACTTACCCACAAACAGTAGACACAAGACACAGAACACAAGACACTACCCTCCCCCTTATACCGCTTTCACCCCTCTCCACCCCAAGAACCTCGTGGTCCGCCCTGTTTCAACGAATGCAATCAACCTGGCGTGCAAAATCAAATAAGATCAATAAGAACAAGTTGTCCTACAACTTTAGGCTGTGCACACTATACGCAAGAAGAAGAAGATTTGAAGTTAGAGAAATCCACCCAGAATACCACTGGATGGTAAGCATCCCAAGCGAAATATGGGGTGCTATTTCTCCAAAGACTTTTACAATAAAGAAGACTTTATTGACAGATTCACTAGCTGGCTTGTGTCAGATATTTCAGGTCATGTGCTGCAAGCATATGTTTTGAAGTCCTAACTTATTTCCATCATAGATTTAACCACATTTCATGGATAAGCTCTGTACCTGGTCCTTCTCACTTCAAGGCAATCTATTCCCAAGTTTGGCATCTTCCAAACTGCATGGGAAATGGCACAGATATAGCACAACATAGAAATATGCATAAACCATGATCCATCAATTAATTACTTATTAATCTTCTTCTTAAGGAGCAGGAGTTATATATGCCACTCACAAACAATCTTTTCAAATATGCTCTGTTCAGGTTCTGCAAAAGCCATACCAATGGGCATGGGCTCAATCCAGATTTTCTACAAGAACTGAAAGGCTGACAAGAAGTCTAAATGCCCGCATAATTATTAAGATCAACTGGGGGCAAAAGAAAAGATCTTCAGAAGCTGGAGTAATAGCGGTCACACAGAAAAATGGTCGTAATTGTTTAAGGGAATCATTGCACACCCACAACATCATTGCAACAATTTAATAAGGAAAAATCCTTGGCCCAATCATTTTCAGCTGTTCCATCAATGTCCTCTTCTGCATCATGTGGCCAGAAATGGGACAGTCACTGACAATTCTACAGTGTTCACTTAGCTACATTTACAACTGCTCTAAAAGCAAAGTAGTTCTTGGCAACTTAAAGCAGGATTTGGGCAGCATCCAGCTTTAGGCTGACAAGTGGCTGGTAACATTTGACCCACATGCAGTAAAAACCAGGCATTGACTTACGACCCTTCAGAAAAGATCAGAGTATTTTTCATGATCTCAACGGCATAATTATTGCCCAGTAACCTATCAACAATCTGGGAATTAGCAGAAATTTATAGAGCAACCATATCAATAACTTGGCCTCAGAAAAAGGCAGAAGCTTGATTCTTGGCAACGATCGTTTCATCTCATGACTAAACACGCAATCCAGTTCTGAACAAAATACAGATTGTTCCTTGCAATTCTCCTCTGAAATATTCCTCTTTGCCAGACGGAACTGCGGGGTCCTGAAAGAAGTGACATACTGATTTTTTTAAACATATCATAATATATCTTGGTAGTGTAATGCTTTCTACATTTAAAAAAAACATCTGGATTGAGTAAAGATAAATAAATATTATATTAAATTTCTGGCTTACTTTAAAAAAAAAAAAAACAGCTCCACATTAGTATCCATGAAAATATTTTCCCTGACCGGAAAAAATGTGCCGATCAATTTACCATGATGTTGCACACAAGGAACTAAACCTTGAAAGACGATGGCTTTGGAGAGTAGGGAATCAGGCTGCAAGGTATTAAGGCTTTGGATTAGAATGCTTTCAAATGGTGCTGGGTGTGAGCCCCAAGTGTGCTATAGTCTATTGTGCTCAGTGCCCAGCGACTGGTTCAGAAGTAAAACCATCCCTGCTGGTGCAATCATGCAGCAAATCCTTCTTTCCTCAATAGCAAAGTGGGGTGGAAGGGAGCAGAGCAGGAATGAATGGTGTGGTGGGAGAGGGAGGAGGAGAGAATGGTGATGGCACAGTGATGATCGTATGGAATGTATCCAATACTGCTGAGAGATGGTAGATATTGAGAAGGTACTCTCCATAATCTTCCAATTCTAGTTGGATGTGTGAATAGTACCAAAGAAATGGAAGATTGTAAATGGTACATCTATATAATTAAAAGTCTCATCTTGACCACTTCCTGTCTGCGCTGTTTAGTGATTTTAGAAAAAACTCTACCATATTCCGCTATGATTTTTAGCCATCTTACTCACAGACCTCCGCTGAGCAGGTCCCGAGGAATTTTCCCATCGATAAAAAAGAAAAAAAGTTATGCGTTTAAAAAACTTTGAGATCCATTGCCTGTCAATCACCGCAATGATTATAGTAACGCCCATTCTGGGGGGAGGGGGGCAGGACTATAAAACTCTGGATGCCTGGATGTGACTCAGTCACTCCGAAAGATCGAGCGAGAGAGGCCACGACTCTCATTCTAAGCTGTGAATCAACTGAACTGTGAGTCTGCAATGTACTTGCAATAAATGATTTGTTAGCCCTTAATGACAATGCCATGAGTTGTTTGGCCTGCTACCCTGCCTGTGCTTGAAACTGCAATACTTTATTAGGTCCAGCTGTGTTTGGCAGGAATAAATGCTTCATTAGGTCCGACTGTGTTTGGTTCAAAAGTCCCGCTCATTTTGTGACTTCTGCTTCGTGGACAGGTCGCGCTGATTGCATAATTTCCAGTGAATGCAGAGGTCGCGCTGATTGCGTAATTTCCAGTAAGTGCAGAGGTCACGCTGATTGCGGAAGTGCTACTGACTGTGGAAGCCCCAAAGTGGAGAGGCCGCGCTCAGCCGTGTGAGTATTCAAGAAAGTTTACTGCCATATATATGATGTGTGAGTCAGTGGAGTGTATGCGTATGTGTTTGTGAGTGTATGTATGTGTGAGTGTGTGCGTATTTGTGAGTGTGTGTGTGTGTGTGTGTGTGTGTGTGTGTGTGTGTGTGTGTGTGTGTGTGTGTGTGTGTGTGTATGTGTGGTTGTGTTGGTGTGTGTGTGTGTGTGTTTTGGTGTGTGTGTGTGTGTGTGTGTGTGTGTGTGTGTGTGTGTGTGTGTGTGTGTGTGTGTGTGTGTGTGTGTGTGTGTGTGTGGAGTGTGTGTGTGTGTGTGTGTGTGTGTGTGTGCGTGTATGTGTAAAGGGCCTGTCCAACTTTCCCGAGGTATTCACAAATTCTCCCGAGTTTTCAAACTCACAGAAGGTTCATAACCAGTCCGTAGAAGTCCGTGGATGTAGCGGCTCGTTATGCCAGCCGTAGGTACTCAGAGCATCAGTTAAGTCGGGATAATTCATGAATAACTCAGAATTCATGAATAACTCAGAAAAGTGGGGCAGGCCCTTGAGAGAGAGAGAGAGAGTGTGTGTGTGTGTGTGTGTGTGTGTGTGTGTGTGTGTGTGTGTGTGTGTGTGTGTGTGTGTGTGTGTGTGTGTGTGTGTGTGTGTGTGTGTGTGTGTGTGTGTGTGTGTGTGTGTGTGTGTGTGTGTGTGTGTGTGTGTGTGTGTGTGTGTGTGTGTGACCCTTTGCTTTGACACTCAAAATTGAGCTTGGGTTCATCCCATTTCCATTATCCTTGAGATGTTTCTACAACCAGTGGTAAATTAAATTGATTGGACATGATATGGAAAGGTACACACCTGTCTATATAAGGTCCCACAGTTGGCAGTACATGTCAGAGCAAAAACCAAGCGATGAAGACGAAAGAATTGTCCGTAGACCTCCGAGACAGAATTGTGACGATACACAGATCTGGGGAATAAAACAATTTCTGCAGGATTGCAGGTCCCGAAGGGCACAGTGGTCTCCGTCATTCTTAAATGGAAGAACTGTGGAACCACAGGGACTCTTCATAGAGCTGGTTGCCCGGCCAAACTGAGCAATCGGGGGAGAGGGGCCTTGGTCAGGGAGGTGACCAAGAACCCGATGATCATTCTGACAAAGCTCCAGAGTTCTTCTGTGGAGTTGGGAGAACCTTCCAGAAGGACAAACATATCTGCAGCACTCCACCAATCAGACCTTTATGAGTGGCCAGACAGAAGCCACTCCTCAGTAAAAGGCACATGACAGCCCGCTTGGAGTTTGCCAAAAGGCATGAGAAACAAGATTACCTGGTCTGATGAAACCAAGATTGAACTCTTTGGCCTGAATACCAAGTGTCACGTCTGGAGGAAACCAGGCACCGCTCATCGCCTGGCCAATACCATACCTACGGTGAAGCATGGTGGTGGCAGCATCATGCAGTGGGGATGTTTTTCAGTGGCAGGACCTGGGAGACTAGTCAGGATCGAGGGTAAGATGAACGGAGCAAAGTACAGAGAGATCATTGATGAAAATCTGCTCCAGAGCATTCTGGACCTCAGACTGGGGCGAACTTGAACCTGATCCAACATCTCTGGAGAGACCTGAAAATAGCTGTGCACCGCCCTCCCCATCCAACCTGACAGAGATTGAGAGGATCTGCAGTGAAGAATGGGAGAAATTACCTCAATACAGGTGTGCCAAGTTTGTAGTGTCGTACTCAAGAAGATGAGATTGTAATCACTGCCACAGGTGCCTCAACAATGCACTGAGTAAAGTGTCTGAACACTTATGTAAATGTGATATTTCAGTTATTTATTTTTAATTACTTTGCAAAAATTTCTAAACACCTGTTTTCGCTTTTTTATTATGGGGTATTGTGTGTAGATTGATGATTAAAAAATGAATTTAATTAATTTTAGAATAAGGCTGTAACGTAACAAAATGTGGAAAAAGTGAAAGGGTCTGAATACTTTCTGAATGCACTGTATATTTCAGCAGCTTGGCAAAGGGACCATGACTGAGTTGTTATGATCTCAGAGCAAAAAATTGATGGGTGGTGGGAGATCATAAATAGAAACACCTGAAATGTAACCTTTGTTTGTCTCCACAGATGCTGCATGACTTAAGTATTTCCAACATTTATTTTTAATGATTGGAGCTTTGATCTGAAAGAATGGCAGAGAAGATTCAATCATAATTTCAAAAAGGAATTAGAATACATATGAACAGAAAAAGCAATCATGGACATATGGAAGAAAGGTGCAAATTTTGCAGAACAGTTAAAATTTTAAAGATATATTACAATCATTTGCTGCAACTTTATATGCATTTTTTTGGATTCACGTGTTCAACTGTTCTGAGACAATATCTTCCATTTTAATGAGATTTCAAAAACTGGCATTGATAAATTATATATCTCCTCCCCACATGATCGTGGAAATTTGCTGACAGCATAATCAGCACTGCAGAAATCTGATTTTTTTAAAATAATCCCCAAAGCAGTCTCAAGCCTGCTTTAGTGTGTGGGTGTATGTGCATACATAAATTGAAAGTAGGCAACCCATTTATTCCCTATGGATTATTTTCACATCAATGACAACTGTCAATCACACAATAATATAATTAAAGATATAGACACATTTAATCAAGTTTAAAAAAGGAATCAATGTATTTTAAATTTACTTCAGTAATTTACTCTATTTAAAAAATGTCTTTCACTTTTACACTATTTTAACTCATTTTGTTTTGATATGTTACACCATTGGTAACATTTCTGATTTCTTAACTTCATGCAAGTATTGATTTCCTAATTCTTCAGACAATGCCAGACTTGGTGGTATATAATCAGTGGTCAGGTCAGGTCAGGTCAGGTCAGGTCAGGTCAAGGTGGTTCAGTGCAGCTCCATAGTCCGAGGATGTCGATGGTTGGGGAAGCTGCTGGTGGTCAGATGAAAGGTTCTGTGGTTGTTTCGTGGAGGGAGGGAGTAGGTGGGAGACAGATGTGGTGAAGAAAATTAGTCAAAGTTGGGTCACAAACCAAAGTAAGGTGGATTGGGCATCTGAAGGAGAGCCAGGTAATTATCTACCCCAAAGGAGACGCTTTATTTAACAAGCACTTCAACAACTGTGATATTATTACACTGTATAATCCTCACTATGGTATATACATTTTCCTTTGCATTACCTCTTGTATTTGCACATGGCTTGACTGCACTCATACATAGTATGATTTGACTGGATAGCACACAAACAAGTTTTCCAAATCATGAAGGACAAATGTCTGTAAATGTACCTCTGGCCAACTTCCCAAACATGCACAAAGCAGAATAGCTGTCTTGACATTTAAACCCAAGTTAGCTCTGATACGGTGAGCAAACCAGTTGTTATCACTTCCATCAAAATTCTTCTAGCACCCTATTGAGCATGCCTTGGAATTTCGACATGTTTCAATATGAAAGTAGATTTTGTATAGAGATATTTTTTACTGCGATGCAACCCAGAAATGCCAGTAAACAAGGTTGTGCTGTGGGAACCCACCCATGGAAGACGTGACCTGGGACGGCCAATCAAGACGATACTGAAGACGTTGATGGAAGACGCATATGTAGAGACAAAAGAGGAGCTTTCCAGCTGCATGGCGGACAGAGATGTGTGGTGCGTCCGTCACCATGCCCATCAGAAACCAGCACCACTGTGTCGTTAACGTTTTCAACGATGAAATGAGTGGAAAAAAAATGAATGAGATGCTGCCTGACCTTATGCTGCCTGACCTGACTCTAGCACTTTGTGTTTTGCTCAAGATTCAAGATCTGCTGTATTTTGTGTCTCTTGACATTATATACTAAAAACTAGCCTTGCTTTGGAAATATGAGTCTGGTGTTTAAACTTATCAGTTGCATGGAATATAGTATGGAATAATGTAGCGCAGTATTTGTCATTAAAATACCATCTGGTGATTGTTTTATCTTCCCAGCCTAAAGGCATTACTTTAATACTGCCTTTGGTCCCTCCTTAGGGCCGCAATGCAGCAGCTGTAGGAGGAGACATATTGCAGTCATGTCAAGGAAAAATATATCTGGGGAGAAAAACTAAGCTCTTAATTTTTCTTGCAAGTAATGAAATAAACTTTGAAGCATGCTGTACATTATAAGATCCAAAAGAAGCAAGGAGGGAATCTGGCATACAATGAGGGGGGGGGGGGACTTATTCAACCCTGGGAACAGTAAGAAATGCACAGATGATGGTTTTGCAATTCTAATCACAGTAAACCCACACTGAGTCAGGCTGTCAGCTGTAAATCAGGAAGTTGAAAAAAATATCTTACACATCAACAACTTGTTACTGAGCAAACTCGCTCCACATGTGACCAAGCAAACATGATGGTAGCTGCGACATTCCTTTTAACAGAAACCATCTCATTGTTCAAAGGGCAAAATATCCAGTGAATTCTTCAGGATTAATTACTGGTTTAAGTTTCACCTTCAACACTTGGATAGCAATGTAGTGCAACAGATGGCCCACCCACTGCAAAACCTACCTAACTCTAAGGTCATGAAATAAAGAACAGGCAAGTTCAGCAACAGGCAGATGATCCCCATCACGAGATTGCTGCCAGGGCAATGAAGTTGAAAATGTATCCTGCTGAGTCCAAAGAGGAAAATAGAACACTACAGGCTTTGTAATGCAAATGTTATTGTGATAGATCACGTGTTTCATGGATAAAAGTTATGTACCAAATATATAACCATATTTCTCTTCCAACTAAATACAAAATGCAAGGAATATAAACATCAACACCAAATTGCTTTTAACATCTCTTCACATATCCTGTGCAGTTTGATAATACATTTAGAAATAATTGTTGATTTTATTTTAATAATCCAGACATTGGGAAACATTCCAATGGCTTGAAGGTTTTGACAGCCAGTAATGCGGGAGCCATCAATATCTGTCCACCAAATACTTATTCAGTAGGTGTGGCTTGTTCAAGTTCAACTATGTGACCTAATTCTGTCATTTAAGGTCCTGGGTCCATGCAAGATATTTGCCGAGCTAGGTCAGAGATACCTAACCTTGCAGGTTCAAACAAGGTAAGTAATGGGCAATAGGAAACCCAAGCAGCAAGTGTGGGTCCCACTTCACAAAATGGGATGGGGGTGGGGGTGGGGGGGGGGGGGGGAGGCGGGGGAGGGTGTGGGGGAGAATGGGACAGCACAATTATCTATGGGAAAGTGTTTTTACTTGCAAAATGCTAATTCTGTAGTTTTACATTATTAGTCTGATCATGCACAAATAGAGTTGTTATAACCTCTCTATCAATTTCTGTAAGTTTTTATTCCTCACTTCAAAGCTGCATCTTGGGGTCTCAGTGGACAAAACTGCCAATTTAATGCTAATTTCTGATGCGTTAAAGGCTATTTTCTGACAAAAGTTGTCTCATCCAGTGTGTGAAACTGAATATTTGAATTCCTTTCATTTTGCATGCTTCTGTCATGGTGATGAGACAATCCTTTCATCCAGGTGTATGAAGCTATTGCAAAGCCATGATCCAAAACACGTGCTTGGACACTGTAAAGCTCTTGGGGATTAGGTTACTCTACAAGAGAATTCTTGCACTCAGGAAATTTGTATAAATAGAACAGAAGTTCCTTGTATAATCAGAAGTAAATTGATAATGAGAAGCTTCTGATGTTTTCATGTGTCAGTGCTATGAGTTCCTTTGAAAGCAAGGTACTGCTAAATAAATGGTAATCTTGGAGATAAAGTCTGATAGTTGACCATAACTCCACCAATTGTGCTGTCCCATTCTCCCCCCCACCCCCATCTCCTCCAGCCCGCTCCCACCTGCAATCTGTTTTCTATTAAGGAACACTTTATGGCACTGAGATAAAAATGTGGGTTATTTACAACACTATATCACTAGAGTGGACAAGTTACTGAAGGAAATATTGACCTAGAATTCTCTGCTGCTTTCTCAACTGACTTTTGTGCTTTTGTGCCTAATTCATATTTATCTTCAACAGATGGTCCAGGGTCAACTTCCTGGCATGCTCCAGCTCATTTCTCAATGGGAATGCTTTATGCGCCTGAGGTGCCCAGGTTGAGAAAATCCTTATATATGGAGATTGGTGGTTGGGATATGGTGGCGGAGTTGAGAACAGATGGGGAGGGGGGGGGGGGGGGGGGGGGGGGGGGGGGGGGGGGGGGTGGCAGGGGGTTAGTATCAGGAAGCTGAAGAGCACCTGCCTATGAAACAAAATGGTTGAACAGGTGATAGCTGAGCTGATGGCTTAGCTGTGCCCCTTGGTTCGGCCAACTGTGAATCCTGTCAAACACAATATGTCTTGAAATTCATCCCATTCATCCCATCCCAAGCAGCAACCTTGTATTATACTAACTTCAAAGTACTGTTGCATTGACTTCAATGCATGTGGCATTTCATTAACAGGGAGAGAAGTTATAATTGTATTTGCCAATGCTACCAACACTAAAGATTGATTGGGTTTGGTGGAATAGTATTATTTAGCATGGTAGACACAAGTAAGGCAATAAATGAAGGGGCTCAAATGGAATTTATCATAACTCATGAATGAAAATCTAGCATTTGATTTTATTCTTTCAGGTAATGAAAGGCTGGTAATCTAAACACAACTTGGTTTTGTCGTGGGAAAATCTGTAATGATTTTGAAATAATTTATTTTTCACCACTATATTACTGCTTCGGACAGCAGCATTGAGTTAACTGGAACTTTACAATTCAAACAAACCTGCTCCAATCCAAACTAGGCTGACATCCAAAGCTTGAGTTCAACTAATAATGATGTGCAGCTATATTAAGTTAGCAATAACAAAAATGAAATGCCTACATCCAAATTCAAATTGCCACTGAGGACGATTTTAAACAAGCACAAATGTTCACCATGCCAAATAAAGTTATCTGGATTAATAGGGACATATTTCAATACAATATGTGGATTTCGATAGCATAAATACAGCTGGCCCTTTATTTAATGACAAGAATCATTTATTTGCTGCTTCCAAGGACATTGGAACACATAATCACCTAATTCCTCCTCCATGGCATTTTATTGTCCTTATGCAAGACTGTCATGAACAGCCTGTTCCAGAAGATACGATGCGATACGATATGATACGATAGAACTATAGAAATTGGTCTGTCAACAGTCATAAAACACAAGAAGATACATGAAATATGAAATATGAAATTAAAGTGATGAGTGGAAAGCCCAGAATTTGGGATGTGCAAAGATTGAGGAGGGGGAAGGGGAGCCGGTCAGAAGGGGAAGAGCGTGTACAGTTTGATAGTCACAAAGGGATCTCCTGTGGCGTTCTGTGCTAAATCTTAAAAGTGTTCCATCTTTCTTCTCCGCGTCTAACCTTACTCTTGTTTGCAATATTACTCAAAGAGTTAGACCCAATTATCTTTGAGTGTATTTGATATTCCTCAGCCTTAATTGTAAACATCTTGGTGATGCATTACCCATCCTCTCCCTCCCAGATCTCTCTGTGACTTTGGCAAGATCAATCCACCACTTCCCCACCATCTATTTAAGATAACAGACCCAGCTATCCCAATGCTGGTGGCACCCCTCTGGCAATCACCTTTTGTTCATGTATTCAACTTAGATGAACTTCGAATGCTATCCCTATCCCTCACCTCCCCCAGTTATATTTCTCACTTTACAAATTGTCTCAATGTCTCCCTCAATAATAGCATCAACACTCACCTCTCCTCTCCTCACATCTCATATACATCAGCTTAGTCCCTACTCTGAATCATTTTTGAGTAGTTGTTGTTGCAACAATGTAATATAAACTGATGTTGTTGTTGTTCTGGCCATAAAATAGCATCAGATATCTCTGTGAGAAAACTGGCTATTGGTAGATATATGGCCTGGATTAAAATACTGGAGGAAAGAGAGCTTCTTATCAGCTCTTTAGGAAGCTTTGTTAATGTTTAACTCTTCCCATTCACCGCAATTTCTGAGTGACAAGAGTTATTCTTCCATTGCCCCTGTCTAGATAAAATTACTTTTTTGTTGGAAGCAGAGGCCACATTATTACGAGGGACATATGCCTTGGCATGTTTCCAAACCAGAATTGCTAAGGTCTCTGTGCTGAACTGTGTTGATCTCAGGAAATTAAAACAAACAATTCTGAAGCTTGGTGAGAAACAGCTAGTCCCCATGGACTAACACACTCATATACCATCTGCTCAGCCTCCAATGGAGTTCAGGATGCAGCAGTTTATAACAGAATAAGTGTCACACGTTAGCATCAGCTCTTCCCTGTAATCCTCTGCAGAGAGCCACATGGATGCATGATGTCCACTGAAAGGACAGTAATATAGTCATATGTGTAGCGGCGGTAGCGACAGTAATATAGTCATATGTGCATCTTTTTCTATGCTAATACGATGGGCTTTGAGACCAATAATCATAAGATCATAAGTGATAGGAGTAGAATTAGGCCATTCAGCCTGTCTACTCCACCATTCAAGCATGGTTGATCTATCTCTCCCTCCTAACCCCATTCTCCTGCCTTCTCCACGTAACCTCTGACCCCCGTACTAATCCATCCTAGGGAAAAGTCTACCTCTGACCACAACCTAGATTATCCACATTTACCACTGTTTCTGGGGTTCTTCAGATAATGTTGGTCCCATCCAAGTTGGTCTATTATGCGCAATGTCACCTATTCGTTTTCTCCAGAGATGCTGCCTGACCAGTTGAGTTACTCCAGCATTTTGTGGCCTTTTTTATAATGGTAAGTACCTTGATAAACAGCATCAATATCTGACTCTGGGGAAAGATGGAGCAGAAGCTAGTCATCTACTGTGGATCAGTCATACAGCCTGGGGGAGACTAATTTACCTGTTTTAGTTGGGTGCCAATACACAACACAAATTAATGTGTTTCAAATGATTTGTCGTAACTTTAACTTTCGTCTGAAAAGTCTGATTTCAAGTGTCATTGGTTTCAGATGTATGTAAGTGCAGGAAATGTATTATACGTCTATTCATAATCTACATTTAATTAACATTTAGTTGCTCACTTTGGAACTCTCCTACATAAATTGGCAAGATGCGTAATGCGTATTGGATCTTTACAGAATTGCCAATAATGCAGAGATCAAATTGGATAATTACTTTGCAAAATACATCTATTTAAACCACAAGTTTACTTTGGGTTACTCTAATTTTCCATCCAACGTCTAATCTGACATATATGGTTAAAAGAAGGATAAACCTGCAAGGGCTGCAGAGGTGAGATTTGGTTGGAAACCCCATCTGGGTTTCACTGCCCACTGCAGAGTGTCAATGCTGAAGTTTGATTTTCAATTGGACAAGTTCAACTGGCAGCACTTATTTTGAGACAAGGTAGATGAGGATTCTGGAGCAGTAGGACCAAACCTTGACCTGGAGAGAAAGTAGTAGGTTGGAACATCTGATCTATGATTTACGGGTGTTTGAGTCCACAAAGAGATATATGTATTAGCAACACAGGAGGTACAACTGATATGATTTTCTGAGGACTCTGAGACCTTGTCAGTCTTAACTCAGCAAGGCGAGAAACATTCAAACGCAAAAAGCCCACCTTAAATATCACTCATTTTACTTCCAAGATACTGGATGCAAGAGTAGTGGAATTCATAAATTAAGAAATGCCAGACTCAAGAACCTAGAATGAGGTGCCCGAGTGCCTCAGTAAAATGTTCACATGACATCACTTCAACAATAGTTTTGGATATGTTGTAATATTATAATATTCGATAATAATATTTCTCCAGTTCATTTTCAACCTAAATACCAGCCAAGCCACAAACACTGGTTGGCAGATCAACTAATGAATATCATACTGGACATTCTATTATGACCCCATTTATTATCACAGTTTTTACATCTATATTACTAAATCTCTGATCTTGACCGCTTTTGGCCCACTGTGCTGTGATTTCCGACAGAACGCCGTCACCTACAGCCATCATTTTTGGCCACCGAGCCCCTCTCCGCCTTACGGGTGCGGAGGGTTTTTCCTATTGATAAAAAATCAGAGATATATTAATGTTTTTTTTTAATTCACCATTCCTTCTGCTGCCCCTGCTGGAGGGAGGGGGAGGGCCTATAAAACCAGGAAGTGGTGTGCCTCACTTAGTCTCTGCAAGATGGATGAAGCCAAGGGTCATGTCTCTCTGAGCTCTGAATAACACTGAACAAATGTCTACACAACTGTGAGTACCCTTAATGTGGTTTGAAAATGAAAATATGGTTTGTTTGAAGAAAAAAGGCACTGCCTGCAAATAGTTGTTTGGGTGCTTTGGCATGAAGTTGAAAGGCACTACTTACTGCAAATGGTGGCTTGTGAGTTTTGGTTTAAAGTTGAAAGGCACTACTTACTGCACATGGTGGCTTGGGTGCTTTGGCTTGAAGTTGAAAGGCACTACTTACTGCAAATGGTGGCATGAAGTTGAAAGGCACTACTTACTGCAAATGGTGGCTTGGGTGCTTTGGCGAGGTTGAAAGGCACTATTTATTGCAAATGGTGGCTTGGGTGCTCTGGCTTGAAGTTGAAAGTTGAAACACACTTACTGCAAACGGTGGCTTGGGTGCTTTGCTTGAAGTTGAAAGGCACTACTTACTGCAAATGATGGCTTGGGTGTTTTGGCTTGAAGTTGAAAGGCACTTCTTACTGCAAATTGCAAATGGTGGCTTGGGTGCTTTGGCTTGAAGTTGAATTGCACTATTTACTGCAAATGGTGGCTTGGGAGCTTTGGCTTGAAGTTTAAAAAAAAATCACCATTCTATCTGCTGCACCTGCTGGAGGGAGGGAGAGGGACTATAAAACCAGGAAGAGGTGTGCCTCACTCAATATCTGCAAGATGGATGAAGCCAAGGGTCACGTCTCTATGAGCTCTGAATAACACTGAACAAATGTCTACACAACTGTGAGCATCCTTAATGTGGTTTGAAAATGAAAATATGGTTTGTTAGAAGTACAAAGGCACAGCCTGCAAATGGTTCTTTGGGTGCTTTGGCTTGAAGTTGAAAGGCACTAACTGCAAATGGTGGCGGGTGATTTGCTTGAAGTTGAAAGGCACTACTTACTGCAAATAGTGGCCTGGGAGCTTTGGCTTGAAGTTGAAAGGCACTACTTACTGCAAATGGTGGCTTGGGAGCTCTGGCTTGAAGTAGAAAGGCACTAACTGCAAATGGCAGTGGGTGATTTGCTTGAAGTTGAAAGGCACTAATTACTGCAAATGGTGGCTTGGGTGCTTTGCTTGAAGTTGAAAGGCACTAATTACTGCAAATGGTGGCAGGTGATTTGGCTTGAAGTTGAAAGACACTACTTACTGCAAATGGTGGCATGAAGTTGAAAGGCACTACTTACTGCAAATGGTGGCTTGGGTGCTTTGGCTTGATGGTGGCGGGTGCTTTGGCTTGAAGTTGAAAGGCACTACTTACTGAAAATGATGGCTTGGGTGATTTGGCGAAGTTGAAAGGCACTTCTTACTGCAAATGGTGGCGGGTGCTTTGGCTTGAAGTTGAAAGGCACTACTTACTGCAAATGGTGGCTTGGGTGCTTTGGCTTGAAGTTAAAAGGCACTACTGCAAATGCACATACTTCCTGTTTGCACTGTATATTGATTTAAGATAAAATGCTACCACTGACGGCTGTGATTTTTGGCCATCTTACTCAGTCCCCCCTCCGCTGAGCAGGTGCAGAGAATTCTTCCCATGAATGAAAAATAAAAGTGTTATTAGTGTTTAAAAAATGTTGAGAATCTCTCTCCTGTCAATCACGCACTGAAAGCCACACCTTTTCCGGAGGAAGGGGAAGGAGTTATAAAACCTGGAAGTGTGGGTGTGGCTCAGTCTCTGCATGATGGGGGAGGGAGAGGTCATGACTATGTCTGAGCTGTGAATCAACTGAACACACTGAATGTCTACTGAACTGTGAGTTTGGTGTTTTGTGTGGTTTTATGGTGGTTTCACCCTGCATGAAATGGTATGAAGCTGCATTTGAAGTTGGTGGCCTTCGACCCTGCTTGGAGTGGAATGAAACTGCACTTGATTTTGGCGGCCTTGCATCCTGCTTGAAGTGGTATGAAACTGCACTGAATTTGGTGGCCTTGCACCCTGCTGAAAGTGGTATGAAACTGCACTTGAATTTGGTGGCCTTGCCCCCTACTTGAAATGGTAGGAACATGGATTTGAATTTGATGGCCTTGCACCCTGCTTGAAATGGAATTTCAAGGAATAGTCATGAGTCAACTGCCAGCCCACCAGCCGTGAGTTAGCTGCCAGCAGATCAGGCTTGAGGGACTGAGCTGCCACCCCAAGAACCCCTACCAGCACTCCAGAAAACCCCCCACTGGCCACCAATATTGGAATTGGTGGAGAGGTGTAATATTGCGTCGGGGGACCAGCCCTCCCGTGTGAACATGGGACCCAACGGGTCCCACTCAGTCTAGTATCTTTTATTATTTGCTTGATGCACAAAACTCGTTGAAACTCTGAAGTGAAGTGTTTGTCTGCCTTGCTTCTGATTTCACTGGTATGCTCAAGTGTGGCCCCTGCTTACTTTGCTGCAGTAAGCAAGATATTGGTTGTTTCATAACAGCACAGAGGAGTACAAGCAGATATTCTGAACAAGTTGTTTGCGTTTGAGCATTGGAATTAATCTAGTTGCTTGTGATAGTCTCTTGCTATGTGACACTGCTGTCTTCAGCTTGCCAAGTACCATAATAATCAACACTATTGTCGATCACTTCACTTACAATTAGAGAGAAGCTGATGAAATTACAGAAGGGTTAATAAACAGGAGTACCAATTTCAGAGCTATCCACGGAAACCAGAACACAGGTCAATTTCAGCACATTCTAATTCATTAGCAGAGTGATTGGCACTCAAGCTTTCTTTTAGTAATGTACTAATGTGCCACTTGCTTCAGAAGTCACTAAAAGACATGTTTAATGTTCTAATGTCCATTTTAAACAATCAATCTATATTTAACAACTTGTGCAAATGGAAAGCATAGCATATGTTTTGAAGTTAATTATCAACCATTTTTATTTTACTTTCCTCTTGCAGAGACCTACATTTGTATTAAAATAAAACGATGCAGATGGTGAAAATCTAAGATAAATGTAAAAAATGCTAGAAATACTCAATAGTTGAAGCAGCTTCAGTGCAAAGATAAACAGAGTTATTGCTTACATGAATGGTCTTTGGAAGGAAATGAATATAAGATTACTGATTGTGATATACCTCCATGTGACTTTGATCCTATTCAGGCCAGTGTCAACTTCTACATTCATGGCCATGGAAAGATTTTATTGTAAACTAGACTGTGGGACCCGTTGGGTCCCAGTCACACGGGAGACATGGTCCCCCAACGCAACTCATTCCCCAACGCAATATTCCACCACTCACCCGTTCCCCCAACACAACCCGTTCCCTCAACACAATATTTCACCACTCACCCATAGCCCCTAACTGTGCAGGCACGGCTCATTTCCCCTCATCCCCTCACTCCCTCCCCCTCCTCTGATGAGGTGGGGGGGGGGGGGGGGGGGGGTGGGCAAGGGAGGATGTGGGAGAGATGGGTGTGGGGGGGGGGGGGTGTAGGGGCAGGGGGGGATTGTGGGGGGAGATGGATGTGTAGATGGGGGGAGTGGGCATGGGGAGAGAGCTCAGCGAAAAGGGGGCAGGAGCCAGCGAGGAGGTCTAGAGGGGAATGGGTTGGAGCTGACAGTGTGATGGCACTGGTCACTGGTCATTCTCCTCCACCGGGATCAAAGTCTCCGCTTTCCGTTTGGCGACATCTCTGACTCCGCGCCGTGCCGCTTCCAGTCACTCCGAAAGTTGGAGACCTCCGCCGGCTATCCTCAGCACCAGTAAAGACGCAATGGGCAGGAATGGGCGGACTGTCCCGGGAAGTGACAGGAGAAGCGACCAATCCGCGCGCCGCAGACTGGCAGGTGAGGAGATCGATTTGCGCACGTGCGGTTTTTAAGATTTTTAAACCTCACTAACTTTTACAATATACCACCGATCTGAACTAAACTTTTTGCACTCGCACCCCATGAGAACGGTTAGTGAGCTGGCAAAAAATTGTAGTGTTATCTTGTAATGTTTTTGCGCAAATAGAAAAAAAACACAAACTGGAAGAGCACAAGATCAGAAGATAGATAGATAGATAGATAGATTTTATCTTGGAGCAAGGAGAATGGTTGTCCTCCCCACCCCCATTCCCACACTCCGATAATGAAAAAAACAAATCACTGGGCCCCCACCACTGCAGGGAATGTAATACTTTAGGGCTTATACTTCTTTAAAGACCGTGCCATATAACTAATAAACAAATGACTGGAGGAAAAGACATATCCATTTCAGATGATAGCGAATGTTACAGGTTACAAACCAAAGGCAGGAACAAGGGAGGGAACTCCAATATTAAATCTGAATCATGTGAGCATGCGTGGTACAAGTAGAAAATCCTGTTACCACTGCAATAGGAATCATTTGGCATAGGTCTGTCAACTGAAGGTGGCAAGATATTACAGCTGCTATTAGCAAGGATAGATAACTTCTATGTGCAGGTTTAAATTGATAAATGCAAGCCTTAACCATGACAGCATAGCATTGAAAATGGAAAGGAAATAATTACAGAAGAATGCTACAGTTTTTTAAATAGCATACATACCATGAAAGTGAAAAAAGGGAAATAAGAGCAAGTTGAAAATCAAAGGTTAATAAGTAATAGTGATACGTAAACTGAGATAGCTGAAAGCTACTACATCAGAGCAAGGACATATAACCAGAACTTAAGGAAGATGATGTTAACCAGAATCACATTAAAATTGAAAACATACTTTGATGAATCCTTGGGGATATTAGGATAAAGGGAACAAAATAATCAAAAGGCAAGTCTACCAATTATGGTGGCTTATTATTTCAACGTGCTAACTCAGCTAGGAAGCGAACTAGGTGGAAGAATTCAGAATTGAATGGAATTGAATTGCACATCATGACTACATTCACAAAAACCGATAGAACAACACAATACAACACAGACATCATGCAGCACAAATACAAATGGCATTCCCTTTTGTGAAATTATCATCACTAAGGAGTTTTCTGGTCTGTCATTAAGCTGTTAAAGGGAAGTTTGATTCCAATCAATCTTTTTGGGTTTAAAGATGAGATGGCTGAACTAGAGAAGGAAGGTCTCTGGGAATACAAGGCGGTGGCACTGAGGAGTGTCAAAAAGTTTTTAAAAGGAAAAAAAAAGCCTGAACAGGAGCACAGTTAACAGGGCCACTGCCTCACATCGCTAGAGAACCAGCTTCAATATTGACTGAGTGCTATTAGGCTGTGGGCCGAGGAGCTTTATTCTGCAGTTTCGTGACCCAAGTCACCAAACTACATGAAATGTTCACATATTGTGTAAAAAAATGTATATAAATCACCCCTGAAACTCAATAAGAAGAAGACTTGCACATTTTTATTAAATTAGAGAAAAACCGGGAAAATGTCGGGAATTTTTTAGTCCAATCAAAGCACGTTTAACATTGAGTTGTCTGCCAGTTGGCCAATCACGCGCTTTGTTTCAGGCCAGCACACAAAATGGCTGAGGGGGCTTCACAGATGCCTGTTTTACTGGAGATTCCGATGTGTTGTTCTGTGGAATAAATGTCGTGGAAACTTGCAGCAGGTTAATTGTATTTAGTGGGAAAAGCATAAAAAAGGCTGAAGAAAGTGCTGCGGTGGATTAAAGTGCAAGAAAGCCTTCAAAGTCCCTGCTGATGTGCTGGAATACAAGGAAGGCCCCCTGAATCAACTCTAACTAAAAGGTAAGACTAATGTCTGAATTTATGAAAATCTATCTGTATGGACTTTAATTAATTTAATATAATGTGAATAAATTCAATCATTCATTCATTCCTCATTCATTCAGTCATTCATTCACTCATTCATTCATTCATTCATTAAATTGAGGGCCTAAACTATAACACAGTCAATTAAACATTGTCACTAATGCCAGCCTGTTGTAGAGTAATAAGTCTTTAACAAATAATCTCGGAGCTGCCTGCGAAAACTTACCGGGAAAAAGTGCTCCGATCGCGGGGCCTAGGTACTCGTGGTAAATAGTGATCGATAACCCTCCGTTTTTCTCTCGTTATCGGGGTCTGAAAATGACCGCTACAGACATCACTATGTATAGCCTTCCCCTACCCCCACTCGCCCGCGGAGATGATCCGCGGCTCCGCGTTCGCGAATCGGCTGCTTATTAATTGAAACCGCGGCTTCACTTTACCGCGAGTAACTAGGTCCCGCGGTCGGAGCACTTTTTCCTGGTAAGTTTTCGCAGGCAGCTCCGAGATTAGCTGTTAAAGACTTATTGTCATTAATGCCAGCTTGTTGTAGAGCAATGTTTAATTGACTGTGTTTAGTGTAGGCCCTCAAATGAATGAGTGAGTGAGTGAGTGAGTGAATGAATGAATAAATGAATGAGGAATGAATTTATTCATATTATATTAAATTAATTAAACTCCATACAGATAGATTTTCATAAATTCAGACTTTAGTCTTACCTTTTAGTTAGAGTGATTCAGGGGGCCTTCTTTGTGTTCCAGCACATCAGCAGGGACTTTGAAGGCTTTCTTGCACTTTAATCCACTTCGCAGCACTTTCTTCAGCCTTTTTTATGCTTTTCCCACTAAATACAATTAACCTGCTGCAGGTTTCCACGACATTTATTCCACAGAACAACACATCGGAATCTTCAGTAAAGCAGGCATCTGTGAAGTCCCCTCAGCCATTTTGTGTGCTGGCCCGAAACAAAGCGCGTGATTGGCCAACTGGCAGACAACTCAATGTTAAACGTGCTTTGATTGGTCTAAAATATTCCCGACATTTTCCCGTTTTTTCTCTAATTTAATAAAAAATGTGCAAGTCTTCATCTTATTGAGTTTCAGGGGTGATTTATATACATTTTTTTACACAATATGTGAAAATTTCATGTAGTTTGGTGACTTGGGTCACAAAATCCTATTTCTAGACACATTTTTGGTGCTCGGCCCACAGCCTATATGTTGAACATTTTCCCTGTGACCACATGGATTTCTTTTGGTTGCTCCAGTATCCTCCAACATCTCAAAGGCATGTGTGTTGTTAACAGAATTAGCCACTGTGTAGTGAGTGGTAGAATGTGGGGGAGTTGACGAGAACGTAGGGAGAATGAAAAATTGGATTGTTGCAGAAATCGTGCAAATGAGTCAGCATAGGCTCAGGGGGCAAAGGGCCTCTTTCTGTAGTCTCTCTTTATGGCTCCATGCCAAGTAGATCCAGGCCAGTAAATTGTGCATTGAACCTTGAGCTTGAAGAAAAGCTAAAGAAATTTGAGTAGCATCGAGTTTTGTTGAAAATGGCACAGGGTGACAGGGCAACACCCAAAGTGATGGTAGTACCTGAGGCCAAGAATAACCTTGGTATTCAACCTTGCTAAGGCCATCAAAAAGAGAAAAAGGGGATTTTTGCTCAATTGTCAGCGAAGCATCACTCCCTGACGAGCTCAATGCGTTTTACACATGCTTTGATAGGGAAAACACTGATGTGTCTTCCCGAGCCCCCATTCGCCGTGATGGTATTTTGGTCACACTCACAGAGGCCGACGTCAGAAGATCCTTCAGAGGGGTGAACTCTCGGAAAGGGCCTGGACCTGATGGCATACCCGGGCGTGTTTTAAAAACCTGTGTAGAGTTTTTACGGACATTTTGAAACCTCTCAATTCTGAGGTCTGAGGTTCCCACCTGCTTTAAAAGGGCATCAACAATACCGGTGCCTAAGAAGAGCAAGGTGACGTGCCTTAATGACTATCGACCAGTGGCACTAATGCCTGTGGTGATGAAGTGCTTTAAGAGGCTGATCATGGCGCAAATCAACTCCTACCTTGACAAAAACCTGGACTCGCTGCAGTTCGCTTACTGCCACAACAGATCAACGGTGGATGCGATCTCACTGGCTCTCCACTCCGCTCTGGACCACTTGGACAACAAAAACTCATATGTCAGGTTGTTATTCATTGACTACAGCTCGGCATTTAATACCATCATCCCCTCCAGGCTGGTTACCAAGCTCTCAGATCTGGGTCTTTGCGCATCCCTCTGCAATTGGATCCTCGACTTCCTCATTCACAGACCACAGTCTGTCTGTATTGGTGGAAATATGTCATCCTCGATAACAATCAGCATGGGAGCACCTCAAGAATGCGTGCTCAGCCCCCTGCTGTACTCACTCTATACTCATGAATGCGTAGCCGGGCATAGTGCGAACTCCATCAAGTTTGCCGATGACAACACTGATGGGGACGAGTCAGAGTATAGAAGTGAGATCGACCGATTGACCAAATGGTGCTAGCACAATAACCTGGCTCTCAACGCCAGCAAAACCAAGGAACTGATTGTGGACTTCGGAAGGGGTAGGATGGGGACCCATAATCCCGTTTATGTCAAGGGGTTGATGGTGGAAAAGGTCAAGAACTTCAGATTCCTGGGCGTGCATATTTCTGAAGATCTCTCCTGGTCCCAGAACACTGACGCAATCATAAAGAAAGCACATCAGCGCCTCTACTTCCTGACAAGATTACGGAGACTCGGTATGTCACGGAGGACTCTCTCGAACTTCTACAGGTGCACAGTGGAGAGCATGCTGACCGGTTGCATCGTGGCTTGGTTTGGCAACCTGAGCGTCCAGGAGCGGAAAAGGCTGAAACAAATTGTAAACACTGCCCAGTCCATTATCGGCTCTGACCTCCCTACCATCGAGGGGATCTATCGCAGTCGCTGCCTCAAAAAGGCTTCCAGCATCATCACGGATTCACACCACCCTGGCCATACACTCATCTCTCCGCTGCCATCAGGTAGAAGACACACTGATCTGATCAGTATGTATGCCTACAATATTATGTTGTGCTGCAGCAACCAAGAATTTCATTGTCCTATCTGGGACACATGACAATAAACTCTCTTGACTCTTGACTTGACCTGATCTGGCTCTGCAGAAATAATAAAGATAATAAATGAACAGTAAATGACAGACAATAGCTCCTTCCCATATTTCCAGATTTATATTCTGGGTTGACAGGAGCAGAAATCTTTGTTAAACTGGAGTTGTCCCATATTTATGCCGAGCTTAATTTCAAATTTCTACCCGACCTTGTCACAGTGTTGACTTGCACTTCATCATCTATTAAAGAAACATGAACCATGGCAGTGGGATAAAGACCAGCAAAAAGCATCACCAGCAAGTACATCTTGATGCATTATGACAACGAACTGCTAAAACGTATTTGCAATGCTTCAGTTATACTGTTTAGCTTTATCACTGACAATGGTCACAAAAAGCCCATTGCTAACACATTGTCACAATTGACCAAAAGCAGGAAAAAAAAAAAGCTCAGATGGAAAGTTGACATTGGCATTTACAAGGTTTCGAATGACAAGGTTTCAACATTTTTGTGGGGAAGATAACTTGCATTGTTCAATCGCCAGAAGTAGCAATTAGCCATTTAGAGGAGTGTATTTAGTCTGCAGCTAAGCAAGACCATCCTTTTGACTCAATACAACTTTAACCTGAAGTACCAAGCAAAATGTTACAGTGACACAAGGAATATAGATGCTGGTGCACAAAGAAAAAACACTTTGCTGTAGTAACTCAGTGGACCAGGCTGCATCTCTGGAGGATATGGATAGGCAACATTTTGTGTCAGGATCCTATTTCTGATTGATTGTAGTGGGGGAGAAATTCTCACTACGACCATCAGGTAAGAGGTACAGAGCCTGAAGGCGCACACCACCCAGTAGGAGCAGCTACTTTCCGACAACCCTCAGGTTCTTGAACCAATTTGCATAATCCTAATCCTACCTCAGCAGTGGAGTAATACAGATGATTTTGCATCATCATGGAAATGTTTCCTAAGTATGTTTTTGCACTAATGACTTGTTTTTTTGCCAAGTCTTTTTTGTTTCATTGTCTTGTATAATTTATGTGTTGTGTGTTGATGTGGGAGTCTATGAGCCTGAGATGCTGCTGCAGGCAAGATTGTTATTGTATCTGTACCTCACAGTACTTGTGTATATAACAATAAACTCGAGTAGACATGACTTCTAGTCCTGACAATTATTTGAGACACAAACAGTCCGCAGGTTGAAAATGTAGTTGCTCTGCTAAATATTTAAATAACATAGGCCGGCAAAGGACAACATTTAGTTGAACCAGACCATTTAATGCGACCATTCAGAGTTCTGATATTGGAAACAACAAATGTTTGTGCTTATAACTGCAGTACGCGGCAAACCCATGCGGCGTGCATTTAAAATGCTCATTCATATGTTTAATTTTAGTTTCATATATTTTGGAGATACAGCGCAGAAACTGGCCCTTCGGCCCACCGGATCCGCGGCGACCAGTGATCCCCACATATTAACACTATCCTACACACACGAGGGAGCATTTTTACATTTTACCGTGCAATTTACCTATATACCTGTACGCCTTTGGAGTGTGGGAGGAATCCAAAGATCTCGGATGAAAACCCATGCAGGTCACCTGGAGAACGTACAAACTCCATATAGACAGCACCCCTAGTCGGGATCAAACCCGGGTCTCCGGCGCTTTAAGGCAGCAACTCGACTGCTGCGCCACCATGGGTTACACACAAGTCAGACGCTCATAACCTAGGGAGGACCTGAAGATATTGAATTTGTACTACTCTACCTTTTCCAAACGGTTTCCGTGTCATCCCTTTGCCATTAGGACATTTTTACCTTCCAAAATGGCTGATACTCCTGCATTAATACTGACTCAGACAAAGGTTCCAAGCTGACTTTAAAATTCAACATATGACTGAAGACTACTTTATTTTTCTTTAAAAGGAATACAATCTTTACATTAGAGAGTGTTGAGATGGTTGCGTTGAAAGTTTAGTTTATTTGTGTAATTTGATCATCTCATAGGTCTGTACAAAATGAGTCATTTCCTCTTTTAATGGGAACAAAAGAATGTGATGAGGATATTAAGTGCTGGATTTATTTTTTCTTTCCTCCCAGGTGAGTTAAAGTCTTTTATCTGTTTACTTACAAGCAGTATTATATTGACAAAGCTGATAGTGCTGATCACAAGGGTTCAGGGTGGACCCAACAGTGACACTCACTTACTAGCTTTGTCGATCATACAAAGCACTTAATCAGACATAGGTCATTGCAGCCCGTTGATGCAGAAATGGTATATAAGGAGTTTCAATTAATACAACTTTGACAAAAATCCAATAAAGCAATGCATTGCATAACAGCAAACTTAAATTTATTTATAATTACTGCCCCAGACTGGCCATGTGAAAGCAGGAAATATGTCACATTGGGAATATAGCAATTACTTTTATCTTGTATCTACATATAGCAAACAGAAAAAAGCATAACCAGGGAAGGTAGGAAGGGCATTTGGGCCTGAACAATGAGCTAAGGTTTGCCACTTAATTGTGACACCTTTTCCATTCTTCATTTTGCATTGGAGTGACTTGAATTACCAGTGTTAGATGCCCACTATACATTTTTTCTGAAATTACTATTGTAACTAAAGTAAGCCAATTAACTTAATTTTTAAGGCATTGCAGTTCCAATGAGGTGAATCTCATCAGCTTGCGTCAGTTATCAAGACATGCACTGATGTCCCTAAGACATCCGTCCGCTGTCAGATATACTGCTCAGAAACTAGGGGAAGAATGCAGACAGAATATAGCTTCTTACCTCCATTAATCTTCCCCAGCCAACAACAGACCCACCACGGCACCACTGTGCCTAAAGTCATTTGTGGCCAGCCCTGATTGGGCCTGGTCTTTTGTCACCACTAGCTCTTCACCAGCAACCCCCCCCCCCCCCCCCCCCCCCCCCCCCCCCCCCCCCCCCCCCCCCCCCGTCACCTAACCCCCCCCCCCCCCTACCGTTCCAGCCATAATGACACCTGCTAACAAGTACATGAATAAATAATGGACAAGCACAAAATCATCTATCCTCGTGAAAAGCTCTACAATCTAGCAGCTGGCCATTAAGACTACATTACAAAGCTTGAACACGCCAGTTCCACAAGCAAAGATGGGACTGTGCACACAAAGGGATACCCAAAACGTCACCTACTGACTTTCTCTCCAGAGATGCTGCCTGACCTGTTGAGTTAGACAGGCACAAAGTGCTGGTGTATCACATAATGACACCTGCTAACAAGTACATGAATAAATAATGGACAAGCACAAAATCATCTATCCTCGTGAAAAGCTCTACAATCTAGCAGCTGGCCATTAAGACTACATTACAAAGCTTGAACACGCCAGTGAACACAAGCAACAACTGCTAAGGATGGTCCTGACTGTGCACACAAAGGGATCATTTTAATTCCCTGGCAGGAAACTGACTGAGTGAATATTACCTTGGTGCAACCATGGCAGTAGGAGGTCCAACTGATGAATGCCTATAATAGCTCAGCTGCCTAATAAGTGGTTTTCTCACCTGTTTCCAGAACAGATACTCATCCAAGAAGTTTTTATTACTGTTGCTAAAGTCACATGTCTCAGCAGGGTTGGGATGCAAGTGCAGGAATGTATGGAGTCCATGGCATTATCCTGGCTTGTCTACGATATGAGAGGCCAGATGGATATGGTTCGGGGTAAGGGGGCGGGAAGTCACATAGCAAGATCAAACAAGAAAGCTCTGCTGTCTGCTGCTCTCGGCCCTAGGCCCTGGCGTTCTCTGTTAATCACTGTTCTTTGTCTACCTTTATCCTAGAAAAGCTGATGTATTTTTACTGCTCACACCAATATTGGGTTAAAATCTGTTTCCCAGTAATAAATGCACAGTATCAAGGATCCTTCTGGCTTTGGGCAAGTGTTCTGAATTTGAAATTGCTAGAATCTAGAAGACAAGCTATCTTCAGTGTAAAACAATGTTAATATTAAAGACACCATAAAATGGAGGATCCCTGCACTTGTAAGAGTTGCTTAACCCTTGTCAGACTGGTATGCAGGATGGTGAGGGGTCCAGGTATTCTCCCTGTTTCTCTTAAATTGATAACATGTACAGCAGTTTTGCAAACTGACCATAAATGCATCATTTCTGTTGGATTGCTGCAAAAGCATTGTAGATAGTATAAATAATGTTGCAAGATGGTCATCCTGTTAATTGATGATTGGTCGAACTGTTTAGCTTTGGAGAAACTATTTGAATCTCAGGGCACATATTTCAATGTTTGTTCTTGTTTGCTTCCTTCTAGAGCTTTCTTTCTTATACAATATATTAGCCACTGTATTATTGGGTTAGGGAAATGTCTGTTATGTATGGGGTTAATCGATATCTGTAATTAGATTATAAAGAGACCACCCCCATGTGGTTCAGCCCCTCAAGGTCCGGGGACCTATAAAAGTCCGCTGCCACGAGGTCCTGCGTCGATCTTCTGGGAGAGCGTTTACGACTGTGTGACCTTCTGGAGTGTCTCTGTTTGAGCGAGGCCTAGAGGGCTTGAACAGGCACATATGAGGATCGAACCCACGGTGGTTAGGTAGTGGTGGGAACTGTAATTTTGTTTTGTTAAAATAAAGATTAGTTGATCAAGTGCTTGATTCAGTGATTTTTGACTGAAACTAGACTAGACTGTGGGGAAGCTTAGAACGAGCAATTTACACAAGCATCTGCAGTTCCTTCCTACACAAACCGCATTTATACTCTTGCTCCACCAAAGTTAGACCATAAAATCTTCGGGGTGATGTGAACTTCTAACACTAGGTCTTTGACAGTATTGAATTCTTGGTGGTCTATTCTTAGTTATAAACTAGGTCCCGAGGTAGGAAATCTAGTAAGCTTCTTGCGGAATATAAAGTTAACATTAGCAGCAGTCCCGATATTTGGTTAATGCCAAAGGAAATTGTTTATCATCTCAGATGGTTGAATACATTTTCCTCGCAGTCAACTTGCTTAAAATCACCCAAAATCAGATTACTTCAGTAACAATAGAGGTATAGCAATATAGTGATTTTATTGGCATGGGATTTTAACAAAGGCAGAAATGTGGTCCAACATTTCTGTCCATTGTATGAAGCACTTCTTGCCAGAATCAGCCTCTTTCATCATTATGCACCTCAAATATTCAGTTGCTCTCAGTAAGTGCACTATATCTACATCATGTGCAACCAAGGTGGACTGCAACAATTTGCACAGGCTTCTTCCACAGTTACTCCCAAACATTTAATAAAGGGAGCTTGCAAGTAACAGCAGCAGCACCTCCAATTACCACGGCAGAGTGTGAATTGAGAGGAGTCTGACTGTGAGCTGTACCACTGTGCAACTCCATGAAAGTTCCCTTTGAAGTCACAAACCATTGACATAAACGTACACTTTTTGATTGGAGGTGAATTGGAGAATGGTCTGCCTAATGGCAAAGTAAGAGTACCCTCACCCTAGAACCCATTCATCACCAGACTCTGAAAGGCACGCAATATGCGAAATAAATATTGGCCTTCAACACTCAGATTCACTCCAGGAATGTAAAAAATGTGGGTACTGTCTCCTACTGTCAGAGTCCTATTTTAGAACTGTTTGCAAATCCACATTCGCAATCATTGTGGATTTGCAAACCAATGCTTCATCAATATTCACAAATTAATTTGAAAATTTGAAATACAGTTGAAAATCGTTCAGCTTTGTGCTGCCTTAACAAGTTTTGTGCTGCCTTAACTAGGGAGGAGTAAAAATACAAACAGTTATATTCCATTTACTAATAATATTTCTCTCAAAGATATATGTAAATAAAATATTTTACCTCACCTTTGTTTCAACAAATGTTGCTAATGTTACCTCCACCAGGGATGCTTTCTCATTTATTATTGCTAAATTACTCAAATGCCTAACATCCATTCATATTGTGGTAATCCGATATTGACAAGGTAGTGAATCCCTTGGAAACACGGAACAAAATATATCCTTGTAGTATTATTTTTTTTTGTCACTTGATACTGAGTCAGTGTCAATGTTTTCAACGCTGTTTATTCAACCTTGCTTTAAATTAAAACATCCATAGGAGTGGAAATACAATCTCAGTTTAAGTTAATTCACAGTGCGTCAGAGACCCAGGTCGAATCCTCATTTAGGGTGCTGCCAAGTGGAGGTAGATAATTTCCCTGTGAACACACAGGTTTCCTGAAGATGCTCTTATTTCCTTCTGCAGCCTGAGGCATACTTACTGGTAAGTTGATCGGCTACTATAAATTGCCACTAATATGTAAGTGAATGGTGAAATCTGGGGGGCATTGATGGGAGTAAAAGAAGAATAGGATTAGAACATGAGCTTAAGTGGTCAGCGCATCACTTGGGTATTACTCTGCTTCAAGGGCTCCACTTTATTAGCTGCAGCCCTTCGAGTGAAGGCCATCCTAACCATTGCTGATGGTTTCTAAACCCAGCAACTACAAATGAACAATAATATATGTCCAAGAAAAGCGGGTATGTGATTTGGAGTGGTATTTGAAGTGGAATGGCTGGCACGGTGGTGCAGCGGTAGAGTTGCTGCCTTACAATAGACAATAGGTGCAGGAGTACGCCATTCGGCCCTTCGAGCCAGCACCGCTATTCAATGTGATCATGGCTGATCATCCCCAATCAGTACCCCGATCTTGCCTTCTCCCCATATCCCCTGACTCTGCTATTTTTAAGAGCCCTATCTAGCTCTCTCTTGAAAGCATCCAGAGAACCTGCCTCCTCCACCCTCTGAGGCAGAGAATTCCACAGACTCACCGTTCTCTGTGAGAAAAAGTGCTTCCTCGTCTCTGTTCAAAATGGCTTACTCCTTATTCTTAAACTGTCGCCCCTGGTTCTGGACTCCCCCAACATCGGGAACATGTTTCCTGCCTCTAGCGTGTCCAAGCCCTTAACAATCTTATATGTTTCAATGAGATCCCCTCTCATCATTCTAAACTCCAGAGTGTACAAGCCCAGCTGCTCCATTCTCTCATAACATGACAGTCCCACCAACCCGGGAATTAACCTTGTAAATCTATGCTGCACTCCCTCAATAGCAAGAAGGTCCTTCCTCAAATTAGTGGACCAAAATTGCACACAATACTCCAGGTATGGTCTCACTGGGGCTCTGTACAACTGCAGATGGCCCTCTTTGCTCCTATATTCAATATAACAAAATGTTAGTTGGAGGTCTTTTATGTGGTGGATGAGGGGAAGGAAGGGAAACTTTATTTCTAGTCCCTACCTGGTCGGAGGGGTGGCTTCCCTCTGAGCTGCTTCTTCGCCCCTTCCTCGCGGCCTACCATCGGATGGGAACAACGTTTCCTGTCGGGACTGGCCGGGACTACAGCTTCGGCGGTGGCACAGCACTGGGCCACCACCACCACGGATGCCTTACCGGATCGCCGTGCGGTAAGCTCCGGAGTGCTGTGAACTCCGACTCCAACATCCGAGGAGCTGTGGCTGCGGGAGTCCATTTAAAACACCGCGGAGCCTGGGATCCGAGATCGCCAGAGTCGGAGCTCCAACCAGCGTGGCCTGTGGACTTCGGGAACCGCGGTCTCCGGGGAGGCAGCGGCCGCTCCTGACATTCCAAGCCGCTGAGGAGCGTTCACCCGATGCCGGAGTTCCAACTTCCTGGCCAGATGGCCTGGCTGCAAGGCCACAAATTGGGCCACGACCTTGGGTGGTCACAGAGGAAGAGGACTAAACTTTCTAGTGCCGTTCCCAACAGTAGAACATTTTGATTCTGTTGTGGGGGGACGTTTGTGTTGAATTCTATAATGTGTTGTGTCATTTTTTTAATTTTCTTTTTTTTCTATGGATGTACGGAAACGTAATTATTTATTTTATGTAAAGCACTTTGGTTTCAATGCGAGTTGATTTAAACATGCTATATAAATAAAACTTACTTGCTTACTAATATATTCGATTCCGCTTACGGCGGATTCCGCTTACAGCGCTTGCTGCGTCGGGGACCCGGGGTTGATTCCGACTATGGGTGCTGACTGTATGTCATTTGTACGTTCTTCCCGTGACCGCATGGGTTTTCTCTGAGATATTCGGTTTCCTCCCACACTCCAAAGAGGTACAGGTTTGTAGGTTAATTGGATTGGGTTTGTAGACTTGGTATAAGTGTAAATTGTCCCTAGTGTGTGATGGCTTGTGTTAATGTGTGGGGTTCGCTGGTCGGTGCAAATTCGGTGGGCCGAAGGGCCTGTTTCCATGCTGTATCTCTAAAACTAAACATAAAAATAACCAAAACTTGCAAGTAGTGGTGTTCACAAGACTCTGTTGCCGATGGTCATCTTGGTGGTAGAGGATGCTACTGGAGTACCAACAGAGTATTTTGTAGATGTTCATAAGTTCTAGGAGCTGAATTAGGCCATTCAGCTACTCGGATCTACTCCACCATTCAATCATGGCTGATCTATATTTCTCTCTCAACCCCATTCACCTTTCTTCTCCCCATAACCCGATACCCATACTAATCAAGAAACTGCAATCTCCGCTTTAAAAATATTAATTGACCTGGCCTCCACAGCCGCCTTTGGCAATGAATTCAACTGATTCACCACCCTCTGACTAAAGAAATTCCGCCTCATCGCCTTTACTTTTATTCTGAGGCTACGGCCTCTGGTCCTAGACTCTCCCACTAGTGGAAATATTCTGTCCATATTCACTGCCTTTCACTATTTGGTAGGTTTCAATGAGGTCCTCCCTCGTTCTTCTAAGCTCCAGAGAGTACAGGCCCAGTGCCTTCAAACACTCATCATATGTTAACCCAATTTTGAGGCTCTAAACTGGTGTTACTGTGCTACTTTATGCTCATGGATAGCACACACCAAAAACCTTTTCATTTTACCTCGGTACACATGACAATAAACCAAACCAAACTAAATTGTGGACCAGAGAGAGAGGGTACATGTTTGGAATGGTGAACGATTTACCAATCTAATGGGTTGCGATGCATTGGAGAACATTGAGTTTCTTGAATTATATTGAATCTGTAAAATGGAACTCCATTATTCTCCTCTAAACTAATTGGACGATATACTCAGAGGTTTGATAAGTCACAGTTAACGTTGGTGTAGTCTAATTTATGGATTACATAATTAATATATTATTTATATCAATATCTATGCAAATTGATATTTCAATAACTAATTTAAAGACATTTCTAAAATTACATATATTCTGGATTATGCATATAGGAAAAAAAACAAAATACAAGGATGCTACATGTAATCTAGCATAAGCCATCAGGTCGTGGTAATTCCTGGCAAATCACCCAAATCGCATACTCTAGCCAAATTTGACTGCACACTGCCAAGATTTCTAATTGTTACCTGAACATATTATATACTCATGACTACAACGACTACTCAATTTTGTTTCTCCCCAAAGGACAAAAACTCGCATTTGCAAAGTTTATGAAGATTTTTTTGCTCCTGTGTGCAATCAAAGAATCAGGCAACCAAAGAACATTAATACGACATAGAAGGAGACTATTAAACTTAATCCCACCTGACAGCCCCGAGGCTCTGCCCCTGACAATCACAGCCCTTCAAACATTTTAAATCTGATTGTATTTCTGCCTTTTCCACCAAGATTTGAGTTCCAGTCCCACTTCATACTCTGCAAGAAAAAAATCTCTTCTAAACCTTCAACTAATCATTTTAAATCTTTGTCCGCTACTTCTTTTTCTCCCTTCTGCAAAGGGAAATAGATTATTTCTACTTATTCTACCTTGACCCATTTTAAATGTAGTTATCAATTGCATCTCTCCTCAGCCTTCTCTGCTCCCAAGAAAACTGCAGATGATTCAATCTTTCCTAATAAGTAAAATTAGCTAGTTTCGACAATAACCTCATAGATCTCCTCAGCAATCTCCACAGCAATCAAATATTTCCTGTAATTTGGTTACCAGAACAGTGTAAAGTACTCAAGCAGCGTCTAACTCTTGCAGTCTTCATTTCAAGCATAACCTACTTACTCTTTTATTCTGAGACTCATGGTGGCACAGTGGTGTAGCGGTAGAGCTACTGCCTTACAGCGCCAGAGACCCGGGTTTGATCCTGACTACTTGTGCTTGTCTGTACAGAGTTTGTATGTTCTCCCCATGACCTGCATGGGTTTTCTTTGAGATCTTCGGTTTCCTCACACAGATTTATATGTTAATTGGCTTGGTACAATTGTATGAATGTAAAATTGGCCCTAGTGTGTGTAGGGTATGTGTGGGGATCACTGGTCTTGAGCAAAAAAACAAAGTGCAGGGAGAACTCAGTGCGCCAGGCATCTTGGAGGGAATGGATAGACGATGTTTCGGGTAAGTACCCTTTTTCCGACGAGTCTGAAGAAATGTCCCCACCCTAGTTAGACCACACCTGGAGTATTGTGTGCAGTTTTAGTCCCCTAATTTGAGGAAAGACATTCTTGCTATTGAGGGAGTGCAGCGTAGGTTTACAAGGTTAATTCTCGGGATGGCAGGGCTGTCATATGCTGAGATAATGGAGCGGCTGGGCTTGTATACTCTGGAGTTTAGAAGGATGAGAGGGGATCATATTGAAACATATAAGATTATTAAGGGTTTGGACACACAAGAGGCAGGAAACATGTTCCCGATGTTGGGGGAGTCAAGAACCAGGGGCCACAGTTTAAGAATAAGGGGTAAGCCATTTAGAATGGAGACGAGGAAACACTTTTCTCAGAGAGAGTTGTGAGTCTGTGGAATTCTCTGCCTCGGAGGGCGGTGGAGGCCGGTTCTCTGGATACTTTGAAGAGAGAGCTAGATAGGGCTCTTAAAGATAGCAGAGTCAGGGGATAGTGGGAGAAGGCAGGAATGGGGTACTGATTGGGGATGATCTGCCAGGATCACATTGAATGGTGATGCTGGCTTGAAGGACCAAATGGCCTACTCCTGCACCTATTGTCTATTGTCTAAATGTAGTCCATCCATTCTCTCTACGGGTGCTGCCTCACTCACTAGGTGAGAAATAAAATTGTTAAATGTTGACTTATAAAATGCGTGAAAACTGTCATAATTGTATATTACAATTACATTGATCTACAAGAGAAATTTAAATTGATTTATACAGAAATAAAAATTGTCGTCAAGATATTTCCAAAATAATCTTCCACTCCAAACAGCTCTCCTCATCTTTGAAGCTCAGAATGCTCAGAGAATAGAAAATGGTCTAAAAATTATTTTCTAATGAGTATGCAAAATCATCAGTGCATTATTTTAGTCAATTTATAACAAATCATGTCTGAGTTATCTCAAAGCAACATCCAATGTCTGATTTATTTTGCAATATTTATGACAGTTTTAACAGATTAAATCCCTGAGTACAAAGTACCTTGTGGAATATATATTACAAAGTTTTCCATTTCTGCCATGAATTGCAGGCACAATTCATGGATATGTTACTTTAAGAATGTCATATACATTTAATTTATTTTTGTCTTATACACAGCCTTTGGAGGTCAACCAAGTGAGCAAAATGTAATGACTAGTGGAATAACTAAATAAAACAATAGCAATTCATATAAATTGCTTGAATATAAAAGAAAAGAACAATGTAAATTGAAGGCAGTTTATAGAACTGAATTCATATCTATTTAAATAACTGTACTCTCTGCAGAATCAATGATGACCTTGTTAAAGGAAAGCAAGCATTCATCATGTTACACTCTGTAATAAAGGTTAATGGGTAGTCTCACTCTCTCACTCATATCACTGTTTCATTATTAAGGGTGACTTATGCTGTTATCTGCAGCTACTTTAGTTTAAAATGCTCCAGGAATTACACAGAAAAATTAATGTTGGTTATGCAGTTTACACTTCCCCATATATTCAAATCCACATGATGTATTGAACATCACATTTCCAAGGATCAAACCAGCATATGAATTTAACAAAATAACAGTTGAAAGTTCAACCTCTGAACGAAGGGATTTATTTTGTCTTTTCCACCAAATCTTTTGCATAATAGGACCAACAGAAAATTCTCAAAATATTCAAGAATGCTATATTAGAGCATAGAAAAGACATTTAATTAAACCTTTCCTTCATATTCCCTTGGCAATTATGTGCTGGATAACTCGATCCAGAAGACCTTTACATGGGATTATTCTTAATGGATGTTTTACATTAAAACTTTAAAACATTCTAACCTATTTGTCACTTAATAATGTAATGCTCTCAACCTCTCCCCAGTTCCATTTATCTGGTAATCTCTTTCCCAAATTCCATGGACATAATTTTGTGATTTATAACTCTTAATAAACTGTTCAAAATGAGAAGACAGATTTCATACACGTCTCAACTGATGCATTAAATGCAGTACAGATATTAACCATAAATGGTGTAACTGCATTAAATTGTAGTTTGATCATAACAGTGAGCTCTATGGATACATTTACAAACTGTACTGTTTTATGACACAGAAATGCTGAAAGTATAACTAAATTTGCAAATTCTGGAATTTGCTACATAAATTTGTAGATGCCCAACATAATAAATATTGATTCGGAGCAAATAAATTCTCAGCACCTAACCCGGGCACAAATACTTCCACAATTTGACTTCAATGGAAATGGAAATGTAAGAAATCGTAAAACTAACAGCCCTTCTGTTCCCAGCGTTTTTTAGAGTGGCAAAATATTCTTCCTTACATTAAGTAATGTGTTTTCCGGCTGTCTGTCACTCTTCTGAATGTCTAATTATTTTGTACTTCAGCATACTGACTAAAGTGTAAAATTCTTCCTTGTGGTGCCTACTTGTGGTTGCATAATCCCCCAAACAATATTCATTATGTAAGTCAAAGTAACCTACATTCAAATCCAACATGATTTTAAAGTCTGAACATACTTTAAACTTCTCAACTGATAAGGTTCTGTTTTATTTTAGCTTTCTGTCCCACATTTAGACATCCTCTATCTTATGTTCTCATTTGTGCAATCATCATGTTGCAAGTGGTAGATGTCAGAGTACTGCTTGATGGATTTTATAAAGTAGCAATTGAAAGTTCACAGTTCTGGAAAATGAAAATGCTTCAGGACCTTCAATTTCAGATGAAAACATTTTCTTCTGCATATCTCCATAGCAACTAAGGTTCCATAAAGATGAATCAGAAGGTACTCAGTCAAATGTCAACATCTATATTTCTTCTTGAAGACACGGCTACATATTCATCACCATGTTACTGTCAGCTCTGCTTCTCCTGGAAACAGTCATGCCTAAGTTTGAAGGTGGTGCACTTCAGTCACAATCCAAGAACCTAGGTTTTCAGTGAAAATAAGTGAGTGTTGGTTTATTTCAGCTGAGAAGTACAATTGGGATTCTTATGGGACTCTTGGGTGGATCAATATTAAAGATAAGCAAAGGAACTGTTTTCCACATGCATTAGGTGAAGCTGGGTGAGTTGGAGGTGATCTGACTCATGATATCCTTCAAGCCCTATTCAAGCTTCAAAAAAAATGAAAACCAATTTGCAGAACATGAAAACTGTGTAGGCAAGTGTACAGGGAATGCGTATGGTATCAGAAAAATGTGGCATGAGTAGGGATGTCAGATTCTATAGAAGGAAGAAAGCAGCAATTCCCAGTTCTTTTTTTTTAATGGAGTACAACAAAGTGGTATTCAAACAGACACATTTGGTTGATGAAGAAGAAAATGAAATGGTTTCCTTTGAAGAGGTTATCTGAATTAAATAGATTAGTAAGCAGGAGGCAATGGGTGGGAAAGGTGGCTGCTATAATGGCAATGGAGTTACAAATACAAATGGTGCAAGGCCAGATCTAGCTTTGATGTTCTAGACGTTGGTTCTTTTCACCCAGTAATGAATTGGTGGAACCAGCTGTTGCTTTTGCAGCAACCAGACTTGTTTCTGGCTGGTGTCAGGAACATCTAACATGTCAGGGCCAGCAATATTCTGCACTAGTTTACATTGAGAAAATACTGAGATGTTTTGGTGAGGAATTTACCAGAGTTTTCTCCACTATCTGGCATTTTTGGTCTGTCTTTCATCGTTCCCTAGAGATCAGACACTTTTGGGTGGTGTACACAACAAATCACAACAGCATGGATTGAATTTATGCCCATATTGTTTCTAATTTCATATGTTCAAAACTCTCAAAGAATATTTATAGACAATAGACAATGGACAATAGGTGCAGGAGTTAGTCAAATTCGGCCCTTCCAGCCAGAACAACCATTCAATGTGATCATGGATAATCGTATTTGTTTCAATATGTTCCCCTCTCATCCTAAATTCCAGAGTATACAAGCCCAGCCGCTCCATTCTATGTCAAAATATGTAGAAATAATTAGCCAAAGATTGAGAAGACTTTTGCTACTTTTGCAGCAAAGTCCACTGCCTCGAGGAGAATCTTCAAATATAGTCATGTGATGGGTTAAATATCTAATCCAGTGCTTCGCATTTTCTTCATGCTAGTAAAATCTCTTCTGGACATATGTTTTCAAGTTATATTTATTTGTTCTAAATCTGAACATTTCGTTAAATTTAATCACAAAAAGTTCTTGCACTACTTGAGTGCATTCTCTTCAATGGCCCAAATGACCTTGTTTTGCCAAACATGGATATAAACTATAGGGCACACTGCAAATGATCCAAATATAAAATCCAGCAGAGAACAAAACAGCTGTAAAAGTGGTCTATTCATAAACAGCTCTGATTGTTTAACTGTTTTGAGAAAGAGAGCTTCTTCAGCTGCAGCACATCAGTGATTTGCCTTTTTGTCTCTTCTGTTGGATGAATAATTTTTTTTTTTCATTTTCTTAAATTGTTGTAGGATTGCTGCAAGAGATCATTAAAGTAACCATTTAACCATAAATGAGTGAATGCTCTGATTCAAAAGTCAAAACATGGAAATGAGGTGGACAGCTTCAGAACCGGGTTTGTGAATGAGATTTAGAATCCAGAACCAGCCCACTGCGCACGCAAATGTTCATGGAAGGAACAAAATTTAAAGACAATTGAGTCACTGATAATCATTATTACTCTGGTTAAAGTTCGGCCTTAGCTTTATTCATTTGGTCAAAGACAAAACAAGAAAAAGCATTGGCTGAAATTGTGTTTGTTCTTGCCAGCAGTTCAACTTTTTCAACAAAAGAGCCAGCAAGTTTCTGGTCTCCTGATTGAATGCGGAAGTCCCAAACTTACTGGACGAGTTCTGGCAGCGATCCCTCAGCTGCATACCACTGCTGGACTCTGCATCAGCCTCACTTAGCAACTGTGCTGTAAAATCCGCACTTGTGCCCTGCTCCAGATGAGATCAGGTGCAGGATCTCTGAGCCCATTCATATGAATGAGGAATGTGCAGCTGCAAGGGTGCCAAAAATAAGTTGAATTCTACGTTGTTTAAATTGTCCTTAATACTTTCAACTTAAAGTGTTTTGTTGACAGCATGATAATTTGATTTTCATAGTTTTAATATTTTCCTCAATGGCAGACATTCACACATAATAGAAAGCTCTCATATCTTTGACTGCTGACAAACTGAGATTGGAGTTTTACCATCTCTCTAAAAGTTTCCAGAGGAAACCTATGGGTGGGCTTTGTTCTGACGCAGCCAACACCCCCCAGTAGTCTCTTCAAGACATTGATGCCATTCAGAGCTTTTCCATTAGGCTACAAAAACTCATTGGCCAGGAAGATCGACCTCCCGCCTCTTGAGAAAGTAAGTGCTGGAGTAAGAACATAAGCAAGAGAAGCAGAAGTAGGCAAATCAGCCTCTTGGGCCTGCTCTGCTGATCATAAAGACGAAAGCTGATCTTCTGCCATTGTGCCACTTCCTTTGCAAGGAAAGACAATTGACCAGAAATATTAACTCTGGTTCTCTTACCAGAGATGCTGCCTGACCTGTTGAATGGCTGTGTTTCCTATGTTTTCTATTTCAGATTATCAGCATCCACAGAATTTTATTTCCATATCTGTTGATTTTACTTAAACTCTGCAATAAAGTTTGTGCCTTTCAAAATTATATGAGGAAGAGAATTCAGAGTTACTGCCCTCTGGGTAATATAAATTCCTTCTCGTCTCTCCCTAGAATGACCATGCGCTTATTTTGAAACTTTGAGCCCTTGGATCAGAAATTCCAGCCAGTGGAATTCTGAATTCAGAGTATAGAAGTTGGGATGTTATGTTGCAGTTGTACAAGATGTTGTGAAGCCACATTTGGAGAAGTGTGCTTAATTTTGTTCACCCTGCTATAGGAAAGATGTTATTAAGCTGGAAAGAGTACAGAGAAAATTTACAAGGATGCTACCAGGACTTGAGGGTCTGAGCTATAGCGAGTGGTTGGGCCAGCTAGGACTTTATCCCTCGGAGTGCAAGAGGATGAGTCTTCTACTCATGGTAGGGATATCAAGAACCAGAGGTCATAGTTTTAAGATGAGAGGGGAAAGATTTAATAGGAACCTGAGGGGCAACTTTTTCATCCAGAGGGTGTGGGTATATGGAACGAGCTGCCAGAGGAGATAGTTAAGGCAGATACTATAATTACATTTTGGCCACGTACATGGATGGGAAAGGCTTCACTGCAATCCTTAACATTCCTTAGCTGGGATTGCTTCGATTATTCACATTATTCCAGACATGCTTTCCAGATATTTTGACTTGTGTACTCAAATCATGTTACAATGAAACGTCTTCCTAATTCCCTGCTGTACCTGCATATTGATTCATTTACATGATGTGGAAGTCACTCTTAACACCCATACCAATGTCTGACAGTATAAAATATACATGTGTCCATTCTTTTACCAAAGTGGATGACGTCACCTCTCACAGAAAACCAGGGCAAAAGAACAAACAGGAAACCTTTGATCATGAATTTCTCAACTTTTAAAACTGGTATCAATCTATTTTTTTGACCGGATTTGTTACATTTGATTTCCACAGCTGGATTGAACCAAAAGGGGAAGAGGAATCTTTGCCAAAAATGGCAATTCCAAAACAAAATAATACTTCATAAGGTTCACGTTGCATTTCTTTTCTATATGTACTTTGCTCACAACTTGAAAATGCTCCCAATAAATGTTGTGGACGATTATTCAAACCAGTCAAATGTAACAAAATACATTCAGTATTTTAACCCAAATGATGACATGTTGCATCAGGCATGCATACATCTGTAGTCAAGACCTATACCACTGATATACCTCAAATTTGTAGTGGGAAAACAAGTATGACATTAGTCATGCATTGTATGTCATTCAAATGTGCCCAGTGGTATCTGTGTGTGATAGTGCATGATATGCTTTTAAGTGATTGGCATTTAGCTAAACTTCCATTCAATTATACTTAAGAGCTGTGTAGTACTTAATAGAATTTAGTGGCCAAGGTGAGGAAAGTGCTGCTTAAATTCATAATTGAAAACATGAAAACATTAGCGACGCAGTGGTGCTGGTTTCCAAAGGGAACGGTGACGGATGCACCACACATCTCTGTCCTCCAGTTCCTGCAGACTTCCGACGCTGCAATTATCGGATTTTGGCGTGTATGCTTTATCATAATTCCTTATAATGCTATGTACGACAGTGATCGCAACTTCTACTGTTGTGTGGATGGCTGTTGGCTCGCTAGAAACTCATCGGCCCTTTGACAGGTCTTGTTTTTGGACCTGCCGGGGGTCCACAGCCCCCACCTCACCTGGCAAACCAGGTCGGGTAGACAGTTTAGTCACCGACTAACTGACTATGGAGCAGGGAGTATGGGTTTGCATGGTACCCGTGGCGGGGAGAACTCTCCCTGACCGACCTTAAATGGAGTCATACTAACTTTGAGAGTCACTGTTGGTGAATGTGGGTCTTCAATAACTTCACAATGACACCAAGTAGTTCTTCAGGACAACTAAAGGATTAATATCTATATTACTAAAAGTCTGTTCTTGACCGGTTTTGGCGATCTGTGCTGCGATTTCCGAGAGAATGCCGCAACCTACGGCCGTAATTTTTGGCCACCTCGCTCAGAGCCCCCCTCCGCCGCTTGTGTGCCGAGGATTTTTCCCGTCAATGAAAAATGACAGAGATATTAATGATTTAAAAAAATTCCCCATTCTCCCTGCTGCCCCCGCTGTTGGCAGGGGGGAGGGACTATAACACCAGGAAGTGGTGTGCCACACAGTCTCTTCAAGATGGAGGAAGGCAGATGGTCACGTTTCTCTGAGCTGTGAACAATGAACACATGTCTACTCAGATGTAAGTGCCCTTAGTGGTTCTAAAATGCTTGCAGAATGTGTCTATTGGTTCTAAAGCTTGCAAAAAATGTCTATTGGTTCTAAAGCTTGCAAAAAGTGTCTCTATTGGTTCTAAAGCTTGCAAAAAATGTCTATTGGTTCTAAAGCTTGCAGAAAAATGTCTATTGGTTCTAAAGCTTGCAAAAAAATGTCTATTGGTTCTAAAGCTTGCAAAAAAAAAAAATGTCTATTGGTTCTAAATCTTGCAAAAAATGTCTCTATTGGTTCTAAAGCTTGCAAAAAATGTCTATTGGTTCTAAAGCTTGCAAAAAATGTCTATTGGTTCTAAAGCTTGCAAAAAAAGTGTCTATTGGTTCTAAAGCTTGCAAAACAATGTCTATTGGTTCTAAAGCTTGCAAAAAAATGTTTATTGGTTCTAAAGCTTGCAAAAAATGTCTATTGGTTCTAAAGCTTGCAAAAAAATGTCTATTGGTTCTAAAGCTTGCAAAAAAATGTCTATTGGTTCTAAAGCTTGCAAAAAAATGTCTATTGGTTCTAAAGCTTGCAAAAAGTGTCTCTATTGTTTCTAAAGCTTGCAAAAAGTGTCTATTGGTTCTAAAGCTTGCAAAAAATGTCTATTGGTTCTAAAGCTTGCAAAACAATGTCTATTGGTTCTAAAGCTTGCAAAACAATGTCTATTGGTTCTAAAGCTTACAAAAAATGTCTATTGGTTCTAAAGTTTGCAAAAAAAATGTCAAAAAATGTCTAATGGTTTTAAATCTTGCAAAAGAAAATGTCTATTGGATCTAAAATGGTTCATACTAGCGCTCCAGAAAGTTGAAAGACACTACTTACTGCAAATGGTGGATTGGTTGCTTTGGCTTGAAGTTGAAAGGCACTACTTACTGTAAATGGTGGCTTGGGAGCTGAAGTTGAAAGGCACTATTACTGCAAATGGTGGCTTGGGAGCTTTGAAAGTTGCACTACTTACTGCAAACTGTGGCTTGAAGTTGAAAGGCACTTCTTCCTGCAAATGGTGGCTTGGGTGTGGCTTGAAGTTGAAAGGCACTACTTACTGCAAATGGGGGCGTGGATGCATTTGCTTAAAGTTGAAAGGCACTATTACTGCAAATGGTGGCTTGGTTGCTTTGGCTTGAAGTTGAAAGGCTCTACTTACTGCAAATGGTGGCTTGGTTGCTTTGGCTTGAAGTTGAAAGGCACTTCTTACTGCAAATGGTGGCTTGGGTGTGGCTTGAAGTTGAAATACACCACTTACTGCAAATGGTGGCATGAAGTTGAAAGGTGCTACTTATTACAAATGGTGGATTGGTTGCTTTGGCTTGAAGTTGAAAGGCACTACTTACTGCAAATGGTGGCTTGGGTGGTTTGAAGTTGAAAAGCACTACTTACTGCAAATGGTGGCTTGGGAGCTTTGGTTTGAAGTTGAAAGGCACTATTACTGCAAATGGTGGCTTGGGTGTGCTTGATGTTGAAAGACAACACTTACTGCAAATGATGGCTTGGGTGTGGGTTGAAGTTGAAAGACACCACTTACTGCAAACGGTGGCTTGGGAGCTTTGAAGTTGAAAGGCACTACTTACTGCAAATTATGGCTTGGGTGTGGCTTGAAGTTGAAAGGCACCCCTTACTGCAAATGATGGCTTGGTCTGCCTTGAAGTTGAAAGACACTACTTACTGCAAATGGTAGCTTGGTGTGGCTTGAAGTTGAAAGACACCACTTTCTGCAAATGGTGGTATGAAGTTGAAAGGCACTATTACTGCAAATGATGGCTTGATTGCTTTGCCTTGAAGTTGAAAGGCACTACTTACTGCAAATGATGGCTTGAAGTTGAAAGGCATTACTTACTGCAGATGGTGGCTTGGGTGCAATGGCTTGAAGTTGAAAGGCACTACTTACTGCAAATTGTGGCTTGAAGTTGAAAGGCACTACTTATTGCAAATGGTGGCTTGGGTGCTTTGGCTTTAAGTTGAAAGGCACTACTTACTGCAAATTGTAGCTTGGGTGCTTTGGCATTAAGTTGAAAGGCCCTGCAAATGGTGGCATGAAGTTGAAAGGCACTACTTACTGCAAATGGTGGCTTGGGTGTGGCTTGGGTGTGGTTTGAAGTTGAAAGGCACTTCTTACTGCAAATGGTGGCTTGGGTGCTTTGGCTTGAAGTTGAAAGGCACTACTTACTGCAGATGGTGGCTTGGGTGCAATGGTTTGAAGTTAAAAGGCATTACTTACTGCAAATGGTGGCTTGGGTGCATTGGCTTGAAGTTGAAAAGCACCACTTACTGCAAAAGGTGGCATGAAGTTGAAATGCACTACTTACTGCAAATGGTGGCGTGGGTGCATTGGCTTGAAGTTAAAAGGCACTACTGTAAATGCACTTAATTCCTGTTTGCACTGTATATTGATTTTAGATAAAACGCTACCATTTACGGCTGTGATTTTTGGCCATCTTACTCAGTCCCCCCTCTGCTGAGCAGGTGCAGATAATTCTTCCCATCAATGAAAAAATAAAAGTGTTATTAGTTTTTTTTTTTAATGTTGAGAATCTCTCTCCTGTCAATCACTCCATGAAAGCCACACCTTTTCTGGTGGGGGGGAGGGGTTATAAAACCCAGAAATGTGGGTGTGGCTCAGTCTCTGCAAGATGGAGGAGGGAGAGGTCACGACTTGCTCTTTAGTGGCTTTGCACCCTACTTCAAATGGTATGAAACTGCACTTGAATTTGGTGGCCTTTTTCTGCACTTGAATTTGGTGGCCTTTTTCCCTGCTTGAAATAGAATTTCAAGGATTAGCCGTGAATCAACTACCAGCCCACCAGCCGTGAGTAAGTGAGTTACCAGCACTACAGGCTTGAGTGACTGAGACGCCAGCCCAAGAATCCATTTGGCGCACAATTTGCATACTAGCCCTCTGAAAACCAGTCCCTTCAGCCCACAACACCCATACTAGCGCTCCAGAAAGCTAGTCTCCAGGAGACGAGGAAACACTTTTTCTCATAGAGAGTGGTGAGTGTGGAATTCTCTGCCTCAGAAGGTGGTGGAGGCGGGTTCCCTGTATGCTTTCAAGAGAGCATTTCCCCTCCGCGCTCTCTAAAGGACTTACCGTAACTGTGGCAGCCGTTTACTTTCCTCTTCATTGCGATGTATTTGTGTGTGTGTGTGCGTGCGTGCGGTCGGTCAGTCGATGCAGCTCGTGGTTTGGTTGATCCAGCTCGCAGTTTCAACACGGCCGGTCGATCTAGCTCGAGGCTTTCCAGGAGAGTGCCCTCGAGCTGGAAGGTCGAAGCCACTCTTCTGGACTCGCGGATTAGGTCGCCCAAGTGGGACAGGCCCTTTAAGAATTTGCTTAGATAAGCTTTCAGTTGTGGCAGTGTTGGCAGATATCACAACTGACCTGGGCTGCAAAGCACTCGTGTTGTTATGTGTGGAAGCATAAACAGAGGTGGTGTGGGAGCTATTCTCCAATCTCTCCATCAAAATTTTGAGATGTCTATTCACCAAGCTTGAACAGATCCAACCCTCAAATTACACGATAAGGTGCCAAGTATTTTAGAGAGTGAAAATGGAGCACTTGGTTCAGCAGATTTTTCTAATAGTCAATATAAAGGTTGATAAACCATTTATCAAGTCCATTCATCTGAACATGTGATGCTGGCAAGTGAAGCTTGCACTGGGAACTCATGGACAGGTCATTTGTCTTGTTGTAATCAATGTTAACTTCTTTTGAGTATGAAAACCAAGTACATACCATTTTGAGGGTGAAAATAAGGCTCCTAACAGTTGCGTATCATGCAAGATAAGGCCAAGAATTGATACTAAAATACAGAGGAAGAGATTTATTGTTAATTCATGCCATAATGGGCTGTTATAATCCACAGTCTTGTCCATTTTGCAATTAATGTACAGGGATCAATGGAGTATAAATCTGACATTGGGAGGCAGGGAGGGTGGGTTAGTGGTCAGGACTGGTGTAGTAGTGGGTTGGTAATGGGGTGGAAATGATATCAATTAAACAGTACGCCACAAAATTCCCGTTGGTGTTTTTAGGCAAGCAGTAATTAGGGAAGAAAGACATCAGCCAACTCACTTTCAGTGATAACTATTACTGCAAATGGGAGGGAGCTGAATGATTTCAAATAATCAGGTTAAAAGTAAAAACTACAGTTAAATGAAGTTATTCTAGTAACTACTGAACAACTAGAATAACAGGTTGTTCAACAAGACAAAAAACCCTGTTCGGTGGGAGTCATGAAGGATAAATTATATGATGCCGACTTAAAATCTGTGTGGGAATCAAAGTTATTCTTACTATCTTCAGAATGTATTTATCTAACACTTACGGATTAATCTCATTGGCAATGCAAATTAAAGATAATTATAACAAGTATTGGATCATCATTTTCTGCAGATTTTATTTATAATACAAAAAAAGATTCTATGGATAATTTTAATTGTATTGTTTAAAGACATTCCATTCACTGGTCTGATCGATGTTTCAAACTGATGATTTTTTCCCAGTTCTGATGCAGCCATTGACCTGAAACATTGATTGGCTCAAGCATACAACAATTAAGCTCATGCAAGGACATTGGCTGTATAATGGCACAATATTTAGCACTGCTACTGTTGACTCAAAACCCTAGAGACCCAGTTTAATTCCACCCTTAGGTTCAGCCTGGGTGAAGCTTGCTCTGTGAATGTACAGGTTTCTCCCAGGTGCTCTGTTTTCCTCACATGTTAAATACATTACTAGTTTGTGTATTAACATGCCATTGCAAATTGATACCTGTGTAGGTGAGGTCAGGAAAATTAGATAAGGGGGAGCGAAGAGAGGGTGGAATTGATGCATTCAAGAAGAAATAAAGGGGAGGAATAAATCGGGTAGATGCACAGAATCTCTTGCCCAGAGTAGGGGAATCAAGGACCAGAGGACATTGGTTCAAGTTGAAAGGGAAAAGATTTAGTATGAACCTGAGGGGTACTTTTTCCACACAAAGGGTGGCGGATATATGGAACAAGCTGTTAGAGGAGGTAGTTGAGGCTGGGACTATCCCAACATTTAGATGCGTACATGGATAGGATAAGTTTGGAGGGATATGGACCAAACGCAGGCAGGTGGGACTAATTTAGTTGGGACATGTTGGGGGTTGTGGGAAAGTTAGGCCGAAGGTCCTGTTTCCACACTGTGTCACTCTATGACTCCATGACTCTCTATGTCATAAAGTAATTATTTTAATCTCTAGTATGCTCTAATGTACAAAAACTCAGCCTTATATATAGTTCATTGGTTTCAATTGGTGAAGGAGCAGACAGTTTACAAGATAAAAATAGAAATAACAGTGATTAACCTAATCCAACACCCAACCCAAGTCAACCTCTCACAACCCAATGCTAAGATTTGGAGGCCCCAGATGGTTGGTTTGTACACAGAAACATGCTGCAGTGTGTGATCCCTACCTAATAATACCTAATGGAGTTAAAGGGTTAATACAATACAGGGTGTGGTAAATTATGTATTCCTCTGTTTAGTACAAAAGTTGTTACCCATAAATTCATGCCATCAATATTGCAAAATGTACTACATTGTCATTCCGGCATATTCTGGCATGTTGCCTCCAAAATTAATTCCATTGACTTTAATGGAATGCATTTTACAGGCAGTGTGCAGTGCACCAATCTTGCTCAGTACTATTTACAATGAATGCTTTTCTCAGCACATTTCTTGTACTATAATTTAAAACTTCAAACCACTACATAAAAACCTGCACTTCATGATTGTTAAGTGTCAACAATGTAAATCAGCTATCAGCAAAAAGGTGAAATTGTACTATAGCTTTTCACATTGAGTTAATGCTACAAACTATTCTAAAATATTGTGGGTCACTCCTGTAATCAGAATCAGTGTCTTATACGACTATGGCTGCAGCAGCCAAATCTAATCACATGATTGCATGACCCACGGTGGTAACAATGTGAGTCAAACATCTTTCAAATTTGACTGCTTGGTGAGGAGAATTGCCTATTATAAATTGTCACTTAAATTCCCTTCAATTTTGCATGAGTTGTAAGGTCTATTATCCATGATGTCACAAAACAGATGGACACCAACTGGTTTACAGTAATTTATTGTGGACTCAAATGCGATAATCATTGCAGCTTAATTTCTATCCAATTTTCTAGTTTAAATAAGAGAAAACAAGCTTTGCAAGCCTTTAAAGAAAATAATGTGAATTTCTTTGGACTTTCTCTTCCATCACCATCACAACTTCAGATGATATGCAATAGGACAGAATTCAAGAAACCCAGTGGAAATCTATTCCATTGTACCAACGACAATTGAATAAGGTGATCAATTGATTTTGTCAAAGTCTACATCAAAATTTGCTTATCAGTAACAAGCAAAGACACAAAGCAAAACCAACCGATAGCACAAACTTTCACTTTCTGTCATCAGGTTTTGTAAAAAATCAGCCTCTGCCAAGATATGTCCCAATTGTCCTTCGGCAGAAAAATCAACTGGCAGTTCATTTTCATTAAATTAAGAGTAACCATTGCTGTGCTGAACACAGTAATATTATTTTAAAGTAAATTGAATGTAATTGGCCACATTCTGAGCAAACACAGCTTGGTTTCAGAAATGCATTAAAGCATGACCATGACTATCAACAAGCTTCTATCATTCTGAACATTTAAACTATTCACTGTAATTATAACTTCAATTCTGCTAACACCAGCACAATTTAGCATAATTGAATGGTAACTTTATGTATTAAAAAATGATTTTGAGTGAAGTTAATTATAATCATAAATGGTATACCCTCGATAAAACACATGGCATTCTAAGATAATTTGACACTTGTAAGATTTTCCAAATCTGACAGCTTGTACTGTCGTGAACTTTCCTGTTTCAATCCTTAAATGACAAAAACATATGCATCATTGCAGATACACTGTGCTTTAAATTAGAAATCTTTGGGACTATATCTGGCATTAATTTCATATTATTATTTACAATAGAAATGTTGAAATGATATTTCAGTGCTCTACTTACATTATCTCTTTAGCTGGAATGCTCCCTGCGGTTTGATGAATGGATTTTGAATTTTCAGCAGCCTATCTTGCACACTGTTAATCTCATTTTCAGTAGCCTGTCTAGTAGGTATGTTGCAAAGCCTACCTGAAGCGTCGCTGAAAATCTGTCCCAGCCCGTGTGCGTGATTTTGGCGCTGTTTAGAAGGGGGCGGGTTTAAAACTCGATTTTCCCTAGGATGTTCAAATCGAGGATGTTCAGCCTAGTTAATTATTAACGAAAAATCGCTGGAAGATTCCGTCACTTTAGCTATTATTACTTTTAAGGGCTTTATCTAATTGTTATAGTAGTTTAAAAATTAACCTCTAAACCCGCGACCGCCGGCAACCGGCCGGATCTCATACAGTGGGCAACGGGCAGGGTATCATACAGGGGAAAACGGAAGGTAGGCTGTTTATTTTTACATTAAAAAGGGCTTCTTAAGATCCCTTTATACAAAGTTTAATGTTGCGAGTAGCTATTTTGGGCCCCATTATATCCCGCAGTTTTTCTGGGCCTTTGAGGGCACAAATCTACCGCAATGTGAACGTTCTAAACCAGCGCGTTCACAGGATCCCACTAGAAAGCTGATTTAAATGGACTTTAATTTACAGCAATTGAACACTAAATTCCTTCCATTTGGCCTATAAATGAATCCAAATGAGATTTAAAAATCATGTTTTATTGTGAATTATTTGTGAATATTATTTGGACACTTAGGCTATTTAAAAATGTTAATCATTTATTAAGAAATGGATAGATGTTTAGATCTAGTAATTGAAGTTTGAAATTAGCTACAATTGGGTAACTAACTAATTATATGCTTTAATTTCAGGTCATCCGAGTAAGATTATTTTATATTTGTTTCTGAATGCTTCAATCTATGATAACTGAAAAATTCATTCAGTTCCCTTAATTTTTAAGAAAGTTATGTGCTTTTGACTGTCCACGATCACAGCTTTTTTGTTATGTCCATAGAAAATCAATAGGGAACAAGATGCTAATTTCCAAGTATGAAAATGGCCATAGCTTTTTAAATACTTGAGATATGAAAGTGAATTAGGTGTCAAATTAAACTTCTTTTTATGCTTTATCTGATGGGATAAATTGCAGACTTGATTTTTTAAATCTCAAAATTTTGTAACATTGCTATGTCTAGCATACTGTTAATCTCATTTAGGAATATATGCTAATGAACCATGGTAAAGAGTAATAGTAGAAACATTAAAAAATCGGTGCTGGAGTAGGCCATGCAGCCCTTCGAGCCAGCACCACCATTCAATATGATCATGGTTGATCATCTAAAATCGGTATCCCATTCCTCCTCTCTCCCCATATCCCTTGATTCCTTTAACACTAAGAGCTAATTCTAACTCTCTCTTGAAAACATCAAGTGAATTGGCCTCCACTGCCTTCTGTGGCAGAGTATTCCACAGATTCACAACTGTCTGGGTGAAAACTATTTTCCTCATCTCAGTCCTAAATGGCCTACCCCTTATTCTTAAAATGTGACCCCTGGTACTGGACTCCCCCAACATCGGGGACATGTTTCCTACATCTAGCCTATCCAATCCTATAAGAATGTTATATGTTTCTATAAGATTCCCTCTCATCCTTCTAAATTCCAGCAAATATAAACCCAGTCGACCCATTCTGTCATCATATTTTAATCCCGGCATCCCGGGAATTAACCTGGTGAGCCTATGCTGGTCAACATTCCATTAGCTTTCTTCACTGCCTGCTGTACCTGCATGCTTACTTTCAGTGACTGATGTATAAACACACCCAGGTCTTGTTGTACCTCCCCTTTTCCCAATACTGACACCCTTCAGATAATAATCTGCCTTCCTTTTCTTGCCACCAAAGTGGACAACCTCACATTTGTCCACATTATACTGTATCTGCCATGCATTTTCCCACTCACCCAACCTATCCGTCACCCTGCAGCCTCATAGCATCCTCATCGCAGCTCACACTGTCACCCAGTTTTGTGTCATCCGCAAACTTGAAGATGTCACATTTAATTCCCTTGTCTAAATCATTAATATATGTTGTAAATAACTGGGGTCCCCGCACTGAACCTTGCAGCACCCCACTAGTCACTGCCTGTCATTCCGAAAAGGACCTGTTAATTCCTACTGTTTGCTTTCTGTCTACCAACCAGTTCTCTATCCATGTCAATACCCTACCCCCAATACCATGTGCTCTAATTTTGCACACTAATCTCTTGTGTGGGATCTTGTTAAAGGCTTTTTGAAAGTCCAGATACACCACATCCACTGGCCCTCCCTTATCCTTTTTACTTGTTACATCCTCAATAAATTGCAGAAGATTCGTCATGCATGATTTCACCTTCATAAATCCATGCTGACTTTGACTGATCCAGTCACTACTTTCCAAATGCGCTGCTATAACCTCTATAATAATTGACTCAAGCATCTTCCCCACTACCGATGGAAGGTTGATTGGTCTATAATTCCCCATTTTCTCTCTCCCTCCTTTCTTAAAAAGTGGGGTTACATTGGCTACTCTCCAGCCCACAGGAACTGATCCAGTCGAGAGAACATTGGAAAATGATCGCCATTGCATCCACGATTTCTAGGGCCACCTCCTTGAGTACTCAGGGACCATCAGGCCCTGGGAATTTCTCTGCCTTCAGTCCCAACAGTTTACCTAACACCATTTCCTGACTTGTGGATTCCCTTCAGTTCCTTCCTCCCACTAGATCCTCGGTCCCCTAGTATTTCTGGGATATTGTTTGTGTCTTCCTTAGTGAAGACAGCACCAAGGTACTCGTTTAATTGTTCTGCCATTTATTTGTTTCCCATTATAAATCTCTCTCTGATTGTAATGGACCGACATTTGTCTTCACTACTCTTTTCCTTTTTACATATCTAAAGAAGCTTTTAGAGTCAGTTTTTATATTCCCCGCAAGCTCTCTTTCTTAAGGGCTTGTCCCACTTGGCAATTTTTTCGGCGACTGCCGGCGTCATTGACTGACATATCAGGGTCGCCAAAAGATTTTGAATATTTCAAAATCCAGCGGCTACAAAAAAAAGTTGCGACACTTGAGGAAACACCGCATGTCAATACGTCGTCACGCCGCGTCATGTCGCATCACGCCGCGGCTTTTTGGTGACCTGATACGTCAGTCAATTTTTCAGTCACTGAAAAAAATCGCCAAGTGGGACAGGCCATTTAGTAACCTAGGCTTGATGCCTTCTCGGGTTAGGCCAGCTGTTTAGATGAAAATAGTGTAGTCAAGATACTTAATGAAGGTTGATTGATGCCCAGAGAGTTCCAAGTACATAATTCCGCACCATTGTAGATGCTTTTAAGCAGGGAACACTTATACAAAGCTACTCTAAACCAACTGTTTACAAATTTGTTTACAACTAATTTTACTCTTCTCGTCATCTATTTTGCTAGTATTTAAGAATATTACACAAACATCTAATCTTTTTTTTTGCAAAAGGATTAGATTTCTGTATTAAATTGACAAATATTTTTGTACTGCGGGGAAGAAAATCACAAGTCAATTGTAAGACCTTTAAATTATACCACTTAATTCTACTCAACTCATTTGTCAGGAATTCCTGTCACTCTGCCATATTATTAGAAGCGTTAACCTTTTTTAAACAAAATAATTAGCACTGCCACTAAAATAACAGAGAAAAGATTTTTAGAGAAACATGTCATGCATTTGTCTGCTTGTACTCTGCCATCTAATTCTTAGGACTCCGTTTTTTAAATTTCAACACTGCTAAATGGAATATTTAAGGTCCAAGTATATTATCATTTCTACATAAACTAGTAGAATCAATGATGCATAAAAGATGCAATGAGGCATACCATGGCCCTATCCCTGAACTCTACCTCTGCTACATTGATGACTGTATTGGTGGCACCTCCTGCACACATGCAGAACTCATTGACTTCATCCATTTCACCACTAACTTCCATCCGGCACTCAAATTCACCTGGACCATTTCTGACAACTCCCTATTGTTTTTAGACCTCACTATCTCTATCGCAGGTAACAGACTACTGACCGACATCTACTACAAACCCACTGACTCCCATGGCTATCTGGACTACACTTCTTCCCACCCTGCTTCCTGTAAGGACTCTATCCCCATCTCCCAATTCCTCCATCTACGCCGCATTTACACCCAGGATGAGGTGTTCCACACCAGGGCATCGGAGGTGTCCTCATTCTTTAGGGAATGGGGGTTCCCCTCTTCGACTATAGATGAGGCTCTCACCAGGGACTCCTCTATATCCCATAGCTCCGCTCCCCATCCCACCACTCGTAACAAGGATAGAGTCCCTCTTGTCCTCACGTTCCACCCTACCAGCCATCACATACAACAGATAATCCTCTGACATTTTCGCCACCTCCAACGGGATCCCACCACTGGTCACATCTTCCCATCTCCTCCCCTTTCTGCTCTTCGCAGAGACCACTCCCTCCATAACTCCATGGTTAATTTGTCCCTTCCCACCCAAACCATCCCCTCCCCTGTACTTTCCCTTACAACCGCAGGAATTGCTGCACTTGTTGCTTTACCTCCCCCCTCGACTCCATCCAAGTACCCAAGCAGTCTTTCAAGGTGAGGCAGAGGTTCGCCTGCCTCTCCTACAACCTCATCTATTGCATCCACTGTTCTAGGTGTCAACTGCTCTACATCGGTGAGACCAAGCTCAGGCTTGGCAATTGGTTCGCCCAACACCTCAGCTCAGTTTGCAATAACCAACCTGATCTCTCGGTGGCTCAGAACTTCAACTGCCCCTCTCATTCTGAATCCGACCTTTCTGTCCTGGGCCGCCTCCATGGCCAGAGTGAGTCCCACCGCAAATTAGAGGAGCAGCACCTCATATTTTGCTTGGGTAGTTTACACCCCAGCGTAATGAATATTGACCTCCAATTTCAGGTAGTCCCTGCTTTCTCCCTCCTTCCCCTCCCTTTCCCAGTTCTCCCACAGCCCACTGTCCCTGCTTCTTCCTTTCTTCTTCCCGTACCCCCACTCCCACCCCCACATCAGTCTGAAGAAGACTCTCGATCCGAAACAGCACCCATTCCTTCGCTCCATGGATCCTGCCTCACCTCTCTGAAACTCTCTGCCACAGAAGGCAGTTGAGGCCAGTTCATTGGCTATATTTAAGAGGGAGTTAGATGTGGCCCTTGTGGCTAAAGGGATCAGGGGGTATGGAGAGAAGGCAGGTACAGGATACTGAGTTGGATGATCAGCCATGGTCATATTGAATGGCAGTGCTGGCTCAAAGGGCCGAATGGCCTATTCCTGCACCTATTTTCTATGTTTCTATGTTTCTACCTGCTGAGTTTCTCCAGGTTTTTGTCTACCTTCAATCTTTCCAGCATCTGCTGTTCTTTCTTAACAATGATGCATAAAAAGATCACTTCTTTTAATTGTGTTTGCTAATATATATCAGTTCATAAAAAATGTTGTAATTGAATACAGTGATTATTAGTGAAATATAAACATGTGTAATATATTATTTTAATTAAATATACTAATTATATGAATTTTTTACACTGCAAATTATTATTTTTAAATGTCCTGCCTGAATGGCACCAGCTGACACCAACTAATATTCACTTCATTCCGCAGAACTGTTACAAAATAAATCAATTGAGTTACTTCATAATTATTAAATAGGAAGAGAAAGGAGTGCAAAATTAACTGCTTGAAAAATTATGGTTTTTAAATCATTGCTGCAAATTTCCAATATATCACATACAAATATTTCACAAGTGAAGCAAAGCCTCTCAGAACTTTACACTGCTTACTGACTACTTAAATACATGTCTGCAGTGAATATGTAATTCCCGATCGAACACGACAGTTCTTATATGATCCCTGACACCCAATATCTGTCAGCTTTGGCATCCCACTTTACATGCATACGGAGTCTTGGAAACTGTAATTAGCAAATCACCAAAACCATGATGAATGTAAAAAAAATACTACCTCTAACAACCTCTGGGATGACGTTTGTGTTAAGTAGCAGTGGGTGAGGTAACTGACAAGGGCGCAGGAGTATAATAAATCAAACTAGAATTGCAGTTATCAAAAAAATCACATTTAAATTCAAACAATAATCTTCAACACACAGTACTCATCATCCTGTCATTTCTTTACTTTTTGATTCTGTTTTTTTAAATATTATTTTCATCACCTGTTTCTCTGCATGAGTAATCAACAAGTATGAAATCTGCAGAGATTACATTAAAATAAGCCAACAAATATGGACTCAATGGGCCTGACAGCATTTGTGGAGTGAGAAACAAATCTAAGGTTTCTTGTTTAAGAAAGAACTGCAGATGCGTGAAAAATCGAAGGTAGACAAAAATGCTGGAGGAACTCAGTGGGTGAGGCAGCATCTATGTAGAGAAGGAACAGGCGCTGTTTCGGGTCGAGACCTTTCTTCAGACTGATGTTTGGTGGTGGGGGGGGGGGAAGAAAGGAAGAGGTGGAGACAATAGGCTTGTGGGAGAGCTGGAAGGGGGTGGGAGGGAGAAAGCAAGGACTATCAGAAATTAGAGAAGTCAGTGTTCATACCACTGGGGTGTAAACAACCTAAGCAAAATATGAGTTGTTGTTCCTCCAATTTGCGCGGGGCCTCAATCTGGCCATGGAGGAGGCCCAGGGCAGAAAGGTCAGATTCGGAATGGGAGGGGCTGTTGAAGTGCTGAGCCACCGTGAGATCAGGTTGGTTAGTGCGAACTGAGCAGAGGTGTTGGGCGAAGCGATCGCCGAGCCTGTTCATCTGCACTACACAGGAATATTGGAAAATGCCAAATGTTGGCACATACTGCAGAATTACATAAGCCCACCCTGTAATATTTTCACTCCCCTAAGTTAAGGGGAGAAGGCTTTAGAGACTGTGAACATCCAATATTAGAATATGGAAATGTCACATGGTAGGGTGAACCACCTGCATATTTATTCATTTTGTAATATATCAAAAGACTTTTATCAAAATAAAATTAATAATTTATATTGATTACTATTTGTAACAAAATTCCTGTAAAGTATCTTGTGATACAATAGATTGTTCATCAACAGCAACAGAGTAAATTATCCTCTTACTGCTTATGCAGAAATAAAACTTCATAGAAAAAGTGATCCATGAAATGTTAAGGGTGCGACAAAATGAAAAGTATAGAATTATATCATTATATAATAGTAGTACGCTCAGGGATGGAAATTTATTAACACTATGTTATTTAGGGCGGCACAGTGGCACAACTGGTAAATCCACTGGCTCAGAGCCACAGAAACCCGGGTTCGATTCAGACCTTGGGTGCTGTCTGCGTGGAGTTTACATGTTCTCTCTGTGACTGTGTAGGTATCCACCTGGCACTCCAGTTTCCTCCCGCATTCCAAAGACATGTGGGTTTATAGGTTAATTGACCTCTCTGAAATTGCTCCTAATATGTGTAGGAAATGGATAAGATGGTTGAGGGGAGGGAGGGTGGGGGAGAGGAAGGGGGGGAGAGAGAGAGTGGGAGAGGAGAGGGGGAGAGAGAGAGAGAGAGAGAGGGGAGAGAGAGAGAGAGAGGGGGGGGGGGGGAGAGAGAGAGATGGGAGAGAGAGAGACAGATGGAGAGAGAGAGGGGGAGAGAGAGAGAGAGAGAGAGAGAGAGAGAGAGAGAGAGAGAGAGGGGGAGAGACAGAGAGACTGAAATGCAACCATGCGTCACGCGTTCAGAATGTTCTGGAAATGAAGCGTGCACGTCTCATGCACGAAAGCTGTCGGCAGTTCTATGGAATTCATGGGAGCAGCCTGCCGCATCACACACACACACAAACCACCCCCCTCTAACCACCCCCCCCTCCCTCTAACCACCACCCCCCCCCCCCCTCCTTTCCCCCTCCCCCCCCTCCCTTCCCCCCCCCCCTCCCTCCCCCCTCCCCCCTCCCTCCTCCCGCCTTCCCCTCCTCCCCTCCCCCCCTCCCCCATCCCCTCCTCCCCCTCCCCCCTCCATACACACACACACACACACACAGCGGGTCCGATCTAAGCTGTCAATGAATACAGCACTTTTTTTTTTTTGAACTGTCTTTGAAATTAAAAGTTCATGTTAAGAATTAGTGATGTTAAATGACAAATAATTAAATTCAATTCAATGAAAACCAATGGAATCTACAACCTGGCAGCTGGGGGGGGGGGGGGGGGGCGGGCCAGCAGACAGGCTGGGGGGCGGGGCTGGGCGGGGCCACCAGGCAGGCGGGGGGGCAGGGCAGGGCAGAGCCGGGTGGGGCCAGTTGCAAAGGCATTGTGAGATCAGCAGGCGGGGTCGGGCGAGGCCACCAGGCATGCTGGGTCGGGCGGGGCCTGTTGGGCCAGGTACAAAGGCATTGTGAAAGGGAGGGAGGGAGAGAGATCTCCCACCCCTGTCCCATTGTGATTAGACATCTGTGAGATGGTGCTGTGACTCATGCAGAAGTTTGAATTTAGTGGGATCATGTGAATGTTCCAATCTCCCACACCTGTCCAATTGTGATGTCATATATGTAAATTAGATCCTTTGTGATTGGACATCTGTGAGGTGGCAAAGACTCATGCAGCAGTTTGATGTTACATTTTTTTGATGTTTTGTGAACAATTTGATTCAAAATCTGGGGAAAAAATTGACCAAATCTAGAGAGGAGTGCATTTATGAAATCGTACGTTAAATCCTTACCGGAATTGTAAAGCTCTCCGCGTTTATGCGTCTGGTTTTTGAGGAAATACTTTTCATATGCAAAATGACACACACACATGCACCCGCCACACACACACACACACGCACGCACACACACGCACACACACACACACACACACACACACACACACACACACACACACACACACACACACACACACACACACACACACACACACACACACACACACACACACACACACACACACACACACACACACACACACACACACACACGGTTTAAAAGCATATAGATGTGTGGGGCAGGATTTTTTTAATATATACTGAGGGTGGTGGGTGCCCCGGAACCCAGTGCCAGGGTTGGCAGTGGAAGCAAGTACAATAGTGCCATTTAAGATAGAAACATATACATGTAGCAAATGGAGAGATATAGATCATATGCAGAGACAGGAGATGAACTTTATATTCATTATGTTCAGAACAGATTTTTGTGAGCTGAGAGACCCGTTCCTGTGTCCTATGGGAGTTGCCAAATCTTTTCTATAGAAGCATCGACCAAGGGTAAGTTAGCTGAAACTTTTGCTTTCCCCATTGCCATTTAATGTAAGTTTAATTTTAATACTTTCAAACTTACTGCAAATAAAATTCCAGGGTTCAACGGTATCGTCAATACATCTCAAAGTACCATTAAACTGGTGGTTTACCTGGAAATGCAATCACTAGGGTTTTGCACACAACACAATCACATAAAGAATGGTCAGATCATTTATGGAGACACAAGGATTAACAAATGCTGAAAACTTGAGCAAAATACAAAGTGTTGGAGTAATTAATTCCTGGGATGGCGGGACTGTCATATGCTGAAAGAATGGAGCGACTGGGCTTGTAAACACTGTTTAGAAGGATGAGAGGCAGGAAACATGTTCCCGGTGTTGGAGAAGTCCAGAACCAGGGGACACAGTTTAAGAATAAGGGGTTGGCCATTAGAAATATAGATGAGGGAACAAAGCTGGAAAAAAGGATGTACACCAGGATGGTTCCCCAGCCCCCCATCCCCCCCTCCCCCCTTACCAACTTCTGCATCCATCATTCCCCGCCATTTCTGTCACTTTCAATGTGACCTCACCATCAGCCATATTATCCCATCCCCATTTCTTTCCACTTTTCACAGAGACCACACCATACGCAACTCCTTGACTCGATCAACGTTTCCCACCCAACCCAATCCCTCCCTAAGTACTCTTCTCTGCAATGCACCTAACCTTACACCTCCTCTCTCATTTCCATCATGGGACCCTAGCACATCTTCTAGATGAGACAGAGGTTCACAAGTACCTCTTCAAACCTCATCTACTGCATTCGTTGCTCCTGATGCACCTCCTTTACACCGGTGTAGACTAGGCAACTGTTTCGCAAAACACTTGCACTCTGTCCGCCAAGGCTTGCTGGATCTCCTAGTTGCTAACTATTTTAACTCCCCTTCCCATTCCCAGACCAACCTTTTCATCCATGCCAGAGTGAGGCCACACACAAACCGGAGGAACAGTATGTCATATTCCACTAGGAATCATACTCTGTAATCACTCTGTCTTTCCAGTGCCCCCTCCCACCCTGGCGACCACCCATTTCACATAATATCCTGCCCCCACCCTCCTCTGTTCCCATCCACCTATATCCATCCCTCTAGCTGTACAGTTCACTCCTCTTCTCTTCTTAATAGACATATGTTTGTCTTATTTTCATCTCTAGCCTGTGTCACCTACTTGAGCCATCTGCCATTCAAATCCCCCTCACTTGCCAAGCTTTGTCTTTCCCCATCATCTTTCATTTCCTGCTTACCCCCCCTCCCCCCCCCCACCCCCCCCCCCCCCCCCCTCCCCCCCCCCCCCCCCCCCCCCCCACTACAATCAGTCTGATCAGTCTGAAGGAGAGTCCTGGCCTGAAATGTAATTTGTCCTTTCTTCCAATAATGTTGCCAGGTAATTCATGTTTTGTTGGTTTGGGTGAACAAATGTCAGGACAACTCTGTTTTTGGTCAAATAATGTAATAACATCTGTTATGTTTAATATGGTTCTTGAACAGTAGCTTAATTTCAAAATTAAATATATATGCAGCATTCTAAATTATAACATATTACAGTATCAATACAAACATTTCTGAATATGAGTGAAAATAATAATCAACACAGTACCTAACTGAAAGTGACTGTAACTGCCTAAAGACCCTTTCACGCCAAATGCCTCATTTATTTTTTAAATATATGATTCAGCTGCATATAAATAATTCAGAGTAAATGCACAAAATCAATCACGTATGACTGGGTCACATCTCAAACAATGCCCAAAAGGTACGAAAATTAAAATGTACTGCTGCATTTATACAATTCTGCACAATTCCAATAGAGAGCAGCATACTTTCCCTACATGTCCATACTCATTCAGAATATACCAGTGAGCTTTCAAAGCCATGAGATAATTGTTAACAATGAAGCAGAGCAGTTTAAGTCTAACATAACCCGTACAGTGAGATCTGGGTTGATTTTAAGTCAGATAATCATTTAACCTATTTTGTTAGTTCAAGTCATTGAAGATTTGGGAATTAAAATCAGGTTGGGATTTAAATTGGATATCTGATTTACACCACATGCAGTTCCTCTGGGTGATTGGCTTAAAATTAGGAATAATAACATGTTTGTGATAAAAAGGAAATGAAAGTGCATTGTAAAAGTAATTACTATCCGAATATAAAGTTTGAGGCATATGGGTGATTGCTGATCAAGCATTAATTTCATTCACAGAGCACATTACTTATGCTGAAAGCAAAGGGGTAAAGTTTCTGACACATAACCTATCTGTTTTTGTACCTTGTGGAATGACCACTGCCACCGAAACCAGAAATGAGAAGCTAATCTAGCTCCATCATATTACGCTGCTTCCTATACTTTTTCCATTCTGTGTTTAAATATCACACTGTAATAAATGTCTCTTGTATAATGGGAGCTTTTCTGTCACAGTTCATCAGTGCCCCAACAGCATCCTAGCTTGTAAAACAATATTGCAGTCAAAAGTTCAAAATTAATAGCCATGAAATCCCAAGCACTCATAAATGTCTGTTATTATTTGTTTCTTAACAAATATTACACCTCTATTATTTCTTATAGGTGACAAATGGCAACAACATAATTCTGAAAGGTTCAGGCTAAAATGCTGATTAGATTTAGACCAAACGTATGTTTTTCAACACTAAACAAGGGGAAATCTACATAAAAAGAATGCTTTTTGAATTGAAATGTTGTGAAATAGTTAGAAATCCTGGTCAATTTGTAGAACTAATCATCAAGCAGAGGAATCGACGATAAGGTTGCAGAACAACGCTTAAAGTTTCATTATCAGTAAGCGCATTTATTTAAAATCTTTTCAAGCTATTTCAGAAATTATGTCATGTAAATTTGTGGGTGAATACACGATGTGGCTACAGTGAGAAGGAAGCCTCTAAATAGCAGTAAGTTAGTCAGTCTCTGTCCATAGGATGTTCAGAGTGCAAAATCATAAATATTATTCTCTATGCTGATTTATTATTATTTGATAAATGCATGCCTTCACATATTCTAGGCAGTACTAATATTACTTTAAAATGTCATCAGTTATTGGATGACACAAATCAAATGTGTAAGCTGCACATTTTAAATTGTTACTTGACAAACTTAATCAATGTTACATGTAACCTTTTCAAATGGGGTTTACCCCATCTACACCAGAAGATTAAAGTTAGTCGTTTTCAATTCTTTACTCTGGCATTTTGTAGTATGTTTACTCTCCCTTTCCAAAAGGCAGCAATCTTTATTGGCAGATACTGAATTCTCCAATACCTTTTCACAGCAGTTAGTCATCAAGGTTAGGATTTCACATTAAGGACATCACAATTGATTCTCATCTACATGTTCATTTTTCCAGTGGCTCTCAATGAACATTAATAAGGAGATCCCAGGGGTCAAGGAAAGAGCATTCATGCCCTGATTCCACCAATCTTTCCACAAGAAGTGCAATAAGCTCAAGAAGCCATTGTATGCAGATGCCGAGAAGCTCTGGCTGAACAATTTCTAATCTTGTGATGTGGACTCGATAAGAAGGAGATCTCAGATCACTTTCATGCTTTGAGTTTGAAGGCATGGAAGTATTTTTTTTTTTAATTTTAACTACTAAACTGGCTCAGATGAGGTAACTCCTAATGACATATTAATGAAGGATGTGGATCAGTTACATAGTACTTCACGTATGAACCACTGAAACAGATTCTTAGTTTTTAATACGTCACTGAATATGTTAATTTTAATGAATGTATGTAGCATCCTTTTTATGACAGAGTGGTATGCTAAAACTAAATTTTGAAAAGGTTATGTGCCTTAATTTGTGAGCAGTGAATTGTGTCCTGTGTCATTTTTTTGATATACTGAAAATACATAATTGAAATGACACATGCAACAGTTATTCAGAGAAAAACATTTATTAGTTGCAACCGGAGGATGTCAAAACATTCCTACATGGATATATTAATGACTGGAGAATACATGGTATAGAAGTCCCACGAGTGACTGAACATTGCTGAAATCTTCAGTTACACATATACTGTAGAAGGATGAACAAGCAGCATGCAGAGGCTCTGGCATACATATAAAATAAGACTGGAAACTTGCTCCATTTGGAAAAGGATGACACAAAATATATATATTATATATATGAATATAATATATATGTGTGTGTGTATATGTACAAACAATATACACACACACACATACATATATCGAAAATAAATGCCTTGATGTCAAAAATTAGAAAACCGTTGTGTAAAAAGGCTACTATTTGTCAAGTAAAGCCAGTACATCTTTATGTCCACTTATCTTTATTGCAACCCGAGATACTGACAGTAAATAAATAGAAAATACTGTAACAAAATAAGGAAGTCCCTTGCAATACCTGCTGTACTATACTAACTTTACCACTTAAGCAAAAGTTTAATTAAAAAAATTATGACTGAAAAACATAATTTATATTTGTACAACGATTTAACATAATCTGTGCATTAAATGTATGCAACTTTCTTATGTTTGCGGACGTGCAACATTCTACCTGCCAAGCATCTAGAGTATCTAGCATTCAAACTATCTCACAAGGATGATTCTCTGATTGTGCCCAACCCAGCTACAGAGAATTGGAGAGAAGGAATGGGTGAAATTTCTAGTCGAGACCCTTGTTTAGACTGAGAGTCAGGGGAGTTGAAGACATAGAGATATGAAAGGGCAAGGTGTGAAAACACAGATCAAAGAGGAGGCTTATCAAGAAAAATGTCCCCCCTCCATCCTATTTCTCCGACTAGTTGCACTGCCCCGATTACATTTTGCTGATTGTATGCTTCGTTGTCACCTTCTCCACACCTAACAATGAACTATTCTACATTTTCCTTGATTGTCCATGACCCAAAATATCACCATTCCTTCTCTCCAGAGATACTGCCTGTCCCGCTGAGTTACTCCTGCATTTTGTGTCTATCTGCGGTGTAAAACAGCATCTGCAGTTCCTTCCAACACACACAGAGAATTGGATATCTGCCGCAGAATCTTGGTGGAGAGGTCTCTAAATTCTGTCCCACTATGTAAGGTAATATCTTGGGGTTATTTTCGGGAAAGGTTGCTATTTTGGTATCAATTAATGGAGCACACTGACTGGTTCACCTATGAAAAGACCCATCACATGAAAAATATGCCGGTGACTTAAGTCATTGCACGTCAGGCATTTTAACTGCTGCACATAGACATGACAGATATATAGCCTCCTCAAGCAAATCCTGGCATAACAACTGATGTTATCCAGTGATGGTCCTGTGGAGGATCAAGAAGCAGTTCTGAAGGCCCTATGGAGCAAAATAAGTAAGATCTCTCCAACGATTTTCAGCACAGTGAACCTGGGTGGTATAATATCGATGACAGATACTGGTTTCCCATTGCCTGTGGTCTCAATATCCTTCTGTGCTTAGAGCCTCATGGACAAATGCAGCACCTCTGGATGAAGGTGACTCATCTGTGGAGACATTAAAGAGTTTAATTCATTAATGCTTTGACCCCAACTTGCGTGGATAAAGAAGACGGCTGCAGATGCTATAGATGCATGGATTAATTTAAATAATCAATTGAAAATTATTAATATGGACAGAAAATGTTATTCATGTGAAATAATTACATTATAAACTCAGTTTAGCAAACTGAATAAAGTGGACATTATGAACAATGCATTCAAACTAATTGTACTGCTCAAGGAGATATTAAAAAAAAAAGAAACACTATATGAAACTTACCAGACAGTTCAGACTTTGATGACATACTAAATCCCTCATGGAGTAAATTGTTGCTTTTGACGATCATGTATTCAGTTCAACTAAGTTATATTTTTGATTCAGTGCTTTGATGGCTTCCTTGTTGTCCTGTGAACATTTGTTTTTATTGTGTTCCACCTTTTTTGTCATTCATTTGAGATTATTATGTGACATACAAGCTTGAACCATTAGTGGAACATTCAACATTTTATTGACTTTCAGATATGACATAATGGTTCATTTATATTTTATTCAGGCTTTTATTCAGCACCATTGAAATAATTTCAAAATAAATTTGGATTTTATAAATTCTTTCACCAAAATAAGTATCATGATCTTTGTATAACTTTAGCCTTAAGATCTATTTTATTTTCAATTGAAGGGATTGTAGTACATAGCATTGTCACAAGTAGCTGTTACTGTCTTCATTGCAAGCCAATTCCCATTCTAGTCAATCGTATACAGTATGTGAGTAGAAGGCTGAGGTTAATACTCATGAAACCTTCAGATGTACTGACCTGCAAGAAAGACTTTATGCCTGAAATGTTCACTCAGAGCAACAACATGCCTACATTACTTGAAGAAGGATCTTGACCCAAAACGTCACCCCATATCTTCTCTCCAGAGATGCTGCCTGTCCCGCTGAGTTACTCTGGCATTTTGTGTCAACACTTCTTAATTATGTCATTCATCAATTATCAAAAGCATAATTACTGCCTGAAGTGGAAATATAAATTGTTCCCCCCTGACTCTCAGTCTGAGGAAGGGTTTAGACCCAAAATGTCAACCATTCCTTCTCTCCAGAGATGCTGCCCGTCCTGCTCAGTTACTCTAGCATTTTGTGTCTATCTTTGGTGTATAACCAGCATCTGCATTTCCTTTCTACCCATCCAGTTCCAACTGAGCCTTTCTACTTCCAAGCATCAACATTTGTAAAAGTAGCTTCTATTATACCCTGACAGAATGACACATCAATTTAACAATAACATTTTCAAGACTTCAGAGAAAGGATTTCACATTCCAAAACAAAAGACTTACTTCATGCTTCAACAAATGTAGGCTTTCAAGTGATGCAGTAGAATGTTCTGGGTTTTAACACTGGAATTGCAAACATTTAATAGATAATATACTAGAGAGTAGCAACAACTGGCAGTTGCATCCTTCAACTTTACATGATTTGTCATAAACTGTGGCTCTAGAATAGCAATAGAAATTGCAGGGGTATGTTCGTATCTTTTGGGTGAGGTGAGTAAACTTAAAAAAAATAAAGTTATATAATCAGGATGCTCATTTTCAAAATGAGATCAGATTCAGATGTACCATCCTGCAAAGAAGGTTTTTTGAAACTGTCTGAAACGTACACTCAGAACAACAAATCTCTATTAATTTCTAAATATTATCATCAATTATCAAAAACATAATCACTGCATGGTTAATCCTAAATTTTGCCCAGAGTCGGGGAATCAAGGACCAGAGGACAGGATTAAGATGAAGGGGAAAAGATTTAATAGGAATCTGAGCAGTAGCTTTTTCGCAAATGGTGGTTGGTGTATGGAACGAGCTTCCAGAGGAGATAGTTGTGCAGGGACTATTGCAACGTTTCAGAAACAATTAGACAGGTACATGGATAGGACAGGTGTAAAGGGATATGGGCCAAATGCAGGCAGGTGGGATTAGTGTATCTGGGACATGTTGGCTGGTGTGGGAAAGTTGGGCCGAAGGGCCTGTTTCCACACTGTATCACTCTATGACTCTAAGTGAAAAGCAGGAATAGTTACAATTTCAACTGAGTGCTAACATTCAGAATTGTCACTTGGTAAAGATCATTACTGCAATATTGGAATGATTTCTCACGTTCTGCACATCATGGCAAGCATCAGGAAAAAATAAGCAAAATAAACAGGAAAAAGCAAAAGACAAAGGATAACACATACATAAGATAGTGACATACAGATGAAATTAAGTGATCACAATAATCTTCCAAATTTTAAGACCCAAATGATGACCCTTGCAAGGTACCTCATAAATCCTCTCAAGAGAACATTCCTCCTATTAGTTTGGCTATCAGAAGCTGTGAATTTATTTGAAATAATTGATTGTGAATACACCCTGAGTTGTCTGCCAAATTTAAGCTATCTTTACTGAAAGGTGCATAGTCTGCAATTATTATTTTCCATGGAAAGGGCATAAGAGGATTTCAGCTGTACATTATCAGAGTCTTGTGACCTTCCAACGTGGTCACAAATTCAAATTTTAACAGTAATGTGGAAGGATCTCTAAAATACACAAAAAGAGATCAACATGATTTTGAGAATGTCAAAGTGGGAGCTATGAATGGTGACCAAACAGCAAAGGGCATGATGAATGAATAGTATTAAAACAATTATATCTCTGTTAATGTAGGACGTTGTTAGGGTTCTGCATTGTGCACATGCTTAATGGAAATGGCTTTAATGTCTTACAAAATAACAAGAAATCATATCTGGTCCAGATTTTTAATTTCAAACTTTAAGTTTTAAAATATGGCTATGATTTATCTGTACACCTTATGGTTAATTGAAGTAAATAATCAGATAATCGTATTGCACAAAAGGTCTGTTAGTCCATTCTGCCCATGCTGGGTCTATTGTATTAAATACATTTTTGTAATGTGTAGGCCATTGAAAATGTTCTTGTAAAAAATTGAGAGTTGGATAGGGGAAAAAAAATGAGCAATGTAATTTATCCAGTGAAGTACAATTGATACATTTTGGTCAAAAGAATGAGGAAAGCCATATAAACTAAATGATCCAATTTTAAAACAGTTGGAAAGATAAAGTATTGTATATGAATGCGTGAAGTATAAAAAATAAAGTGGATGAGCTTGAGGCTCAGTTAGAAATTGGCAAGTATGATGTTGTGGGAATTATGGCTGCAAGAGGACCAGGGCTGGGAACTGAATATTCAGGCGAATACGTTCTATCAAAAAGACAGACAGGTGGGCACAGGGGGGTGGGGTAACTCTGTTGGTAAGGAATGAAATTCAGTCTCGTGCGAGGGGTGACATAGAATCAGGAGATGTAGAGTCTGCATGGATAGAACTGAGGAATTTAAAGGGTAAAAAAAACCCTAATTTGAGTTATCTACAGGCCCCCAAACTGTAGCCTGGATATAGGATGCAAGTTGAATCATGAGTTAAAGTTGGCATGTAACAAAAGTAATGCTACAGTAGTTATGGGGGATTTCAACATGAATGTAGACTGGAAAAATCAGGTTGTTTCTGGACCCCAAAAAGGGAGTTTGTGGAGTGTCTCCGAGATGGATTCTTAGAGCATCTCGTACTGGAGCCTACAAGGAAGAAGGAAATTCTCGATTTAATGTTGTGTAATGAACCAGATTTGATAAGGGAACTCAAAGTAAAGGAGCCATTAGGAGGTAGTGACCATAATCTGATAAGTTTTAACTTACAATTTGAGAGGGAGAAGGGAAAATTGGAAGTGTCAGTATTACAGTTGAGCAAAGAGGACCATGGAGGCATGAGGGAGGAGCTGGCCAAAGTTGACTGAAAAGCGACCCTAGCAGGTATGACGGTGGAACAACAATGGCAGGTATTTCTGGGAATAATACAGAAGGTGCAGGATCAGTTCATTCCAAAGAGGAAGAAAGATTTTTTTTTTTTTTTTTTTTTTTGTTTATTTTATTAGAAGTTAATACAGCACAAAACAGTACAGTGGCACCTAATTTTAGGTGCCAACTATGTAATACCGTAATCCATTCTATGTACAACCTCTAGTTTTATGTTATAAGAAAGAAATAAGCAGAACAAGAAAAAGAAAGCAATAGAAAGGGGAAAAAGTGGAAAAATAGATGGTAGAGAGTAGAAAAACGTGAAGTGTGTATATAAAAAATAAAAAAAGGAAGAGAGAAAGAGGAAAGTAGAAATAGAAGAGAAGGCCCCTTAAAAGAGAATTTTTCAAATCTGTATTCGGAGATGTAGCTCTATCCGCGTCATGAACTGAAATCGGCAATCCTTACGGCACCGCTGCATCACATGATTCCAAAAAGTCGATGAAAGGAGACCAACTCTTTAAGAATTGGTCATATTTATCTATTAGTCGGAGTCTCATTTCTTCAAGGCGTGCTATGTCCATCATATTCCTAATCCACATTTTAACAGTTGGTGTGGTTGTATTTTTCCAAAATTTAAGTATCAATTTCTTTCCAATTATTAACCCATAATTAAAAAAAACATTTTGATCTTTATTTAAATTGGTATCTTCTCCTATTATTCCAAATATAATCCATTCCGTTTTGGGTTCTATTCTTGACTTGAAAATCTTTGTAAATATATCAAATATATCACTCCAAAATTTATTCAACTTTGTACATCCAACAAACGAGTGTGTTATATTAGCGTTTTGAAACAAACATTTATCGCATCTGGGAGAGACATTTGGATAAAATTTATTCAACCTCGTTTTTGAATAATATAGTCTATGTAATAATTTGAATTGAATTAAATTATGTCTTGCATTGATAGAACAGTTATGTGTATTCATCAAATATTTTTCCCATCTATCCTTCGAGATCTTTGTCATTAGCTCTTGTTCCCAATCTTCCCTTAATGCTTCTGTTGAGGGTGATTCTCTATTTAATATATTATTATAAAAGTATGATATTAATTTTTGTGAATCAGCCTTGATATTCATTGCTTCTTCTAAAGGATCTAAAAATATAGTTTGAAATCTATGTGTATGTTTCTTCATAAAGTCACATACCTGTATATATTTAAAATATTGATTATCCTTCAATTTAAATTTTAATTTTAATTGTTGAAATGATAACAGTTTGCCCACTTCATACATGTCCCCTACTTTCCTAATCCCCAGTCTATCCCATTGTTGATATGTGTTGTCGATGAGAGAAGGTTTGAATGCGGGGTTGTTCAATAGTGGGGTTAGTACTGATAAATTATTTAATTTCAAGGATGCTTTTATTTGTTTCCAAATTCTTATTATATTGTGAATAATTGGGTTCTTCTTATATATTATACTATTCAATTTTATCGGTGAGAGCAGGATCGTTCCTATATCGTGCGGATAGCACTCCTCTTTCTCCATTCTTATCCACTCCAACTGCTGAGTGGAACTATCTAGCCAGTATATTATGTTCTTAATATGCACTGCCCAGTAGTAATATATAAAGTTAGGTAATGATAAACCCCCCCACTTCTTTAGATTTGCACAAATGCTTTCGTTGAATTCTATGTGTTCTGTAGTCCCATATAAAATTAGTGATAGTGGAATCTAATTTTTTGAAAAAATATTTTGGAATATATATTGGGATTGCTTGAAACAAATATATTAATTGTGGTAAGAAAGTCATTTTTATAGCGTTAATTCTACCTATCAATGAGAGTGGAAGCGTTTTCCAAAATTTAATCGTATCATTCAGTTTATTTAATAGTGGTATAAAATTGGCACTAAATAATGATTTGTGTCTTCTCGTAATTTGAATACCCAGGTACTTGAATTTTTCTGTTGCAATTTTGAAGGGGAATTTTAGTAAGTGTCTCGAATCCTGTGGTTTTAAAGACATAATTTCGCTTTTATTCCAATTTATTCTGTATCCTGAAAAAGAGCCGAATTCCTCAATTAGTGTTAATAAGGTGGGTATACTCGTTTGTGTATTAGTAATATATAAAAGGATATCATCAGCGTATAATGAAATTTTATTCTTTGAGTCCTTGCTGTTATATCCGTGAATATTCGGGTGATTTCTAATCCTTTCGGCCAGCGGTTCTATCATAAGGGCAAATAGCAATGGTGATAAGGCATCCTTGCCTATTACCCCTTGATAAGTAAAATTTTGGAGATAGCGTATTGTTAGTTAATATTCTTGCCGTAGGTCTATCATAAAGTAGTTTAATCCATCTGATAAAATTCTCTCCCATATTAAGGAAGAAAGATTCTAAGGGGAGTAAGAGGTGACCGTGGCTGACAAGGGAAGTCAAGGACAGTATAAAAATAAAAGAGAAGGCGTATAACATAGCAAAGATAAGCAGAAAGCCAGAGGATTGGGAAACTTTTAAAGAGCAACAGAAGATAACTAAAAAGGCAATATGAGGAGAAAAGATGAGGTATAAAGGTAAGCTAGCCAAGAATATATTAGGAAGGATAGTAAACGTTTCTTTAGGTACGTGAAGAGGAAAAAAATATTTGAGACAAATGTGGGTCCTTTGAAGATAGAAACAGGTGAATTTATTATGGGGAACAAGGAAATGGCAGACGAGTTAAACAGGTACTTTGAACTGAAGGAAATTCACATTAGGCAGGAAATTGTGTTGGGTAGACTGATGAGACTGAAGGCTGATAAATCCCCAGGTCTGCATCCCAGGGTACTTAAAGAGGTGGCTCTAGAAATCGTGGACACATTAATGATCATTTTCCAATGTGCTATAGATTCGGGATCAGTTCCTGTGGATTGGAAGGTAGCTAATGTTATAACACTTTTTAAGAAAGGAGGGGGAGAGAAAACAGGGAATTATAGACCATTTAATATGGCATCGCTGGTGTGGAAGATGTTGGAGGCAATTATAAAAGATGAAATAACGGCACATTGTGAGGAGAATGCTATGAGGATGCAGGGTGACTTGGACAGGCTGGTCCTGGCACACCTCAAAAGCTGCCTACCCCCCACACTGGATCCCTATCAGTTTGCCTACCGCAAGAACAGGAGTACGGAGGATGCCATCTCAACGGCACTTCACTCCGCCCTCTCCCACCTCGACAACAGAGACACTTATGTAAGAATGCTGTTCATCGATTACAGCTCAGCATTCAACACCATTATTCCATCAAAACTGATCACCAAACTCGGTAACCTGGGCATCGACCCCTCCCTCTGCAACTGGATACTGGACTTTCTAACCAACAGACCCCAGTCTGTGAGGTTAGACAAGCACACCTCTTCAACCCTCACCCTGAACACCGGCGTTCCTCAGGGCTGTGTGCTGAGCCCCCTCCTCTACTCCCTCTTCACCTATGACTGCGCACCTGTACATGGTACTAACACCATTATCAAGTATGCAGATGATACAACGGTGATTGGCCTCATCAGCAACAACGATGAGCTGGCCTACAGGGAGGAGGTCCAGCACTTAGCAGCATGGTGCGCTGACAACAACCTGGCCCTTAACTCCAAGAAGACCAAGGAGCTCATTGTAGACTTCAGGAAGTCCAGAGGCGGCACGCATACCCCCATCCACATTAACGGGACGGAGGTGGAACGTGTTTCTAGCTTCAGGTTCCTGGGAGTCAACATCTCCGATGACCTCTCTTGGACCCACAATACCTCTACTCTGATCAAGAAGGCTCATCAGCGTCTCTTCTTCCTGAGGAGACTGAAGAAGGTCCATCTGTCTCCTCAGATCCTGGTGAACTTCTACTGCTGCACCATCGAGAGCATCCTTACCAACTGCATCACAGTATGGTATGGCAACTGCTCTGTCTCCGACCGGAAGGCATTGCAGAGGGTGGTGAAAATTGCCCAACGCATCACCGGTTCCACGCTCCCCTCCATTGAGTCTGTCCAAAGCAAGCGCTGTCTGCGGAGGGCGCTCAGCATCGCCAAGGACTGCTCTCACCCCAACCATGGACTGTTTACCCTTCTACCATCCGGGAGGCGCTACAGGTCTCTCCGTTGCCGAACCAGCAGGTCGAGGAACAGCTTCTTTCCGGTGGCTGTCACTCTACTCAACAATGTACCTCGTGACTGCCCCCCCCCCCCCCCCCCCCCGGACACTTATTTTATTTTAATTCAAATCGTTTGCTATGTCGCTCTTCAAGGGAGATGCTAAATGCATTTCGTTGTCTCTGTACTGTACACTGACAATGACAATTAAATTGAATCTGAATCTGAATCGGATCTGAGGTTGGGTGAGTGGACAGATGCATGGCAGATGCAGTTTAATGTGGATAAATGTGAGGTTATCCACTTTGGTGGCAAGAACGGGAAGACAGATTATTATCTGAATGGTGTCAAGTTTGGAAAAGGAGAAGTACAACGAGATTTGGGTGTCCTTGTACATCAGTCACTGAAAGTAGGCTAGCAGGTACAGCAGACAGTGAGGAAAGCAAATGGCATGTTGGCCTTCGTAACAAGGGGTGTTGAGTATAGGAGTAAAGAGACCCTTCTGCAGTTGTACAGTGCCCTGGTGAGACCACACCTGGAGTATTGTGTGCAGTTTTGGTCTCCAAATTTAAAGAATTTAAATTTAAACTCCTACTATTGAGGGAGTGCAGCGTAGGATCACAAGGTTAATTCCCGGGATGGCGGGACTGTCATATGTTGAAAGAAGGCAGGAGTGGGGTACTGATTGTGGATGATCAGCCATGATCACAGTGAATGACGGTGCTGGCTCGAAGAGCCAAATTTCCTACTCCTGTACTTATTGTCTATGAAAGATAGACCTGGGGCTAATCTTTGAAGCTGGCAGGACAAGCAAGTTATTAAAACAGCAGTTTTTTAATCTTTGGCTGTATTAATAATATAATAGAGTACAAAAAAATGTTATGTTGCGTACTCATTAAACATTATGTTTAAATTTCAGCTCCACAACTCCAGAAGGATGTCAACGTTTTTGAGAACATGCAGAACTACCAGTGATGAAAGATTTCTACTGTGTTAAGAAACTGACGGAACTTGGGACTGTTTTCACAGGTCAAATATAATTTTGGAGATTTAAGAAAACTGTCCAATGTCATGAATGTGTTTGGACAAAGTAAATAAAGTAAATAAAGATTTCAGTAGTAGATGGATCGGAAATCAGAGATGCAAGATACTTGGGAAAGCACATGTGCATCATATTCCTGCAATCTGGAACACACTGCCTGCAAGGGTTACAGAACTAGCTTCAGTAATAAGATTCAGAAGCGAATTTGATAAATACTTCTCAGAGAAACATTAATAGTGCCTTGAGGAAAGAGCAAGGGATTGGATTAATTGAATAACTCTATCAAAGAGCTGACACAGGTATATTGGATGAAATGACCTCCTTCTGGGGGTTTTAATTCTGAGATTACATATCCACACTTTACAATCGTCTTTTTGAGGAAAATATCACAATGAGTATGACAGCATAATATCATCATGGACTGTGACTTGACAGTTGTTGCAACTTATGTAAAAATAAATTTCTCTGCAGGCACATTAATTCACATAATCTACTAAAGATAAAAAGATTAGACCAAGCCAGAGAAACAAAATCCATAATCGCTGACTTGGGAGTCCAATTTCATAGTTCATAGGAGCAGAATTAGGCCATTTGGCTCATCAAGTCCGCTCAGCTATTCAATCATGGCTGATCTATCTTTCCCTCCCATTTTCCTGCATTCTCCCCATAACCCCTGAGACTCATACAAATCAAGAATGAATCAATCTCTGCCTTAAAAATATCAATTCACCACCCTCTGACAAAATAAATTCCTCCTCATCCCCTTTCTGAGGTAAATCCTTTTATTCTGAGGCTATGGCCTCTAGTCCTAGATAGTCTCACTTTCCACATCCAATCTATCCAGACATTAAACGTTAATGTTTGTGAACTGGTTCCATAGGTTAGGAAGTGAGGTTGAGAGGGATGTCAGGAGATTTGGCATTGAAAGGAAATAAGGACCTGCTGTGCTGGCTCCACTGGAAATGCTTCTATTTACATTCTTTGGTTATTAGTTAGAGAAGGAGCACAGTTCCCAAACTTCTCAAAAAAATCTTGCATTCTTGCACTCAAGCATCCAGTAAAATTCACTAGATCTCAAAATATGGGCTCACCCCACTCAGTCCTACACCCGCCTCTCTCCTTCCCGATGACAGATCTCATGTTCTTGCAAACATGGACATTGTGCATCTTCTGTTTACTAAGGACCTCTAGTTGTAGCCTTCTGCTATTGGATTCCACCAACCTCCTCACATCCCTCCATGCCACCCAGGGACAAAAAGATCACATTTCATTCATCTCCTTTCCTTATCTGACACTTGTTTGTCTGATTTTCACCTTGAACCTTTGTCACTAGATCTCCACCTATTTGCCAATCATTGCAGGGCCCTTCCCCATCCGCACCACAGTTCCAGCTCCCCCACCCCCAGTCCATCAGTCTGAAGAATGGTTCAACCAGAACCAATGCCTGTCCATTCCTTGTGCAGATGCTGTGTTCCTCCAGTACTTTGTGTTTTGCTTAATGTCCATTAATTCTGGCATGTTCTCTGCTGCCTAGTTGCTGGAAGATTTCAGAACCATTTTCAACCTCATCTAATTCCTTCCAATTTCTAGATATCTAAATCACAAATCAGTCTTTCTCCTGTTTGGAATATTATTATAAAAACAAATACGAATGCAGATTATATATATATATATTTATATATATATATATATATATATATATATATATATATATATATATATATACACAGCTAATTCATGTTTGCTGGATGCTATTAAAACAATATCTTACTTAATCATACAATTGAAATGAGCAAATTTCAAAATATTCTCAGTATAGTTTGACTTTATTTCAAGATGACTGTTAGAGACGTGACGGTTTAATACTATAATATTATAAATATTGTTAAACTATGTTGGCTATTACAGCTGAGACCAATAGCACGCTACTAAAACACATTATTTTCTATTTCCTCTAGTGCTTATTGAATATTGTTCAATTTAATCTAGTTTGATAGTGCGCACAATTATGCTTAGTTCTAACCAATTCAACATTTAATTATGACAAATTAATATGTTCAAAGAATTAATAAAGCTCACATTTGCTAGCCAACTCACTATAACCACAGTTAGAAAAAAAATAAAACTTTGGCTTCTAATTCTATTTACTCTGAACATCGTTTAAGATTCTATGTCCAAAAGTCAATTTGCAGTAATCCAATGGAGGTAAGAAGCAATTTATAAGAGTACCTGTTATTCAGTGCACTTTATGGAGTCCATAAGTAGAGAATGTTTCAGTGAACTCAGTGTAAAAGATGCATATTTTGCTGAAATATATCATTGCACTACAACTCTCCTATGCTGCAGGTCTGAGAAATCCACAAAGTAAAGGTTTAGTATGTAAATTTGCAGTACAAAGAAATATAAAAGTATACATGGCATAGCACGCATCGTATTATCAGGGCAGTGGCATTTTCTGCCTTTGGTTTCCCATTGGGAAGTCTGTCTGTTGCTTACATCCCAGAAATTCATTTCACGTGCGGTAACTCCACATTTCAGATAGGCAATGCTGCCAGGTGAAGATTTCAAATGTTCTTATTGCTTAATGGTAGAGAGACAATTAGCTTTATATCTTAAATATATATTTTGTTAACTTTCAGTGTCCATAGTTTTTTTTTGTGATCAGAAAGGTTATTATTCTTTTACTATTATAAGGATTTACTATATAAACTAAAGCCCTTAACATTAACGGAATACTTGTTCTTTATTTCCAATGAGATGTTAAACAGAGGCGTTGACTGTTTGTTTCAGAAGCCAGTATAACACTATGCACTGAGAATTAACATGTTCTCCAGATGTTCTGGCCGACATCAACTCCTTTAAACAGAATAATTAAAAACAGCAACAAATCTTTTGGCTTAATTGCTGTTTGTGGAGCTTGATGTCAACAAATTTGCTGCTCTGTTTGTCTCCCTGAAACCAATGACTGTGTTTCAAAAATAATTCAAAGGGAATAATTCTGAGACCGTGCAACAGCGTGATGTCAATGTAAGACTTCATTAAATGTCCTGTTTCTTGTACATTCATCAATTAATGTTTAATTTGCCATTATAGACAACTTTATATCAAAGCAGGGTATTTACTTCAAATTAAATAGTGTGGCTGATCAGATCACACAATGTGAATTACCATCAACTGCTAGTAATTTGATCCAATTCAAATACTATGTTTGGCTCCAATCTACTAATAATATTATTAACAAATGGTATTATTCTTTTGTCAGTTGAACATATAGCTCTCAGGTCCAGAGTGGACCTTGATGAGCCCATTTTATAGATGCAATGTGTGCAAGAATGCCCAAGTGCAAGAATGCCCAAACCTGTGAACAAGGATCACCTGAAAACATACAACCCAATATAATTTGGCATATTTTTAAATCGGTGATAGGGACATGAAACTAAAACATGCACAATACCCAATACAAATATGAAGAAAGATGGCTTCTTCGCAGAAACTTGGCTACCTTAAGAGAAAGAGACTGAAAAAAATCTCTATGTTTTTTATCTTTTTTTAAAAATATTAATGCTTAGCTGACAATCATCATGAAAGGTACTGCTGACGATTGGAGCTTGCCACTTTAATATAGAGGGGCAGAATTAATTTTAAATTATGAATTGCATTACTGTTTTATAGAGTAATACTTTATATCAAAACTACATTTCAAAGAATTACCTAACATTTAATTTAACAAAACAGTATGTTAGAAATTTCCATTAATTATTACAAGAAGGCGATTCCATAAAAAACACACGTTTTATTGTGAAATTGCAGACATATTTTTAACATTTGTTGGAACAACGATTATTGATGAGTTGCGATCATCTAGAACTGGATTTTTTTGAAGAAGAATAAATGCCAATAAATGGTAACCAACAATTAAAATAAATGTCATATTATGTAACTGACATCTTAGAACATTTTTGTCAGTCCAGTGTCCAAAAGAACTGGATTTTTTCTGAAATATTTCTTCAGGAATAAATTCTGGGTCACTTTTGTATTACAAATAGTGACAATTATATATCACAATTATTGTTGATAGTTCACCTAACATTTTCAAATCTTATGTTAAGGTTGTAACAATGCACCCTTACCTGTTGATTGTTAATAATTTTTTGAACCATTATGCTTTCATCTCTGCAGAACTTTCCCAGTATTTAGTCTTGGAAAGTCAGGTGACTATTACCTATACCAAAATTTAAATACTAAATTCTTCATTGACTAGTTAGAGTAGCATGAGACCATCTATTCATTCTTGCTCAAATTAAAGGTTTTATTGCAGATTTTGTAAAATCTATTCCAATAATGTAATTGAATAGAAATGTAATTAGGTTTACAGCTTCAAATTTTGACTCGATGGGTTTTGAGATCCAAAGTATGCCTGAAGAGTGTCATCATTCAAAAATACTTTCTAAACCATATACATTATCCAAAACATTCCAATGTTTTAGTATTTGTCACATAACCTTCTCATATCTTGTGATCAGTCAGGGATTACAGCTAAAACAATACATGTTAAAGCTATTAAGTTAAGCACACCTATTAATTTTGCAAATCATTGGCATAATTACTATATGCTCTTTTAACAATCATTTGATATATTGAGTGTGCCTATGAGCTAATTTTACTTTTTCTAAATTATAGGCTGACACCTTTTCAATATAACTTCATATGCAGAAAAAACACACAGTTGGCGGCACAGCAAAATTCTTGTTTACTGGATATAACCTTAACGCTATCAGGCATATTTCTGAACATATTCAAGGCGAATCAATCACTTGAAGTGTGACATTTAGGGCATCCCCCACTTCACTTCATACAGTAAACAATTCAATATTAAATTCAGAACCTTGATTTCATTCACTGGAATGGAAATCTTTCTTAAAGGAAACATTAAAACATTGACAATCAAGCTTTAATGCGTATTGCATTTGACATTGCATTATTATAACTACCGTACATAAAGATCACAAAACAAGTAAAAACTTTCTCATAATAATGTTAACGAAACCAGTTAAACTTATAGTTTTTTTTTCTCTCCACTGGCCCAACTCAGGCAAAGTTGACATCTATATGCATCTTGTACTTTTAAGGTTAACTTGACCAAGTGGGGCCCATTGGGTCCCGCCCCCTCAACACGCAGTTGTGGGGGGAGTGAGGTGGCCTGCGGCGTCACACACACACTAACCAACGCCTCACACACACACACACACACACTAACTACCCAACCCCCCCCCCCCCCCCCGCACACACATACTGACCACCCCATTGATATTATATTTATATTGTTCATTCACTCATTTTACCCCATCCCCTACTCTATCCACTCATGCATAGCTCCCAACTCGCAGGTGCTATGCATGAGTGGGAGGGGGATAGAGAGAGAGGGACACAGAGGCACAGAGAATGACACATAGGCACAGAGAGGGACACAGAGGCACATGGAGGGACACAGCGGCATAGAGAGGGACACAGAGGCACAGAGAGGCTCAGAGGGACAGAGAGGCACACAGGGGGACACAGAGACACACAGAGGCACACATAGGCACACAGAGGGACACAGAGGGACACAGAGGGACTCAGAGGGTCACAGGGGCACACAGGGGGGCACAGAAACACACAGGACACAGAGGGACACATAGGGACACATAGGGACACAGAGGGACAGAGAGGCACACAGGGAGACACAGAATGGACACAGATGCACCCGTCTCCTACCCATTGCAGGGGGGGGGGGCAGAGAGGGAGTGTGAGGGGGGCAGAGAGTGAGGGGGGTAAAGTTTGAGGGGTTTGGGGAGGTAAGAGGGGACGTGTCGCTCCCGGCTTCAGGCTGCTGGAAGTAGTCAGGGCCGGAGAACGGGTGGTCGGGTGATGTCACTCGCAGCGCGAGCAAGAAGACAACATGGTGTTTTCGAGCGGCGCGGCCGGGCAACGTGACTCGCAGCGCGTGAACACAACGTGCAGCCATTGTGACGTCATCACGTCATTAGCCAAAGTTATTTGAAATTTTTGAACATTTTGATTAATAACTCAAGAAATTAAGCTCGAAACCTTTAGGTCAGCCGATTTTTGACTTCACCGGATAAATCTCTACAAGAATATGTAAAATTGTTATCATCAGGTGTCGTTTTTTCGAGCAGTATGATTATACACACACACATCCAAGATCAGAGTTTTATGTATAGAGATTCTAAGACTGGACATTAGATTGAAGAGATTAGCAAAAATGTCAGTGAGCCAAAAAGTAATGTACATCACAGAAAAGCCCTTGTTAACCTTTTTGCCTATCTACACTGATCCACATTTGTGTCCACATTTGGTCTACTCCCTTCTCTGCCATGCCTATTTAAGTGTCTGTCCACATGTTTATTAAACATAATGATTGTATCTGTTTACTATATCCCTACTATGGGAAAAAGATTCTGATTATGTACCCGATCTTTGCCACCTATAATTTTATATACATCTATCAGACCAACCCTCAGCTTTATTTACTCTGGGATAATCAACCCCAGTCTATCTCATCCCTCCCCATAATCTAAATCCTTCAATTCATGCATCTTCCTGGTGGATCTCCTCTGTAGTCTCTCCAGTGCAACTACATTCTTCCTAAAATCTTTTGACCAACGTTGCACACAGTACACCAAAAAAGATCGAAAAAGTGTTTTGTAAAATTGCAGCCTGACATCCTAACTTAGATATTCCATGCCCTGACCTACAAAGGCAAGCATGCCACTTGCCACTTTGCCACTCGTTTACCTCTGTTGTTACTTTCAAACTCCCTCTGTGCATCAACACACATTAGCTCCCTACTATTGAATGTATATTTAGCTTCCCTAAATGCATAACCTCACATTAGCAGGACTGAATTTCATTTGCCAATACCTAGTCAACTTTCCATCCCATCTATATTCTGCTGTAGCCAATTCTGCTGTAGCCGTAGGCAACCCACTAAGTTTCAGGTCATCCAGAAAGTTACTAATCATACCTGCTACATTAACATCCAAATTATTAATAAATCACAAACAACAAAGGACCCAACACCAAGCCTTGTGATGCACAAATGTATACAGATTCTAATCAGAAATGCATCCTTCTACCCACACTACCCGGGTTCATTCCCGACCACGGGTGCTGTCTGTACGGAGTTCGTATGTTCTCCCCGTGACTGCATGGGTTTTCTTCGAGATCTTCGGTTTCCTCCCTCACTCCAAAGACATACAGGTATGTAAGTTAATTTGCTTGGTGTATATGTAAATTGTCCCTAGTGTGTGTAGGATAGTGTTAATCGCTGGTTGGTGCAGACTCGGTGGGCCGAATGGCCTGTTTCCACGCTGAAACTAAAAACTAAACCTTCCGCCACCTATTGCAGGCCAATTTTGGATCCAATTACCCATTTCACCAAATGCATCGATGTGTCTTAACCGTCCGAATCAGCCTACCATGTGGGACCTTGTAAAATGCCTGAATGAAACCCACAGAAACAATCCCAACTGCTCCACCTTCATCAATCTTCTTAGTTATCTCCTCAAAAACAGGATTTCCCCTGCACAAAGCCATGCTGACTATGCAAATTTGAGAAGGGTCTCGATTCGAAACGTCACCCATTCCTTCTCTCCATAGATGCTGCCTGTCCCGCTGGGTTACTCCAGTTTTTTGTGTCTATCATCGATCTAAATTGAGGCCTTCCTTTTCAAATATACAAAAAAATCCCATCTCATTGGATTGTTGCAATATTTTTCCGATGATTGACTTCCTGCTCACCCTCCTGTAATTATGTGGCCTAATCTATCATATATCTTTTGGGACCTTACCTGTGGCTAAAAAAGATGCAACAAAAACTCAGTCAAGACCCCAGCTATCTCCATCTTAATTCTCAAGGCAATGTGGGATAGATCTCATCAGGTCCTGGGGATCTATCAACCCTGACATCTTATGCCTCCTCCTTCTAAATACTAAACTGCAGCATCTTTATCCACATGCTGAACTCACTGTCTTGCATGTCCTTCTCCTTGATTAATACAAGTGAAAAAAGGATTAATTTAGGGCCTCTCGCACATCATCTGTTTTCACACATTATTAGCCCATTGGCCCCTAAAAGGAACCACTCTTTCTTTTGCAACTCTCTTGCTCCTGGTAAACTTATAGAATGTCTTTGGATTTTTCTTAATTTTACATGCTGAGGACATTTCATGACCTCGTAATTTCTTTTCAACAAAGATCATTCTTACATAGGTCCTACAGAGATCATTCTTACATGGGTCCTACATAGATCATTTCCTACAAGTTCTCCCCTATTTCTCAATAGATTTCCTTAATCCCAGTTCTCCAAACCTTCCATATGTCTCCTTTGTTTGCTGATCAAACCTTCAACATCCTTCGTCAAGCAAGGTTCCCTACTTCTACCAACTTTGCCTTTCTGGAAGATACTGGAACATGTTGGCACTGTACTTCTATTCTCTGTTAAAAGTCAAGTCCAGCCAAGACAATTTTATTTTTATAGCACATTTAAAAACAACTCTCATTGATCAAAGTGCTTTACATCAGTGCAGGTAATAATGTTCTACAAACGGTGGTACATAGATCTACCACTACATACATAAATACATACATACAGCGCTCCCTCAGAGGACCTCAAGAAACGCTTGTGAGTAAAAATAAGTTTTAAGTCTAGACTTAAAAGAGTTGCTGGAGGGGGAAGTTCTGATGGGAAGAGAGATGCTGTTCCATAGTCTAGGTGCTGCAACCGCAAAAGCGCGGTCGCACCTGAGCTTATGCCTGGACCGCGGGATGGCCAGTAATCCCAAGTCGGCCGACCTTAGGGACCTGGAGGTAGAATGGTTGGTTAGCAGATTTCTGATGTAGGTGTGGGCAAGCCCGTTAAGGGCTTTGTATACATAAAGGAGGTGGTTGAAATTGATTCTCAACTGCAGTGGGAGCCAGTGGAGGCCAGAATCAGGGTGATGTAGTCCCTTTTTCAGGTGCCCGTCAGAAGTCTCGCTGCGGCGTTTTGAACCAATTGCAGGTGGGAAAGGGATGATTGGCTGATGCCAGTGTAAAGAGAGTTGCGGTAATCAAGGCGGGAGGAGATAAATGAGTAGATGATCTTTTCCAAGTCGTCAAAATGGAGGAATGGTCTTATTTTAGCTATTGTGTGAAGCTGGAAGAAGTGAGCTTTTACCACAACATTGACTTGTAAAAGACTCCCACTTGCCAGTTGCCATTTTACCTGCATGCATCTGCTCCCAATTTACTTCTACTAGATCCTCTCTTCTATTTTTGAATTTGGCTCTTTCTCAATTAAAGATCATAACTTGGTCCCTTTTTGTAACTGCCTTTAAACTGACAGAACTTGAGTCACTATTCCCAAAATATTCCTCCACTGACACCAGCCCAGTTTTGTTTCCTAAGATAAGTACTGTCCTAAAATAAGCTCTAGTGGGACTTTCTATGGATTCCCATTCTGCCCCAGTTAAACCTGTTGCACTCAGGAAACCCCAGTCATTATTGGGAAAGTTAAAATCCCCCACTGCAGCAAGCCTATTGCTTATGCACCCTTTCTGTAATTTCTTTATGTCTGTTCCTGTAATTCCCACTGACTATTGGAAGAGGCTAATCGTATAACCACAGTAATGTGATCACTGGTCCCTTATTTTTAAGATTTTCTCACATGGTCTCAGTTGACGATACCTACAGAAGCTCTGATAATTTGGCCATTTTCCCCACAGGGAAAGATGAGACATCATCTATATTCTGCCTAATGTCATAAATATGAACCAATATGATCACCTTGAGTGAAACTTAAATTAAACTTGACGTCTTACAAATCCTCAAAATACATTTGTGCAACAAAGCAACTCCAAGAAGGGACTCAACCCAAAACTTCACCTATTCATTTTCTCCAGAGATGCTGCCTGACCTGCTGAGTTGCTCCAGCTTTTTGTGCCTGTCCATGGCTTTCTAGCTATGTCTTCCTTCTTATTGCTTGTCTCTTTCTTCTGCTCTTGCATATCTAATTCACACTGCTGCATCTCTCTTTCGAGCTTCTTCACTGTTTGCATATCTCCGCGTTTGCAGTCACAATGTAAACACAGATGGAGATGGATGTTTAATCCAGCTTCAGATATAGGATGTATCTTCGGTATCTCATTAGAATCATAGAGTCATAGAGTGATACAGTGTGGAAACAGGCTCTTCGGCCGAACTCGCCCACACCGCCGCTTGATCCATGTCCCTCCAAACCTGTCCTTGATCAGAAGTATATATTTTCTCATCCATACACTCCCCATTTACATCAAAAATCCTATTAATCTTAAACCCACATTAGTTAGACATGTTGTATGTTGGAATCAAGTGAAACTCGTGAGATTTGTTCTTGCTCTTTATCAAAAGATCATAACTGCATTCCGTAAACATGTTATTTTTTTCCCCTGTTTCACAACTTCTACAATGTTTCTGCAAATTTGCAAATCCTGGTTAATAGTCTTGGTTATTTGCCCTGATTTCAAATTTGTCGTTTAGAATGTTTACTTTAAAAATAGGTTGTTGCTTTCTCAAACACATTGCTTTCTCGGTTAATTGTGAGATTAAATAAAAGATTATAAAATATCATTAATACATAGATGCTGCCTCACCCGTTGAGTTTCTCCAGCATTTTTGTCTACCTTTGATTATTCCAGCATCTGCAGTTCTTTCTTAAACATTAAAACTAACCAGGTATGTTTTGCTTTTTTTGTACTTCGTGCCTGGACTGTACTCTAAATGTGCAGCATTTTGTTTCAAGGAAGCATCAGTATGACGCAGTATGACCCAGCGACTGGGGTTCAATGGGATACTGTCTGTTCAGAGTTTGTATGTTCCCCTTGTGACTCTATATGTTTTCTCTGGGAGTTCTGGTTTCCTCCAACATTCCAAAGCCAAGCAGGTTTGTAGGGTAATTGGCTTCTTTAAATTGTCCCCAGTATGCAGGATAGAACTAGTGTACAAATGATCACTGGTCAGCCAGATTAGTGGGTCGAAGAGCCTGTTTTCACGCTGTATCTCTAAACCAAACTAATCAGAAAAGAATGACATGCCCAAAGTATAAGGCTGGTGAAAAGAGGGTGGGCATAAAGCAAGATAAATAATTAGGCCGTCAACTGACAAGTTTCTTAAAAAACTTAAGATAATGGGAGAAAGAAAGTTGCAGAGATACTGTTTCATGGGAAAGAAAAGATGTAATGCAAATAATTTCTCACACAATGAAGTTCTTCAATTGATCTTTGATAAGATTTTTCTGAAGATAAATTCAACAATAACTCTGATGGAATGTTATCAAAGTATGCTCTACTAAAGATAGACGCACATCATGACAACACATCATGACATGCCGTTAAATATCTGCCTTACAATAATGTATTTATTTATAGCATATACAGGTCATGTTTATTTTATTGGCATAAAGCTTTGCAATCTTAAATGTACCATTTGAACAATCATCAAATGTATTCTATAAACGTAACCATGCTTATCTTTTATTTAATTGAACCAAAAGGCACTGTGTGTGCTATTACAACAAATAAGCATGTCAAGGTATAAAAACATGAAATGTGGCATAACCTCCCCCGACTAAGCAAGAAAACAAAGTTAAACATAACAAGCAATCAAGCTAGCACAGAATCTGGCTAAAAATGCATTATCAACATGGGGTGTTAATTTCATAATCCTATTATAAACCCTTCTGCTGTTACTCGATAGCCTGTTTTGATGCTCACTAAGACTCAGTATAATATTACACTCAGTATTTACATGATATCGATATCTGGTGAAACCAAACAACGCACATGTTGGTGCTGATTTTGTTACTAATTTTAATTTACAGCGTCAGACTAGGCAGTTGCATCAATCTCTTTGTTACATGGTTAATAGGTCTGGATTTTCACATTTTTGCATCGAACCAATGCATTCTTTTAATTTCCTTTATTCACCAAAATGGCACTACACACCTCTTTAGGGATCAACTGTAGGGATCACTCAAGTGCTGAACTTGTTTTAATATTGTTGATGACAATGGTCCAATCTTACTGAACCTCCACATTATTGATAATTTAGCAGTTAAAATATAAAGTCCCTAAAAGATGTATGCTGCCATTCATTTTTGGATCAGGTGGAAGCATAGAGACAAACTTTGAAGCACCTTGGATACAACGAGATGGAAGAGCAAAAAGAGAGAATAGAGAGGTGAGAGAATAATATTTAGAAAATAGTGAAGCAACATGTTCAACATAAGGAGCAAAACCAAACACAAATAAAACGTATGAAGAAAAGAAAGCAAGCCTGAAATAGGATAAAGATGGATGTAGCAGGTGAAGATAAAACAGCCAGAACAAAAATGTCACAATGTTCACAAATGAAATTGCTGGAAAACCTATGTTTGAGGAACCTTAACATTCACAATTTTATTTCTACCACAACAAATTTTGATTGTCTTTCAAAATGTGAAAGCATGAACCAGAGAGTAATTTTTAAAAGTTAACTTTCCAAAGATATCAAAAAACTTTTTTGAGTCATCTATTGATATCTTGAAAATATTTCACTTCAAAAATTACAGAGGTTGAGGTCTTTTGTGTCAGGAAGCTGACTCATAGACACGTTCCCTGCTAATTAAAGGCTTCCAAAAAAGTATCAGAGCACTTTAAATGATTCACAAATCATTTTGAAACCCACAATCAAAATAAAGATCTCTTTCCTTTTTTCTTAATACCACTGTAATTACAACTGATGACATCTTATGAAACCAAACAAGGTATACGACAGTTTGTTTAAGAAGGAACTGCAGAAGCTGGAAAAATGAAAGGTAGATAAAAATGCTGGAGAAACACAGCGGGTGAGGAAGCATAAGACGGTGTTGATTTTGTTACTAATCTTAACCTTCAGCAGCAGACTCAGTCATTGTATGAATCTATTACGCAGGATTTATTGGTCAAAATACCAGAAATTCCTAAATTTGCATATGGACACAGCAAGAGAGAAGGAAATCCAAAATATTGTCAATGTTTGTCCAATGATAATGGGCATAATGCAAAAATTACAACAGCTTCTTTCATAAGAAAATGTTAAGACATTCTCTGAATATTTATCTCAAACAGAAATTCCAAACACAAACATTTTTGTTGTAGTCAGTTTATAATTCCTGCACATGCACAAGAGCATATTAAAATATATTAATAAAATAGTGACAGTAAGTAACAATAAAATATTCTACAGCACCTTCAAAATGGTATAAAATGATGTTGTAGCTTTGGCCTTGGATTATAATCAGTCATTTGCCAAATATTTAACCCTGTGGTCTTTAGTAGCTGTCATTATTACATGCATGTTTAATTATATATGTCCACCAATAATGTATTTTTTTAAGCCATATATCTGTAGATTATTTAATGTTGTGAAAACAAGCTGATTCCAAAGAGCTCATCGATATGATGCTTAAAATCTAAATTTGGTGAACTAATTGAAGAAAATGATCTAATCCACAACAAAGTTATTTATCGAAGGCAGTGCACAATGCCCAATAAGCCGAAGACGTCACATTAAAAGTCATTCCATGCGTGGCTGTATTGTTGATGTCACAGCAAGTCATTGACTGCTGCTGTGCAAATAATACCAAGTGTTCCTCAAATTAAAATTGTATTTCATTTGATTTGGTTATTATTTGAGGTATTTAAGTACAGCATTAATATCTATGTAAACTGGTGACTTTCAATGGGTCCAATTATGAACAATAAATGTTAAATCTCAAGTTGCATATATAATTTCCTTCCAGCAAATGTAACAACACTGTACATAAGGAGTAAAACTATTGATATGTAAAGATATTTATCACGAAATACTAAACTTGTAAGCTTTTTTAAAACAATGAAGGCTGCAAAAAAGATTAAGTACGATTCAGAACTAATGTCAGGATTTGATTAAGTAAAATTGTAAATACTCTGATATATCATTATTTTGAAGCTGTTTCACATCCTGCCATCAAGTTTGAAGTTTATCACAATCCTGTTTACCCAAATGAGACCCAAATTCCAACACTCCTGCCATTTTGTGTTCACTGAGACCATGTCCTCTCTACCTCATGATCAAGAGAAGGCTACATCCAAAGACCCATTGACAGGAAGAACGTGACTCCACTGATTGTCATAACCTGACACGTTGCATTCCAACAGTGAACATAAATAGATTTGTATTTGCCTTGGAGTAAAGGGAAGAGGATAAGGGAATTGTAATGTGTGCTTGGGCCAGCATCTTAGGAACAAATCAGATTGAATATTTAAAAAAGAGAACTTGGGAAAATCAACAAAAGACAAACTAATCACAAGTACATGACAACATGTATATCACAACATAGAATCTGGATCATGACTAACATGTGATGTAGATAACAAGAGAACTTCAGAGACTTGGAGCAGTTGCAATCGTTATGAGGTAGATATTCAGAAGTATGAAAAATTGTGTACTGGATGAGAAATTTAATAATTTTCTCTGACTGAAAAATGTTAACAGTTATTGTCCTGTTAAGTTTTCTTCTGTTCATCTTTAACTGTACTCAATTGTTTCAGCATTAAAAAAAATGGAAAGCGAGAGAGAGAGAGAGAGAGAGTGAGAGAGAGAGAGAGACATAGAGAGAGAGAGTGAGAGATAAATGCTTAGAAAGTTGAAAGTGATGGTTTGAACTGTGTGATGAATTAAAATAACATGAAAAGCAACATGGTTCCACTTTGTCCTCAATTGATTCTTTAGTCTCAAATGGAGAAAGCAAAAAAAATCTTCATGTAAATATGAAAGTGAACGAAAATATAAATCAAAAAAATGCGGACAAAAAAAGACGACAGTTGGAAATAGATGGAAAAATTGGCCATACCAAGTTTCTTGCTCTAATGTCAAATATTAAAACAAAACTTTCAAGATAGTTTAGAACAATATTATTGCTTTCCAGTAATTATTTATTGTTATACTAAACCTGAACTAACATCCGTGAGAAAAACAAGTCCCACTGTTAATACAAGTAAGAACTGTTTTACAAACAACCTTCACTATTAAAATATAAGAAAGTGGAAAAGAAACAGGGCAGTCGATCAGCCCACGAGCCTGCTCCACCATTTAATGAAACCATGGCTCAACCTGCTTTGTTGTTCCCTCCCCATAACTCACCTTAAGGTTCCAATGTATGTCAATCTGTGCCTTGAATATATTCAATTATATTGAACTGACAGCATTCTGGGGTAATGAATTCCAAAGATTTCAAACCTCTGACAGAAGAATTATTACTTTAATCTATCTTAAATATGTGACGTCTAATGCTGAAACTGAACCCTCAGTTCTACACACCCTTAGCAAAGGAAACATCCTCTCACCATCTAGCCTGATGATGTCTCTCAGAAAAGTATGCTTCCATAACACACATTCTTCTGATATTCAATGTGTAAACCTATCCAGCTCAACCTCACTTCAAACATTAATCCCTTCATCGTATAAATCAATTGCTGCAATGATTCTTACGAAATTATACTCTTCCTTAAATAGTGTCCAAAACTGTATACTACAATGCAGGTGTGGTCTCAAAAGCTCACTGTAATATTGCATCAACACATCTCTACCTTTATACTCCTTTTAATAAAGATCAATAAACTAGCTTAGCCTTCTCAAATACTTACTTAAAATACACACCATTTTGTTGCTATTCGTAAAAGGACTCACAGATCCCATATATTGCAACATTTTGTGGTATCCATTTATATTCTTGCAATGAGCATATTCTCACATTTTCTCATTTTGTATTCTATCTGCTAACTTTTTGCCCAGTCACTTAGCCTATCAAATTGTAGATTATTTGTGTATTTGCTAACATACCTATCTTTGTATCATTAAAATATTGCAAACATACCTATCTTTGTTTAAATAACAACTTGGTCCTTTCACTCAAATCAGTAATATAGATTATAAAATATTGAGGCCCAACACTGTGCTATCTCACAATAGTAACAATTAATTATAGCATGACATTGTATGACATTGTATTCTGATGCTGATCTCCTTTTCCCCTTCTATGATTCTTCACACGTGGATTCTTAAAACCAGAGACAAATGAAACTGTGACACATGAATGAATTGATAAGCATGCTTGTGGTTATCAGAATGAATCTCGAGAGTGAGAACCTTTACAGACCTGTCTATAATTCACATTGCATTCCCCAGTACAGCACTAACAGCATTTTAAGTGGGAAGTCAGAGTGACAGTCTCCGATAACATTGCTGTATGAAAGGGTAGGCTCACAGATGCTTACAAAATGCATGAATCAGGTGCTAGTTTCAGACCTCCACCTGTAGTCAGTTATTACAATCTGAGAAGCTGAGGAGCCTTGAATGAAAAATTAGCTTATTTAAAACTGGAGGGCATTGAAAAATAGCCTACTGTGAGTCAAAGCTTTTCTTTAAAGAAAGCTTTTGAAGCAGGTTTTGTTAACTGAAGAACTGTGTGCCAGCACCAATTATAATAAAGTGACGCCACCTGTTGGCAAGTTTGCACTGCGATACAAGATTGCAATTGCATCCGTCTTTGCCAGTTTACCCGACAGTGGAAAATATCACCAGGAATATACCCAGCGACATTATTCCCAGGTCATCTTAATAGCCTCAGATAAAGTTTCCAATTGTTTTCTTCCTGAAAATGTACCTTAATCATATATTTTCTCACATATAACTCAAAAATTGAAAGGTTAAAACATGTTTTAAACATGTATACCATACCAACATTTTGTTTCCTTGGAACTGTTCATTATTATCATATTATTTTGACTTTCTTGATTAATTAATATATTCTTGAAATAAATGCTTTAGCATTTCAAGAACTATTTAATGAGGGTGTTATCTAAAATCTATTTTTGCAATATAGACCAAATATAATACAATTTATTAAAAACATAATGAAAAAACATCACAACACTACTTCCCCAAATCTACGCAGGTTACATGTGCATTCTATAGAAAAGAGAAAACCTGATTTTGGCTAAAAATTAAGGGATCAAAAATGAACATAAACAAATGGACGGAAAAATACATTACCAAAAAACAACATTAAAAACTGCAATTAAACAAAACAAAAAAAATTGGAAAAACAGAGCAAAGAGGGATAGAAAAAAAATGGTGCCAAAACACTGACATTAAATGTTGGTAAGTAAACAAATGTTGCCAAACAACACAGCTATTGTGTGATCATTTCACTCTTTCAACCAAATGGCTGTTTACTGGGTAGGTAATTAGATTCATCAATGTGGAGGCCCTCAAAGTAGAATCCAGTAGATCTACAAACATGTGTTTCCAACATGGAAAGCTATTGTGAGATTGTATTCTAAATACCTTTATCATTCCTAAGATGAGGGGTCAACAATTACAGCAGCTTAATTGTGATCTTGGTGAGATGCTACAAGGTCACAATTGATCTCTTATTCCTAATGGCAACATATTATGCCATTCAACCACACACCTACCTGAAAATACAATAAAAAGGGCTGGTTTTAATGAACCTTTATCTCAACTAGTGCACCAAATACAGGAAATATGCAAGTAATATCAAAATATATATTTCCACACTTCTGGAACATGTGTTCATACATTTTCTGAAAGGAATACCCTCTGTGCAATACATTTTTGACAGTGTTTTTGCTTCATTTCTTTACTTTGTACACACAAGTGGCTGATGAAATTAGGCTGTGTTCAATCTTCGCTTGAATTATTTTTTCTTTGCACCAAATTACAATCAGTACACATGAATAATGTTGCAGATGCTCCAAATTTTCATGAAGTACAAATTATCAAAATGCAGAATACAAAATTCAAGTTGGATATACTATTTGTAATTATGCCATTGAATGTATAAAAATAGGGTTGACAATATACCGATACTAGTTTAGAACTCCAAAAGTTATAAAATGAATAATAGTCATTTATGAACTGACAGGATAAATTGTCTTAATAAATCTCCAAGATTCACTGCCATCCTTCATCTCCAGGCATCTGGGAATAAACAATAAAAAAGTTGCCTTGCCTTTAGATTTACTCAGAATATTATTACATCGACAAATTTGTCAGTGAAATGCTGCTTTTGAAATGTTATACGAAAATGGCCATGTAAAGAGACAAATCGGTATCTGCCTTCAACATTTGCTGAAATGGAACAAAGTTAAACTTTCTCTGGTAAGTCTGTGGCATTATTATTTGAGTTTACACAAAGGTAGCATATGCTGCTAGGTGGCAAAGCTTCATTTTTTTAAATTGTTCATTTGGCTGTTACTCTTTAAAACGCACAATATCCAGCATCCAAGATGAACTCCTCACATTGACCCAAGAACATATACAGAATCTATTTCCATTTCATCTGAGCCTTCCACTTGGATCAAGTGACTTATTTCCACTCTAGTTCTGTTGGATCTGTGATGAAGCCAAGGTGGGAATTGCAGACTCTTCTACAGATAAGGCGGGAAGTATCTGATGTGGCAGAATTTGTAAATTGATATTCTCCTTCCTCCTTTTATGCGGGGGTTTTGTGTCCTCCCAATGCATGGACTACGAGTTCCCAACACCATCCTCTAGGGATTCCCAGAAATCAATGTGTGTGTTACATTTCTTCCAGGAATCTTTGAACATGGCCTTGACTTATTTCTGGTGATCTCTTCCCATGAAAGAGTTCAAAACAGATTGAATACTTCAGGAGTTTGGTGATGTGCACAGGAACCACAAAACATGTCTAACACAACTGACTATACATTACTAGAACGCAAACAGTGGAAACATTGGTGGAAGGAAACATTGACTGTGATTTGCTCCTCAAGGCAATAGAAAGAGTCCACCAATAGTGAATTACTCAGAATATTGTGATGCTGACTTCAATGTGATCCACAGTAATGTATAGTAAACAGAAAATTGTTTTCCACACATTACTGCACTTCATTTGCAGAACAAATATAAGCAATAAAAGTGAGGTATACTATCTGCTCGTACTCATACATCTAAAGTTTTATTGAACATAACCCTTCAGCCACCAAATATGCAAAACTCAGGGGTTACACACGTCAAGGTGTTTCGACCATTTGCTCTGGCTGTTCGAACAGCACGTTTTTAAATTCCTAGATGCAAGTTTGCGATAGTGTGTTTAAATATTGACATTCGGAATTGAAAAAAAAACTTTATTTATCAGTAGGCACACTTTTAGAGGCTGTTTTGGAAATAGCATGGCCCAAAAGCATAAAGATTTAGTTGAAATTGCAATGGACAGAAGTATATTTCAGTGAGTACTTGGCGAAAGAAGGAATCATTCCTTAAATCTGTCGTGCATTCTTTCAAAATAAGGTAAACATTGATATAAAAGAACACTAGTGCTCTAATGGAAAATAATATACAATAGACAATAGGTGCAGGAATAGGCCATTCGGCCCTTCGAGCTAGCACCGCCATTCAATGTGATCATGGCTGATCATCCAAAATCAGTACCCCTTTCCTGCCTTCTCCCCATATTCGCTGACCGCTATCTTTAAGAGCCCTATCTAGATACGCTGTAGATACACTGATACACTGTACTTTGAGTTAGTGTCACCCTAGCTTCACATCACAACAGCAATAATTTGCTTTTTACATCAGCTATTTCCACACTGTGATAGATATGTAAAGATGAGGCAACTTAAGTTAAAGCATCTTTCAGACCTCAATTAGCAATGATTCAACTTTGGTTCAACTGAAAAAAATGCATCAAACGAACCAAAACAGGGAAGCTGAAGGCCTAATAATAAAATTAATAGCTTTTCTATTATTTCCATAGTATGATAGCTGAATTGCAAATATATTATTGCTTTCATATCCAATTGAATTTCATTACAACAACTGGGATGACAATATTTTCTGATTTATCCAATTCCTCATCCAGTCTAAAAAAAATTGAAATATCATTTAGCACCAAAGGTAATTATTTTATGTTAACAATTAGCAGTCACCTACATGGATATATTCAAAGCTTATTTGATGTTTTTTTTCTGATAATGAAGTTGCATAGAATTTCAATGCAATGTTTGGAAGAGATGAGATTATAAAGGTTCTACATTAAGTTTAGTGATTAACAGACAAACCTGTTAATAGATAATTAACATCCTCAATTCTATCTTCTAAGAAAATTCACACAAGTATAACCTTGTGAATTTTGAAACTTTAAAAATACATTCATACTCACTAATATAAATAGTAATAGCGATGCTCAGGTTTATTTTCTGAATGAAACACTGTTCAACATGGTGTTACAGTACAAGATACAAACAGCACAGCCTGGAGTTGCAATTCATGTAATTAGGCTTTCTCACTCTGGGCTTGAAGTTCTTTTCATTCTTTTTTACACTGCATGTATCTGCTGCCTGAAGCATACCACAATATAATAAAAACATGAAAGCAAATAAATAAATAAATGATGCACACTTAATTTCATGCAATTTTAAGAATAAGGGGTAAGCCATTTAGAACAGAGGTGACAAAATACTTTTTCACACAGAGAGTTGCGAGTCTGTGGAATTCTCTGCCTCAGAGGGTGGTGGAGGCCAGTTCTCTGGAAGCTTTCAAGCGAGAGTTAGATAGAGCTCTTAAAGATAGCAGAGTCAAGGGATATGGGGAGAATGCAGAAACGGGGTACTGATTGTGGATGATCAGCCATGATCACATTGAATGGCTCGAAGGGCCAAATGGCCTACTCCTGCACCTATTGTTTATTGAAAGACAACTACTTACGTCAAATGGCAAAGAACAGAAGTGCTTCTTTGGCTTCAATTGCACAAATTCAAATTAAATTAATAGATAGAGAATGCACCTTACTCATGCAGCTGAACTTTAGTGTTTGCATAAGGGGAATTATTATAAAGCATGATTTCTATTTAATTCATATTAAATAAAATGTTAATTCTCATTGTGCAGCTACTGTGACATCTGCCTCTCCGTATAAATGCAGCAAACAACAACTTATTTGAATATAGCATGTTCCAACTTGGGAAATATCCCAAGGCGCTTCAGAGGAGAACCATTAAGCAACATTTGATACTGAGTTACACAAGGGGATATGAGGGCTAATGATCAAAGTTTGATCAGAGATAGCTTTTAATGACCATCTTCAAAGAGAAAAGGGGACAGAGAGATGGAGATTTAGCAAGTGAATTCCAGACTGTAGGACTTTGGCTGCCTAAATGTAGCCACCAACACTGAACCAGCTAAGGCCAGAATGAGTAAACCACAGATATTCCAAAGGATTTTGGGCCTGAAGGACATACAAAGATAGGATCATAGCAATGCAGGGATATGAGACCAAAGATGAACTATAAATTAAGTCATTGCTGAACTGGGAGCTAATATAGATTAATGCAAATGAGAGATAATATAACTGGATTGGTTACAAATAAGGACACAGGCGGCAGAGATTTGGATATCCTCACGTTTCAGAATATTGAACATGTAAAATGGAGACACAAGAAACGACAAATGCCTAAATCTTGAGCACAAAACATGTTGCATTAGCCAGGAATGTGTTAGAACCAGAAAATCCAGAAGTAACAAAGGTACTGATTGGAGCTTCTAGCAGCAACTGAACTATGGCAGGTGAGAGTCAAATAATGTGTGGAAATATGAAGTCTTGGTGTCACCAGAGGGGTGTGGTCAAAAGCTCACCTTGAGGTCAAATCTGACACCCCAAGGTTTGGCAGTTGTGGGATGGAGCTCACGCGCGGCAAGGAAATAACAGATATTGACCTAGACCAAAGACATAAAATAAATCACAGATTTTTTTTAATAGTTTGTTCTTATTAATTTAGGAGAGTCAGTTAGAGACTGACCTACAATCCATCACATATTTACAACATTCAATTTCTGAGAATGACGATAAGAACGTTAAAACATCAATATCAGAATAGTATCGGAATATATTTCAATTTGTTCAGAAGAGCATTTAGAATTTTATAAACTTTGAAATGGTCATTTAGAATGCTTTTGGAGTCTGATTTCAAACATTCCCAAAAGGCTGTGAAAAAATGAAGACATTTGAAAACTTTCAAGGCTGCAGAAATACTTCCATACAACAGTGCAATATTCCAAAACTACTTTGTGCAAAGTATTCAAAATCCAATTAATGTTGTCCAAATAAAGTTTGTAGAAAACTGATTGACCACAGGTTCAATTTTATCCATCACAACTTTGTTATTTTTAGTAACTTAAACTGATCTAGTAACTAAACTCCTCTCCTAAATGCAGATACATTATCATCAGTGCAGGATCTAACATACAAATGCCACTGTATGTGATCTCCATCCCAGGATGATATCTGAGCTGCAGCTGTGTAGCTATTAACGCATCAAATATAGCACTTTTGTTGATCTATATACCAATAAATGCATAAAGACAAGCGTGCTTATAAATGTAAAGAACATCTCTAGAGATTGTTTTCATAGTGGCATTCATACAGCCTGAGTTTTACCATCACTGACTGGGATTTGATAAAATGTTGATGTTCCAAATACCAACAATTTAAAGGAATCTCCACAAATTTATTTTCTTTTTTATTTGCTTATCTTGCACAATACGAATACAAATGGACATAAATGTATCACAGTGTAGTTGTCACTGTGAACTAGATCTGTGGGGAACTGATTCTCTTTGACAGAGAGGGGATAAGGAGACCAAAAAAGAGATGGAAAACATGTTTTTCAGTACTATGACATAAAACAGGCTTGAGTAACCAATCTGCACATCACTATCTGCCTGATTATGTTTTGTTACTTTGCCTTTGCAGATTATACACATTTATCTAATTACTTCCATATCTTACCATTTAGGTTTCATTTATTCGAAATCAATTAATCAGAAGTTTTATACATTTCTCTAATTCTACTTTAGAACAACAACCTATCTTTACAAAAAACAATTATGAATGCTTGTGCATCATCATGAACATGTGTGTATACTGACAAATATTAACAATATAATGCACTTTGATTTCTTTCCTCACATACATTTTTTGGGTAATTATTGCTTCTTACCTGTTTGCTGTACTTGTTATTGGTCTGACAGCTGTACTCTGAGCAATGGTCCGATTCAATTGAGATGTTGTCTCCTGTCCCTACGAAGGTATTCGCCGGTGGAAGTTCTTGCACTGCCTGGTGTTTCTTCCCTGCAGTAGGCGACTGAGGGTGAAGCTGAACTGTTGGCAATGGAGAGCTAGATTTGTAATGCCTTCCGAGATCAGGACTGCCTGGTCCACCATTCATGGAGTGATAACATCCCATGCCAGGGCTCTCTGTGAGCTTCTCGTGCACACTATCATATCGCTGTCCATTTGGTTTTGACGCTTCCACAGTCACAATGCTACTGTACAGAGGTTGTTTGGCCTTTTTGTTCTTTTTGTCCTTTTTGGGTTTTTTGGACTTGTCATGTTGCTGGGGTGTGAAAAAGTCCTCTGGGTCCTTTTTGCCTGCCTCATATCCATTCTTGGATTTTTTCGGTCTACAGTACCTTGCCAAAACCACAACCAAGATGATTAAGATCACTGTCATGACCCCAGCAACAACCCCAATGACAATGCTGAGCCTTTGCTTGCTCATCTCATAGTTTGGGTCACCTGCAATATCTTGCTTGATGGAAGTGCGAAGACTTCTAGCTATCTGAGCTTCCACTGTGGTGGCATTGGAAACACTCTCGTTCACAAACACGTGGACCATTGCAGTGGTGTATTGTGAAGGCTGCCCACTGTCATTGACCTGCACCACCAACCGGTGCAGTCCATAGTGTTTCTGAGTTAGCTTCCCCACCAAGGAGATGACACCACTGGCCGAGTCAATCTCAAAAAGTTTAAAAGGGTTTCCCCCCACAATGCTGTAATTGAGGTCGGCGTTGATGCCAGTGTCACTGTCCGTGGCCAGGACTGTGGCCACCACTGTCCGCAAGTTACTAGAAGGAGGAAGCAGGGTGTAAGACGCATTCTTGGGGAAAGTGATTGTGGGCGGGTTGTCATTGTCGTCCATGACATACAGCGATATCATCGCCGTGGAAGATTTAGGGGGCTCTCCCCCGTCTACTGCCTTGACTTTGAAAGAGTAGGTTGTCTGCTGCTCGCGGTCGAAGGAGACGGTGGAGAAGATGGTGCCCGTGTCGTTGTCTATGGAAAAGACGTTGTTGTCCTCTTCGATGAAGAGGCTCATCTCGGCGTTGGTGCCCTGGTCTGCGTCCATCACTGTGACCATGCCGACCGGGCTGTTGGGCGGCAAGTTTTCTTTCACGTAGAAGGTGAAGAGGTCCTGCATGAAGCGGGGCTCGTTGTCGTTGGTGTCCTGGACTTGGACCACCACGGTGGCGCTGCCCTGTAGGGCGGGGGTGCCTCGGTCCCGGGCCACCACACGGAACTCGTAGCGCTCTGCCTGCTCACGGTCCAGCACAATGTTGGCTCGAATGGCGCCCTTGACCGGGTCGATGGAGAAGACGCCGGCAGCCGCAGAGTCCAGCGAGTAGCTCAGCTCGGCGTTGCGCCCATCGTCCGCGTCGGTGGCCACCACGGCGGCGACTAGGTCGCCGGGCGAGTTGTTCTCGGGGATGGCGAGACGGTAGACGGCCCGCGGGAAGATGGGCGGGTTGTCGTTCACGTCGGCCACTCTGACGAGGAGAGAGTTGTTGCTGGACAGGCTGGGGCTGCCCGAGTCCACGGCCACGATCACCACCGAGTACTCCCTCACCGACTCGTAGTCCAGCGGCGCCGAGGTGTGCAAGAAGTACTTCTTCTTCCTGGGCTGCAGTGGCAGCGGCGGCTGCTGCTCCGTGTCCGCCTCGCTGGCCGGCCTCAGCTGGAAGGGCACGTCGCCCACCACCGTGCAGGTCACGGCGCCGTTCTCGCCCTGGTCCCGGTCGGATACCTGCACCAGAGCCACCGGCGTGTCCACCAACACGTCCTCCACCACGCTGGCCGCACCGTCCCGCAACACGATGCGCCCGATCTTGCGGATGTCCACCAGCGGCGCGTTGTCGTTCTGGTCGCTGATGGCGAGCAGCACTGTGGCCCTGTCGGTCCGCGGGGGTTGCCCCCGGTCCCGGGCCAGCACCCCGAAGCGGAGCTGGTTCACCTCCTCCCGGTCGATGCGGCGCAGCACGCTGAGCCAGCCGCTGTTCTCGTCCAAACGCAGCAGCCGCCTGGCCGCTTCACTCGCCCCGCCGAAAGCGTACTCCACCTGCCCGTTCACCCCGATGTCCGGGTCGCCAGCCCGCAGCTGCAGGATGCGGCTCCCCGCCGGGCTGTTCTCGGGTAGCCGGGCCTCGTACAGCTGCCGTTCGAAACGGGGGCTGTTGTCGTTCACATCCGAGATCAGGACCCGCAGCAGAGCGCTGGAGGAGCGAGCTGGGCGCCCGCCGTCACTCGCCCTCAGCCTCAGCTCGTAGGAGTCGCGGACCTCCCGGTCCAGAGCCCCCTTGACGATCAGCTGCGGTTGTTTGCCCCCGTCCGGGGTATCGGCTACCTGCAGCTCAAACACGCTACTGCTGCCGTCGCCCTGTCCCGGCTCGTCGCTGCCGCCTCCACCTCCACCCGGCACCTTGCCGCTGCTGCTGCTGCCCAGCGCCGGCTCCAGCCCTCGCCTGCCCCCCTGGCCGCTCTCATCCTGCAGCAGCAGCAGCTCGTAGCGCTCGATGCCGTTGGTGCCGAAGTCCCGGTCGGTGGCGGTGGGCAGTAGGTAGAGGGTGCCCACTGGCCGGTTCTCCTCCACGGTCAGCGTGAGCACGGGCGAGGGGAAAGAGGGAGCGTTGTCGTTGATGTCGTCCACCACCACCTGGCCGTCGTGAAGTTCCACCCAGCTCTGGGCCGGCCCGATCACCGACACCTCGAAGTCGATGAAGCACTCGTTGGCGTCGAAGATGCGCTGGCACTGCGGCAGCTTCTCTCGGTCGATGCGCCGGCCGGTGGTGCACAGCTCTCCCGTGATGTTGTCGATCTTAAAGTACTCCGAGCCCGACTCCAGGCTGAATGTCACTTCTCCCGAGCCTGCCACGATGCCCAGGTCGCTGGCCACATTACCGATCCGCACATCGGCCGGTCCCTCCTCGGTGATCCGGTAACGGAGAGCTTGCTTGCCGCTCACCGGGACGGCGGAGATGGCCACCAGCGAAAGCACCAGTGGCAAACAGAAACTCATCTCTCCGAGTAAATTTTCCCCCTCCCTACCACCACCGCCACCTCCTCACCCTCCACCGATTAATCGCACCAAATCTTTGTTCCTATTGTCCGTTTCAACAGTCCAACAACACTCAGTAAAGTAATCTGCAGAAACACTCACCGGGACACGCACTCACAGAGACACCGCTTTAGCTTTGACATTCCTCTCCTGTAAATTGGATCACTCTATTCCGCTCGAGCATGTTGCTGCTCTCGGGACTCCAGCGCAGGGAAGGAGAAGCATTTAGTAAAATTGGTCACCTGAATCCGTTAGTGCTTAGGACGTGCCTTTTCATTCACGCTGTTCCAAGTTTGTCCTGCATCCGCAGTTGGTGCTTCTTTACCTGCGTGCTAGTGGTTTCTGTAAACTGTATGTGTGCATGTAGCACTCTGAGTGCTCCAAGCTTGCTATTGCAGTCTTTCCCTTTCTCTGCACACTCTTCTATTCGCTCGCTCGCTCGCTCACTCTCTCGCTCTCGCTCTCCCTCTCTCTCTCTCTCCCCCCCTCCAACCTCCCTCTTCGCCCGCTCCCGAATGACTGAAGACGCAGCAACTGAATAGCGGAAAGAGGTAGGAAACCCGGGCAGAAAGTTGAAAGGGCGATTGTAGGATTACTGTGAACGCGATCCCATTCTCCGTGTCCAAGACGATTAGATGGGCAGAGTCCCGCAGAATAAAGGTTGCAGTTAATGACTTTCTTATTCGTATTCAGCCCGGAGAACCCGGTACAAGGAGGTGATCTGCCAAGATGCGTCTAAATGCAGATATGCGTCCGGATTGAACGTGGATTGGGAAATCCTGTCTGTTAAAACATAAATCCGAATGAGTGCTAACTGATTTCACGATGCGGATCTTTAAAACAAACGACGTCCGCCAGCGGATGGCTTCTGGTTCGGGTCAGAGCAGTGGAATAAACGAAACCTCCACAATTAAAGAGGGATTTGGCTGCCGTACTTTCACAACAGCAAGTTTTCTTATTCCAGACCCTGGGCTGTTTCTCAGTCGCCTGACGCAGTCCTTTCAGCGGTGCTGAATCCTTCGCTGAGAGAGAAAACAAAAGTCCTTCCTTGTTATTCGATTAGTCTTGGTCTGCTGAATAGTTCATTGCTATTCCTGCAGTTGAAGTTGGGTTTGCCTTCCCTCGTATAATTCAGCCTTCTGTATTCAGAGTGTGGCTATAGGTTATAGCGCAAACCCGGCTCCAATGCCGATGTTTCGCAAAGGATCGGAGTCTATAAAAGAGTGAATGCAATAATGTCCTCTCCCTCCAGCTGGAGATCTGCAATTCCGCTGCTTACCCTCCGCTATCCGCACGATGTCGACTGTGGATTCAGGTTAACAGCAGAGTTCCGATTTCTCGCTCCCTCCCTCTTTTGTATGCCATCCCGCTCGGAGTGTGGGTGAATGTGAGAGTTTTCTGACTCATTTGAGGTAGCGTCACCTACAGAGTGGAAAGGAACTGATGCACGGTCAGGAAATGCAGAGATTCATTTTTTCTACATCATCAATCTCCCTCCTCATTTGCTTCATTTCACGTTTGTCGCTTCCCCCTTTTCCCCTGCCGTTCCATTTATTTTAATTCAACGTTATTTTCTTTTCAAGCAGATTAGTGGCGTTTTAGATATCATTCCACATCCACATTTTATCTCACGGTGTGCATTCGGTTACCGAGCTTACCTTCATTCAGAAGCAGCTTCTCGAAAGTAGATTGTTATTTGTGATGAATATATGCCTATCTGCATATCTGATTAAATAAAAAAATAAAACAAGCTCGCCTTTTAGCGTTAAGAGAATGTGTGGTTGTTTTAAAACTCGCCTTTTATACGGCCACAGCAGAGGTAGGAAAAGCTCATGCTTGTGCGAGAGAGATACCGAGGTTGCGAGTTTGGTGTGGATATATAGTATTGTTTTAAAGAAACAGTTTATTTCCAAGCGTGATAAAGAGTGAGCTTTTCTCTGCGGACCCCTTTCCCGCAAAGCCAGGGTTCGAGTATCGATAGTATGTTGAAAAAAACACAAAAATACGTTTTAACAAGAAAGCGAACGGATAACTCGGTCTCTAATTTCATTTCTGCAAAGCATTGCTATTTTTGTTTCTGCTGCGGCGATGCGCGGCGTGCGACAGCCGTGACTTTTCCGAGAGGGAGCCGGGGAGGGGTTGGCAAGGATGTGGGCTGCGAGGAGATGCTGCTGGGGGACGAAAGTTGTGTGTCGGAGGAGTGCAGCGCCGGAGCGGCCGGAGCGCAGTGAGGCTGCGGCAGCAATGAGCAGCGCTTGCGCGGCGAGGGGAGGGGAGGGGAGGGAGCAGAGGTGTGGGGCAGCAGCATTTGGTGACAGTCAGAAAGTGATGACAGAGACAGAAAAAAAATCCCGGCGAAGGCAAGAAGACGTTTGCCGAGAGAGCACGGCCGAATGTATAAAAACGATAAACGGAACAGAGAGAGGAAGGGAGAAAAAAAACCTGCCAGGCTAAAAATCAGCACGTATTCTTTCACCCACCTCATCAGTTACCGCTTAAGATAATTATAGCTTTTAATACCTAGCCTGAGTCCAAACACAAAGCTGAATGAGGCATATTTAACCAGATCGGTTATCGAATGAAATAACTACAGTGTGATGCTAGTAATCAGTTCGAGGACCATTTATTTAAAAGCAGTGGTTATATTTACATATCAAAGAAACTTTTGGTGTGATTTACATTCTTATGCATGAGCAGTTCTGGGCAGGATGTGGAAGCGGCGCAATCAGTGAATCAGAATTTTAATTAAAACGAGGAATACGCACCATTGGCGCTTTGAGCTACGAATGTCTGACAGCTTTAGCAAGGCGAGTTTTAATAACTCATATTTCAACTTTATGGCCATTGATAAACAGTGGACAGCAGTATACTGGTTATAAATTATCTTAAACTGAAAGGTCAGACGACTATGCAGTCTCATCAACATATACTGGATGAATCCCCGATATCACCAAGATCCTGCAAGGTTTTGATATACGCAAATTGTAGCCAAGTCCCAATTTAAGATACAAGAGCCAGTCCACTTTTGTTTTCGATATTGTGACCTCAAAGTTCACCGTGTTAGTATAGATAACGCAAAAGAATAAAAACCTTAGGCCGTACATTTTTTCCCTAAATGCACACGTGGATGCTTAATGCCGAAGACAATGATACATACAATTGCGCTGTTTTTAAAATCCATATTCATGGTGGTAGAAATGTAAATCTGGTCAGCAATTTCAGTTTTGGGCCGTGTTATTTCCAGCATAAATCGTTGATATTGGACATTATCATGAACCATTGTTACACCACGAAATAGGTGTAGAGAATAACCATGTGATATTTCCACTTTAAATATAAATTATATATATAGCTTTATACTGGTGATCTATAATAGTGCAATCATCAAATTAGCTATTTTTAATTGACACTATACTTCACAAATTGTAGCTATTAAGGAACATTATGTCAGAGATATCTCCACCCCGCCATGTAGTACTAAGTTTTCTTCTGTGTTGCTACATATAATTTGTTGAATTACCACATCCAATTGTTGGAGGCACACAAGGATTTCCAAATTTAAAGCAGGGTCATGACCTGAAACGTCACCTATTTCTTTTCTCCAGAGATGCTGTCTGATCCGTTGAGTTATTCAAGCATTTTTTGTCTATCTTCATCAAAAATCACTGATGTCCCCACCCTTGACAACAATCTTAACAATGTATCTGTGATTGATGGTGCTTGATTGCAGATGAGGATAGGAGTCTCATGTTGCATATTTGTGAATAATTATCAAAACCAATTTGAACACATGAACATGCCACTCGGATTACTATCTCGGAACATTTGGGGAAGAAGTTTATAGAAAAATATTTAGTTAGCTTTATGATCAGAGTGAATGGGTATCACAGTGGCACAGCTGGTAGAGGGGTTGCCTCACAGTTTCAGAGACCTGGATTCAATCCTGACCCTGGGTGCTGACAGTGTGGAGTTTGCATGTTCTCCATGTGACCACATGGGTTTCTTCTTGTTCTCCAGTTTTCTCCTGCATCCGAAAGACATACAGATTTGTAGGTTAATTGGCTTCTGTAAAACTTGTAAATTGTCCCTAGTGTGTAGGATAGTGCTAGTGTATATATAACTGGTCGGTGCGGATTCAGTGGACATAAGGGCCTGTTTCCATGCTGTATCTCTTAAACTTAAGCCTAAAGACATGCAGGTTTGTAATTTAAATAATCTACGTAAATTGCCCCAAGTGTGTTGAGATTAGTTACGAAAGTGGGCTAACATAGAACTAATGTGAACGGGGGGTCGATGATCGGCACAGGCTCAGTGGATCAGATGCAGAATCCATGCTGCATCTTCAAATTCAATTCAAAACAAAACAATATAATTAATTAAACATTTCCACATGAATTTAGGTGAATCACAAAAGGAATTTGTTTTGATCTTACAAACTAGAGAAGATTAAGATTCACATACACCTGACAGAACTTGCTTTTCCCCTTTGCAATTATGCCGAATGAATCCTGACAAGTGACATTTTGAGCCTACACATAATTATAAGTATTGTATATGCAATTATGAGCAGGGTGGAGTTGACCTTTAGGTAGGCGATTCATTGGAAAGGAATGTTTTAGATTAGTAACGTGTTGTTTTGTGGGTCAGTTTCCCACCCCATCCCATGCCAGTTGCCCTCCCTAAGCTGCTTGGTATGTTTTCCCTCATGAACAAACTGAATGGAAAGTAAGACCTATCATTCATTGAGGTATGGGAGAATGTATAGATAAAGCTAAGAACCTGGTTATACTGAAATTTACAAATATATTAAAGATAATTGTGTGCATCAGCTTCCAAACAACTTAATGGAAAACATTGCCTGAAGTAAAGGGCAATCAGACTTGCTGCTTGATTAATTTTTTTGTTAAGGCAGTTAGATTTTGGAATGATTACATTTTTATTGGGTGCCCACATTAACCAGTGATGCAATGACCATTTCCTTTCAGCAACAGATGTTGAAGTTATACTTGCAATGGAAAATGCCAAGAGAATTATTGGGTGATTTGGTGCAATTAGGCATGCGCCTGTGCAGTAAAGAGTGGAAATAATAGACTAGCTGCAGGGAAGTGTTTCATCTAAGCGTACTCTAATGCAGTAGTGTACATTTTCCATTTCCCACATCCTTTTGACCTCCTTTAGTGAACCTACTGATGTCAATTAATGCAAATTTGTAAATATTTTTGCTGTAAGCTTGTCCACCAGGATATGGCTTCCAAAGACTTCTTCATCCAATGGCTTCTTTATCTCTTCACATCATCTGCTATATTTCTTGTTTCTCTTATCCCTAACCAGTCTGAAGAACGGTCTTGACCAGAAACGTCACCCATTCCTTCTCTCCAGATATGCTGCCTGTCCCACTGAGTTACTCCGGCTTTTTCTGTCCATCTATGCCTTCTAATCTATGCCTTCTAATTTACATAATTTTGTTCAGACCAAAAGGTCTGAATGACAATAAAGGATCTATCTATCTATCTATCTATCTATCTATCTATCTATCTATCTATCTATCTATCTATCTATCTATCTATCTATCTATCTATCTATCTATCTATCTATCTATCTATCTATCTATCTATCTATCTATCTATCTATCTATCTATCTATCTATCTATCTATCTATCTATGTTTATCAAAGGGAAAGCAGCATCTGAGCCCAGATTGAATTCCAAACCAGTCCCTGACGATGGAAAGGCTATCCACCCATAATTCTTCTTTATAATTATTTAACTTAAAATGTGTTAGTAACTCTAATGTAAAAGCAGCGTTCTGCACTTGGCAAAAGTAAAGACTGTTCAAAATAATCATATTGAAAATCATTTGAATGAAAAGACATTGACCTGTTTGGTTAACTAACTTGTTCTTTCCCTATTGATGCGTCCTGACGAACTAAGTATTTTCAGCACTTGTTGCTGTTAGGACATTTAATTATTATAATCAAATAAAATATATAAAATAATTCAATGCAATTTTGATCATTCAAACAATTCAAAGCAAAATTCAATGGATTTTTTAATTACTTTATTTTCCTGATAATTGCAGATTTTACTTTTGAAATGGTGCAAATAGATAGCATGGAATTATACCATTTTGTGTCTATCTTCTGTTTAAACCAGCATCTGCAGTTCCTTCCTATGCATGGAATTATACTATTGGTAGAGGCTACTTTGGAAGATGGAAAACAAATTTACATCCAATTTGCGATAATATCTGTGCCATTGGAGAAGAGACATCAATCTAGCACATGGAACTTTTAGAGTCAGTTGAGATGAATGTCCTAAGTTTTTAACCTTTAAGTGTCATTTGGTTTGAGCTGTTCATATAAATAATACAGTCAATATCAAATGCAAGTTGAGTGGAAACAGAACTTCTTGGATTGAAATAACACCATTATGAGAAATTTAATACCAACCAAACTAAGATGATACATAAAACTGATGATGTAACTTTAATTAAAACACAGCTTTTGCTTATTTTTTAATAATCCTGATAATAAATTATGTGGTCCATGGATATGAATCTCCAAAATATTACAGCTCAATTAAAAACTCTATCCACAATAATGTGAACATTACAATGCTGTGCAGAAAGGTACTGTGCAAGAGCAATATAATTTGACCCAACCCCTATCCTTTCCCACAGTTCATTCCTTTCAGCTCCTGCTCAAATTCCAATAAATTAATAAAATAAATTCTACAAACCACAACAAAATTAGAAACCAATCCGTAAAATGCTACTTAGATCTGATAGGCAAGCAGAAATGTCATTACTGATATGCAAGCAGTTGAATATTATATGTTAAAGGTACAAATAAAAAGGTATTACTTTTAACACATGGTGTCATTTGACTGATACATGCAGTTTATCTCCAAGAGAAATATTTAACAAGATAACTAAGATTTGCCTTTGTTAACTGTTAGCTTTAAAATAATTGAAATCATTCCCTGTCTGTTCAAAACGCATTATTGTTGTACCAAGTTACAATATTAAAGTATCAATTTGACAAGAGTTTTTGCAGCAACTGAAGTACTTAAAATATGTGGTAACTTTGATTTGAGTTTACCTCATATTCAGATATTTACACAGAATGCAATCTCCTGGTGTCTGATTGATTTATTTAAATTAATGGAACCTGACAAGCAGATCATCATTGATAGACACAAACTGCTGGAGTAACTCAGCGGGTCAGGCTGCACCTCTGGAGAAAAAGGAGTAGGTAATGTATCGGGTCGAGACCCTTCTTCAGACTGAGAGACAGGGGAGTGGGCTTCAGACAGCATCTGCTTAATCAGCAGAAATTAAATCATCTCAAAAATAGGTTTCAAAATGTTCAAAGTGATCTTGTCATCAAGTGCAATTGCACAGCCGCTAACGGGATATGGAAAGAATTGAGATCACATCCTGCCTACTACAGATCTAGAAATCTTCACAGGCCTTTTCACATCAGTATATAAACCTAGCAGTTTATTGACAAGATTACAAAATACACAGCACACACAGATAGATATCTTTGAAATAAACTTTAATTCATGGGAAATTGCTAATATTGTCTTTATATTGCAAATTGGGAATCTCCACAGCCTGATTTCCATTCTCACTCATGCAAAACTTATATTGACAAAGTAGAGAATGGTCTCAATGCGAAATGTCACCTATCCATGTTCTCCTGAGATGCTGCCTGATCTGCCGAGTTACTCCAGCACCTTGTGTCCTTTTATGCCAACAAAGCTTGTCCCATTGTCTGCGGGGGGAGAAACAGCGTGAACTTTTCAGGTTGGTAACCTTTTATAAGAACACTTCATTTGCAATCAGGTTGAGCTTAGTAAATAAATTTGCTATTTATGTCAGCTCACCAGCTGACATAAATAGCAAATCTTCCCAAAATTCTCAGTTGAGTATGAAATAAATGTATATGCAGCTACTGTACTGAGGACTTCTTTCAGACATTTCTTTGTTTTTAGGCAGAGTTACTGAGAGAAGGAGGAGTTATTTATCGACCCATTTTTGGGAAGAGGAGGATTAGGAAGCAGTTGAGCAACTTAAGCAACAACATCAGGAGCCACCAGGAGAGCACAGAGGCACTACAGCACACTCTGTCAGAACATTGCACCGAACTGCAAGCCACGTGCAGCTGTCCTTCTCTTCTGGTAGATGCACAGCCTCAGCATCGGTTCCCAAGAGCTCAGGGAAACATTGTGTAAGGAGGTGCAGATTCTTCTGCCAAACTTCTGCAGCCTTCCTGCTGTGGAAATGGCAAACTTCTGTGCTGTCTTGTCACCCTCTGTCAGTGGCAGTCAGGCAACAGCTGCTATCAATTTTTTTTTGCTTCAGGGTCTTTCCAATTTGAAGTGAGAAACATGGCACCAGTTGGCTCCACTTGCCAGTATAATACAAGAGGCAGATGCTCTTTTCATTAAGGCAAGCCATTACATAAAGTTCTCCCTATAGTGGCTGGCAATGAGCAAGACCAACCAATAGGATTGCAAAAGAGTGCTATTGACTGCCTTCACGTGGCATTGAAGGTAACACCAGGTCACCCAATGATCCTCCACCAACAGAGATGAATACCATTCTCTCAATGACCTGAATACCATCCTCACAGTGACCTGGGACTATGATCACACAAGCTTCAGCTGGCTTCTCTTGTATCACTTAAACTATGTCTTCGTTTCTATATCTCTGCTCTTTTTGATATTCAGTGGGGAGATTTCAGCATATCTATGAAGAGATGGATCATTAGCAATTATCCTATCCATTCCCATAAAATGAATTGAAAGGCTATTCATTGCTATCCATGGGACTATCAAACACAACAATAATGTTTTGAAATAATGATGGATGCCATGTTCAACTAGGATTTCTTCAAAACCAATTAATTACCATCTTCAAAAGTGTGGTTGCCATACATTACTTACCTTAAAAATGGTCAGCCAGCAGCAGTTGGGGTTTATTCATTATTGGAGCAAATATAACTCAGAGCAGATGAGAGTGCGGGAGAATCTGCAGTGCGATCTCTAAAACAGCCACCACTATGACCAGCAACTGATAGAGCTTCCTGGACATAATTCAAAACCAATAACTTCACGCTATGCTGCAGACATACAAATCAGAAATTGCATGTGATCGAGTGAGTTGAAGACCCTCTTTCTCAAAACCTTCTATCCATTTAGAGATCTTGGAGAAAGGTTCAAAATGCAATATGAGCACGACAGTGTAAAAAAGCCATGGAGTCAGTACTAAGTATCAATGTATTGCACACTTAATTTGAAGGATCAGGACAAAATGAAGAACTGCATTCAAACACAAAAAATTAGGTTTAGGGTAAGCCATATTGTCACTTGAGCCATTTAATGAAATCAAAGCTAATCAGATTTTGGACTCAACTCCATATTCCCCACTTATCTTAATTCCTTGAGTCCAAATATTGTATCTGTGTACCTGAACCTTAAATTACCACCTGCACAGCTATCTGGTGTAGAATAAGCCAGAGATTTACTGCCCTCTAAGTGAAACAAAATCATCAACTCCACTCCAATTGGGTGACCCATTATTATTAATCCATGTTCCCCAGTTCCAGATTACTTCATGAGGGAAATAAAAGTATCAGCATCTAAATTATCAAGGCCTTTATCAGACATCCTTTCATGGGCTTAAAGCACATTAAATATATTTGCCATTTACTTGGCCAAGCACAATAATTCTATATCCTAAGACTCTAAAAGTATCAGACCCCTATCCCTCTCCCATTTCCCACATTCAATTTTAATTCCTTACAGAAGATTGTCTTTTGCAGAAAATGTAGCAGAGAGTTGGTACTGTTTTGCAGCACATGTTATTCATCTGTGTGAGGCTGCTTATGTTTGAAAATAATTTGAAAAGAACCAGCATAAAAACTGAAGAAACAGAAGGAGATACCATTGTGTTAAAGAGAAGTTTCACTTATTGCTAACGTTAATATGCAGAGGGGGGGGAGCATCCTGTTGCAAGAGGCAAGCCAAGTTTATAAAGAACTTGGAGAAATATTTGAAGGTGGACAAAAATGTTGGAGAAAGACAGCAGGTGAGGCAGCATCTATGGAGCGAAGGAAATAGGCAACGTTTCGGGTCAAAACCCTTCTTCAGACTGACGTGAGGTGGGGGAAGGGGGAGAGAAGAAAGGAAGAGGCGGAGACAGTCGGCTGAGGAAGAGCTGAGAAGGGGAGGAGAAAGCAGGAACTACTTGAAATATTTGGTGACACCATGATCTAAAGGGATGGTGGATTTACATGTGTGCAGTGTAAAATTACTTAATCCTGTTATTTTGTTCATATTCTGTTTGAAACTGTTATAAGCCAATGAGCTGCATGTGAATTATTTGTTAGATAAAGAAAAATACTTCTGTGACTTCCAAATGGAGATGGAGTTACTAAAGAGTTGGAATGAAGGTTTCAATGCTCATGGGTTGAGGTGCACAATGCTGTTATGAAAAAAATGTGGCACTTTCAAATAGAGACAGGAATACTTGCAATTTACGGTTGTCATTTTGGACGGGTCATTAATTGTATTCCTGCACCAAGTACTTGGCGTGATGCCTCAGGCACTGGCAAATTCATCAACACATTTCCAGTTCCAGTTAATATTTTGGAACAATGTTATTTTTGGTTATGACATCTCCTTTGTTTTTCTCATGCTCAATTAGACCTCCGCGGCCCTATCACCGTTTTTTCCAATAGTCTGAAAATACTAGAAGCTAGCAGAAGATTCTCTTTTTCAAGGCACTGTACTCATAAAACCACTCCTCGTCTCGGGGTGACTTAGCTGCTCTCTGTATGAACCATTCACTAAACATTCCAAAGTTCAGACAGATTTTCCATTCCCCAATTGAATACAACACACATCAACAATCCCAATGTTAGCTACTGATGAAATGCAAAATTAGCTTTGCTTCTTATTCATGTATCTATCTATCCAACAAAATAGCAGGACATAACACCCCGCTTGATAGGGACGCCCATCCACAACTATTCATTCACATCATCACCAATGCAACTCGCTGTGGTTTTGTACTAGCCATAGGATGTACTGAAGTAACTCAGCAGTGCCTTCCAAACCCATGGCATCTACCAGCTACAAGGATCAGGACAGCAAAACCATGGAGGACACATCACCATCCGGAAGCTGCCTTCCAATCTACACACCATTCTGACATAGAATTATAAGGCAGTACCTTCACTCGTGCACAAATCCTAGAACTCTCTCCCTAATAATATTGTGGATATCGCCACACATCAAGGACTTCTGCAGTTCGAGAGCAGCTCACCATCATTTTCTCAAGGGTGATTAAGGATAGGAAATTAAATGCTGGCTCAGCCTGCAAATTTCACATGCCTTGAATTAACATAAAAAGTATCCTGAACACCCAGCAGGGATGTTGGCACGAAGGTGGGGACAAGGGGGTGATTGTGATGAGGGCTGATTTTAGCACACATCTTTGTTACTCTGAAAGTAACTTCAATTTGATTCTACAACAATACATGAAAAGCAACACTACAATAATAGTTTAAATGCTACCAGACTAAAAACCCAATCCCGTTAACCATTTCTTTTCACATTTAACTAAATGTTTTTATTCAACTTTTCTGCCAGGGTAGATGTTTTTATTTTAGCTATCCAAGACACAGAAATTCAAAGCATAATTTTGAAAATAAATTTACTTGAAAAGCAAAAGGATGGGATGGTTGCCACAATATCAAATGGAAAGGATATGTAGAATGAATTGGAAAAAAAACAATAATTAAGAGGGCTCAATGCTAAATAGGCATGAGAAAATAATAAAACAATGTTACTTTTAAGAGGAAAACGGATATAAGAAGAAAAGGAATAGCAACAGCACAATACAAAGGCATTGCAGATTTGCAAAAATAAGCTAAGTAATGCAAAGTATGAAATAAACTCTATATCTCCACCTAGAGGTTAGGTAAAGAAAATCAGCAAATTTATATCTGTTTAATGCTTTAGCACAAGTGCATTCAGTGTTAATACCATGAAATATTTAGATAACCAAGTTTTTTTGCCATAAGATTACACTGATAAAGTTGAGGCCACTATGGCACTTTGTATGTAAACTGAATATATATATAAATAATTGTTTTATGGTCTATGAGTAGCAATCCAATTTTAGTAATAAATATGATCCTTATCTTCAATTCTTTATGATATTTATTATTTAAATTGTTGATGATCTTCCAGATTAAAAAATACATATCATTTATGTAAAGGATTCATCCTCGATAAATTTATACATCAGCTTCAGCAGTAAGATGGTGTTACAATTTCTAGTCAATCTTCCTACTACACTGATGTTTATATCTGGTAATTTTCCACTTTATTTTATCGCACTGTGCCAGAGACACTCCATTCATGATTTACACACCACAGCAGAGGTACTAGACTTGTTTGTCACTCTTCTTCATTGATTCCTTGACAATACTCTGGCATTATATTCCCCATGGAGAATTGCAGAGTGGCCTTGCTATGATTTTTCAGCACTGGGAAACATGCCTGCAAATGTAAGGTTATAGCTGAAGCAGAAATTGTTGAGGTCATTCATTTCAATAGAGGACAATATGTGTGAGAGTCTGAGATGAATATTAGCTTTCTACGTCTTTGTTTAATTGTTTTTTTTAATGTTTTTAAGATTAAAAAAATATATTTTTGATTTAACCTATTGATTTTAAATATTTTTGAATATTCCTGAATGTAAAACCATTCAGGAACATTTGAAATCACCTAATGTAGGATGAGTGAGACCTGTTAGCTGGCTGCTGAATTATAGAAATTGTGTGGATGAGCATGTTCTGTTATCAGCACTGCACTTAATCTTGCAAACAAGGCAAACTTACATTGTGCAAGATTCTGCAACAGCATTAGGCCATTCACCATGCACTAGGGCAGCACTTAGAAGCAAGTTGAAAGTAGGCAATTCATAAGTGCACATCACATAGTCCAACACTGAGCACAGGCTGTTAATTTATCTTTGCATTTGTATTTGCCATAAGAAGAATTCTCTTTCTCTCTGATAATTAAAAAAAAAATTGTCCCATGCATAGTATTTTCCTTCCATACATCATGGGGGCAGCAGTAAGCCACTCTGTTAGTCAATAAATTCATAGCTGATCTGACCGTAATCTCACCATCACATTCGCAATAACCTTTCACCTCTTGCTTACCATAGACCAATCACCAATCAGTCTTAAATTTACTAAGAATTCTTTAGATATTTAAAAGATATGTATTTAATAATAAAATGTGTACTAAGCAATTGTTGAAACTACTATAATGACTACTGGAGAAATTGTCACAAATATTTGTTTTGATTAATATCATTCCAAACTAATAACTTACAATATATAATTTCTCCAAATGTATGAGTGGCTTAGCCACTGCCTTCTGAACAGTTTAGTTATATTTATCACACATATTTTTGTTAATTCATCCAGGATTAGATGTAGCAAATCATTTTCAAAGCTTGTATGCAAAAGATTGTATTTAAAAAGTGGTAAAATGCACTGAAAATAAGTCAATTTAATGTTATTCTCAAGAAATCTTCTGGGGAATGTAAAAAATGTGCTTTGAGGTAATACAGAAAGTTTTTTGCTAACTTGAGAAGAACAAAATAAATTGGCCATTCATCAATTATTTAATAAAGACCTCTAAGATTTCAATTTAAGTTGATCTTATGGTCAAAGAAAAACATTTTCATATGTGTCACAGGTTTTGGTATTTCACCGGGGAAGAATTATAATGAAAGAAAAGAGTTTTCTAGTATTTGATCACCAAGTGGTAACAGCAATGCCCAATATGGTTGAGAATATCACGTTGATTGGTGATCTTGATTTGCACATAGTCAAATGACTTCAGTGAGAGGAAATGGCCTCTGTACATGGGTTTTTACACCTTCAAACCAGACTAAAAATTAGTTGCTGCTAATTGCTATCTAGTGACCCCTACTGGAAAGCTCATAAACATGGACATTAAATGACACGTCTGCTTATTTGTAATGCCTTTTATGCAAAATAATTTAAGAACTTTCTCTCTCAGGGCTCACTGTTAAAGAATAATTATTTGGCAAGAACCAGGAAGCTATTTTCATCAACGAAATATCACAAAATCCAGTGGAGATGAGTATGATTATTTGATCCATCTATCCCATGCTTTCACATGAACCCTTGATGCCTGTTCAGTAAATACACACATTTTTCTCAGTACCTATGCAGCGATGAATTGTAGAGTTTACCCACTTGTTGTGTAAATAAGGCATTGCAGTGTCAGAGCCTGATCAAATGAGACTTAGGACTGCTATCCTTAATCAAGATGCAACTTGTCATGATGAACAAGACTGGCATTTTCTATTCAACCAAACAGTCAACATGACTCAAAAACAAAGAACAGATGCCTGAAAGGTCCAGATGAAAGGCCAGCAACCTAAAATGCTAACTCTATTTCTCTCTGACTGGTGTAAAAAAAATCATGGCTGTTGGAGACACCAGATATTTCAATTTGATTACTGTGTCCAGTTTTGGGCTCCACATTTTTCGAAGCATGAAAGGGCTTCAGGGAGGAGATAGAACATATTTAATATACATATCAGGATGGACTTGACTGATGACTGGAGAAGCTGGAGTTGTTCTTCTTGGAATAGAGGAGATCTGATAGAAGTCAAAATCACAAAGGCCACAAAGAGAGTTGAGTGGGATGAATTGTTCCTAATGGTGAAGGGGCCAAGAATTTAGAGAACATAGAATTGGTAAGACAATCAAATGTTGCACAAATGGGTTTTTTTTCAGTGCAGTGAGCGATTTTATTCTGGAATGCATTGCTTGGTGTAGTAGTTGATCCAGATTCAATTCTGTCATTTCTGAGCAATACCAATCCTATTGAAACTGGATTGCATGCATAAGGGAACCAATCAATCCACAGGCAATTAACCTGCTCTGTTCACTCATTAACCCATCCACTGACACAGCACCTCAGAAGCATATGTAAGTGATACTGGACCTTACTTTCCTGGAGTGAGGAATCAGGGTGAACCTAGAAATCTTTATTCCGGTAGGCGGCGCGACTCTCGTCAGCAGCGGCCTCTGCAGCCCGTCCGCATTTTTATTATTTTTTGTCTATGTTTATATGTAGTTTTTGTTATTTTTTGTTGGGGGGTGTGTGTGTGGGAGGGAGGGGGCAACTTTTAAATCTCTCCCTGCACGGGAGACCCGACCTTTTTCTTGTCGGGTCTCCGTTGTCGTTGGGGCTGCAAATGAGGAGCGGCCTCCAACAGAAGAAGCCGGGGACTCTGGTGCTGACTCACCTCACCGTCGCGGAGCTGGCCGAGTCCAGAGCGGGAGGAGCGGTGGTGGAGCGCTGCTGCTGATGCTGATGCTGATTCGGAGGCTGCAACTGCGGGTCTGCGGACGGCGGCACCGGGAGCCCGCGGGTCCCTGGAGGGAGACCGCTTTTCAGGGCTCCTGCAACGGCGACTTCTCCCGCCCGAGTTGCGGGGTCGAAGAGCTCCTGGAGCGGGGCCTAACATCACCGCCCCGCGCGGCTTGGAATGGCCGCGGGACTCTGCGAGCGCACGCCGGGGGCTCTAACACCAAGACCCGGTGTGCGACCTCGCACCACCCGGCGTGGCTTTAATGGCCGCGGGACAATCGCCATCGCCAGCCGGGGGCTTTGACTTTGACTCTGACATCGGGCGGGGGGGGGAGAGTGCAGTGGAGAGATAAGTTTTTTTGGCCTTCCATCACAGCAATGTGATGGATGTTTATGTAAAATGTAAATTGTGTTGTGTCTGGGGTCTATTTGTTTGTAATGTATGGCTGCAGAAACGGCATTTCGTTTGGACCTCAAGGGGTCTAAATGACAATTAAATTGACTCTCTCTTTAGAGACACAGTGTGGAAACAGGCTCTTTGGCCCACTGAATCCACACCGACCAGTGATCACTCCCTACACCACTAGGGACAATTTTACAATTTTAACAAAACCAATTGACCCACAAACCTCTATGTCTTTGGAGTGTGGGAGGAAACCGGAGTACAGGGAAAACATGCAAACTCTGTACAGACACCCATAGTCAAGATTGAACCCGGGTCTCTGGGACTGTAAGCCAACAATTCTACCGCTGTGTTGTTCATAGATCTGTACTCAGAAACCAAGACAAACAACAGTATTCTCTCTCAAGGGCAGCCAAAATTCCTACCAAAATGAACAAATGCTATAACAACATCACTCTTTCCCCAAATATTCCAGAAGGGGTTGGGACAGAGGTCATCAGTGCAGTGGGTCATGTTCTGCAATATTTAATGTTTGTTTAATGGAGCTTTTACTACAAGGACACAAGCTTACATTGTTCTTCTGATGCCACAGATAACAATGTGATTTTTAAAAGACATCAGAACGGATATATGGACTGGAAGGATTTAGTGCCATAGCCCAATTACTGGCAATGGGACCAATCAGTACGCTATCTTGACTGGTGAGAACAAGATGTGCAAAAAGGTCTGTTTCTGTGCGGTGTAATTCCATACATGACTCTTTGACACCAAGCTATTATCTGAAGAAGTGTCCCGACCCAAAATGTCACCCATCCTTTTTCTCCAGGGGTGCTGACAGACCCTGAATAAGGGTCTCGACCCGAAACGTCACCTATTCCTTCTCTCCAGAGATGTTGCCTGTCCCGCTGAGTTACTCCAGCATTCTGTATCTAAGCTGCCTGAACCGCTAAGTTACTTCAGCGCTTTGTGTCTATCTTCAAGGTATTGTCTCTCCTTTGCCCACAATAGTCAACAAGCTGAATCATTTACTCATCAGCAAACAGCAGCATGGGTCATTAAATCTTTGTCCAAGACATAGAAACATAGAAAATAGGCGCAAGAGGTGGTCATTCGGTCCTTCGAGCCAGCACCACCATTCATTGTGATCATGGCTAATCGTCGCCAATCAATAACCCGTGCCTGCCTTCTCCCCATATCCCTTGACTCCACTAGCCCCTAGAGGTCTATCTAACTCTCTCTTAAATCCATCCAGTGATTTGGCCTCCACTGTGGCAGGGAATTCCATAAATTCACAACTCTCTGGGTGAAAAGGTTTTTTCTCACCTCAGTCTTAAATGGCCTCCCCTTTATTCTAAGACTGTGCCTGGTTCTGGACTCGCCCAACATTGGGAACATTTTTCCTGCATCTAGCATGTCCAGTTCTTTTATAATTTTATATGTTTCTATAAGAACCCCCCTCATCCTTCTTAACTCCAGTGAATACAAGCCTAGTCTTTTCAATCTTTCCTCATATGACAGTCCCACCATCCCAGGGATGGCGGGACTTTTCACGTTAACTATAATCAGCAACCTGGATTCAAATCATAATCTTTAATTGTCCTAGTTTTAAGAAGTAGTTTTCTTTTTGGCTCAAGTTTGTGCTCAAATATATTTGCTTATCACTAAATATCATTGAAAATCTTCTATGAACCGGTGTAACCAAGTGGATAATAGATCATGATTGAAGAAATAATTTATTAAGAATATGCTTTGATACACAGTGTGATCTTTGTGTAGCTTTCTTAGAGCCGCTGAATATAAAATCATCACAAGAAAATCAGTATATTTAATACAAATGGCTCAGCATCTCTGAGGAACTCAATCTTAAATAAATGACTTCAAAAACTATGAACAACTATTGGAGTGTGTTAATGGGTGGAAATGAAATGCTTTAAAACCACGCCAATTAATGGTTATGCACTTAAAACATTTAATTTTAAGAACATTCTCAAAACACACAGAAACCCACAATAATGATTCATTCAGACTGATGATGTGGTCAATAATGAGGTCAGAGCTGGCTTCTAACTTTATTTTAATCGTGGCACGAGAATGTGAAAACTTGAGTTATGCTGAACGTAATTCGGCTGAAAATCCCATAATCCATTTAATTCATTGGGCCAATTTTTGGTCAATAAATATTGTAGCCAAGCAGACGGTAGTGTCCTTGGAATATCTAAAGATGTAAAGAAGCTGGGGTTTTTTTTCCATCACAGCTGAATATATTCTAAGGGAACACGGATATTTCATAATACTACTTTTTTTTTCCTTTTTGTGTATGTATCTATATTCTGGTGAAAGTGAATATTTATTCATCAAAATTACTTCAATTTCTCTCAGGCTGTAGCATCTAGATTAACTAAATGGCTTCAATTCAGAGTGCTACTTGGTTTCCAGTTAGGAGGTGGTGGTGGTGGATTATTGGGCAGATTGAAGGGAAATGAGTGGTATGTGCAAATTTACAAATAGAGGGCTAGCAGACCCCATTCCTGACTGATTGATCAAGTTGATGGTGACCCTATCGGTTATTCAGCTATATTTATTCGGTTAAAGTATTTCCAGTTAATAAACTGGAAGAAAGTAGCTTTCCCTGGTTTATATTTCCCATTTTCCACTCATATTAATGGCAACAGAAAAGTTAACTTGCTACATATTCCCCCACTAAAGACCTTTAAAAAAAAAAACAGGAATCGGGTCTGCTAGCCCTCTATTTATAAAGTTGCACATACCATGTGTATGTTATATGAATTTTAAAACCCTGACTACATCAAATAAAAAATAAATGTTATTTATATTTTCTGTGTATGACTAAAATCATGTTAATTCAAATGAATTTATTTCAGAATTCTCAATCTTATTTTCTTATGTGCAGGGCTGGGGAAGGGGAGGAGACAGCTGAAGAAGCAGGGCTGAGGAAGGGGAGGAGACAGCTGTCTCCTTGCTGTCTCCTCCCCTTCCTCAGCCCTCGGGCTGTCTCCTCCCAACCCTCAGCCTTCGGGCTTCTCCTCCTCCTTTTTCCGTTCTTCTCCCCCACCCCCCCCCCCCCCACCCCCCATCAGTCTGAAGAAGGGTTTTCGGCCCAAAACGTTGCCTATTTCCTTTGCTCCATAGATGCTGCTGCACCCGCTGAGTTTCTCCAGCATTTTTGTGTACCTTCTACAGTACATCTGTAAATATTTGTTAGAGTACTAGTTGGCATGCCGAATCTCTTTCAACTTCTAAGAAAGTAGAAATTCTGCTTTCTAAAAAAGTAGAGGCGGTGGCATGCCTACTTTAGAAAAGCATCTTTCCACAACTTCCTCCAATCACTGAGCTAATTTTGGATTGAATTAGCCATCTAATCTTGGATCCCATGTGCCTCGACCTGGACCTGTCTACCATGCACGTTTTTGTCAAATGTCTCCCTAAAGTCCATATAGACAACATCTACCATCCTGTTTTCAATCTCCTTGCTTAACTCCTCAAAAGATCTCCATAAAATTAGTGAGACTGAATTCCCCCTCACCGAGCAAAGCTATCCCTGAACAGTTCCTGCCTTTACAAATGTATATAATTTGTATCCTTTTTGGCTTACAACTGCTGCCCTTCTTAAATAAGTGAAACAACATTCACTATCCTCCAGCTTTCCAGTAACTCACCTGTGGCTAGCAAAGATGCAAAAAGTCTGTATCAGGGTCCCAGCTATCAAGTTATCAATTATTATGCCTCCTTGACATTTAATACCTCCTGCGTAATATTGATCTGTTTCACATTATCCAACTAACGCTTCCTGAACTCACTGTCTTCCACCTCCTACTTGGTGAATATCACCTGGCACCTCATATAGATGGCTATCCTCTTGCTCCTGATATGTGATCAGGCATGATCATTTTAATCAGTCATGATCACGCTGAATGGCGGTGCTGGCTAGAAGGGCCGAATGGCCTACTCCTGCACCTGTTTTCTATTGTCTTTTGATATACTTATGGACCGCCTTGGGATTCACCATAATCTTGCATACAGAGAATTGTGGACGCAGCCCAGACCATTACACAAACAAACCTCCCTTCCATTGACTACATGTACACCTCATGCTGAGTCAGCAAGGGCACCTACATTATCAAGGACGAGTAATACCATGGCGACTCATAAATTCATGCTGACTCGGACCGATCCTGTCACTGCTATCCAAATGTGCGGCTATTTCATCTTTTACAATTGACTCCAGTATCTTTCCCACCACCGATGTCAGGCTAACTGGTCTATAGAAACATAGAAACATAGAAAATAGGTGCAGGAGTAGACCATTCGGCCCTTCGAGCCTGCACCACCATTCGATATGATCATGGCTCATCATCCAACTCAGTATCCCATCCCTGCCTTCTCTCCATACCACCTGATCCCTTTAGCCACAAGGGCCACATCTAACTCCCTCTTAAATATAGCCAATGAACTGGCCTCAACTGCCTTCTGTGGCAGAGAATTCCACAGATTCACCACTATCTGTGTAAAAAATTATTTTCTCATCTCGGTCCTAAAAGACTTCCCTCTTATCCTTAAACTGTGACCCCTAGTTCTGGACTTCCCCAACATCGGGAATAATCTTCCTGCATCTAGCCTGTCCAAACCTCTTAAGAATTTTGTAAGTTTCTATCAGATCCCCCCTCAATCTTCTAAATTCTAGCGTGTACAAGCCGAGTCTATCCAGTCTTTCTTCATATGAAAGTCCTGCCATCCCAGGAATCAGTCTGGTGAACCTTCTCTGTACTCCCTCTATGGCAAGAATGAATTTCCTCAGATTAGGAGAACAAAACTGTACGCAATACTCCAGGTGTGGTCTCACCAAGACCCTGTACAACTGCAGTAGAACCTCCCTGCTCTTATACTCAAATCCTTTTACTATGAATGCTAACATACCATTTGCTTTCTTCACTGCCTGCTGCACCTGCATTCCTACTTTCAATGACTGGTGTACCATGACACCCAGGTCTCGTTGCATCTCCCCTTTTCCTAATCGGCCACCATTCAGATAATAGTCTAGTTTCCTGTTTTTGCCACCAAAGTGGATAACCTCAAATTTATCCACATTATACTGCATCTGCCATGCATTTGCCCACTCACCCAACCTATCCAAGTCACCTTGCTGCCCCCTAGCATTCTCCTCACAGCTAACACTGCCCCCCAGCTTCGTGTCATCTGCAAACTTGGAGATGTTGCATTCAATTCTCTCATCCAGATCATTAATATATATTGTAAATAGCTGGGGTCCCAGCACTGAGCCTTGCGGTACCCCACTGGTCACTGCCTGCCATTCTGAAAAAGGACCCGTTTAATTCTACTCTTTTCTTCCTGTCTGCCAGCCAGTTCTCTATCCACATCAATACTGAACCCCCAATGCCGTGTGCTTTAAGTTTGTATACTAATCTCTTATGTGGGACCTTGTCGAAAGCCTTCTGAAAGTCCAGATATAACACATCCACTGGTTCTCCCTTATCCACTCTACTAGTTACATCCTCGAAAAATTCTATAAGATTCGTCAGACATGATTTACCTTTCATAAATCCATGCTGACTTTGTCCAATGAATTCACCACTTTCCAACTGTGCTGCTATCCCATCTTAAAAACTGACTCCAGAATTTCCCCCACCAGCGATGTTAGACTAACTGGTCTGTAATTCCCCGTTTTCTCTCTCCCTCCCTTTTTAAAAAGTGAGGTTACATTAGCTACCCTCCAATCCTCAGGAACTACAGGAACTATAATTCACTGTTTTCTCTCTCCGGCCTTTTTTAAAAAAGTGGGATAACATTAGCTACCCTCTAATCCACAGGAACTGATCCTGAGTCTATAGAACATTGGAAAATGATCACCAACGCATCCACGATTTCTAGAGCCACTTCCTTAAGTATCCTCGGATGCAGACCATCAGGCCCTGGGGATTTATCAGCCTTCAGTCCCGTCAATCTACCCAACGCCATTTCCTGCCTAATGTGGATTTCCTTCAGTTCCTCCGTCACCCCAGATCCTCTGTCAACTACTATATCAGGAAGATTGTTTGTGTGCTCCTCAGCGAAGAAGGATCCAAAGTATCTGTTCAACTCATCTGTCATTTCCTTGTTCTCCATAATAAATTCACCTTTCTCGGTCTTCAAGGGTCCAACTTTGGTCTTAACTAATTTTTTCCTCTTCACATACCTAAATAAGCTTTTACTATCTTCCTTTATATTTTTGGCGAGCTTACCTTCGTACCTCATCATTTCACCCTGTATTAATCTTTTATTTATCTTCTGATGCTCTTTAAATATTACCCAATCCTCTTGCTTCTCTCTCGTACTTCTTTTATTTTTATATACTGTCCCTGATGTCCCTTGTCAGCCACGGTCTCCCCTTACTCCCCTTGGAATATTTCTTCCTCCTAGGAATGAACTGATACTGCGCCTTCTGTATTATTGCCTAGAAATACCATGCCATAGTTGTTCCAGTCAACCATGGCCAGCTCCACCTATGGTCAATGACACCGCTGATCTACCCTTTTCAGTCTAATGGCTCATTAACCTCAACCATTGGTCTAAATCAGGAATTGCCTTTTCCTCTAAGCTCCTGATCTAAGAATTCAATGGGGGTCCAGTACAAACCTGATTTTCCCAGTCTACCTGCATGTTGAAACCCTTATAAGGGACTGAAGCACCCTATGTCCATTCCTCCCACCAACAGAGCAATGTCACCCCCCACTCACCAACAGAGCCACCCCACCCCTCTGCCCACCTGTCTGACTTTTCGATAGGAGGTATACCCTAGGATATTCAGTTCCCAGCCCTGGCCCTCTTGCAGCCATGTCTCTGTAATTCCCACAACATCATACTTGCCAATTTCTAACTAAGCCTCAAGCTCGTCCACTTTATTTCTTATACTTTGCGCATTCGTATACAACACTTTGACCTCTGTATTCACGTCCCCCCTCGCACCACTCGCAATTGGCCTTTTGAGGATTAAATGAATGCGGGAATGTGGTTGATTGTGCTTGCATGTGTTTGATTGTTCCCGAGAGTACTCTGATATACTCTTGAATGACGGGATTGAGGAAGTTGTAAGGTTGAAAGGGTGTGGACTTGTGGGAGACAGTAGAAGAATTTGAATAAGAGTGTAGGATTGGTGGAGCAAAGGAGTAAAGAGTTGCGAGGCAGCAAACGCTTTGAACCATTAGTCATTGTCAAGAGCGAGCTTGATAAATTTAGGGATCAAAAGGGAGGATTTAGGAATTCTGTTCTGGGTGTTCAGAAGCATGGGGAATAATGTAGATAGGGATGTGACAGAAAAGGAAAGTCCATTGCAACTAATGTGTAATGAGTTCCCTCACAAAGCAGAGAAGTTAAGAAATTTATCAGGAGTGTTAAATAAGAAATCAGGAAACATGCTATGGCCGCCGAGGGGCATTAGAACAGTAAAATGGATAAAATAGATAGAACAACGCATTTGGCATCATAGTAATAACTAAAAAGTGCAAAATAATTAATAGGGTTAGGGAGAAAATATTTTAAGGAATGGAATCTTTTCTTTTTTCTTTTTTCTTTTTTTCTCTCTTTTTTTGTATGACTAAATATTTGATTAGTGTATAAATGTAAATAATTTGGTGTACATATAGCTGCTGGTGTATATATGGTGTACATATAGCTGCTAAATTTGTATAAGATAATTATAAGCAGTTGAATAAGGGGTGGGAATTAATAAGCTTTGTCTTCTTCCTGCTCCTTTTCGGACACATACAATTTCATTTATTTATAGGTATTGTTTATGACACTTTATATATATATTCTTGTTTTGTTTTTTTGTTTTTTGTATGTTTTTTCACACTTGCTTTTTATTCTTTTATACTGTTCGAAATAAAGAATTAAATAACTAACTAACTAAATAAATAAATAAATAAGGCGAATAAGGAGATTAAGAGAATGGCTAGTTGGGAAAAAGCGATCGCTAATCTTGGAATAGAACTAAAAGAAGGTGCAGTAGATCGAACTCCAGGCATTGGGAAGGACAGGAGTGGAGATGAAGGGAAACACATAGAACGTGTGGAAGGTGGATCTCCTGGAAGGAAATTAGTCCCTGTAAAATTAAAGAGTAGGAATCCGATGATTGGTGCTGACTTCGAGGAGGAAGAACATGAATATTTGGAAGAGTGGACAAATGCGAATGCTGGTGGAAGTTTGCAGCTTCCACCATGTTCCTCTTGCATTTCACAGGCTTCACCAACACTGTGTATGACTTGTGTCCCACCTAAATATTTTAAGTCTGCAGAATCTATAACAACTCCTGCAAATTCTACATCTGAACAGACTCTACCAACAGCAGATACTGGGGTCCAGATTCTTCAATCCAATCCATGCCCTCATTGATAGATCGTCCAGTGGCTTATGGCACCCAGAGTAGAATGAAAAGGCTAGCTCCGGTGTTTAAAGAAAATAAATGTTAGATATAGTGCAACCACCAGAATATTTCTGTGAGCCACAACCTAGACAGATTACATGAGTAGAAAGAAAAAGGAATGATTTATTTGGGCAGTATCGGGGAACCTCTAGCGAACAGGAATATTCATCTGAAGGTGAGACAGTGATTGTAGATACCGAGATTTATTTTGACATAACCAAAAGCTTACGAATTAAACAGGTGTCCCACAGGCAGTTACCACTAAGGGAAGGGATAGGTACAGCAGATTCAGCCAGCGCAGTAAGTATGAATAATCCCTGTGCCACAGACGTCCATACTCCGTGGAAACCCCATGAAATAATGGCAGTACTAAACAATATCCCCGATACGAAGAAGTCACCTGCTGCCTTTATAGATTACTAGACTAAGTGGGACCCGTTGGGTCCCATGTTCATACGGGAGGGCTGGTCCCCCAATGCAATATTCCGCCTCTCCACCAATTCCAATATTGGTGGCCAGTGGGGGGGAGTGGCTTTCTGGAGTGCTAGTATGGGTATTGTGGGTTGAAGGGACTGGTTTCCAGAGGGCAAGTATGGACAATGTGGGCCAAATGGATTTGCGGGCTGGTAGCTCAGTCACTCAAACCTGGTATGCTGGCAGCTCACTCACTCACGGCTGGTGGGCTGGCAGATGACTCACGGCTATTCCTTGAAATGCCATTTCAAGCAGGGTGCAAGGCTACCAAATTCAAGTGCAGTTTCCTGGCTCTTCAAGCAGGGTGCAAAGCCACCAAATTCAAGTGCAGTTTCCTATCACTTCAAGCAGGGTGCAAGGCCACCAAATTCATTTTTTTCTAACATCAATATACAGCGCAAACAGGAATTGGTCAAGATTAGAATTTTAATTATATAGATTTTCAAACCACATTTTCATTTCCAAACCATATTTTCAAACCAACCACAATTTCAAACTAACCACAGTTTCAAACCCACCACCGTTTCGTTTTCAAATTTTATTTTCAAATTACATTTTCCAACTTCATTTTCAAACCACATTTTCATTTTCAAACCACATTTTCAAACCAACCACATTTTCAAACCAACCACATTTTCAAACCAACCACATTTTCAAACCAACCACATTTTAAATTTCAAACCAGCCGCATTTTCATTTTCAAACCAACCACATTTTCATACCAATTTTCATTTGCAAACCACTTTTTCATTTCCAAACTAACCACATTTTCCTTTTCAAACCAACCACATTTTCATTTTTAAAGCAACCACATTTTCATTTTTAAAGCAACCACATTTTCATTTTCAAACCAACCACATTTTCAAATCAACCACATTTTCATTTTCAAACTCACAGGGCACTCACAAGTCAATAAAACCATACTCACAGTTTAGTAGACATGTGTTCAGTGTTATTCACAGTTCAGACCGTGACCACTTGCTGCCTCATCTTGCAGAGACTGAGGCACGTCCACACCTCCGGCTTTTATAGTCCCTCCCCCTCCAACCGGAAGGGGCGTGGCTTTCATGGCGTGATTGACAGGAGAGAGAATCTCAACAATTTTTAAACATTAATAAGTCTTTTATTTTTCATGGATGGGAAAAATCCTCTGGGCCTGACGGCTGGAGGGTGATTCTGAGTAAGATCACAGCCGTAAGTGGAGCTATTTTCTAAAATCAATATACAGTGCAAACAGAAAGTGGTCAAGTTTAGAGTTTTAATTATATAGATTTAAGAACCACAATGCATGTATATCATGCAGATTCCCGGGATTTGTCAGAGACCATACAGCAGATAATTACTCCAGCTGAAAATACCACATTTCTAGTAGCCCTCGGACACCCAACTTATGAATCCTTGGCAAATGTAGTAATGAATGCTAGTGCAAGAGAAGAGGCTGTTTTCACGGCCCTTGCAAAAACGTTTCAAAAACCAGGAGATTTAAGTAGAGTTCTGGAAATAAAATCAGAGAAGGTTGAACGAGCAGACGAATTTATAGAACATTTTTCAAAATTATATATGGACCAATCAGGTGATTTAGACTATCAGAATGGAGCAAGTCCCCCTCAACACTGTGCTATCTTGTTGAATTGTCTCCCCACTAAAGTAGCGGATTTAATTAAAACTGATAACAGGAACTGGTCTGAGAACCAAGCCAGTCAAATAGCTAGAGCTGTGAGGCACTATTGGAAGGAGGGTAGGAATCAGGAAATGTATCCTGTAACTAGAAGAGAAAGTGATCGCATAGCCACGAAAGAATTGCCAAGATCTAATTCTCAACCATGGATTTCTAAATTACCAGCAAATTACAGATTGGTAGAAATTAGATCCCAGATTACTCAGATTATTATCACCACTACACTCCCAGTTTAGAACCCATTCCAATAGAACCCAGGGGTAGAATAAGACCAACCATGTTGCCTAATCAATGCTATACTTGTGCGGGAATGGGACATTGGAGTCGGGCCTGTCCAACAAAGGAGCGAATGAAAGAGAGGGGTCAAAGAAGGGATTTCCAGGATTACGAAGAATTTAGAGATCCTAGGGAATATAGAAACATCCGAGATCTGAGGAATTATGGGAGGTCCTTTAATTCAAGAGAGTACTGGGACCCAAGAGACCAGAGAGAAAGATGGCCTGAACATCAGGAACTAAGAAGTCACACACTGTTCACTCAAGCTAACCATTTTCTCAGTCCTGACTCACCAACCCGCCCTGGAATTGTGGGCATGGAGACATGACCCCTACTCTAGAACCCCCTCAAGTAATTTACCGGAATGAACTAATTGGATGCACTATTGTAGTAAAAACTGGAAATCACACAGAATAAAATAATAAGTTAATAATAAAATAATAAAAATAATAATAATAATAAATAAATAATAAAATAATAAAAATAATAAACCATCTTATGACTACCCCAGAAAACCCCTGAGAGCAAAGAAGATTGTAAATCAAGGAGCTTGTTTCAACTGCACCCAATTAAGTCACTGGAGCGACGAGTGTCCAGCGAGAAGACAGAATATAGCAGGACGGAAGAAAAACCAAGGAGGCAATAAGGAAGAAGTAAGAAAGGGAAACATAGTAGCTGGCATGAGAAGGAATGGCAATTAAGGAATGGAAATTACATTTGGGAGAGAAGAAACAAACTTACTGTGCAGGAGGAACAGGAGTGGGGAAATAAGTTATTATACTAATGTGTTACTGAGTTTGTGCCTGCAGGACAGTAAATCGATGACATACTATCTGGGGAGTGAGGTAAAGAATGCATAGACCCCTTAAGAACGGGCAGAAGACAGCAAAGGTAATGTAGCTCCCCAGAAACAGGAATCAACTAGCAGGAGGTCCTGCCCCTTTAAGACAAATTTGGGAAGGCCAACATACAGAGCAAGTATCTCCTCAGTATCCCTACTCCCTGGTAATTGAAGTTTCAAAGAAGAGAAGAAGAAGACCTACCCTAATGCCCAACTTTAATATCACCTAGCTATTGGAGAAAGAAAAGGAAGGAAAGTAAAGGACCTAGCTATTGGAGAAAGAAAAGGAAGGAAAGTAAAGGACACTATCTAATCTTCCTTAAAGAAATTACATCTTGTAACGGCTATTGGGACAAGCTCCTTTTGGAAGAACTGAATAAGAGGAATTCCTCTGTGGTTCGGGGCCACTTTGCGCCAAAATTTAGTTATAAGTATATTAAATTAAAGAGGACCTAATGGATACAGTCTTAAAATCAGTAGGGAATTGACTGTTAATTTGGCATTATTCTCTTGTCTCACCTATAGGAGGAGAGTCGAAGATGGGACTGGACTATTTAGTTACTATCAAGGAAAGGACAGACCCTAGCGGATATATGGAATTAAGACATACCTTGGAAACGTAAAGTGGTAGTATAAAATGATGAGGTAGACTTAAATTCATGAGATATCCTCACAAAGTCAATACTAACCATCTAGAGAGATTATTCAGTAGTTAAGAACTAGCACAAGTGAGAACCCCTAGACAAAGAACGAAGCTAACATAGTAAAGAGTCAACCTAGTAAAGAACCAACATAGTAGAGAATCAACACAGTAATGAGTTTACATAGTAAGGAGACATACATAAAAAAGAAGAGGTACTGGAGGAGAGAAAATTAGAGGGAGAAACTTGAATGAGTATAGGAATAGCAGAGCCGATGCATATTTGACCGATGGATTTTAATTGTTTTACCCAGCCATTATTATCAAGGTGGAAATAAATTGACCCTGGAATCGGCAGTCTTGATTGGATTTAGGATGAAATTGAGAACATATGGAAATTGATTGTTTAAATTTGAACAACTGGGAATTCCACAGGAATTGGAATGGAATTTTATTATCGGCTACAATGTTGTGGAATGAGAAGGATGAGATGGACACTGACATTTGAAATAGTAAATTGAAGGCTGAGACTGAATTTGGTTAAATTGGAACATTTATCATTTGCTTTAAATTAGAGTCATGCCTGTAGGGGAATCTGGACTGAACCCAGCTGAAATTTATATGAGGACCCGTCATCAGATATACATGTTATAACATTGTGTGAGTATGAAGAAAGTTGATTAGTGTTGATCCTAGGATAATAAAGAGAATATTAGGGAACAGAATAGGAATAGGGATACAGTGATAGAGCAGAATATAATAGGTTCAATAGAAAATGGAATAGGGTAATAAGTTTGAGTGAAATAGAATTATAGCGAATGTATGGGAAAGCATGGATGCATGATGGTAACTTGCTTTGTCCCAAGTTTTTCAGAAATTTTAGGTTTTGGGTTCCACTATGGAAATGGATGGAGGAATGGGCAACAACACGGAGGGAATTTGCACCCACGAAAACTTTGGAGGTGGAGACTTATCAGACGGAAATTGTGAAGCTATGCCCATGAAAACTCGGGACGCTTGACAAGGTTCTGGGAAGAAACATCATCATCTTATGTTGCTGACAGATGGGAAATGTAAAGGACACATGTATATCTGGTTAGCTGATTATTGAACTATTTGGTTATCATAAATGATGGGTTATCATATATGTTAAAAAGGAAGGATTGTTAATCCTGGCCAAATTGGAAAGACTCAGACTTTAAAATGGAGTAGAAGCTTTAGGGCTGCTGGGAGATATGGTCAATTTGGAATTGTTCTCTGCAGAACTGGGACAAGCTGCCTAGATACAAGTTGCAAGAATAGAATAAGAACATCTGCAGACCCTGTCAATGGTTGATTGGATGAGGTATTGAGCTTGGCCGAGTGTTGATTGGATGAGGTATTGAGCTATGTCTGGATTTCTTGCAGATTAGGGTAAATGTTGCTAAGTTGGCTTTCTTGAGAAGTCCTATTTGAATACAATGTATTAGCTGCTGTATTATTGGGTTAGGGATGTGTCTGTTATGTATGGGGTTAATCTATATCTGGAATTGAATTGTTCAGAGACCAACCATATGTGGTTCGGCCCCTCAAGGTCCTGGGACCTATAAAGGTCCGCTGCCACGAGGTCCAGCATCGATCTTCTGGGAGAGCGCTTGGGACTGCGTGACCTGCTGGAGTATCTCTGTTTGAGCGAGGCCTAGAGGGCTTGATCAGGCAGATACGAGGATCCGCGGTGGGATAGGTACAGTAGTTGAACTGTAATTGTGTTTTGTCAAAATAAAGATAGGTTTATCAAGTGCTTGATTCAGTGATTTCTTACTGAAACTAAACTGGGGGTTAGAACGAGCAATTTGTATGCTTTTTTCTCTGTCTTGATCAAACCTTCAACATACTTTGTCATGCAAGGTTTCCTAATCGAGCCATCTTCATCTTTCACCCTTTCTTACTCATTTGCCCCTGAATTCACACACACTCTCTTTCAAAATACGTGTGAATTGAAATGTGAAATCAATTGACAATTTTCAGCACCATACTGACTCTTCCATTTGTGTGGTTCTTGCACATGACCCCGATTGATATGTCATGGCCATTATTGGATCCAACATAAAACTGATACATGGACGTGCAACCCAGAATGGATTACATACAGAATGACAGGTCTGAGCATCAAACATGTGGCCTGCAGCTTTATGCTTTAAAGGGAGAAAGAAAAATACATAGATTTGTCAGAGAGCATGTGAAAGAATAATTTACTTCAGCCCTTAAAGCTGAAATCAAATTGTGAGTTTGAGTGAATGTACTGTGGCCCTTTATTGCTGTTTGGGTGGGGATCCAGTAGAGCCTCCAGCAAGGGATGATAATGCAGGTGGTACTGTTGTCTCTCAGCTCCTGTGACCAACATTTAATTCCGACCTCTGGTGTTGCCTATGCCGAGTCTGTGCTTTTGCATTGTTATTGCATTCTGATGGCACTGTTTCTCTGGATAAGTTTGGTTCCTCTGCCCTAAAGTTAGGATGAGCTGCTTCCTGATGTGGATGAGCTTGGGAATTTTCCTTCTTCAGCTGGGAGGACTTTTTTTTTTGAGGATTGCTTTGGACCTGCTGAGCTGCTGGGGTGCCGGGAGCTGGTTTGTGCCCAGGAGGCAAGCTCCAGAGACGAGCTATTATTCCCTGAAGTGATCCTCTTGAATAAACATCATGTTAGGTTAATTAGCTACTGTAAATTGCTCCTTTTGTAGGTGGTTAGTAGGAGAGCTCCAGGGGAAAGGTTGTTAATGAAGACATGTGGCCACATGGAAATTTCGCTATCAAAACATCCAGGGTGGGAACACATGTATTTGCGAGTACCTGTCTCGGATTGGGGGGGGGTCTAAGTGCTTTAGGCTCATGCACCCTGGGGGGGGCCCAATTTCAGTTTCAAGGTAGTTTGTGCGTGCGGAAGGCGAGATAGCTCGAGGTGGGTCTGCGTTGGAGTTGGGGAAAGTTCCGCATGCGGGGGACCTAGGGGGCAGCTGAGGGCCCCCGCCCCCCTACATCCTGAACCTGTGGGAGTGGCTGAAGGTGAGGCACAGGGTGAGGGGGGAGAGAAATGGGAGCAGCAGAAGAAGAAGAAGAAAAATCAGAAAAAGATCACCCAAGCGAGTCAAAAGCAGGCGGGTGTGCAACTGCCGAGTGCGGAGATCACCCAAGGGGCGCCTGTCAGCTCCAGTGAGGTCCAGAGTGCAACTGCCGTGGCCCAGCAAGGAGCTGAGGTGGCTCTGACGGGGGTAGGGAAGGTAAAACGTGCGGGTGGTAAAGTGGCTGGTGGTAGTGTGGAGGAGGAAGGCCCTCTCCTTATGGAGGTTACCACACCGCCACATGCTAGTGGGACAAAAAGGAGGATTGGGGCTGGCGAGGAAGAGCAAGGACGTGGGTCCAAAGTTAGGGGGGTGTATTTTTCCAGACCTTCCACCACCGATGTGGTTGGAGGTCAGGAAATGACGTCTTCTGGGTTGGAGGTTGAGCCTCCACTTCAGGGATCTCCCGAGGGTACCACAAGATCAGGTGATGGGGTAGACCCCTCTGGAGCTGTGTCCTCTGGGCGGGGGGATGTCCTTTCGTCTCAGGGGCCCTCCGAGGGAGTTATCTCATCGCGTGTTGTGCTTGGCTCCCCTGGAGGTGAGTCCTCTGGGTCGGAGGAGGTCCCCTCGTTTCAGAGGCCTACTGAGGGTGTTGGTACGCTAGAGGGTGGGGTAAGCTCCCCTGGTAGTGTGGACCCTGAGACGGGGGATGAGCAGAGTTAGCCCGATGGGGGGGGGAGGTCGGGGGTAATTGTGTACCAATCTCTGCTCAATATCAGAGCCAATGGAGGTGCTGGGGGGTGTACTGCACTGCCAGCTGAGTTGGCAGGGGAGAGTAAAAAAGCAAGTGGAGAGCCTCTGGGTGTTGCCAGTGGAGGGTGTGCTTTAGGTGCTGTGGAGGTCGGAGCTATTTCAGGCAGCGATCCTCTTTCAGATTCTGGGGGTGCCAGTTTACCACAGACCCTGGGGGTGCCTCTTGTTTTTTCTTCCCCAGGCCCAGATGTAGAGGGTGAGGGCAGAGCGCAGGAGCCCAGCCAGTCAGTGGGCTGCGTGATGCGGATAGGGGCTTCGGGATCCTTCCCCGGCATTGATCCTGGGGGTGGTGTCATGTCGGAGGAGATGGAGAGTGTTGGGGCCGATTTGTGTGGAGGGGTTAGCGAAATTCCAGAGAGCTCTGGTCTTTCGACTTCTGTAAATGACCTTGGTGATGCTGAGCATGTTGTCAGGTGCGAGTAACTTGGCCGATAGCCCAGGAACCAAGGACGAGTCTCATGCAATTGTTATCTGTGAGGTGCGGAAGTTTCTAAAAACAAGCCGTGCCAGCAGGACAAAGATTGAGGCTGCTAAGAGACGGTGGGCTGATCTGCCGACCTTAGTTAAAACTCTCGAGGCTATCCTTGCCACCAAGGATAGTGATCATCCTGACTCTGAGCAGTGCCAGCTTAGGGACTTTTTGGAGTTCCTAAGAGAGAGGGCTACAAAGCCAAAGAGGAGAAGTGTGAGGGTTTCAATTTAATGTGCCAGTGCATTCACGCTAGCTACATAAAACTTAAACGGGAGTAGAGCGAGTTTTCTCAGATTCCAGCTTTTATCGGTCCTTAGGGAGGGGAAATTTGCAGTGTGTTTTCTGCAGGAGACACATACTGTTGTAAGTGATGAACCCACCTGGAGTTTGGAGTGGGAAGGCGAGGTCTATATAAGTCATCTTAGCTCAAATTTGCGTGGGGTGCCCATTCTGTTGGCTCAGAATTTCCTGCCCAATGTTATAAAAGTGCAAGAAGTTGTGCCAGGATGTTTGCTCCATCTGGCCGTGAGCCTGGACGGCATGCCATTGCATTTCATTAACGTTTATGCCCCCAGCTCCGGCACGATGCAGGCCGGCCTACTTCAGGAGGTGAGTGCTCTGTTGAGCACTATTGATCGGGGAGAGTGTGTCTTCCTTGGGGGGGACTTTAACTGCACGCTTGAGGTGCGAGATCGTTCTGGTACTCAGTGTGCCCCTGCTGTAGCGAAGAAGCTGAGAAGGTTGATTGATTCTTTTGAGTTGGTTCAAAATCAATTTGTATCAATTCTCCTGTTTTACGTCATCTGAAATCAGTGTTGAATTTTTGAAATTCCTTTATGGGTATGCATATTTTTAATCCAAAAGGTGTGTGGTCAAGATACCCAAATAATAGTTCAAACTATATTTTAAGGAAAGAATGTAGCATGAAATATTTCAAATAATATAATGGTAGCAATGACCTGTAATAAAGTGGAACTGAGAGACTCTCACAAGCTTATTGAAAGTAAGAAAAGGTACTGATGTTTAAAAAAATCCTCATGGCATAAATACTGCAGGTGGACAAATAGATTTGTGTTGTAACAGTAGCGGCATAAATAAATAAATATGTACTTGAAGCATGCTTCAGTTATGAGACTTAATAATTAAACATAAAGTCACATGGCAGAGTCCTAGATATATACAATGGGTTATATCTGCTTCAGATGTTTATGATGTCATAAATTGAAATGCAGTCATATATTATAAGAAAACTTACAATATTTGTCAGTTGTCATTATACATTTGCAGAAAAGAACCTAAATTACAAATGTTCATTTGGCATGAACTTCGAGTCTGGAGTACATTAATTCCTTTTATCATGTTTTTGATATCCCTATTTATCCATTGGAATTTTTAACATCCATAATAGAAGCTTCTATGTAAACTTTTCATTGTACTTGCACAGTTTGACTGCTTGGTGGCTCTCTGCTATATTTACGATTTTTTTCACATCTCTGGAAAATTTCAAAACATTTTTGTTTATGTGATATTTTACTTTGCATTTATAGTTTAATTTTTGAACATTATAATTATTTCTCTCTTTTCTTGATTTGAAACGGTCTCAGTTCTTGATTCTCTCTCTGAGAGAATATTTAGAAATATATATAAAGATAATTTAACTTCAGTTTAAAACTTACTTCACTTTTCTGTAACTGATACTGTTAGATATAGTTAATGTAACCTGCTGAGGGAAATATCAAAACATGCCTTAGATTATTATTATTATTAATCTGGGACATGTGGAGTGTATTTATATCTAAAGGTTACATATGGAGGGGCATGTAAATATTCTAATACTTTATTATTAAAAATAAAAAAGAATGATAGTATTAACAATTATTATTATTGATGGTGATAATAATAATAATACATTAAATAATTTCAGAATATTTATATGCACAATCTCGCCATAGATAGACGTAAACTTCACACACCCCTCATTCATCATCCCACCATTTCATATCTGGCCCATGTTCTATAAGTACGTTTAATGCATGTTCAATTCCATCCAGTTTGCTATTCTGCAAATAAATTATAGCTTTCTCCAATGCTGTACTATTTTATGGTCTATGCTCTATATTCTTTCAATTATTTCACTGAAGTCAATTATCTCACATGTGCCCATTAACATCTACAGGATTCCTCCCACACAACTAGGTGCAATTTAGAGTAACCACTTAATCTAACAATTATTTTATAGTATCTTTCACACTGTCAGGAAGTATCAAAACACTTCAGAGCAAATAAATAGTTTCTGACGTGTCGCGATTGATATGTGGGAAACCATGGATTACACATGAAAACAATTGGCTGCTATTCAGGCAACTAAATATCACCGAAAATACGCTTGTCTCAAAATAACTTAGGTTCACAGAAAGCCAATCAAACTTGAAACCTGGAACAAGAACTTGACTGAAGGAAGTTTTCCCCCCACTTTAATAGCACCTTTATAGCTATTGAATAAAGAGATAACCAAAAGCTGAAACGTGATACATATAGTTTATCATCACATTCCTACTGTTTCGACACTTTAACAGCAAAAATAGATTCAATAGAACAATTACTCAAATGACAAATGTTCTCTAAATTGTACCCTCCATCAGGTAGAACAATTCTGAAGTTTTAAGCAGGGAAAAATAATATTTTTTGGGAAAGTTTATCATATTGTTTCCAGTGTACTATGTTTACATATTCTGTTGTGCTGCAGCAAATAAGAATGTCATTGTTCTATCTGGGACATATGACAATAAAACACTCTTGGCAATCCACATTTTGACTTTGACATGTTTACTAGTGGATACATGGTGAGTGGTTCTTCCGTCACTTGGTTCCAGGACTAACGTTATTTTTGCATGTACTGAATGTTATTTAGGAATCTTCACAAGTAAAGGACAGAAAGTGGCTACTGCCACAGGAAGTAGACTCGGGGGCCTTGAGGAAGACATGTTAAGTAACTTCCAATTAAATGGACATAATAGAAACATAGAAACATAGAAAATAGGTGCAGGAGTAGGCCATTCGGCTCTTCGAGCCTGCACCGCTATTCAATATGATCATGGTTGATCATCCAACTCAGTATCCTGTACCTGCCCTCTCTCCATACCCCCTGATCCCTTTAGCCACAAGGGCCACACCTAACTCCCTCTTAAATATAGTTCAAGTTCAAGTTCAACTTTATTGTCATGTGTCCCTGATAGGACAATGAAACTCTTGCTTTGCTTCAGCACACAGAACATAATAGGCATTGACTACAAATCACATGAATAAATAAACTGATAAAGTGCAAAATGACAGATAATGGGTTATTAATGTTCAGAGTTTTGTCCGAGCCAGGTTTAATAGCCTGATGGCTGTGGGGAAGTAGATATTCCTGAACCTGGTCGTTGCAGTCTTCAGGCTCCTGTACCTTCTGCCTGAAGGTAGCAGGGAGATGAGTGTGTGGCCAGGATGGTGTGGGTCTTTGATGATACTGCCAGCCTTTTTGAGTCAGCGACTTCGATAATATATCCAATGAACTGGCCTCAACTACCTTCTGTGGCAGAGAATTTCAGAGATTCACCACTCTCTGTGTGAAAAATGTTTTCCTCATCTCGGTCCTAAAAGATTTCCCCCTTATTCTTAAACTGTGACCCCATGTTCTGGACTTCCCCAACATCAGGAACAATCTTCCTGCATCTAGCCTGTCCAACCCCTTAAGAATTTTGTAAGTTTCTATAAGATCCCCCCTCAATCTTCTATGTACTATAATCTTCTTAATACAGTAAACCTAATTTGACAATGCTTTGTAACTCACCTAATACCACTGGATACCCAGCAGGAGCAACAAAGTATGTGGAGTTTGAGGAAAGAATTGCAGATGCTGGTTTAAATCGAAGATAGACACAAAAAGCTGGAGTAACTCAGTGAGACAGGCAGCATCTCTGGAGAAAAGGAATGGATGACATTTCGGGTCGAGACCCGTGGAGCGACAGTGTTAATGGTTAAATGCTCTATTTAGGAGTTGATGGACAAAAATTGTGAACACACCGACATAATCATTACCTGGGATCTGAGCATTGGTAAAAAATAAACCCAAATAGCATTACATTGTGTTCAAGAAGGAACTGCAGATGCTGGAAGATCGAAGGTACACAAAAATGCTGGAGAAACTCAGCGGGTGCAGCAGCGTCTATGGAGTGAAGGAAATGGGCGACGTTTCGGGCCGAAACCCTTCTTCAGACTGGCAGTGGTTACACCTGGACCATTTCCGACACTTCCCTACCATTCCTTGACCTCACCATCTCCATCGCAGGGGACAGACTTCTGACCGACATACACTACAAACCAACTGACTCACATGCTATCTGGACTACACATCTTCCCACCCTGTCCCCTGTAAAGACTCCATCCCCTACTCCCAATTCCTCCGCCTACGCTGCATCTGCTCCCAGGATGAGACGTTCCACACCAGGGCATCGGAAATGTCCTCGTTCTTCAGGGAACGGGGATTCCCCTCCGCCACCATAGATGAGGCTCGCACCAGGGTCTCATCCATACCCCGCAACACTGCTCTCTCTCCCTATCCCCACACTCGCAACAAGGGCAGAGTCACCCTAGTCCTCACCTTTCACCCCACCAGCCGGCAAATACAACAAATAATCCTCCGCCATTTCCGCCACCTCCAACGTGACCCCACCACTCGCCACATCTTCCCATCTCCCCCTATGTCTGCCTTCCGCAAAAAACGCTCCCTCCATAACTCCCTTGTCAATCCTTCCCTTCCCTCCCGTACCACCCCCTCCCCGGGCACTTTCCGTTGCAACCGCAAGAAATGCAACACCTGTCCCTTCACCTCCCCCCTCGACTCCATTCAAGGACCCAAGCAGTCGTTCCAGGTGTGACAAAGGTTCACCTGTATCTCCTCCAACCTCATCTACTGCATCCGCTGCTCTAGATGTCAGCTGATTTACATCGGGGAGACTAAGCGGAGGTTGGGCGATCGTTTCGCCGAACACCTCCGCTCAGTCCGCAATAACCTACCTGAACTTCCGGTGGCTCAGCACTTCAACTCCCCCTCCCATTCCCAATCCAACCTCTCTGTCCTGGGTCTCCTTCATTGCCAGAGTGAGCAACACCGGAAATTGGAGGAACAGCACCTCATATTCCGCCTGGGTTGCTTGCGTCCGGATGGCATGAACGTTGAATTCTCCCAGTTTTGTTAGCCCTTGCTGTCTCCTCCCCTTCCTTAACCCTCGAGCTGTCTTCTCCCATCCCCCCGCCCTCGGGCTCCTCCTCCTCCCTTTTTCCTTCCTTCTCACCCCCACCCCCCATCAGTCTGAAGAAGGGTTTCGGCCCGAAACGTCGCCTATTTCCTTCACTCCATAGATGCTGCTGCACCCGCTGAGTTTCTCCAGCATTTTTGTGTACCTTCGATCTTCCAGCATCTGCAGTTCCTTCTTGAAATGGTTACATTGTGCTGAGTTGATAATGATGGAAATAAGTGTGTGGTCACACTATTGTTCTTTTATCATGCAATTTCTTCTCATTTTTAGGGAATTGAATTGAATTGAATACTTCACTGTCACCTGTGACAAGTCACACTGAAATTATTTGCTTGCATACACAAAGTATGCAAATAGTCACCCATAAAGCTTACAAAGTCACAAGATGGCACCTGCCTGAGGTGACATTTTGCCAGCAGCTCAACAGAAGATAATTAATTACAGCTTCACACAACTCACCTGGATTAGAGAAATGGCAGAAATCAGTGCCGTATCGGACAAACTGCTAGTGCACTTGAAGGCACTAACGATATCACGTTTTCCCGCAGTTGTAGAAGCCCCCGACTGTAAACGATCCCTCGATTGATGCAGACCACCTGACCCGACTGAGGATCACAGGTACTGTACTTGGAAACACCGGGGAAACCTCCAGAGGCGACGAGCAGGATTTCCCAGGAGCAATGGATCTGGAGCTGCCGTCTGTTAAGGAATCCTCGTTCCAGTGCAGGTTCACAGAAACAGCAGGTACAGTAAGTACAGTACCTGGAAACAACGGGGAAGCCTCCTTTGTGTCCGGCAACTTGGACGATGGGCAGGACTTCAGGTCAGACTGAAGTGCAGGGGACTTTGAACCACTCTCCTTACCATCTTCCTGGCCAATGTACAGTCCCTTGAAGGTAAAGTGGAGGACTTAAGAGCAAGGCTGCTTTACCAGAGAGATCTGAGGGAATGCTCTGTGTTCTGTTTCACGGAGATATGGCTCACCCTCAGCTCCCCAGATTCAGCGATCCAGCCTGAAGGTTTCTCTATCTACCTTATGGACCATACACTGGCATCTGGGAAAGGGAGAGGAGGGGGCGTCTGCCTCATGGTCAACTCTGACCATGCTCAGGCATGGCAGTCCTATCCAACTCCTGCTCTCAACACCTGGAACATCTGGCAGTGAAGTGCTGCCCCTTCTACCTACCAAGGGAATTCACCTCCATCATCCTGACCGCGGTCGAAATCCCTCCCCAGGCAGATGTCCATATGGCACTGGGGGAGCTGCATGCCGTGGTCAACAGGCACCAGACGGCTTACCTCGAGGCATTTACCACCATAGCCGGGGATTTCATCAAAGCCAACCTTATGAAATCGCTCCTTAACTTCCACCAACATGTCTCCTGCAGCACCAGAGGATCAAACACCATCGATCACTGGTACACGACCATCAAAGATGCCTATCGTTCTATCCCTCGCCGTCATTTTGGTAAATCCGGCCATACTGCGGTGCTGCTTCTTCCTGTCTACATGCAGCAATTGAAGAGCGCTCCCCCAGAGGTGAGGACGGTACAGAGCTGGTCGGGGGGGGGGAGGGGAGGGGGGGGGGGGGGGGGGGGGGGGGCAGAGGAACTACTCCAGGACTGTTTGGAGTCTGTAGACTGGGCAATGTTCAAGGACTTAGCAACAGACTTGAATGTCAACAGACAGTCGTTACAGACATAAAGAAATGTGTGGAGTACTGCATCCCAACAAAAACCTTCCAAGTATTTCCTAACCAGAAGCCTTGGATGAACCATGAGATTCGCGTTCTTCTGAAGACCAGATCCCAGGCATTCAGGTCTGGCGATGCAGAGGTCGATAAGAAGTCCAGAATAGGTAACGTCATCAAAAAGGCCAAAAGGGACCTGCTCTAAGCTGCAGCATGAGATGGATGTTCGGCAACTGTGGCGGGGCTTGAATGCAATCACCTCCGACAAGGAGAAATCAGGAGGCAGCTCTAATGTCAGTGAAGCATCACTCCCGTGTTTTACGCACGCTTTGATAGGGAGAACACTGATGTGCCTTCCCGAGCCCCCATTCGCCATGATGGTATTTCGGTCAAACTCACAGAGGCAGACGTCAGAAGATCCTTCAGAGGGGTGAACTCTCGGAAAGCGTCTGGACCTGATGGTATACCTGGTCGTGTTTTCAAAAACTGGGTGGACCAACTGGCTGGAGTATTTACGGACATTTTCAATCTGAGGTCTGGGGTTCCCACCTGCTTTAAAAGGGCATCAATTATACCAGTGCCCAAGAAGAGCAAGGTGATGCCACTTTTGCGGGTTGGAAGAGTCTGTGTACCACGTGTACATGGAGTGTGTGAGGCTGCAGCCACTGTTTGAATATCTAAAGGGGCTGCTCCTTGCCTTCTGGCTGCATTTTTCACCCACCATCCTCATCTTTGGACACTCTGTGCGTAGGGGAGAGGGTAGGGCTGAAGATGTCCTGGTTGGGTTGCTCCTGGGCCTGGCCAAGCTGGCCATCCGCGAGTCACGGCGCCAGGCGGGGGAGGGCTCTACCCGGGCCAGCTGCCTGCCCCTTTTCCGGGGATATGTCCGTGCCCGGGTGGGATTAGAAAGGGAATACGCCCTGTCTGTGGGCACCCTGAGGGAGTTCAGGGACCGCTGGGCTCCGCAGGGTGTTGAATGTATCCTCAATAAGGATTGTATCATAATTGTATGATAGTTTATTATGGATATATGTTTGTATTGTATTTATGGTGGTGGGTTCTGGCTTGTTTTATTGTAGTGTAAATATTGAATAAATTTTTTGATTAAAAAAAATAAAATAAATAAATAAATAAATAAAAAGAAGAGCAAGGTGACGTGCCTCAATGACTATCGACCAGTGGCACTAACGTCTGTGGTGATGAAGTGCTTTGAGAGGTTGATCATGGCGCAAATCAACTCCTACCACGACACAAACCTGGACCCACTGCAGTTCGCTTACCACCACAACAGATCAACAGTGGATGCGATCTCACTGGCTCTGCACTCCGCTCTGGACCACTTGGACAACAAAAACTCATATGTCAGGCTGTTATCCATTGAGTACAGCTCGGCATTTAATACCATCATCCCCTCCAAGCTGGTTACCAAGATCTCAGATCTGGGTCTCTGCACATACCTCTGCAATTGGATCCTCAACTTCCTCATTCACAGACCACAGTCTGTCTGTATTGGTGGAAATGTGTCATCCTCAATAACAATCAGCACAGGAGCACCTCAAGGCTGCGTTCTCAGCCCCCAGCTTTACTCACTCTATACTCATGACTGCGTAGTCGGACATAGTGCGAACTCCATCATCAAGATCGCTGACGACACCACTGTTGTGGGACGTATCACTGATGGGGATGAGTCAGAGTATAGAAGTGAGATCATCCGATTCACCAAATGGTGCCAGCACAATCACCTGGCTCCCAACACCAGCAAAACCAAGGAATTGATTGTGGACTTTGGAAGGGGTAGGATAGGGACCCAGAATCCCGTTTATATCAACGGGTCAATGGTAGATATGGTCGAGAATTTCAAATTCCTGGGCGTGCATATTTCAGAAGATCTCTCCTGGTCCCAGCACACTGATGCAATTATAAAAAAAGCACATCAGCCCCTCTACTTCCTGATAAGATTACGGAGAGTCGGTACGACAAGTCGGACTCTCTTGAACTTCTACAGGTGCACAGTAGAGAGCATGCTGACCGGTTGCATCTTGGCTTGGTTCGGCAACTTGAGGATCCAGGAGCGGAAAAGGCTGCAAAAAGTTGTAAACACTGCCCAGTCCATCACCAGCTCTGACCTCTCCACCATCGATGAGATCTATCACAGTCGCTGCCTCAAAAAGGCTGCCAATTTCATCAAGGACCCACGCCATCCTGGCCACACACTCATCTCTCCGCTGCCATCAGGTAGAAGGTACAGGAGCCTGAAATCTGCAACATCCAGGTGCAGGAACAGCTACTTCCCCACAGCCATCAGACTATTAAACACAATATCAAACAAACTCAGAGCTATAACAGCTATTGCACTTTATCTGTTTATTTATGTGTATATATATATATGGTCTATGGTATATACACACACTTATCTGTTCTGTATTTATGCCTACAATATTCTGTTGTGTTGCAGCAAGCAAGAATTTCATTGTCCTATCTGGGACACATGACAATAAGCTCTCTTGACTTGACTTGAAATTCCCCCCCGCATGATTCTCCAGATGTGATCTTCCTAAGGCCCTGTGTAACCGAAGCATAACATTGCTATTATTATATTCAATAAAGAACAATAAACAATTACATTCAGTTGAACTCTTCATCATTTGTTCTCCCTTCACATTGTCCACATCATAATTCAGTTACATATTTAATGTTGTATTATCAGCAAATATAGCACTGTACAATTGGTGCCTTAATTAAGACCAGTTACATAAATTTCACCATGTAATAAACTCAGCACAAAACGAGTCAGATCTTGCCAACGAGAAAAAAAGACCAAAATCTGTTGAATCTGTTTCCTGTTAGTTATACAATATGTTACCACCTATTTATTTTCCACAATTTGATGTGCTACTTTGTCAAATATCTTTGCAAAATTATATGTACTTTCTTTAGTTTTATACCACCCGAGGACTGGCCAAATTTTGTGCTGTGGTGGATGTTTGTGTTAAATTTTTATTGTGTATTGTGTGTTCTTTATCATTGTACCGCTGCTGGCAAATTCATTTCACTTGCACTTTATGTGCAATGTGACGAATAAAACTGATTGTATTGTATTGTATTGTATTGTATTGTATTGTATTGTATTTAACTTATTTACTTGACCACAGCTGATGCAATCTCTTATAAAGATCTTGTCTTGTTGGAAAGCATGTTCCAAAGGTTTTCTTAATTGTTTTTATTATTACATCTCATTAAATGTATCTCGTGACCCAATTTGACAGTACATTCTGTGGGGAAATAGCAGGGGACCGCGGGTCAAAGGAGTTGGAGGAACTGAGTGAAAACCAGGTTAGTCAAGAAATGGTGTTGGGTAAATTGAATGGATTAAAGGCCGATAATCCCCAGGGCCAGATAGGCTGCATCCCAGAGTACTTAAGGAAGTAGCTCCAGAAATAGTGGATGCCTTAGTGATAATTTTTCAAAACTCTTTAGATTCTGGAGTAGTTCCTGAGGATTGGAGGGTAGCTAATGTAACTCCACTTTTTAAAAAGGGAGGGAGAGATAAAACGGGGATTTACAGACAAGTTAGTCTAACATCGGTAGTGGGGAAACTGCTAGAGTCAGTTATTAAAGATGGGATAGCAGCACATTTGAAAAGTGGTGAAATCATTGGACAAAGTCAGCATGGATTTACGAAAGGTAAATCATGTCTGATGAATCTTTTTTTTTTTTTAATTTTATTTTCATCAGAAGTACAGTAAATTGCAGTAATACACATCACATATATCTTACTACATTTGTTGTATCACTTAAGTAAGAGAAGGAAGTAAAGAAAGGAAATGAGACCCTAGAAAGAAAAGAAAAAAAAGGAAAAACAATCGCTCTATTATAACACAAAACTCCGCAAAAAATGATATACCAACCGTGTTTTTTTAAATTTATTTTATACCCCCGTTACCAGATCCTGGTACCATTTATATTTTAAATTACTATTTGCACATTATGCTTGTAATAGTTCCATAAATGCAGACCACGTCTTTTGGAAGTGGTCTGCTTTGCCTGCTAGGAGGAGTCTCATCTCTTCCAAGTGTAGTGTTACGAACATGTTTGAAGTCCACGTTTTTATTGTTGGTATTGGAGCATTTTTCCAAAATTTGAGTATAAGCTTTTTTCCCCCATTATTAGCCCGTAATTAAGTAGGTTCTTTTGAAACATATTTAATTCGGGGTTACGTTCCGATATTCCAAAAATGATCCATTCTGCTTTTGGTACAAGTTTTATTTTAAATAATTTTGTGAAGATTTCAAATATTTCGTTCCAGAATTTTTGGATTTTTATACAAAAAACAAAAGAGTTCGCTATGGTAGCTTCTTGTGACTGACATTTATCACAAATGAGCGAGACATTGGGGAAAAGTTTATTTATTTTAGTTTTTGAATAATATAGTCTATGTAATGTTTTATATTGAATTAGAGTATGTCGTACGTTGATCGAGCATTTATGCACATATAGTAAGTGTTTATCCCAGCTCTCTTTTGAAATTTTTATAGCTAGTTCTTGTTCCCAGTCTCTTCTAATACCATCGGTTGTAGGTATTTCTATATTTAAAATAATGTTGTATAAGTATGATATTAGATTTGCTGATTCAGCCTTTGTCTTCATGGCTTCATCCAGTAAGTCTGGGGGCATGTTATGATAGTCTTTTGTGTATTTTTTCAGATAGTCATGGATTTGAAGATATTTAAAATATTGATTATTTTTCAAATTATATTTCAGTTGTAATTGTTGAAATGATAATAATTTTCCTAATTCATACAAGTCTCTGAGCGTTTTGATTCTCATTCTTTCCCATTGTGTAAATGATTTATCTATTTATCTATTGAAGGTTTAAACGATGGGTTATTGACTATTGGCATTAAAAGAGACAGATTTATTAATTTAAGATTCTGTTTTAATAGTTTCCAAGTTCTAATTGTGCTATGTATCATTGGATTTTTTAAATAATTTTTGTTATTCAGATTCATTGGTGAGAGGAGAGTCGCTCCTGTATTACACGGAGAGTAGTCCTCTCTCTCCATTACAATCCAGTCCACCTGCTGGGCAGAGTTGTCCAGCAGGTGAATCATATTTTTACTATTTACTGCCCAAGTACATAAAATTAGTGAGCGCTAGACCACCCATCTCTTTTGGTTTACTAAGGTGTGCTCTTTGTATTCTGTGGGATTTATAATCCCATATAAAATTTGTAATGTCTTAGTCTAGTTTTTTGAAAAACCTTTTTGGAAGATATATTGGAATTGATTGAAATAAATATAGGATTTGTGGTAAAAAAGATCATTTTTATAGCATTTATTCGACCTATTAAAGACATCGGGAGCGTTTTCCAGAATTTGATTAGATTATTTAGTTTCTTAAGTAAGGGGCTATAATTGGCATTAAAAATTGCGTGATAGTTTCTAGTGATTTCAATTCCTAAATATTTAAATTTTTCTGTGGCTATTTTAAAGGGGAATTTCAAGAGATGTGTTGAGTCTTTCGGTTTTATCGACATCATTTCACTTTTGTTCCAGTTTATTCTGTATCCTGAGAAAGATCCAAAGTCCTCAATTAGATTTAATATGTATGGTATACTGATTTGGGGTTTTGTGATATACAGTAATACATCGTATGCACATAAGGATATTTTGTTATTTGAATAATTTGTATTATAACCGTAAATATCCGGGGCGTGTTATAATTTTTTCAGCTAAAGGTTCAATTACCAAAGCAAATAACAGCGGTGATAATGAATATCCTTGTCTATTGCCCCTTGTTAATTGGAATTTTGTAGATAGTATATTATTAGTTAATATTCTAGCCGTGGGTTTGTTATATAATAATTTTATCCATGCGATGAAGTTCTCTCCCATTTGAAATTTTTGCAATACTTTAATCATATAATCCCATTCTACTTGATCAAACGCTTTTTCTGCGTCCAATGAAATGATAGACAACTCTTGTTCTTGAGGTTTGTGAGAGTGCATTATGTTAAGCAGACGTCTCAGGTTATTAAATGAATGTCTCTTAGGTATAAATCCCGTTTGATCCTCATTTATTAATTTACTAACACATTGACTTAGTCTTCTAGCTAGTGTTTTCGCTAATATTTTTTGATCCGTATTTAACAAATCAATAGCTCTATATGAACCTGGTTCTTCTATATCTTTATCTTTTTTAAGTATTAATGTGATCGTTGATTCTGCTCGTGTTTCAGGTAAGATTTGTTCTTTAAAAGCATATGTATACATTTTTTGTAGACGTGGTGTAACTATGTCGTAAAAACATTTATAAAATTCATTACTGAATCCGTCTGGTCCTGGTGTTTTTCCATTCTTAAGTGCATTTTATTGTGTCTTCTATTTCCTTAGATGTAATTTGTGCTCCCAGTTCCTCTTGTTCCTTCAGTTCTAGTTTTGGAAGGTTACAATTGTCCAAAAATTCTGAAACTTTGTTATTGTCTATTAGCGTTTTCGATGTTTATATATTCTTGTAAAATTGAGCAAATCTTTTATTGATATCATTAGGTAGTGTTAATAATTACCCTCTATCTGATTTAATCTTTAAAATTGCATGATCTTTTTCCCTTTTTTCAGTTGGCGTGCCAAAAGTTTATGGTGTTTATCCCCAAATTCGAAATGTTCTTGTTTTGTAATTTGGAATAATTTTATAAACTTCTATGGTAATAATTTATTTAGCTTAAATATCAGTACTAACATTTTATTATTTTTATCCATAGTTGGATCTTTATCATTATCTATATCTAGTTGTCTGATTTGTTCTTCTAATTGTCTTTGTTCATTCTTATTCTTTTTGTTTTGAAAAGCTTGATATGAGATAATGACTCCTCTAATAAATGCTTTGAAGGATTCCCATAATAAAGTGGGCGATATATCTGGTGTATCGTTTGTCTCAAAAAATAGGTCCATCTGTTTTTTTTAGATATGTACTCCCTTGTGGGTCTTTCAGAATTTGCGAATTAAACCTCCAGAACGATTTGTTCGTAGACATTCCTTCTAATTTTAAAACAAAAGTTAGCGGGTAGTGATCTGAAATTGTATTGATGTGATATTTAGGGTTCATAGTATAAGGGATTAGTTTTGTATCCACTAGGAAGTAGTCTATACGTGAGTATGTTTTGTGTACCATTGAATAAAACGAGTATTCCCTTCCAGTCGGATTCGCGATCCTCCAGACGTCTGCTATATTTGTATTTTTTATATATATATTTAAGAGTTCACTAGTTTTAGATTTCATATTACCTCTTTGTTTTTGCATCGATTTATCTAAGTACGGATCTAAAACACAGTTGAATTCTCCTCCAATTATAACATTTTGGTAGTTAAATTCTGCGATTGTGTTCAGGATTTTATTAAAAAATTGATGATTATCAAAATTGGGCGCATATATTTTTACCAAAGTGATTGGCGTAGCATGGATCTCTCCTGTAACTATAAGATATCACCCTTCCTTATCTGATATAATGTTCTTTGATTTGAGTGATATTCCTTTGCGAATAATAATTGTGGTGCCTCTGGATTTCGAAATATATGAGGAGTGAAATGTTTGGCCTATCCAATTCGCCCTCAATCTCATCTGATCTTGATGTTTAAGGTGTGTTTCTTGTAGAAAAGTAATGTCAGTGTTATATGATTTCAACTGAGCTAGTATTTTGCCCATTTTAATTGGTTCATTAATACCCCTTATATTCCAGCTACACAGTGTGATTCCTCCCATTTTCTTTTGTTTTATCATCTTGCATTTTCTCTGATTTAATACCCTTATTTATTATGGTGCATCCATACCTCAGGACTCTGGATATTTGGGAGGCATTTATATTACTAACTTACTTGGTAGATCCCTTTTGTGATTTTCCTTGAAAAAAAAAACACATAGTAGTGACATATTGTGATTTAAAAAAAATTGAACAAGTAAAATTACAGTGTCTGAAGTATTCGACACTGTAGTGCGTGTCCCACGCGACTGTGAGATTCGACATCTATTCGACTTCCGAAGTTGATGTTGTACAATTAGCTCCGCTTCTTTTATTACTCTAAACCTAGGAGGGTGGTACCATTTCAAAATCAATTATATTTCACCCAATTACACTATATATATATATATATATATATTTATATATATATATTTCATTCAGACTTATCTGATCTGTGTTCAGCTACTGTGAAATTTATTTATCTAACACTTTCATCTACTAATTATTTATAATTAGTTATACCTTTGATAATAGTAAGCTGTTAGCTGTAAGGGTTAACCAGAAACAGGCTCCATGGCCTAACATCGAGGATCGGGCGGCCTTTCCCGGAGACGCGCCTGGAGCTTCAACGGCGGGCGCAGCGTGGACTCTTGGCGCGGAGCGGGTGAGACCTCGCTGGGGCTCACCGGAGGGGAGTGCTCCGTTATGCTGGCCCGCGGCATCCGGCAGCCTGAAGCAGCGGTCTGCAGAACTCCAGCTGGTGCGGCGTCTACAGCCCGGGATCCCTCGTGGAGGACCCGGGGGGAAGAAGAAGCTTCCACCGCCGGCCCGCGGCCGTCTTCTACCGCGGGCGCGGTATGGACTTACCATCTCCCCTGGAGGGGAGCTCCGACCGCCAGCCCTGCAGTCTGCGATGCTTCCGGCTGCGGCACGGCAGGTAATTTAAAACTTTGACCGCAGGCCCTACACCAGCCTGAAGCCGCGGTCTCTGGTTGGGAAGAGCCGATCCTGGACTCACCTTGACTTTGACTTTGTCCCTTACCATCTGGACGCCCGCAGCAACGGCTGTGGAGGGTGGAGGTCCCGACCACGGGGGAAAATGGAGGAGGCGTGCCCAAATTCTCTGCCTTCCACCACAGTGATGAATGCTGTGGTGGATGTTTGTGTAAAATTTTGATTGTGGTTGTGTGTCCTTTATTACTGTACCGCTGCTGGCAATCCAAATTCCACCGACCTTGGTTGTGTGGCAATTCAATTATATCAATTATATCAATTAAATCTAGGTATTCGATGTGCCACTTCAATTTCCGGTTCCACAGGTAAATTGAGTACATGTTTGATTAAGTTGGCAGTGAACTCACGGCCGTTGTTCCCCTTTGCCCCTTCTGTTACTCCCAGTATTCGTAGATTTTGGCGTCGTGAGCGAGCTTCGAGATCAAGACATTTATCTGAGACTTTCGCCAATTGACTCTTGAGGCTGTCTAGTTCTAGCTTCATTCCCTGCATATCTTCAGCCATTTGATCAACAATTGTTTCCATGTCTTTCATTTCAGTTACATGTGAAGAAACAATTACATGCACAGCCTCAAACTTCTTCTCAGATGCTCCTTGCCCCTTTATTAATTCTCCCCATTAGCTCTTCATGCACATCCTCAATTCGTTTTTGTATAATGCCAATGCAGTCAATAACTTTTTGATTACCAGCATTGATGTTCGACATATTTTCCATCAATTTAACATTAATATTTTACATCATTTTTGAGTTTCCAGCCTCAATATCCTTTCTCAGTTCTCTTACCGAGTTCTTTATCTCCTCCAGTTCATTTTCCTCCTTAGTAGCCATCTCAGTCTTGGCCCTTGTAGCCATTCCAGAATCCACTTCAGAGGTCTGTTCTTCAGTTTTCTGTGCTTTCAGCAGTTTTGAAATTGTTCTTTGAGGGCTCTGAGCTGAAGACGGTTTTTTTCATTTAAAATCCTTTATCCTCCGTTTAAATCACAGCGCTTACTGATGACGTCATCAGCGCGACGTCCCGGGGCTCCGGTGAGTTTTTTGAATTGGTCCCGACCTCCAGACCCGATTTTAACGCGAAAAATCGCGATTTTACAACAGCGGAGCTAAAAGTTGCGACTGCTAGTCCAGCATGGCGCCACCGGAAGTCGACTCATCATGTCTGATGAATCTTATAGAATTTTTCGAGGATGTAACTTGTAGAGTGGATAGGGGAGAACCAGTGGATGTGTTGTATCTGGACTTTCAGAAGTCTTTCGACAAGGTCCCACATAAGAGATTAGTATACAAACGTAAAGCACACGGTATTGGGGGTTCAGTATTGATGTGGATAGAGAACTGGCTGGCAAACAGGAAGCAAAGAGTAGGAGTAAACAGCTCCTTTTCACAACGGCAGGCAGTGACTGGTGGGGTACCGCAAGGCTCAGTGCTGGGACCCCAGCTATTTACATATATATTAATGATTTGGGCGAGGGAATTGAATGTAACATCTCCAAGTTTGCAGATGACACTAAGCTGGGGGGCAGTGCTAGCTGTGAGGAGGATGCTAGGAGGCAGCAAGGTGACTTGGATAGGCTGGGTGAGTGGGCAAATGTTTGGCAGATGCAGTATAATGTGGATAAATGTGAGGTTATCCACTTTGGTGGCAAAAACAGAAAAGCAGGCTATTATCATAATGATGGCCGATTAGGAAAAGGGGAGATGCAACAAGACCTGGGTGTCATGGTACACTAGTCATTGAAAGAAGGCATGCAGGTGCAGCAGGCAGTGAAGAAAGCGAATGGTATGTTAGCATTCATAGCAAAATGATTTGAGTATAGGAGCAGGGAGGTTCTACTGCAGTTGTACAAGGCCTTGGTGAGAACACACCTGGAGTATTGCGTACAGTTTTGGTCTTCAAATCTGAGGAAGGACATTATTGCCATAGAGGGAATGCAGAGAAGGTTCACCAGACTGATTCCTGGGATGTCAGGACTTTCATATGAAGAAAGACTGGATAAACTCAGCTTATACTCGCTAGAATTTAGGAGATTGAGGGGAGATCTTATAGAAACTTACAAAATTCTTAAGGGGTTGGACAGGCTAGATGCAGGAAGATTGTTCCCGATGTTGGGGAAGTCCAGGACAAGGGGTCACAGCTTAAGGATAAGGGGGAAATCTTTTAAGACCGAGATGAGAAAAACAGAGTGGTGAATCTCTGGAACTCTCTGCCACAGAGGGTAGTTGAGGCCAGTTAATTGGCTATATTTAAGATGGAGTTAGATGTGGCCCTTGTGGCTAAAGGGATCATGGGGTATGGAGAGAAGGCAGGTACGGGATACTGAGTTGGATGATCAGCCATGATCATATTGAATGGCGGTGCAGGCTCGAAGGGCCGAATGGCCTACTCCTGCACCTATTTTCTATGTATCTATGTATCTATGTAATTCTGTTACCATTCTTCTTATAATTGTTGCTACGTAAATTTAAAATAGTTGTCAGATTAATTTTTCTTTCTCTCACATTAACAATAAGAGTTAATCATATTCTGAACATTGCTATCTCAGGACCCGACGAGGTCATTAAATGTTGCAAATAACAGACAGCTTCTAAGATTAAGATGAAGTAATAAGTAATGAACCAAAATGTTCTTTGGTTAATGACAGGATCCAAAGGATTGAATTACATTCTGTTAAAAAAATGCGTACACTTGATGCATATTTGCCCGAATATGCAACTTTGGATTGGTCATTAAATAGCATTATTACAATGGAACTCAATATTATCCAGAGATGCTGCCTGTCCCGCTGAGTAACTCCAACATTTTGTGTCTACCTTCAATATTATTTAACATAGACACAAAAAGCTGGAGTAACTCAGCGGGTCACACAGCATTTCTGGAGAAAAGGAATAGGTGACGTTTTGGGTCGAGACCCTTCTTCAAACTATTATTTACATTGTTTTTAATGTAATGGAAATCCAGATGGAGCATAGGGACAGGAATCGGTTATTTAGCACACCAAGTCTGTTCCAACATTCCCTGGATGGGTGATCTGTGATCTCACTCCAATCCTCCAAAGATTAGTAACATTATGTAATGAAAATCGGTTGAGCTTATAATTGGAATTGGCAAATCATTTGGCCTTTTATGAAATAGGTTCCAAGTTTTACCACCCTAATATGGATGTACATATTTATCTCATTCAAGAAAGGCCTGCGTTTACTTTTGTGCTATGTTTCCTTATTCTGGACTTTTCACCCAGTGGAAATTGTTTAATTTTCTTGATACTATTTTTCCCCTTAATATTTTGAAATTATCAACTATAGTACCATTGACTTTCATTGTTGTTTGGATCTGATTTCCTGCACATGTGCATCAGACGCATAGCAGGACACATGTCAAATAGGCTTTGGATAAAGTTCAACGTCACTACTACTACCTACTTTATGTATTGCAATAGCACAAAATGCAACTCGATGTGCCAAGTGCATGTTGCACTCAATAATCACAACGCATAATTGGAATACTGCACAAACCAGGTGCTCTTTAACAAAGTTTTTTTTTTAAATAATTGGAATAACATTAATGAAAATCAGCAATAATGAAATGAACAAATAAAATTAATGCAGAGCGAGCAAAAGCTAGAAAAAAATCTGGCTGGGAAATGCTTTCAATAGAAGTCAAGTAAAACATGAAATTGCATTAACTGCAACAGAATATAATGGGTTGTCTCGGGCTTGGGTCTGAAAAAGTGGAGGTAATTATTTTTGCATATGTTAACACTAACAATATAACTTATAACCAAATGCAGAGACATTAAGACACCACTTAAAGATAGTAACAATTCCCTTGGTAATAAGATTAGATACCAGGCTATCCTTTCCATTAATCCCAATTTTACCTCCAGAAACATTATTCAGCACACCTTCAATTAGTTCTGAAAAAAAATGCAAAGGTTAGAGAGCAAATAAGAAATAATTATGTTTGCAGGCAAGCGTTTTTGGAACATATATTTAACAACATTCATTCTCGGAAGATTTACATTTACAAGAGTAAATAATGATGATAAATGATGACAGAGGGCATTCCAGTCTCATACTTCAATCTAGATAGAATTGGAAGGGGGTGGACATTAAACTATTAGCAATGACACAGACCTCAAGATAATTACTGATCACCGGAATCTGAATGAATGTGGGCCAATCTAAGTCAATGACGAACATAAAAAACTAGTTTCTATTTAATGGCTTTAGCAACAAAGTGAAGGAACTCCTGAGCTAATAGTTGTCTGCCTGTGGCATACCTACAGGGAATTCTTGATGGAGATGTTCAAAATTCTTCTTAAATTTCAGCAGTCTTCATGGGAATTATGATTATCATAATGGAATATTCAGTGCATACGCAAGAGAATTATCTATATTTTACTGTTAAGTGATTATGCAATTCAAAATAATTTCATACTTGAAATTTAATAGACTTAAAAGTCTGGTGAACAGCAGGTAGAAACGGTCTCATGATCAAACTAGTTTAATGGGCTAAATAATACGTGACTACAATGCATTTGAGAGAACTGAGTGCATTTATATTTTGGTTTGTACTCCATCTACCATTATCTCTCAGTGGTTTAGGGAGTGCTACAACATGGCAGTATTCAGTTTTATGTTCTTCTCCCCACTGCTTTCAATTCAAACTAAAAGCAAATTTGTGGATGCAATAACTATTGATTTGTGGATTTTCAGATACAGGTGTAGGTGGAAATGATACTCCTATCATCATGTTACTCCACATTGCATAAAGTAACACTCATAGCAATACATGTCTAATACTGTTACCAAGAATTTTGCAGTTTGCAGTGAGCAAGCTGAGAATAGGCAATGTTTCGGGTCGAAACGTTGCCTATTTCCTTCGTTCTATAGATGCTGCCTCACCCGCTGAGTTTCTCCAGCATTTTTGTCTACCTTCAATTTTACAGCATCCGCAGTTCCTTCTTAAACAAACTGAGAATATCTGCTTTCTTAAACTATTGATGGAAATTCATTTAAGCCTCAGTCATTTTACTTTGGATTCAACATTGGACTTTATACTCCAGCTATCTCAAATCATTTTGCTTCAATGATATGGTAATGCATTCAACATTCAGAGGTATGTAGGACCAACTGGTTACATGTTTACAACTGGAATTCACTTTGACCATGGAGATATCTTGTCATGAGCTATTGGGCCATCAAGATTCAAGGTAAACAACTGTTTTCTCAACTAATTAGTCAATAAACAGAGTCAACCCCCCCCCCCCTTGAGGTCCAAACGAAACCCCCGTATTGCCCCATCCCTTCCCTAGACCCCCACAACTGGATTGCATAAAACCATTAATGCCATGATGGACGGCCCCTTATTTCGACTGCACTCTCTCCTCCCCCCCGATTTCAGATCAAAGTTTATCCTTCCTTCGATGGCATTTTCATTGCCACCTGTTCGCTCGAGGTCTCAGTTTTTTGTCGGCTTGCATCTCTGGCCCATGTCAAGCCCGTCTGCGGTGATGTTACCCCACCCCCTCAGGAGCTCTCAAACGTACCTATCATTTACCGGGAGAAGTCGCCGTTGCAGGAGCCCTGAAAAGCGGTCTCTCCCTCCCCCCCCCCCCCCAACCTCCAGTTCCAGACACCTAATCTCTATATTCTGACGTCCGCAACTTTCTCCTTTTGCCTTAATAGCCTTGCTGGTATAAATAATATTGGCTCTGAACAATATTTGTCAGTTTAAGACTGTCACATTTAAGGGCGTACCATGTGACTAACTCAATCAATCAATCAATCAATCAATCAATCAATCAATCAATCAATCAATCAATCAATCAATCAATCAATCAATCAATCAATCAATCACTTTCAATCAGTGCAAGTGAAATGAATTTGCCAGCAGCGATACAATTAAAAAACCACACAAAAACACAATAAGAATTTAACACAAACATCCACAGCATTCATCACTGTGGTGGAAGGCACTAAATTTTGCGAATCCTCCTCCATTTTCCCCTGTGGTCGGGACCTCAACCCTCGACAGCTGCCACTGCGGGCGTCCAGATGAGTAGACAGGTAAAAGTCCAGGTAAGTCCTGAAACAGTACCTCCCCACCTGCGACCGCGGCTTCAGGTTGGTGTAGGCTGCAGGCCGGCGGTTGAAGATTTAAAGTTCCCACCGTGCTGCAGCCAGAAGCACCGCAGGGTCGGCGATCAGAGCTCCCTTCCAGGAGTCCCCAGTGAGGGACCCCGCTTCTGATGGCAAGTCCACGCCGTGCCCGCGGTAAAAGTTGGCCACGGGCCAGTGGTCGGAGCTCTCCACACTGTTACACTATCTGTAGTAAGTTCCAAAATCAGTGGTACAATTGGTAGAGCTTCTACCTCAAAAACCTCAGTTAGATCCTGACATTAGGTGCTGTCTGTGTGGAGGTTGTTTGTTCTCCCTGTGTTTCCATCGAATACCTCCTTTCAAACTCCAAAGTGCAGGATTGTAGATTAATTGGCCTTTAAATTGCCACCAGTGTACAGGGAGTGGATGTAAAAGTGGGATAACATAGAATTTGAATAAATGGGTGATTGATGTCCAGCACAGACTCAGTGGATGAAGGATCAGTTTCTATGCTGTATATTTCAATCAATGAAGAGCCCTTGAATAACTACGCATTCTTACTGACCTCCTTATGTTTCACATGTATCAGACTGTACACTCTGCAATGTAATTTATTGGAGGTTAAAATCCCCATTGAAGCCCAAATACTTTATATCTCTTGCACCATTGAGGGCAAAACAAAAGACAATTATCCAGCTGTCATTGTAGTGTACGTAAATGTAGGAAGCATAACGAATAAAACAGTTGCATATGTTGTCTGTGCTTTCCATATTTATTTTGTTTCTCTATCCTTTTTATTGCTAGAGTTCAAATTTAGGAATGAATGCATCCTTTCACCAGCTAGAGTGTGGTCTTGACCTCCCATCTACCTTATTGACCTTTGAACTATCTTTAATCAATTTTATTGGAATTTATCCTGCACTAAATGTTGTACCCTTTATATGTGCATTATGATTGTAATCATGTGTAGTCATTTCTTTAACTGGATAGTACACCACAAAATCTTTTCATTGTACCCCAGTCCATGTGATATGAAACTTAAAATGTAATTGGCAATGAGCGTCAAACATGACCAAGAAAATTTGCGGGATAAATCTAGAAGTCCATGTCTGTTTATTTTAAATTTGATCTTGAATAAGGATTAGTTTAGGTCCTTACCCAACACTGCACAGAAAAAAAATGGTTCTTGTATATGTAATAGAGGATAAATCAAGTTATATTGATTATCATATGCACAATGGTTCAATGGTCCTAATCTGAGGAAGGACATTCTTGCCATAGAGGGAGTACAGAGAAGGTTCACCAGACTGATTCCTGGAAAGTCAGGACTTTCATATGAAGAAAGACTGGATAGACTCGGTTTGTACTCACTAGAATTTAGAAGATTGAGGGGGGTTCTTATAGAAACTTACAAAATGCTTAAGGGGTTGGACAGGCTAGATGCAGGAAGATTGTTCCCGATGTTGGGGAAGTCCAGGACAAGGGGTCACAGTTTAAGGATAAGGGGGAAATCTTTTAGGACCGAGATGAGGAAAACATTTTTCACACAGAGAATGAATGAATGAATGAATGAATCTCTTTATTGTCATTGCACATGGTACAACAAAATTTAAAAGTCAATCCCATGGTGCGATTCACAAGAGCAATTTTTAATATATAAGAAAAGGTAAAAATATATACATATAAAAAAAAATACAGATTAATAACAATAGCAGCTGAGGTAGAACCATTCAGTTGAATGTGTGTTATTTCTTATTTTGCATTGTTAAGTTCACGTATGGCTATGGGGTAGAAGCTGTCTCTGTCTGTTTGTGCGAGTTTTGAAAGACCTGTACCGTCTGCAAGAGGGCAGCAGGTGGAACAGGTTGTGTCCAGGGTGGGAAGGGTCCTTCAGGATGTTGGCTGCCCTGCCAAGGCAGCGAGAGCTGAAAATGTCCTTCAGGGAGGGCAGTGGGCAGCCAGTGATTTTTTGTGCAGTGCTGATGACCCTTTGAAGGGCTCTCCTGTCCGCTGTAGAGCAGCTGGCATACCATGTGGATATACAGTACGCCAGCACACTCTCGATGGAACAGCGGTAGAAGGACACCAGCAGCTTCTCCTCCAGGTTGTTTTTCCTGAGGATCCTCAGAAAGTAGAGTCGCTGCTGGGCCTTCTTGACAGCGTTGGTGGTGTTTGTAGTCCAGGAGAGATCCTCCGTAATTTGTGTGCCCAGGAATCTGAAGTCTGAGACCCTTTCCACACAGTTCCCATTGATGAATAGGGGTTTGGGGGCTGCACTGTTCTTACGGAAGTCTATGATAATTTCCTTTGTTTTTATGGTGTTTAGGATGAGGTTGTTGTCTGAACACCACGCTGCCAGTCTTTGGACTTCCTCCCTGTAGGCTGTCTCATCTCACCCTGAGATACGTCCAACCATAGTTGTGTCGTCCGCAAACTTGACGATGGTGTTGGTGGAGTGGGTGGGGGCACAATCGTGGGTGTAGAGGGCGTAGAGGAGGGGGCTCAACCCACAGCCCTGTGGGGAGCCGGTGCTGAGTGTGATGGGGGTGGAGATGTGATGGCCCAGTCTGACAGTCTGGGGGCAGTTAGACAGAAGGTCCTTGATCCAGAGGCAGATGGGTTGGGAGAGTCCTAAATCCATGAGTTTGGTGACCAGTCTGCTGGGGATGATGGTATTGAAGGCGGAGCTAAAGTCAATGAAAAGCATCCTCACATAGCTCCCCTGGTGTTCGACGTGGGTCAGTGCAGTGTGAAGAGCAATGGCGATGGCATCCTCAGTGGACCTATTTGCTCTGTAGGCAAACTGGTGTGGATCGAAGGTGGGCAGGAGGCTGGCTTTGATGTGCTGCTGGACCAGCCTCTCGAAACACTTCATGATGACTGGTGTGAGAGCGACCGGTCGGTAGTCGTTAAGGCCGCTGATAACAGGCTTTTTTGGTAGTGGGATGATTGTGGCAGACTTCAGGGACGGTGGGATGATGGAATTGGACAGGGACAGGTTGAAGATTTTCGTGAAGACCTCGGAGAGCGGGTCTGCACATTCCTTCAGAACCCTTCCTGTCACGCCATCCGGGCCGGCAGCCTTCCTTGGGTTCACTGCCCTGAGCACCCGCCTCACTTCATGCTCCTGCACAGTGAGGGTGTAGTTGTTGTTGTTAGGGGCTGGTGGGAGAATGGTGACGAGCTCTTCTGGTTCTGCCTCGAAGCGAGCAATGAAGCAGTTCAGCTCCTCTGCCAGTGAGGCATCGCCGTCGGCCGTCGTGCTGTTGCTGAGCTTGTAGTTGGTGATGTGCTGGATGCCCTGCCACACCCGCCGTGGATCGTTGTTGTTAAAGTGGTCCTCTATCTTCCTCTTGAATGAATGAATGAATGAATTAATTAATCTCTTTATTGTCATTGCACATGGTACAACAAAATTTAAAAGTCAATCCCACGGTGCGATTCACAAGAGCAATTTTAAATATATAAGAAAAGGTAAAAATATATACATATTAAAAAAAAATACAGATAAATAACAATAGCAGCTGAGGTAGAACCATTCAGTTGAATGTGAGTGTTATTTCTTATTTTGCATTGTTAAGTTCACGTATGGCTATGGGATAGAAGCTGTCTCTTGTGGGCCGCTTGTGAATCTGTAGAATTCTCTGCCACAGAAGGTAGTTGAGGCCAGTTCATTGGCTATATTTAAGAGGGAGTTAGATGTGGCCCTTGTGGCTAAAGGGATCAGGGGGTATGGAGAGAAGGCAGGTACAGGATACTGAGTTGGATGATCAGCCATGATCATATTGAATGGCGGTGCAGGCTCGAAGGGCCGAATGGCCTACTCCTGCACCTATTTTCTATGTTTCTATGTTCTATGGTTCTTTGTCATGTATGCACAGAGCAATGGAATTATTTCGCACAGCCCACTAATGTACAGGTGGCTTATTTTGTCACCATTTACAAAGGAAAAAGTCCAAAGTATGGTGAGGCACAGGTACAATAAAAATCCTGCTTGCAGCAGCATACCATACATACTCAAACAATGCACAACATGAATTTTGCATAGATTACATGTGACATTCTGCATACAAGTAAGAAAAATACTATAAAAAAACAAGCTATTTGTAAACTAGAATTCAAAAAAAAGTTTATGGCAATGAAAGAAGTAGTCCGTAGAGATTTGTTGCGCAAGATTAGGGTTTTGCAGATATTTAAGAACCTGAAAATTGTGGGAAAGTAGCTATTCCTGAAGTGGTGGTGGGGGATTTGAGGATTCAGTACTGGCCCGACAGTAGCAGTGAGAAGAAGGCATGAACCAGATAGTGGAGATCATTGATACAGTAGATACCACATTCTTGAAACAGCACCTTAACGAAAATGCTTGCAATGTTGGGGAAGGCTGTGCCTGTGATGAACCAGACTGCAGTCCACTATTTTCTTCAGTCTCTTGCATTCCTATGTGTTGCAATTGCCATACCTGGCCATGTGAGGTCTGTTAGATTATTTAGTGATATGTTGAATCTCATTAAATTTCTAAGAAAGTAAACCCACTGGTGCACCTTGTTCGTGAGAATATCTATGTGCTGGAACTTGGACATCCAAGACTGATGCCCAGGAACTTGAAGCTGCTAACCCTCTCCACCATTGTCAACTCAGTGATAATTGGTGCTTGGTCTTCCAACATCCTGTTCCTGAAGTCAACAATTAGATGGTTGGTTTTGTTGACAGAGCAAGAGGTTTGATTTTCAACCATTCAAGCGTTTTTTTTTTTTTACCCATCGTGAACTAAAGGGCTGCATAGCACGCAATAGTATTTCAACAGAAAAACTGTTTTTGTTGGTAAAGGAAAAGGACAAGATGATTGCACAGATCCAAGCCAAGAACAATGGAAGCCTTGGTGCATCCATGAGCTGCTTAAGTCTTTCAGCTCATGCTGAGAATACATGGAAATATTTTATGCAGGATATGACAAGATGGGAGAAAGATTTAATAGGAACCAGAAGGGCGATATATATATATATATATTTTTATATATAAACACAAAGAATGGTGGGTGTATGGAATGAGCTGCCAGAGAAGATAATTGAAGTAGTTACTGTCACAATATTTAAAAGACAATTGGTCCACTACATCAAGGGGATAGGTTAAGGAGGATAGGGCCAAATGCAGGCAAGTGGGACTAGTGTAGATGGGAGCATGTTGGTCAGTGTAGGCAGGTTAGGCTGTAGGGCCTATTTACATGTTGTATGACTTGGACAGTTGAAATTGATGGTGGGTGCTAACCGAACAATGCAACATGGGAGAGAAGATGACTATACTTTTGCCTAAACTGAGTTCCAAAATGTAAACTGTGTTAGAAAAAATATTAATGCCACAGAAAGCAAAGGAACTTTTGCTTACCAAACAGAAGTTACTTTCTTTTCAATCTTATACTATCAAAAATCATGGAGAGCTGCAAACTTGGAAGAGAGAGTGAGGGAGCGAGTGAGCTTGGTGACAGACAGGATAATCGAACACTGAGGCGCGTGACCTGTAATTTTGTATTGTTACATTTTGATTGTTTTCTGTGTTTTACTTGTATTTTGTTTTAATAAATAGTTATTTGTGCTCCTCAGCATGTGCTTTCGCCATTCATTGATCCAAATCCTTGAATCCTGCATACATTTTGCTGCAGCCAGTCAAGACTATCAACATATCTCATTGAAGGAAGTGTATCAGCAGTGCATACATCAGTGGCATACCTCAAACTGCACACTGCATGACAAGTTTATTTGTGTCTTAATCCTCAATCTAATTTTATCTAAGTTATTGAACACACAGCACTTCACATTTGAGCTTTTGGGCTTGAATGCAAAATTGAGATGAATTTGAAGCCCTGCAATGAAAAATGCTATCATCTAAGAAATTCATCTAAAGCCAGGAATAAATACAACTATAGTTTTTAGTATGAATGAGAATAGCAGGATAAGAAGCTCATGCGAGGCAGTGGTGAATTAGCTGCATGGAAGCCGCCCACTGCACAATTTTAAATGGCAAAATGTTCAGCTGCCAGAGAAAATAAAACAAAACCTCAGCATGCATGTCTAAAGCCAAATCCGAGTTTGTCAATCAATGTAATTCCAGTGCATTTGTACTGTGCTCTGCAATTGGGATGCTTTTCCAGGATTGAAAGAGTGAGTGGAACTAGTCGGAACACTTTCCATAGAGAAGGCACGCAAATAAAGTTTGTTTGGCATTGGATTACTGTAATGCCTTATTTACCGGCCTTGAAAATCCACCAACAATTTACAGCTCATTCAAAATGCCGCAGCCCGGTTTTTAACAAATACCAAGAAAAGGGAACATATCACCCCAGTAATATACTCCCATCATTGGCTCCCTGTGAGCTCCAGGATAGACTATAAAGTCCTCCTTCTTGTCTATAAAGCCCCAAAGGGCTTAAGAGCAACATATTTTACAGAGTCCCTCCTTCCCTATGCCCCTACTCGAGCGCTCAGGTCTTCTAACGCCAGCCTATTTGCCTCTCAATGCCGCAGTAATAAGAAAATTGGTGAAGCAGCCTTTTTCAACTATGCCCCCAAGCTGTGGAATACCCTACCCAGGGCTATGAGAGACGCCCACTCAGTTGACATTTTTAAACGGCAGCTAAAAACTTATCTTTTTTATCAAGCTTTTAAGTGAATTTACTTCTACTGATGACATTGTAAAAATCACCTTTCATCTCTTGTATTTATCTCAGCATACCCTTCAGCAGCTTATGCGCTAATATAGTATATGTGACTCTGTATTTGACCTCAGTGTTTTGGGTTTTTGTCCCTTTACACTCAATTTATTATTTTCTTTAATTTTATCTATATAACTAAAAGTCGCATCTTGACCACTTCCTGTCTGCGCTGTATATTGATTATAGAAAAAACTCTACACTATATTGCTATGATTTTTGGCTGTCCTCCTCCGCTGAGGCAGCCATGAGGATTTTTCCGATTGATGAAAAATAAAAAAAGTTATGATTGTTTAAAAAACTTGAGATCAGTTGATTGGTCCTCTTGCCTGTCAATCACCACGATGAAGGTAACGCCTTTTCCGGGGGGCAGGACTATAAAATCCCGGATGCCTGGACATGAGTCAGTTACTCTGGAAGATTGTGAGGGAGAGGACAAAACTCTGATTCTGCTATGAGTCAAATGAACTGTGAGTCTACTGAACTGTGAGTCTGCAAAATACTTGCAATAAATGATTTGTTGGCCCTTAATGAAAATAAAGTGAGTTCTTTGGCCTGCCCTGTGCTTGAAACTGAAATGGCTATGGAAATAAAATGAAATGAAAATGAGATGAGTTCTTTGGCCTGCCCTGTGCTTGAAACTAAAATGGCAATGGAAATGAAATGAAATGGGTTGTTTGACCTGCCTGAAACTACTAATTTCGGCCCACAAGGCCCCTATTATCTGAGAAACCAGCCCCTTTTGCCCAAAATACCCGTATTAGCCCAGGAAGAGCATTTTGACCCAAAAGGCCAGTGCCAGGCCAGGAAAAGTTTAAAAAAAAAAGTGCCTTTAACTGAGATTACACTCAGATTTTTTAAAGAGTCCCATCAGCCCTGTACTAGCCCAGGAGGAATCTCTTTGATCCATCCGTATCCCCCCTGAGATCGACGATACTTTCCTCCTTCCCTGCAAGTATGTTTAAAATTGATTCTCACCCCAGTCATTTTTCTCTCAGAGCCTCTCCATGTTTTGGGCAGAAATTCCTGGAATCTGACTGATGAGTGACTGAGCTGCCAGCCCACCAGCCCTGAGACTTTCCTCCTTCATTGCTGTGAGCTGCAGCCCACCAATAGATGAGAGCCCAATGTTTAAAATTGATTCGGCCCAAAATGTCCCAGCCCTCTGGAAACCAGTCCCTCTCTCACACCCATAGTCTCTCACATGAATGACGAGTTTGGGCAGAATTTGAGCTGCCAGCCCTCCAGTCTTCTGACTGCCAACCCACCAGCCTGAGTGACTGAGTGACTGAGCTGCCAGCCTACCAGGCCTGAGTGACTGAGCTGCCAGCCCACCAGCCCTGAGTGACTGAGCTGCCAGCCCACCAGGCCTGAGCTGCCAGCCCAAGAATTTATTCAGCCCAAAATGTCCACAATAGCCCTCTGGAAACCAGTCCCTTCGGACCACAACACCCATACTAGCACTCCAGAAAGATCTGTGTTTTTGTGGTAAGCACTTTGGGTTGCATTCAATTGTATGAAAAGTGCTATACAAGTTATTATTAAGGTGTGAGCAATGATCTGCTAACTGCTTACCCTTCAATGCACAAAGAACTGACGGTAAATCTAAAAATTCCGACGGTAAGTTTGGATTCACTACAGAGGTATCCCTTGTAGAATGCTTTGCAAATAGAGAATAGTAGAAATATGGCTTGCTGTGAAAAATATATTTTGTACAGCAAGAAACTATGGAGCTGAATGCAAATCATAATTGAAACCAGAATTGGATTTAAGTAGCAGTTACACCATCAATGATGTTCAGCGGGGGTACAGAAAGACCTCTGGAAAAAAATAATTATTAAATGGTGCATTGACATGAACATTGACAACAGCACTAGATCACTTAAATGTGGACAAAGTTACATTTTTAAATGTTCAACAAAGTGCCAAAGAACATCGACCTTGCCGATATGAAGCAGATGAAATGCTTACTTCGATATAAATTAATCAAAGATTAGTTCAAAGATGTTGAAGCTAATTAGAAAGGTTACCGAGCATAGATGTTTCTCAATTATGCTTTGACATACCAATGAGACAGAATGCAGATCTATTTACAGAAACCTGCATGACATTTGCGGGTAATCATGTTCACATTCTTACCAAGATGCAAAACCCAGCCCAACCCAACCCAGTAATCCTCAACAAGTTCTACAGGTTTTGAAACAACTAGTGGAAAAATAATTAGATAAGCTAGATCAAAATGTTGGCATTAAGATAAGCCAGAGTGACAGGGCAACTCAATCTCTAATATTGTCCAAGACAGACAAGACTGAGGTAATTATATGGTGACATTAAACCCTTCCAAGTTGTATCAACCCATTATTTGCCAGGCTTTGGCCTGGCCCTCCTCTTCCAGCTTTAATACCCTCCCTGTCCCCCTGACAATCAGTCAGAAGAAGGGAGCCCAACCCAAAATGTCACCTATCCATGTACCCCAGACATGCTGCCTGACCTGCTCAGTTACTCCAGCACGTTGTGTTTTCTTTTTAAACCAACATGTGCAGTTCCTTGATTCAACATTAAACCATACAATTGATGAGCAAAACCTGTTGCCTATGTCAAAAGATTAAAATGCCAAGTTACAAAGAAATATGAAAAATAGGAGCAGCAGCATTTGGCTTCTTAAGTGTGCTCCACCCATCAATACAATTATAGTTAACCTTTGACTCAGCATTTTATTCCTGTTCTCTTCTCATACCCTTCATGCTTCCTTCTTAAATATTAACAACAGGTCAATACCTTCTTCTGTATGTTCAGCAACTTAAGCAAAAGTTTTCACCAAACTAAATGTGTCAAGTGATAAGCTCTGCTGAAAATTTAACCATCGATACATATGCAAGGATCTTAACACTTTCAGAAATCAAATGTCATACATTTATTTCAGAGCCATTTCAAGACACACTAAAGCTTGCCAGGTCTTTGCAATCAAGGTGATATATTAGGAGCCACAAATACTGAAGAAGGAATCGTCAAAAATCAGAAGTGTTTAGTAGTTACAACAACATAATATAAAGCTTAAAAATGCAATTGTGCACATGTACAGGAAGAAGACATTTATATTGGGAGAAAAATAGATACAAATTGATTGTAACCAGTCTAGAAAAATACACGTCAAGGAAACAAGGTATAGTACCATGCCAACTTCTTGCCAAAACTTGCAACAGAACCAATTGCATTAATGAACAAAGGAATAGAACTGTGGGATTGAATAACAAACCTCATCTCCATATACAAGGTACATTTTGAGGTAAATGTTTGTTAGTTATTGCAATATAACACATACTTTGGAATCTGAGCCTGATGCGTTGGACACGGCACAGTCATTTCATGGATGATAGTTAAGAATATCTAATTACAATTGGGCACCAGAGTGTAATAGCGGTTTGATCCAGACTGTGAGTGCTGTCTGTATGGAGTTTGTACGTTCTCTATGTGACTGCGTAGATTTTCTCTGGGTGTTCTGGTTGTCTCCCACACCCCAGAGACATGCAGGTTTGTTGGTTAATTGGCTTTGCAAACAACAGCACAAAATTCCACAGAACTGAGTCAAGAATTGGATAAAACACGAATGACATGTTCTTTCGTGAAATCAAAGTGACTCTGAAAACTAGGTGAATAAGTTAAATCTATAAATGGTGTTGATATGAATCCTTATATTTTTAAAAAGGGGAAAGTAGGAGAGTGAAAATGAGAAGACAAATTCATAACCATGTGCAATCTTTTTCCATGTTTGGATTCAAAGTAAACACAATGTGCATAGTCATATCTATCATGGTTATTTCATCAACATTTTATATAGATTCACATGAAAACAGAAAATAGAACAGTGTACAGGAATGTACACAAAAATGCTGGAGAAACTCAACGGGTGCAGAAGCATCTATGGAGCGAAGGAAATAGGCAACGTTTCGGGCCGAAACTCTTCTTCAGGGTTTCGGCCCAAAACGTTGCCTATTTCCTTCGCTCCATAGATGCTGCTGAACCCGCTGAGTTTCTCCAGCATTTTTGTGTACCTTCGATTTTCCAGAATCTGCAGTTCCTTCTTAAACACAGTGTACAGGAACACTGCTTTCAGGCCACAACGTTTGTGCCGAACATGGCGCCAAATAAATCTAAACTGGCACTGTGGCGCAGCGGTAGAATTGTTGCCTTATGCCTCTGTCCCACTTAGGCAATTTTTTAGGCGACTACAGGCGACTAAGCTGTCCCCACATGGTCGCCAGGGTGTCGCCAGGGTGTCGCCTGAATTTTGAAATGTTCAAAACTTTTCAGCAACAGTCGGCACCCGTGGGCTTGATGCCAACGATCGTAGCCTGACGTAGGTGCTGTCGTCAGGATGACATAGGTTGTCGCCAGGATGATGTAGGTTGTCGCTGGTGCTGACTTTGTTGAATTCCATTGGCGACTACCTACGTCAACCTTTGTCAACCGGCGACTGAATTGTCTTACCTTGTCATAGCTTGTCGCGGGTGGACGTAGGTTGTCATAGGTGTGGCCATAGGTGGATGTCCTAATGGGTCGCCGGTTGTCGGTAGCTTGCCGTAGCTTGATGTCCACTAGGAGGTAGGTTGTTGTAGACATTGTTCTAGGGGGGTCCAGTCGCAGGTTTTTCGGCGTATGACAGGCGTTTTTCGGCGTCTGATACGACCATGACAGTCGCTGGCAGTCGCCGAAAAAATTGCCTTAGTGGGACAGGCCCATTACAGTGCATGCAGTGCCGGAGACATGTGTTTGATCCCGACAGGTGCTGTCCATACAGAGATAGTCCATTCTCTCCGTGACCTTGGGGGCTTTTCTCCGAGATCTTCGGTTTCCTCCCACTCTCCAAAGACATACAGGTATGTAGGTAAATTGGCTTGGTAAATGTAAAAATTATTAATGCAGGGATTACTGGTCTGCACAGACTCAGTGGGCCGAAGGGCCTGTTTCTGCACCTCTATCTCTAAACTAGACTATTCCCTTCTGCCAACACAAGATTCATATCCCTCCACCCCTTGCATTTTCATATGCCTATCTAAAGGTCTATTAAACATCACTATCATGCCCGCTTCCACCACTCATGCTGGCAGCACTTCCAGGCACCCACTACTGCAACAAATATTACCCCATATCTCTTTCAAACATTCCCCCTCTCACTGTTAACATATTCTTCCTGGGATAAAGATTCTGACTATCTATGCCTCTCAGAATTTTCCAATCTTCCCTCTGATTTCTCCTCAGCCACCAATATTCCGGAGAAAATAATACAATTTTGTCCAATTTCTTCCTATTGCTTATATACTCTAATCCAGGCAACATTCCTGCACCATTTCCAAAGCGATTAGATAGTCACCAAGTTATACAGCATGGAAACAGGCTCTTTGGCTGTTCTCATCCAAGCCAACTAAATCACAACCAAATTAGTCGAATCTGCCTGCACCAGACTAATTTCTCTCCAAACCTCTCCTGTGTACCATTTTAAGTGTATTTTAAATTTTGTGATTGTACCCATGTCTACTACATCCTCTGGCAGCTCATTTCACATGCCCACCTGTCTATGCCAAAAAAGATGCACCATCAGTGCACTTTAAATATTTCCCCTTAAAATGCCACTCATGATTCCATAAACTTCTATAAGCTCAGCCTTCTATACTCCAAGGGATAGAAACCCTCCAGGTTCAATAACATTCTTCTAAAAAATAAACAGGGATCTACAGATGCTGCTTTATGTCAAACAAAGACACAAAACACTGAAGTAACTCAGTGGGTCAGGCAGCATCTCAAGATCGGCGACATCCATCCTTGTAAACTTGTTTGTATTGTTTCCAGTTGAATGATTTATTTCCTGTTAGTGCTGTGATCAGGCCTGTACATAGTACTCCAATAGTGGTTTTAGCAATGTCTTGTACAGATGCAGGGCTGCCAACGGGCGCTAGCAAGTCCCACGGCTGTTTAAGCCGCGCAGGGCGATGTAAGGCCCCGCTCCAGGCCACTTTCAACCCCACAATTCGGACGGGAGAAGTTACCGTTGCTGGTGCTCCATGAAGCAGTCTCCCACCAGGGTCCCGCGAGCTCCCTGCTTCACCATCCACCAGAGTCGGGTCGCAGCAGCGCGCCACCACAGCCCTCCACGCCCCGGAGCCGGCCAGTTCCACGATGGTAGGTCTGCAGCTCCGCCGGCTCCATGACTTGAGCTGTCGTTCCAGTTGTAGGCTGCTCCATGGTGCTAGGCCCCCAACGGCAACGGAGACCTGACAGGGAAAGGTCGGGCCCGCGTACAGGGAAGAGATTTAAAATGTTTCCCCCACCCGCCCCCCAACACATACACATTTAAAAACCCATTACAAACTATACCCTCAACGGGACAACAACAAAAAAAAGACAGACGGACTGCAGAGGCCGCTGCGACATTGCCCACCCAAGCCAGCAAAGTAAATGTATAGGGTTTGCGAAGGCCAAGGGGTTCTTTCCATGGGCACATTGATTATTGTGAGAAGTTGACTGACAATTTCGCAGTACCTATAAATAAGCACTTGAAATGGACTGTGTTGAAACGCATCTACAAGAATGCAACACATTGTAGATTTAAAGATATTGATAAATCCCAACATGACAAAATGTAACCTGTGGGACTGGTTTCAAATAACTGTTTCAGAAGGAACTGCGGATGCTGGTGTACACCAAAGAGAGACAACTCACGGGACAGGTAGCATCTCTGGAGGAAAGGAGTGTGATGTATAGGATTGAGACCCTTCTTTAGATGGAGAATGTGTGAGAGAGACTGAGAGTTACTCCATCATTTTGTGTCTATCCTCAAATAATTGTTTTTGACTTTAGTAATTTCTATTTGATCACTTCATGCAACAAACTGGAATTAAGCACACACATATTTCATCATATCATCCAGCACAAATTGGTCAACTGAGAAATTAGCGAGATTTATCAAAAGACAAGGACATATTAGAATAGTGCTGAGGTTTAACAGCAGACATGGATTGGCAAACCTTTTAACTAAATTGCACATTACTGCACAATTCCACAACAGGTTGTTTTCTTGTAGAGTTACTGACGTTTAAAAAGCAAAACACCATTCAGTATAATTCAACCAAATCTTAAAGGAAGAGTGGAAAAGAAGCAATTGAGAAGTGAAATTATGACTGAATTCACAGGGAGCAATAATTCAAACAGCACATTAGTGCTTACAACAGGTGGCAAGTCTGACATTAAAAAATGAAAGCTTTGAAGGATGAAGTATAAAGTAATATTTTATGAAAATAGAGAGAAAAATTAGAAGTGTGCAAGTAAACCGTTCAATTTCAGCAAGAGAAATATGTAAAGGATTATTGAAGAGATACGAGATAACGAGCGTAGTCCCAAAGACAATCCGATGGAAGCAGCAGCACAAAATCCACTGAACTGAGTCAGGAATTGGATAAAATACAAATGACACAATTTCCGTTGCGAAAACAAAATGACTTCAAAAACTTGGTGAATAGTTCAATCTGTAAATGGTGTTGATAGGAATCATTATATTTTTAAAAGGGGGAAAGTAGGATAGTGAAAATAATAAGATTTAAATTCATAACTGTGTGCAATATTTTTCCATGTTTGGATTCAAAGTGAGCAAAATGTGCATAGTGATAACTATCATGGTTTATGATGAATATTTTATAGCAGAAAATAGAACAGTGTACAGGAACACTGCCTTCTGGCCACAATGTTTGTGCCGAACATGGTGCCAAATAAATCTAAACTGGCACGGTGGCGCAGTGGTAGAGTTGCTGCCTTACAGCGCATGCAGTGCCGGAGACCTGGGTTCGATCCTGACGGGTGCTGTCTGCACGCATACAGTACGTTCTCCCCGTGACCATCTGGGTTTTCACTGAAACCTTCGGTTTCCTCTCGCTCTCCAAAGACATACAGGTATGTAGGGAAATTGGCTTGGTAAATGTAAAAATGGTCCCTAGTGGATGTAGGATAGTGTTAATGCAGTGATCGCTGGTCGGCTAGGATTCATTTGGCCGACGGATCTATTTCTGCTCTGTATCTCTAAACGAAACTATTCCCTTCTGCTGACACAAGATTCATATCCCTCCTACCCTGCATTTTCTCGTGCCTATCTAAAAGTCTATTAACAATCACTATGATACCTGCTTCCACCACTAACCCTGGCAGCACTTTCCAGGCATCTACTGCTATAAATAATGTTACCCCACATCTCCTTTAAAATATCCCCCTCTCACATTTTAATCCTAGGATAAAGATTCTGACTGTCTACCCTATCTATGCCTTTCAGAATGTCACAATTTTCTATCAGATTTTCCCTCAGCCTACAATGTTCTAGAGAAAATAATCCAATTTTGTCCAATCTCCTACTATTGCTAATACCGTAATCCAGGCAATATTCCTGCACCTTCCTGTCTACCACATCCTTCTATGGGGCAGAACTTTCAATAGAATGTTAACAAAAATTTTATAGAGGTTTCTGATCAGATTTGGGCGGCGCGACCCTCGCAGCCCTGCACTGTCTGATGTTCGTTTAATGTAGTTTTTAGAGAAAACTTTTAAAATGCCGGAGAACCCGACCTTTTGTCCAATCTCCTACTATTGGGGCTCCATCACGGACCGTCAATCCAGGCAATATGGGAGCGGTCCTGCACCCCTCGGAGGCTCCAACCGCCGGTCTGGTGGACAGTAACACCGGGAGCCCGCGGGTCCCTGCTGGGGAGACCGCTTTTCGGGGCTTCCGCAACCACAGCGGGGCCTGACTTCCTGCTTCAACGGCTGCGGGGGCAACCAGAACAGCACACAATATTTGAAATGTGGTTTAACCAAAATTTTATAGAGGTGCAAAACAAGTTCCTGATTCCTGTAATAAAATGTCCCAACTAATGAAGGGAAACATTCTATACACTTTCTTTCTTTACCATTCATTCTACTCATGTTGATACTTTCAGTGAGCTATGCACATGAACTCCAAGATTGCTCTGTACATCAATGTTGTTAAAGGTCTTACCATTAATTGTATACTATCCCCTTAGATTTAACCTCAAAGTGCCACATCTCACACTTTTCCAGATTGAGCTCCATTGGTCATTACTCACTCATGTCAATCAGTGTTCTAAATCCTGTTGTATCTTTTGAAGCCTTCTTCATTTTTCAGTAACCACCAATTTTTGTCATCTGCAAACTTACTAACCAGTCCATCTAAATTTCCATTCAAGTTATTATTATGTACAAACAAAATATATTCAAGCACTGATCCCTGTGGAACACCACTGGTCACAAACCTCCAGCCAGGAAAACACCTTTCCACTGCAAAGCTCTATCGTCTATAGGTAAATCAGTTCTGAATCCAAATTACCAATTCACCATTGATCCCATGCATCTTAATTGTGAATTTAATTTTCTTAACTGCTTACCGTAAATCCATGTACAGAAATACTTGCTTTTTCATGGAATTGATGGGAAATCAATTTCACCTGGAATGAACCATGGAAATAATCGTTTAGATGAAATTTTGGCCTTTACTAAACTGAGTACTTCAGATAAGCGCTTTGGACATTTGTAGTATCTAACGCATGCAATTAAATGTCATGATCACACCTATTTCCCACCAACTATTGAAACTATCAGTCACAAAATAATGAGCATAAACATAGAGAAACATAGAAACATAGAGAAACATAGAAAACATAGAGAAACATAAACAACTGAGACAAGAATTAAAGGGTCGTCATTCAAATAAAGTTGAGTTTATGGTGATATGCACAAGTACAGAGAGGTACAAGTACAACAAAAACCCTGCAGCAGAATCACAGGCATACAAACTCATCTTCAGACCCTTCTTCAACCCAAAACATCACCTATCATTCTCTCCAGAGATGCTGCCTGTCCCATTGAGTTACTCCAGCGCTTTGTCTATCTTTGTTATAAACCAGCATCTGCAGTTCCTTCCTATGCAAGCTGTCATTTGTGCCCTACTGATCATCTTGCATCTTGTAGAGTCAAGGGACTGCATCAGGGCAGATGATTGTGGGGTTGGAAGGTACCCACTCACGTAGGAAATCACTGCCCTTCCTCCACCCTTTCTATCCCCTTCATGGCAGCTTTTTATGCAGTTGTTTGCCGCTCTCATAGGGAGGACCTTGAAGGTCCAACAACATTTTCTGTAATCAGTACATCCATAATACAGTACTTCAGATATTTTCATGCACCTCCCATCTGGAAAGGTGCAGCTGGAATCCTAACATTTCTTTTAGAGCAAGATATACAATAGCATCCTTTCAAATAACTTCTCATCCAAGTTAATTTTTTTTAAAGGAGGGCTTCTGAACTATCTTCAGCAATGAACTAAATGGCACTAAAGAACATTTGAATATTGAAAAACAGTCAGCGCTTAATTGAGATTTTCCTCATGTTGTTAAAGCAATAATAGTATACTACATCTTTTACAGATCCCGTCAAAACCCTTTTATGGAAGAATTGTCAGACCTTATTGCAGATATGAATGAATGAACGAATGCCATTGATCTTTCACTGTAACCTGAAAGACAAAACATAGAAATATAGAAAAAATGGGTGCAGGAGAAGGCCATTTGACCCTTTGAGCCAGCACCGCCATTCATTGTGATCATGGCTGATCGTCCCAAATCAATAACCCGTGCCTGCCTTCTCCCCATATCCCTTGATTCCACTAGCCCCTAGAGCTCTATCTAACTATCTCTTAAATCCATCCAGTGATTTGGCCTCCACTGCCCTCTGTGGCAGGGAATTCCACAAATTCACAACTCTCTGGGTGAAAAAGTTTTTTCTCACCCCAGTCTTAAATGGCCTCCCCTTTATTCTAAGACTATGGCCCTTGGTTCTCGACTCGCCCAACATTGGGAACAGTTTTCCTGCATCCAGCTTGTCCAGTCCTTTTATAAGGAATCATCCTTCTAAACTTCAATGACTACAAACCTAGTCTTTTCAATCTTTCCTCATATGACAGTCCCGCCATACCAGGCATCAATCTCGTGAACCTACGCTACACTGCCTCAATCACAAGGATGTCCTTCCTCAAATTAGGAGACAAAAACTGTACACAATACTCCAGATGTGGTCTTGCCATAGCCCTATACAACTGCAGAAGAATCTCTTTACTCCTACACTGAAATCATCTTGTTATGAAGCCCAACATTCCATTATATTTCTTCACTGACTGCTGTACCTGCACACCAAATTTCAGTGACTGATGTACAAGGACACCCAGGTCTCGATGCACCTCCTCCTTACCTAACCTAACCACATTGAGATAATAATCTGCCCCCTTGTTTTTGCCTCCAAAGTGGATAACCTCACATTTATCTATATTATACTGCATCTGCCATGCATCTGCCCACTCACTCAACCTGTCCAGGTCACCATGCAACCTCCTAACATCCTCTTCACAGTTCACACTGCCACCCAGCTTTGTGTCATCCACAAACTTGCTACTGTTGCTCCTAATTCCCTCTTCCAAATCATTAATATATGTGGTAAACAGTTGCGGCCCCAACACCGAGCCTTACGGCACTCCACTCGCCACTGCCTGCCATGCTGAAAAGGACCCGTTCACTCCTACTCTTTGCTTCCTGTCTGCCAACCAATTTTTTATGCACATCAACACCCTACCCCCAATACCATGTGCTCTAATTTTAGTCACCAGTCTCCTGTGTGGGACCTTATCAAAGGCTTTCTGAAAGTCTAGATACACTACATCCACTGGCACCCCTTCATCCATTTTACTTGTCACATCTTCAAAAAATTCCAGAAGATTAGTCAAGCATGATTTCCCTTTCCCATGTTGCCTTGGATTAATTCTTCTACTGCTATCCAAATGCCCTATTATTACCTTTAATAATTGACTCCAGCATCTTTCATACCACAAAAGTCAGGCTAACTGGTCAGTAATTCCCCGTTTTCTCTCTCGCTCCTTTCTTGAAAAGTGGGATAACATTAGTTATCCTCCAATCCACAGGAACTGATCCTGAATCTATTGAACATTGGAAAATGATCACCAATGCGTCCACTAGTTCTAGAGCCACCTCCCTGAGGACCTGGGATGCAGACCATCCGGCCCTGGGGATTTATCATCCTTCAGCCCCATTAGCTTTCCCAATACCATTTCTCCTCTAATTAAAATGTCTTTCAGTTCCTCTACCCCCTTAGGTCCTCTGTCCTCCAGTACATCTAGGAGATTGTTTGTGTCTTCCTTAGTGAAGACAGATCCAAAATACCTGTTCAACTCTTCTGCCATTTCCTTGTTCTTTCACCCGTGTATGCCTTCAAGGGACCCACATTTGACTTTGCTACTCTTCTTCCCTTAACATATCTAAAGAAGCTTTCACTTCTCTTGTATGCCAAGCTAATGGAAGTTGATGCAAACTCTGGCTTTATGTCATGTCTCTTTCTCAGTACATGATAACGATGCAGATTTATTCTTGCCCAAAATCTGCATTGTTTTTGCCCCCTATAATATATAAACCTGAACTGACAGTGCTCCACATGAGAATAAACCAAAGATCTCTGAATGCTCATTGTCAGATCTTCTTATTTGTAATCAATTAAGTTCATTGCACAAACCAAAGTAGGCTAAATGTTATGAATCAGAGATGTTATCGAGATCCTGTTATGGGAATTTTTTTTCCCCCTGATCCTTCATTCTTTCAAAAACAAATTCTGCACTTCATCCAATAGTCTTGTTGATGGAATTTTAACATATTTTATCAAAACCTTTTATTTCTTGCTGATTTGTTTACATGAAGCTCAAAATGAAATATTTTTCGGTGAAAATTCAGATTTATGTACACGAGTGAATGCAGTCTAAAAAGGGTTCCAACCCAAAGTATCACATTATTTTTCTTCACAGATGCTGCCTGACCTGCTGAGTTACTCCATCATAGTGCCTATTTAAAGCACCATCTGCAGTTCCTACCTATACGTCCTATGCATCATCTGTTTTGTGCATAAACTGTTGCTAATCAAGTAATTTCAATAGCATGTTTTTTAAGGCACATTTCATACATTGCACAAAGATAATCTTCAAATTGGACTATTAATAGTAGTAAATCTTATTAATTTAGACAAATGGGCAGTTTTCCCACAATCTGGCCTTCAGTTATGGGAATCATTTGCTCCTAATGTCTCAAGTACCAGCAATTAAATGGAGTTATCGATGCTGAAACAAAAAATCTAAACTTGTAAAAATTAATCCATCTACAGTACTAAAACAAGTAAAAAAGGAATCTGATGTTTATTTTAGCAACATAATAACGGCAACAGCAATATTGTTTCTGACTTCATTTGCAAACTTATGGACTAGACATCTACCAAGCTCAGCAAATTTGGCATTGAGTCTGGACAATTTATCTGTTTTATTACCATAATGTTAAAGCAGCATATCCCATTTTCTAAGCAAAAAAAAAAATCTTGTTTAGTTTTTTTAGTTTAGAGATACAGCGCAGAAACAGGCCCTTTGGCCCACCGGGTCCGTGCCGACCAGCGATCCCCGCTTTTTAACACTTTCCTACATCCACTAGGGACAATTTTTTATTTACAAAGCCAATTAACCTACAAATCTGTACATCTTTGGAGTGTGGGAGGAAACCGAAAGTCTCGGAGAAAACCCACGAAGGTAACGGGGAGAACGTACAAACTCCATGCCGACAGCACCCGTAGTCGGGATCGAACGCGGGTTTCCGGTGCTGCATGCACTGTAAGGCAGCATCTCTACCGCTGCGCCACTGTGATCGCCCTTGTGACAAGTAATCTGCTTAATCTGAAAAGGAGAATTTCTCACTCAGTCACCTGTGTGTTCGTTGACTGTGATGTGATGGCTTTAAAATGGTGGTAACTATTAATTCTTTCAACAGTCAGAAAGAGAGATCTATATTGGTGCAAACTTCATCTCAGTGTCAATGAATACCAGGCAGTACATTTTAAAATGTGCAACTCTGAAAAAATAGCAGATTTGCATTTGATGCAATCACTGCAAAAGTTGGTTTGATTTTTTCATCAGAATGAAGCTTTGATAGATCAAACAGCTCTGCAATAGTGAGATACTTTAGTTCTGTATGCATTCAAACGATGCGTAACTGTAAAGCACCAATTCCAATATTAATTATCATAGTTATAAACAAGAGCACATTCAAACATAATCCTATGACAGATGTGCTATATATCTCCCTGTGGCTTATAATGAAATTTATGTATGCTATGTAGAGAATTGTGACCTAATACAATCTTCAAATAGAAATAAAAAGCAGGAGCAATCGATTTTTGAAAGAAGTCAGTATCTCAATGAAGAAATTGCTCACCAGGTGTTTTTTGTGCTGTTCACTGTAGAATGTACAAGAGTAACAATAGTGGACTGTCCCTCTGGATAGTAAATCTAAAGATGTATATTGATATAAAATGTCCCTGTATCCCGTGCATAGCTCGGTAACAAAATAACCTGGAAATCTGATTTTTTTTTTTTAATGCAAGTTAGACGAGATGTGGACCTCTTCCTCATCTGGAAGGGTTGCTGGGCTCCCTGCAAGTATGTGATGAAGGATGTATAGGGACTGGTGGTGCTCACATAGTAGCCTTTGAACCATTGTATTGAATGCTTAGACACAATTAATGAGATCTATTATTTAATGCTAGTTGGAAATTTTTATCAAACTCTGCCTGCAATTTCATGAGGTATTTCATGAATAAATTGAAAACCCAAATTAAAATATGTTTTCCAGATTTGCTGCCTTACCTACTGAGTTACTCCAGTCTTGTGTCCTTGTGTAACCAGCAACCATGATTGTTTGTTTCTAGTTTTCTTACAATGATAATACATCATCACTCGGTTATAGTGTAAAATCAGCAATAACAGACACCACCCTCACCCCCTATGGTTCGTTATAACAAGTGTTTACTGTGTTTGGGAAGATTAATGGATAACGCTTGAAGAATATGCAAATGTTTTTGACAGGCAATCCAGCTGCGAGGACGTTTGCTCCAAATTTACTCAAATTAGGAAATGGGGGAATTAAAAATGAAAATTTAATTCAATTCATTTTTAAGAAACATTTGGGCTGAATTATGACCACTTCATGATCTGACGCAAGCAGCTCTCAAATGACACAAACTACTATTTGAATTACCAACAGTTGCATGAAAGAGCAATTTTGGCACCAAAACCTACGTAGTGTAGGCCTTCAACAACGATATTCTTTTGAAATTTTGAGTAACCTGTATATTATAAATTTAATGACAGATATCGATGAGGCTTTCCATTTTCTTGTTATTATTTAACTGTCACCACCTGGTGCGTCATCACGTAATCGTTAAACGGAGCTCCAATCATGCTGCTCAGCTATTTGAATCTACCAATACAATGTAACTGCACAAGATCTTACTTCGGAGTCACGTGAGTGTTTCCGTGAAGAAGCCCGCCAGCACGCATGCACGTCATTAAGTCTGACGCATTGCACAACGACTGACTGGCAGGCGCATTGCTCCTGCCAGCAGTAAGTTTAAACCTGCAGGTAAGTTTTGTACTTATTTCCAGGTTCTGTTTTTTCTTACAGGAATCTCTTCTTACTTCTCGTTTAATCTTACTATTATCCATGCAATTTACTACCATATGTACTGAAGTTATAACAATTATAACAATGGCTGGTAATGCTGTGCTGGAAAATACCTTTATGACTCAAATATCAATTATCCCATTGATCTACCTTTTCAATTTAAGTGACTTCAGTTTCCTGTTTGACTTAGTTTTGCAATGAGCATTAACAAAGCACAAGGACAATCACTAAAAGCTGTTGGCCTTAATCTCAAAACTATTTTTTCCCACAGGAAGCAATATGTTGGTTGCTCCAGAGTTGGAGATAAAAATAATCAATATATTTTTACATCAAATTCAAAAGAAAAATATAGTATATTCTGAAATGCTTCAATATTGACATCAAGTACATTTGCGAATTATGCATAGGTACACACTCATTTAAAGATAATTACATTAAATGTACTTTAGTATTCATATTTATTTTCTGTGCATATGTTTTAGTGGCAAGTTTAGTTAAACCACTTAATTTTAACTCTCCAATTATATTATTCACAGAATGATTATACAGGTGCACAAACTTTTATCCGACAGCCTTGGGACCAGACACGTTTCGTAATTTGGAATTTGTCGGTCTTCGGAATGGAAATTTTTTAGCGTAGATTTTAATGGCTGGCTCAGTGGTAGAGTGCTCGGCTCATATCCGCAAGGTCGCGAGTTTGCGCCTTGATCCCGGCAGTTCCTCGGTCGCGAGTTTGAGTCTTCAATGTAGTTTTTTCTTGCAGAATAAATGTCTGTATGAAATGCAGTGTGTTGAATGAATTCCTGAATTTGTAAATGTGACCGCAGCATTGAATCACCTCTCGCACTCATGTCACCCTAGCGGGGCTACATGCCCTTAGGCGGCCTAAGGCGACATTTTCACACTCTTATATCCGTGTGCAGCAGAGGCGACGTGCGTGAGCTTTGGTAAGCAGACGACATCCTGGAAAAAATGTCTGGTTTCTTCCAGGTAGGCGATATACCCTCCACTTCTCTTTTATGAAGGGGATTTAGTTCCCCTTTCTTCCAAGACCGACCGGAGGTTCCGCTGTCACCTCTGCGGGCCACCCTCGGTGAATGCTCACTCAACTTTGTCTTGGGATTACTACTCTCCCGCGCAATGTACCCTCACCTTCTCTTTTATGAATGGGGATTTAGTTCCCCTTTCGTCGAGGAACGACCGGAGGTTCCGCTGTCACCTCTGCGGGCCGCCCTCGGTGAACGTCCTGTCTCCCTGTCCCTGGGATAGCAGGGGGCGATCAAACAGCACAATACCCCCCCCCCCCCCCCCTCCAATTCCAGAGGAATCCGCTCCCCGATGGGCTGCTAAGGCGACAAGTGGCAGTTCGCCCACAGCCCGAGCTGCGCGACCCCAAGAACACGACGTACCTTGGACAACATCAGCTTCTGCCCCATATGGGGAGCGTGTTCCTCTGGAGTTGGAGCGGGGCTGGGCTGGAGTTGCTGATCTGGGATCTCCGTGCTTGCAGTGGGCCTGGGGGTCGGTGTCCCGATGAGGGGGCACAGCTCGGGCTGTGGGCGAACTGCCACTTGTCGCCGTAGCGGCCCATCGGGGAGCGGCTTCTGGTGGTGCTGATGTCTCCCGCTAATTTGCAGTTTTCCTCTGGAGTTGGAACGGGGCTGGGCTGCTGCTGGCTGTGGGTCTCTGGGATCTCCGTGCTTGCAGTGGGCCTGGGGGTCGGTGCCCCGTTGGTCCTGACGTCTCCGGTGACTGGCATTGCCGACGCCGTGAAGACAGTGCAAAGCCCCCACGCCGGTGCAATGGGCGGGGAGCTGGAGAGGGGAGGGAAGGGGGTCACACACATGGCCGAGAAGCAGAGGGGTATAGGTGGGGTGAAACTGAAGGGAGCGACAATCTGCTGCTCCCTGCCCGCTGAGTTAAAGAGTTCCCACGCAAGACTCACGATACACAGTGTATCGTGAGTCTACCGTGGGAACTTTTTAACTCAGCGGGCAGACAGCAGCATATTGTCAATTATTAACCCTCCCGCGCAATATACCCTCACCTTCTCTTTTATGAATGGGGATTTAGTTCCCCTTTCTTCGAGGACCGACCGGAGGTTCCGCTGTCACCTCTGCGGGCCGCCCTCGGTGAACGTTTTCAAGGACCTTTTTTCAAGGACTGAAAAAATGTCCGCTATTCGGAGGTTTTCGTTATTTGGATCTTCGGATAAAAGGTTGTGCACCTGTATATCCAAGTCAGATTTTATTGCATTTGCAAGGAATGTTATAAAACCTGATTTCATGAAAATGAATGCATACATCACGATTGTCCGCATGACATGTGCAATTTAAGGTATAGCACAGAGTAAGAATGTCATTGTTCTGTTTTTGGTACATATAACAATTGCTTTTGACTATAGTATATTATCTACCTTATCTGCTCTTGAAAATTACAGGCATAATTTGGTTTGGGCCAAAGGGAGAGAGGCAATGGGAGGGAATGGTGGTGAATGGTGGGTGACAGCCAGAGGCCTGGGCATTTAACATTGAGCCTTCTAAAGACTACTGGTTTAGCCGTTGAATGGCAGAGAATAGCAATGGAAAATGTAATTGTCCAAAACAACAAGGTCAGAAACGAGTGGTGAAGTGCTGATGATAGGCGTCAGACACGGCATAGTTGGCCCTTCAATTATAGGCCAGAAAAGGACAAAGTACTGGAATAACTCAGCAGGTCAGGCAGTATCTCTGAAGAACATGGGTAGGTGATGTTTTGGGTCAAAACACTTCTTCAGCCTGTCTGTCAGCACTGTAATTTTATGTATTAGCCAGCATCTGCAGTTCTTGGTTTTGTCATCCTAGCTCTATGCCAGGGTTGGCGTTTGAAGGGCATCCTGACACTTCTGTAAAAGGAAAGTGCTGGTAACTGAAACATTTCACAATACAAGAAGATTTTTTTAAATCTCTTGGTATTTTTTAAATATTTAATTAGTTTGAAATGTCTCTTCTCATTCAAAACAATGAAACAAAACTATACAAAAGCCATTGATCGAATTTTGTTAAAGGCTTCGAGTAAATCCCAGTGTAGCTTGGAATGTAATCCATCCGAGGCCCACTTAGTCTGCTCCACCTCACTAGAATGTTACTTGAAAAATGGAGAGTAAAGCCCCTGTCCCACTTACGTGTCCTTGGCACGCTAATTACGCGACCATGTGGTCGCATTGAGGCGCGACGGTCCCTTGAAGGTCGCGCGTGATTTCATGTGCCCGCACAGACTCCATTTGAGGATGGACACAAAATGCAGGAGTAACTCAGCAGGCCCGGCAGCATCTCTGGAGAGAAGGAATGGGTGATGTTTCAGGTCGAGACTCTTCTTCAGTCTGAAAGAAGGGTCTTGACCCGAAACATCACCCATTGCTTCTCTCCAGAGATGCTGCTGGTCCCGCTGAGTTACTCCAGCATTTTGTGTCTATCTTCAATTGTCTTGGCCCCGCTCTGGGAGTAGAAGTGTGGGTGGATCCGGACCGCAACGGCCGTGAGCCCCAGGCCGAGTTCGGCGATCGTTTGCCTGCTTCTGCTGCTGTTGGAGGAGAGACGTTGCATCGCGCCAGGGTCTTGGGCCTGTCCCACTTTGGCTGTCAGTTACGCGACAGGCCGTTGGCACGCGAAGATTTCATTCACTACAAAAATTTCGGAGCCCCGCGTTATGTTACGCACAACTACATACCACTCCGCGCTTCTCAGTGGGACCGGCCCCGCGTGGCCATACGATATCCATGCGCCCCAACACGATGACGAGGTCGCGTAATTTGCGTGCCAAGGACACGTAAGTGGGACAGGCCCATTAGTGTTCTACCTTTTGCATCAGGGAAAAATCAATATTGGCAGCATGTCCAGGAAATAGACTGGTGCAGCATGACTTTACTTTTGCCTTTTGCAACAATTGTGCATGAGGTGGACAAGCACATATAAATATTGCCATTGGAATCACACAAGGCTATTTTAGTTATGATATCTATACAGGAGTTTTTTTATCAACATGGCACAGAATGTAGTTCAGAATTATTTCCACAAGCTCTCTGCCATGTTGGTCATATTATGGCTGCCAAACATACATGACGTAATCAAAATTTCTGCTCAAAATCTGCAACAGTCCTTATCTATCATTTAAAAAATGTTACTATCACTATATCAATCCTATATCATTTTTGCCACAAAAATACCACAAGGCATTTTCACAAAATATACCTTCCATTATATCATCGAAAGTTACCACATAGATGGCCATTTAGCCCATGTGACATGATTTATTCCTACAGCATCATCGTCGCCTTTGATGCTTTAAGTTCCTTGTTGTTGCACAATTGTCAAACTTTCTAAAAGTTATTTGTAAATAAGGTCTTTCTTGCAAATTCTGGGTTGTGACAAAACCGAGAAAGAATTATCCTCACCTTAGCAAATAATTTTTGTTAACAATTTTAAACTCAAGAAAATTAAGAGGCTTTAAAAAATAGATTTTGTGGGCACCCACTGACTGATAAATCTAGAGGGAGCATTCTTCCAAACATGGTAAATATGAAGGACTGCAGATTTAATTGTTGCAGGATACTGATTGCAGTCTTCACATTGTAAGCTGCAATGTACAAATTAATTTTGCAAACAGAACCTCAAATAGATCTTGTTTCTGTATTTAACATTTCCCAAAACCTGTTTTATGTTGGTGATTAGGATGTTCATACAAGAACTTTCATCTTTTCTACCATTTGTACTTGACTGACATTTCCAACGGTTGCGATGTGATTTGCATTATCTGCAAAAATGTTACTGTTCCTCAAGGGCAAAGTGGAAATAAGAAATAATGCCTAATTTTCACTAACATAGAATTTGTTAATTGGATCCCTGGTTTCCAAACAAGCCAAATAATAATTTGCTCCCTGGTTGTTGTGGTATATTCACAGAAAATGAACACTTCAATAATGTATGGCATTTTTATTTTAATGCATATTTATGTTCAGGTAAGATTACAGGTCCCTCTAACTCCCAAGGGCCAATATACATTTTAACCTGTGTCTGCAAATGAATTCAAGTCAAGAGTGTGTTATTTCCCTATTTCACAAAAGGTGGTGGGTGTATGGAACGAGCTGCCAGAGGTGGTATTTGAGGCAGATACCATTGCAACATTTAAGAAACATTGTGTAGGAAAGAACTGCAGATGCTGGTTTAAATCATAGGTAGACACAAAATGCTGGAGTAAAGGGACTGTCCCACTTGGGTGCCCTAATCTGCAAGTTTAGAAGAGTGTCTTTGACCTTCAAACTCGCAGCATGGTCAAAACATGGTCCTAGGAGGGCCTATGAGGTTGCTGGAACTCTCCTTCATGCTCGAGGGAAGTTCCCGAATACTCGTGGCCTCAGCTAGGTCGCGGAAAGTTTTTCAGCATGTGGAAAAATTTTCCGCAAGTAAAATTTGGTTGGCATGGTTCTTTATCAAAGTCAAAGTCAAAGTAGCCTTTATTGTCAATCAGACCTTGCAGTCTGAACAAAATGTTGTTGCCTTGCGGTCCTACATATAGTAAAAATGACAAAAACACACAATAAACACAAATTAACACCCACCACAGTGAGTTCACCAGGCACCTCCTCACTGTGATGGAAGGCAAAAATCTTAAGTCTTTGTGTCTTCCCTTCTTATTCTCCCTCTGCGCCGAGGCGATCCAGGCTTCAGATGTTGTGACCCCGCCGGGCGATGGTAAGTAATGTCAGTCCCGCGGTTGAATCTGAGCTCCGCGAACGGGCCGGTTCATAGTGCAGTGGAGTAGGGTCGCTATGTAGTTACAGGCAGTCGAGGGCAGCCATAGGCCATCTCCTTCGCTGACCGGGCATTATGATTGGCTCATTGGAGTTTTCAGGGCCAAGGAAAACCTGGTCAAATGGTAGGTAAAATGCCCGCTAAACTTTATTATACTTCTTAAATGTGTCTCCACTTTGTCTCCATTTTGTGATGGCACATGATAGTGAAGAAAATATTTTTATTTAGGTGTGTTATTAAACCGTTGCATTGTACTACAAAATTGTTCAAAAATAAAAAGTAAATAACCTGAATGAGTTTAATCGCATTATGTCAACTTGCAACTCAACAGATCCATATGGGTGTTTCTAATTCTCCAGTGTAGGAATGAGTGACATTTCAGGTTGAGACCCTTCAGATGATATTCCAGTTCATTTTGTGGATTTTTGGCTACCTCCCATCTTAGCCTCAAGTCCTCACAGCTGCATTACCATGCATTTTAAATAATGCTGATTTTCAGAAAGATTTTAAAGCAATTAAAAGGCATTCTGCCATCAGCAAGCCATCAGGAGGTGGGGGTCGCAGATTCTGCCACCTGAGGCATGGTCACTGCTGGTGGCCCAATGCTTGGCTTTGTGCTTGGAAAATAACAGGGGCAGTTTAGACTAGTGATCATTTTGTAGCCTGATCAATGAGGGCCATTCATGAGCTCCCATATGAATCCTGCCTCAATGTTAATTATAAATGCAAGATATAGGCTACTATAGGCTTCATAGAACCAAAAGCCATAATGCTTGTCAAGTCCAGAAGCATCAGAGATGCATAGATTGTCTTGGTCAATGGCCCATAGCTACTCATTCAACACCATTTAGCAGCTGCCTGTTTGGACTATTCCCTCTGAAAGTTTAGAAACATTAAGCCCACTACTAATTACATTCACTAATCACACCAGATCAATAATAAATACACTGGTACACTCAGTAAAGTTAACTCACCTGATGAGTTTTATTTCTCAAGCAAACAATCAAAATCACTGTCTGACTGTCTGACTCTGTCTGACTGTCGGTCTGTCTGTCTGACAGTCTGTCTGTCCTCCCAAGGGTCGGGCCATTCCACTATCGAACCCCTCGGCACGGGAATGGACTAGTCCGGGGGGGCGGCCCTTAGCTACAGGGATAAAGGGCAGGGGTTTAGGCGCGATTGCTCTCTTGCAGACCCGATTGGACAAGAGAACAACTAATCAAATTCCTCCTGAAATACCTGGCTCCTCGCCTTCATTTCGGGCTTATCTCCGTGCCACATTGGTGACCTCGATGCTCCATTGGTGTCATAATGGAGTCAAATGACAGGGCCGCCCGTCCGTCTGCCTCACATGCCGGCCAGGCCCTGTCCCTCGCTGTGGTCTCCGTTAAACTATCTATGTTCTGGACCACCCGGCCTCGCATCTGGTTTCAGCAGGCTGAGGCCCAATTCCATTGCGAGGCATTACGGTGGACGACACCCAACACTTCTACCTGGTGGGGGCCCTCGACCAGGACATGGCCGGAAAAGTTACTCAGTTCCTCGAAGACCCCCCGGCCGCCGAGAAATACCTCGGCCTTAAGGAGCTCCTGCTCCAGGTTTACGGGCTCAGCCGGATGGAACGGGCTGCCAAGCTCCTTCATATGGAGGGCCTAGGTGACCGGCGGCCATCAAGCCACCTTAATGAGATGGTCGAGGTCCTGGATGGGCACACGGCATGCCTCATGTTTGAGTATCTTTACCCGCATCTGCTGCCGGCTGACATCCGCCTGAGCTCACTGACGTCTCGTTTGCTGACACCTGGGCCCTCGGCAGGTGCGCTGACATGCTGTGGATGGCGCCAGGTGCAGTCCCACACCAGCAGGCTCCAAGTGCCACCGGCAGGAGCACTGGTGCTATTACCACCAGCAGCACGACAATGCCACCAGCAATGACACCTGTGCTTCTGCCAGTCCCTCTGTCGGCCGACTTCCGTACGCGGTCCAGTCGGGTTGTATGCCCGCCGGTGCGTTTCGTGCCTCCTGTTCTGGGGGAGGCGGGTCCAGTGGCGGCTCCCAAGGGTCGGGACATTCCATTATTGAACCCCTCGGCACAGGAATGGACTAGTCCATGGGCGGCCCTAACTTACAGGGATTAAAGTGCAGGGGTTTAGGTGCGATCGCCCTCTTGTAGACCCAACTGGACAAGAGAACAACTAATCAAATTCCTCCCAAAATATCTGGCTCCTCGCCTTCATTACGGACTTATCGTTGTGCCATCTGTCTGTCTGTCTGTCTGTCTGTCTGTCTGTCTGTCTGTCTGTCTGTCTGTCTGTTTAATTATCTATCTATTTGTCTATTTATTTATTTATTTATTTATGTATGTATGTATTCGTCTATTTATTTATCCATTTATTTTTTTATTTATCCACTCATTCATTCGCCCACCCATCTATTTATTTATTTATTTATTTATTTATGTGTATTTTTGACTATTTGTTCATTTATTTTGTTTATCCATTTATTTATTTCCCCCATAACCTCCTCTTTTCCTTTCCCCACTGGGCCCCAGTGTTCATAAGGGGGTAAATCTGTTGGATTGGGTTAATTTGTTCAATGACCCTTCATTGGATTTGGTTGCCTGTGGCCAGGAGAGCAGTGGACCTTGTCGTCACAACTGGAATGACCTCACCCCAACTTTAATTAAAATGTTACAAACAACATTATTTTATAGTCATGCCAATTTTTCAACATTTCGTATTGGATTTAATGTACTTCTGTCTATTTCACAAAAAATGGCTAATGCTTTGTCTAGAAAACCAATACCACTCTCACAGGTGTTGCCTACCAAGTGACCTTTCAATAAACACCTCAATTTTCCAGGCAGCCACATTGCACTTCCCCCCTTAAAAGACACCGACAACACCCAAGTAGTGTCAAGGGTCTCTCCCACTTGGGCGACCTAATCCGCGAGTTCTGCCGAGTTTGTCCTCGACTCATACTTGCAGCATGGTCAACACGAGTTAGTAGGAGGTCTTCGTAACTCTCCATCATGCTTGAGAGTGGTCTCCGTGTACTCGAGGTCTCAGCTAGGTCGCGGCATAATAATAATAATACATTTTATTTATGGGCGCCTTTCAAGAGTCTCAAGGACACCTAGTAGGTTGTAGGTTTAGTCATAGTAGGTCGTAGTAGGTCGGCATGTTGGTCTTAGGTAATCTAGGGTAATCGTGAATATTCATCATAGCCGAGGTGATGTCGAAGGCAGGTTGAAGTAGATCGAAGTAGGTCGTCTTCACTCTCCACTATTCGGTGTCCAATTTTCCCGAAGTTAGTCGTAGCTAGACAAAGCTGGTCTTCAACATAGTCGAAAGAGGTCTTCTACATAGTCGAAGGAGGTCTTCAACATGTCATTTTTTCAAACTCTTCTAAACTCGCCAATTAGGTCGCCCAAGTGGGACAGCCCCTTAACTCACTTGTAATAATCAGGACCATGGCTAATCAGTACAATCAATGAAGACTGCAAACATTGCAGCTGGATATAGAGATTCCATAAAACACCAATTCAATACACTACCCATAATACGATTAACATGCATGGGTTAATCCTGTACAATATCGGTCTATTTTCCTGGGGTTAGCCGAGGCTTTTTAGTTTTGATGAATTTTCATAATAGCTGGGCAGTCACGGTGGCACAGCGGTAGAGTTGCTGCCTTACAGCAAAATGCAGTGCCAGAGACCCAGGTTCGATCCCGACTACAGGTGCTGTCTGTATGGAGTTTGTTTGTTCTCCCCGTGATCTGCGTGGGTTTTCTCCGAGATCTTCGGTTTCCTCCCACGCTCCAAAGACGTACAGGTTTGTAGGTTAATAGATTTGATTAATTGGTTTGATAAAAATGTTAAGTTGTCCAAGTTGGCAATATGTAGAGTACTGCCCTGCCGACTACAAAATTCAGAAGGTTCAGAAGGTTCAGAAGGTAATATGACAGGTGCTAATCAAAGATCTTAGCACTGCAGACAAATTAATCCATTTTTGGTGCAAAACTTAAATTGTGGATTGTTTTAGTTCATGATACAGTTACTGATCACAATCACATATCCAAAACCCTTATTTATCTCCTATTTTGAACTTTATCATCTGTTATATTTGGAGAAAAACTGTATTTTTATATGTCACCAATCATGTCAACCTCATAATATAACCTTCTTGTGAAAATATAAATTAATAAAGGGGAAAAAATATGTTCGCTAAGATTCAATCATTTGTTATAATAAAGGGCCTGTCCCACTGTACGAGGTAATTTAAGTTCTCCCGAGTTTAAAAAAAATCAAACTCGTGGTATGTACATAGAATGTACGTAGCACCTACGTCGGAGCTCGTGGATGTCTTGTAGCAGCTCGTTATGCTAATGGCAGGTACTCGGGAAACGCGGTAACTCGTGAAGTTTGTTCAGCACTGAAAAATGTCCACGAGAGCCCAGAGTACCTACGAGCTATTACCGTAATTCTCCGAGTTAGAATCAGGGGAAACTCGGGAGAACTCTTGAATTACCTCGTACAGTGGGACAGGCCCTTTAAGAAGTGGATTCATTTGGAATAAGGTTCATATAAATATTGAGCCTCTCATTTCCTTTGGAGAAATCAAATGTGCACTGGGTGTCTAAAAATTCATAAGACAGTAATTAATTTCAGCTAATGGCAGTGTATTTATTTATACGCATATTGAATGCGTTTAGAAGCTCGACCCAGAGGAGAGTTTGTTAATTACAAAGCTAATTATTTCACTTATGCAGTGTCAGCATTAATACTTTCATTGAATTGCTGAGCACATTTTGCTATCAAATGTGTGTCAACAACTGGAAAAAGGCAAATACTTACTCATAGGCATAGCACAGAATCACACCTCACCCACAAAACATGGTGACGTATCCCAGAATTGTAATGTCTTGTATTATAAACGGCTGAATGCCATCTGTATTTAATACAGTAACTTTTCTTACAAAGAAAATGAAATCCCTCTACAGCATGTTTCAATTAGATAATGAACAACATTCTAAAAGTATCCATTTATAGGAGATAAATTAAGCTTGTTAATGAATTGAGTTTTGGCAAGTTATCTCCATACCAAAAAAATAACTCTAATCTGGATTTTGTATGAATACAGTAAAAGTGTAGATATGAAAGAATATGCCTTTACATGCAAAACATAATTTGCCTCTTCAATTTAAAGTTATTTGATTATTAATTATTTCTTGGGGGCACAAATGAGCAAAATAGATAGAGAATTGACTCTACCCTTCTTAATTGGACTTAAATTACAGAATAGCTTTCAAAAACATTCTGTCGCTTTTGAAACAATTGCAGTCTTGTCTTATTAAAAAAGTTCCAAAGGATTGTAATTATGAGTATTTCAATGTCAATTATTTTTCAGTCTTGAAATTCTAGGTGGAAGCAAACTAAATGTTAGAGTGGAATTAATTGTTAAAACACATTCTGATGTCTTTATAATGAAGTTACGTTTGTTTATATCGGCTCTTGACTGTAAAAATGTTAATAAATCAAACAGCAAGGATGCTTAAGCTGCAATGCCTCCATCAGAACAATATCCTCATGAACTCCTTAACTCCTGCAGTGAAGCAGGAGTCATTGATTGTAACCACAAGGTTGAACAACTTCAGTCCCAGAGCCTATCTGGAGTATCCGTTTTTCTGGACCAACAGAGGTCATGCGATGAAGAAAGTACAAGACACTCCAGGCCGTGTTCCTAAAGCACCATGGAGTGCCAGAAACTTAAATAATACAAATATAACATGTAAACTGAATGTGAATGGTATGACCTGCCGACCCATCCCTGGCCCCCACTGTCTCCCCAGCGATTTAGAGCCCTGGCTTCCGACTTCACACCCGACTCGCAAAGTGCACTAGCAAGCCCTTCTCCATGAACCATATTTTCTGGTGACACAGCTGTTGTTGCGGCTCATGTTGTGACCCCTGGTGACAGCGTTTTCTTCATGTTACTGCCCCCTCCTCCTCTCCTCCCCCTCTTCCTACCCTTTCCTCCCACCCACCCCTTCTCCCCACCACCTCTTTCCCCTCCTCACCTCACCTACCCCCAATGCAGCTGCCTCCCCTTTTTCCCCCGGAGATCCGACATACTCCACCTTGGAAGCGACAGTAGGTGAGAGGGGGAGGGAGCCCCACTGTGACAGCATTTTATTGTTGACAATGGCCTGGAGCAAGCGCTTTCCCCAAAAACATGAGTCGCAACAATAGCCGAGTTACCGGTGAAGAGGGGCGCGTTGGTGCAGATCAGCGGCATATAACCATATAACCATATAACAATTACAGCACGGAAACAGGCCATCTCGGCCCTACAAGTCCGTGCCGAACAAATTTTTTTCCCCTTAGTCCCACCTGCCTGCACTCATACCATATCCCTCCATTCCCTTCTCATCCATATGCCTATCCAATTTATTTTTAAATGATACCAATGAACCTGCCTCCGCCACTTCCACTGGAAGCTCATTCCACATCGCTACCACTCTCTGAGTAAAGAAGTTCCCCCTCATATTACCCCTAAACTTCTGTCCCTTAATTCTGAAGGCATTGGCGCCTAGTATTGTGTTGGAGTAACTCAGCCAACTGTATCAGTCTAAGGAAGGGTCCTGATGTCACCCATTTGTGTTCTGCAGAGATCCTAACTTGCTGAGTTACTCCAACACTTTGTGTCCTTTCTTAGGGTGAAGAAGGTTTTGCTGGTGCACCTTGCAAGGCGGGAGTGGGGTCGGAATCCGGGGCTCTAAACGGGCAGAACGGACAGATGGGTCGGCAGGTCCGTCTGCTATATCTAAAATCCGTTATACAATACAATGCCGTTTATTTGTCATTTGAACCTCACATGAAGTTCAAACAAAATTTGGTTTCTGCAGTCATACAACAAGAAAAGAACCAAGACACACACCAACACAATTCACACAAACATCCTTCACAGTGAATCTCCTCCTCACTGGATGATGGAAGGCAAAGTCTTGTCTCCCCCCTGCTCTCCATTCTTCCGATGTCAAAGTCAAAGTCAAAGCCCCCGGCGGGGGCTAGCAAGTCCCGCGGCCATTTAAAGCCGCGCCGGGCGATGTAAGGCCGTGCTCCGGGTCTTGATGTTGGAGCTCCCGGCGGGCACTAGCAAGTCCCATGGCTGTTTAAGCCATGCCGGGCGATGTAAGGCCCCACTCCAGGTCACTCTCAACCCCGCAATTCGAGCGGGAGAAGTCGCTGTTGTTGGTGCTCCGTAAAGTAGTCTCCCACTGGGGACCCGCGAGCTCCCGGTGTCACCATTCACCGTAGTCGGGTCGCAGCAGCGCGCCATCAAAGCTCTCCATGTTCCGAAGCCGGCCAGCTCCACGATAGTAGGTCCACAGCTCCGCCGGCTCCGTGACTTGAGCCCCCAGGTCGTTCCGATTGGAGGCCGCTCCACGGTGCTAGGCCCCAACGACAACGGAGACCCAACAGGGAAAAGGTCAGGTCCTCGTACAGGGAAGAGATTTAAAAGTTTTAATTTAAAAGATATTTCAACCTGTAATATCTTTGCAATGCAACTTGGCAATAAAAAACATGTAAAAATTATACCAGTCTTCAGAGTTTATGCATCAGAAACTAAAAAATAAACATTAGTCACTATTTTCAATGTTCGCCAGGTTTTGGTGGAATTGATCATTATTTTTACATTTTATTTTAAGGCCAAGCTGTAAATGAATTTCTCTGTTTGACACTGCAGTTTAGTCTTGTCATTGTTCATATTTTCTAAATTATGCTTCCAATTAAAGACATATGTTTAAGCCACTTGAATAGGTAATATTATTATATATGCTTAAGAACAAATCATTCACGTTAGAATCTCGCTCCATTGGTACCATAAAGTTTATTTTGTGTTTCTGTTTATACTGGAGATGAGTTAATTCTTTCCTTTCTATTGCACAGTTTTGTCATAGTTAGAGATCATGTTTTGCTATAACATTAGATCAAGTTATGTATCTCTGAACAAAATGTGACTGATTTGCCAGACCACATATTAAAATATTCGAGCTAACCACATACGTGAATATCCAAATGTAAAGATACAAATAGCAAATGTTGGAAATACGCAGCAGGCCAGGTACCTTCTGTGGAGAGAGAGAAAGAGTGAACATCCTCAACTGATGACCTTCCATTGGGATATTGGGCAACAGTGGTGCAGCGGTAGAGTTGCTGCCTTACAGCGCCAGAGACCCGGATTCGGGTGCTGACTACGGGTGCTGTCTGCATGGATTTTCCCCCGTTTCATCACATGCTCCAAAGACTTTCAGGTTTGTAGGTTAATTGTCCGGTAAATTTGTAAATTCTCCCCAGGGTGTAGGATACTGCTAGTGTAAGGGGTGGTCACTGGTCGGCATGGACTCGGTGGGCTGAAGGGTCTGCTTCCACGCTGTACCACTTAAGTCTAAAGTACTAGAACTTAGAAAACAGATGTGTTTAAGTTTCAGAGTAGAGGGGAGGGATAGAGAGAATGAAGGAAATACCTGTGATTAGAAGAAACCCACCAGTGTGACTGATGCCAAAATTGGTGGTGCTGCCTTAGTGAGGGTGATGAATGATTGCTAATTGAAGAAGGTTTGCCTGCAGTGGATGCAAATCGAAACTGAAAGAGAACTGATCGAGATAGAAAAATAATGCTGGAACTGTGTAATACAGAACGCAGCCATTGTTGGAATTATGAAACTGTGAAATAAATTAAAGTAAAAAAGAGCACAAAGTGCTGGAATAACTCAACAGATTAGGCAGCATCTCTGGGGGACATGGATATGCAACGATTTGGGTCAGGCAAGGACATGAAATCAATTCAACAATTTCAGACAAGCAGACATTTCAGTTTTTATGAAAATTGGCCAGATCTGATGTAAGATCATCATTTGTACTATTATCAAGAGAGAGCTAGAGGGGCTCTTAAAGAAAGCGGAGTCAGGGGATAGAGGAGGAAGGCAGGAACGGGGTACTGATTAGAGATGATCAGCCATTATCACATTGAATGGTGGTGCTGGCTCAAAGGGCCGAATGGCCTACTCCTGCACCCATTGTCTATTGTCTATTATCTTAGTTTTAGCTCTATTTCTGCTGATGTTGTTTGACTTGCTGGGTATTTACAGCATTCTCTTTTATATCAGATTTCCCATCACTGTGATGCTCTAATATCTGACCAGCATTGTCTCCTCTGTCCTCATTCATCTCCTCTCCCTCGACGTATTTACATCTCCTCCAGACAGACCAACTTCACTTTGCAATCCTTCACTGCGCTTTCTCAGACAGTGACACCAACAATTGCACCATTCAGACTCTCTTTGCCTCTACTGTATCACTAACATCCCCTTTGTTCTCCCCCCCCCCCCCCCCCCCCCCCCCCCCCCCTCCTCTCCCCCCCCCCCCCCCCCCCCATATACCCAGCCCGCCCACACTACATCATGCTTGTTTTCTATCCTAAGGAGGCTAAGGAAACTCAAAACACAAACTGCTTCTCAATCTGCAGATACAGCATAAACCTACACTTTGCAGCATTTGTTATTTTATTTTCGATTGCCTAACACGTGCATTTGTTTGCTTTTGATTTCTATAGAAATATTGTCTAATGTTCAAAAAAGCTAACTTTTAAATGTGAGTTACTTTCAGCCCATAGGTATTTATTACTGAATTAGGAATATGAGGAAATTACATTTGTGTAGGACTTTTCAAAAATTTTTGCAACTTTAGAAAGTGTTTACAATGTTAGAATGAAGGAAATAAGGAAACTGGCAACTTTTAATTAAGTAAACAGTCCAATAATTTGTTTCAGTATTGTAGCCTGAGGGGTTAATATTGACCAGAACAAGAGAAGACCTGTATATCTTTTGGAATCACATTCAGGGACCTGTTTTGGAATGTCTTATTCTGAAAGCAGTGTCACCAACTGCGATGGACTTCAAAACTGTGGAACAGCTAAGGAAACTTAAAATGAATGTCAAAAGTTTAGAGAGGTGCTTGAATCCAAAATCATTTCATTCTTATGTTATGTCTGAAGAAGCGGCCCATCCCAAAACGTTACCCATTCCTTCTCTCCAGAGATGCTGCCTGTCCCGTTGTGTTACTCCAGCATTTTGTGTCATTCTTATGTTAGACTGGTCACCCCATGAGTTGCCTGCCATTTACAAGCAATCTTATTATAACCTTGGCGGTCAAGCACAGCAATAAATAAATAACTTCCTTGACCGATTTTCACAAGGAAAAGTCTCCCAAAGTATTTTACTGAAAAGGAATGCCTTGAAGCAGAATTACTGTTATATGATAGAACATAGGAGAGATGAGAAAGGAAAAACGAAAAATGTGAGGTCATCCACTGTGGTGTACAGAATAGAAGAGCATTGTATTTCTTTAAATGGTGAGAGAATGGGGAGTGATGATGTTCAAAGGCCATGCTTGTGCACATGTCACTGAAACCCAACACGCTGGTTGAAATAAGCACTTAGGAATGCAATTGGTATATTGGGCTTTATTACAAGAGGGTTTCAATGTGGGAGTAAGGAGAAGTTACTGCATAACATAATGCCTTGTTGAGAATGGAATGGACTATGATGTGGAGGAAGGAACTGCAGATGTTGGTTTACCCCGAAGATAGACACGAAATGCCAGAGTAATTAAATGGGTCAGGGATGACTGATGAAGGTTTTCGAACCAAAACATCACCTATTCCTTTTCTCCAGAGATGCTTCCTGTCCCGCAGAGTTACTCCAGCATTTTGTGTCTATCATGGAGTATGATGTACAGTTTTGATCTCCTATATTATAGAAGAAGTGCTACAAAGGTTCATTGGACTGGATCCAGGGATGGTAGGACTGCCATTTAAGGAGACAATTAATAGACCAGGCTTGCATTCTCCAGAGTTTAGAAGACTGAGAGGAGGTGACATTAAAACTTAATACAGACCTGACTGGTTGTATGCAGGGAAGGTATATTTCCAGACAGTGTGTAACAAGATATGATTAGGGTTTGAGGATTCAGGTCAACGATGCAGGAAAAACACTCAAACAATATAACATGAAGAGAGAAAAAAATCCATTAAAGCACCAATAAGACTATAATAAAACCACAACAAAATCTAAAACTAAACAGCAGCAATGCAGCAAATAAACACTGAGTCTCACATGTGCTTCAACTGCAAAACTCGTAAAAACCTGTTGGGATCTACTTCTTACAGTGGTTTGGCCTGAAGACTTGTTCATGATGAGTACAGTTGTCAGAAGTTATGGGGAGAAGGGAGGAGTATGAGGTTAGGAGGGAGAGATAGATCAGCCACGATTGAATAGCAGAGTAGACTTGATGGGCCGAATGGCCTAATTCTACTCATATCCCTTATGACCTTATGACTGTTTTAACAATACTGAGGTCAGTAGGTCCTGGTGCCATTCTGCAATCACATCCTAAGTTGAAGTGTGGTGAGCTCACTCGCAGCACACACACATATAATCAATAGGGGGCATAGATATAAGGTGAGAGGGGGAAAGTTTAATGGAGATATGTAGGGCAAGTTTTTTTAACAGAGGGTGGTGGGGGCCTGCAACGCATTGTCCTGGGTGGTGCTGGAGGCTGATACGATAGTGGCATTTAAGATGCTTTTCAGTAGGCACATGTAAGTGCAGGGAATAGAGGGATATGGATCATATACTGGCCGATGAGATCAGTATAACTAGGCATCAACACATACATTGTGAGTCGAAGGGCCCGTACCTGTGCTATGCTGTTCTATGTTGCATGTTAATAAGCCCGCACATATTTCTTAATCTATAAACAACAGTCAACCATGTATTTTCCTAAGGCAAGGTATCCTCCTTAATGATGGAAACAGAGATTATTTATTATACCAGGAACCGAGTTAGTCTCAGATATCTCTGGGAAGATAATTTTGTTTCATGTCTCTGCAGTTGCATAATCTGAGGACTCATGACTTACTGGTTCTTTCAAGTGCGTCCAATTATTTTCTAGAGCACCTAATTGTTTTTCTAAACTAGCCTGCTTGCTCGACCGAGCCAGACAACTACATTTTAACTGAAAAAGCCTGTTTTAACCCTTACATCACCATGAGGAGTCTAAAACCGGAGGTCACAGTTTCAGAATAAGTAAGGAGAATTTTATTTTCTTACATGATGGTGCATCTTTGGAATTATTTCCATCACAGTTTTCTGAAAGTTCAGTTGATTAATTCATTCAAAACAATTATTAATGGAACCAATGGATGTCGGGGAGTGCAGAATAATGGAATTGAAATGGAAGATTAGCAATCATCTTGATGAATTGTTCAGTAGGGTTGAAGGACTGTAGGACCTACTCCTGATCCTATTGTCTGTGTCCTTACGATCCTATTCATTAAATGTGGGCAAATTTATCAAATTCCTTTCCCAAATCCATTTTCTCTCAAGAAGGTTTTTAGAATGTCCCTAAGGTCTGTGCACTGAATATAATTCATCAGTGTCAAACCTGATCAATGGTGGAGAATGGCAGAGCTGGTAATGCATCAGTCTCAAAGCTCCAGTCCTGACCTCTGGTCTTCCCTTTGTTGCATTTGTACATCTTTTCCTGTTATCTCATGGTTTTCTGCCAGATTCTCCAGAAACGATGTTTCCACTTGTGGGAGAGTCTAGGACTAGAGGTCAGAGCCTCAGAATTAAAGGACATTCCTCTGGGAAGGAGATGAGAAGGAATTTATTTTGTCAGAGAATGGTGAATCTGTGGAATTCTTTGTCACACAAGGCTGTGGAGGCCAAGTCAATGGATATTTTTAATGCAGAGATAGATAGATTTTTGATTGTTATGGGTTTCAGGGGTTATGGGGAGAAGGCAGGAGAATGGGATTAGGAGGGAGAGATAGATCAGCCATGATTGAATAGCGTAGTAGATTTGATGGGCCGAATGGCTTAATTCTGCTCCTATTACGTATGCCCTTATTACGTTATGACCTTCTCCAGTTTCCTTCCACTTCCCAAAAGGTTAAGTTGCAGTATAGTTAATTGGTTACTGAACATTATCCCTAGTGTAGGCAGCTATATGGAAAACTATGGGCTGTTGACAAAACAAAGGAGGTCATCGTTGACTTCCGGAGAAACCGGCACAGTCACACACCACTACACATTAATGACATCGATGTGGAGTTGGTCAGTAGCACTAAGTTTCTGGGGGTGCAGATCACGAACAGTCTGACCTGGTCACAAAACCTCGCATCACTGGTTAAGAGAGCGCAGCAGCGGTTGCACTTTCTGCGCCGGATGAGAAGAGCTCACCTCCCCCATCCCGTCCTCACCACTTTCTACAGGGGCACCATAGAGAACATTTTTCCAGCTGCATCTCAACCTGGTTTGGGGACTGCAAAGCCTCTGACTGGAAGTCCGTGCAGAGAGTGGTGAGGACGGCTGAAAATTTCATCGGGACTTCTCTTCCTTCAATCCGGGATATTGCATGCAAACGTTGCTTGTCCAAGGCCAACAGCATTATAAAAGACCCCACACATCTCCATCATGGACTGTTCACTCTGCTGCCCTCGGGCGAAAAGTATTGCAGTACAAGGAGCAGAACGGCCAGGTTTTGCAACAGCTTCTTCCCCCGAGCCATCAGACTCTTGAATTCCATATAATGTGCCACCTCTATTATCTATTTTATCTTTTTATCTATTTTACCCTTCTGTTATTTTGTGTTGCACAGTGAACCAGATGCAACAACATTTTGTTCACTTGCATCTGGAACTCTCTGCCACAGAGGGTAGTTGAGGCCAGTTCATTGGCTATATTTAAGAGGGAGTTAGATGTGGCCCTTGTGGCTAAGGGGATCAGGGGTATGGAGAGAAGGCAGGTATGGGATACTGAGTTGGATGATCAGCCATGATCATATTGAATGGCGGTGCAGGCTCGAAGGGCCGAATGGCCTACTCCTGCACCTAATTTCTATGTTTCTATGTTTCTATTTGTTGGTGTATTTTTGAATGACAATAAAGGCTTTGATTGATTGATTGATTGATTGATTGATGTAAGTACCATATGTGGGAGGATAGTTTTGGGAAATTATTGAAGAGAGGGATTGATGGTATTACATGGAGAGCTGACAGACATTTGAGTGGGACTGCATTCCTCCAATGTTTTGTTTAGTTTAGAGATACAGTAATGCCCCTGTCCCACTTAGGGAACCTGAACAGAAACCTCTGGAGACTTTGCGCCCCACCCAAGGTTTCCGTACGTTTCCCGGAGGTTGCAGGTGGTTGCCGGAGGTTGCAGGTAGTGGAAGCAGGTAGGGAGCATTTGCATCAGCTTAATCATGTATTGACTTTCCGCTGACTGGTTAGCACACATCAAAAGCTTTGCACTGTACATTGGTACACGTGACAAAAACTAAACCCAAACTTAATCCAGCAGTAAAGTCTTCCACCCTAGCGTCAGCTGCTCCGAGGCAACACTAGTGGACTGTGTGGAGATCGATAGGGCAGTACAAGTTTCCACAGCATTCCCAGATCTTGGGCTGGTAAACATGCTCGCTGAACCTGTGCCAGGTTTAACCTTGTGTGAGCACAACTGGCCCATTCACAAGTGAACTGGCTCTATTCACAACTCCAGACCAAAGATAAGCGGGACTCTTTTCATTCCTCATTTTTAGGTTACTGAATGAGTATGCTGTCAAAGGCATTCACACACACAATAATACTCCAAATAAAATAATTAAAAAATACAATTAATAAATAAACATATCACACTTTTAACATTCAGCGCGTTAAAAATGTCATAAGCTGAACAAAATAATTAAAAACAGGAAAATAACCCAAATGGTGCTGACTGTGAATGTCAAATTCTTGCCCAATCAGCAACACAGATGACTTTAATAAAAGTTATTGAGCCTGGGAGATAAAATTTACTGGCTGTCAAAGCATTTCTGTAAATATAAAAGGCTGCCTGTGTTTAGCCCCTCTGGTGCACTCTGCCCCATGATCATTTCTGAGGTAAAGCTCCCGGGAGAAAAATGTGCTGGAGGCCATGCTGCAACAAATAGCAAGGCCAGAGAGGCAGGCAGCAGGAATCTGTAATTTCTGATAGCCTTTGTGAAATATATCCATTATAACATTATGCAACCATATTATCTCATCAGACAGGTCAATAGTCATAGATAATATTCCGGGGAAGTAAATATCTTCCCAGAATATTCCCAAAGAAAACCGAGTCAGGTTTCAAGATCAATTGTGCATCACCGGTAGCCTATACAGCATAGTTGCATCATTATACAGTATAGTCACATCATTAATAGTGTATCCAATGGATATTCTCACATACCTTTTGCTGAGTAGAAAATAAAAATACTAAGATTCTTGCTTGAGGCTTGTTGGTTTTATATACATGTCCTCTGGTCCTGCTGTTGAAATTTAAGTTAAATAACTTGCGAACAAATCCATGCCTGTTATGGTACAGAGAAAGCCAATCATGTTTTCTCTCATCTCCTCTTCTATTGAAAAAAAAAACATTTTGTTGAGTCGCATGTTAGACCAAATAGTGTTGAGTTCCAATGAGGCAGTGCTTTCTCTGTTCACGACTTCCAACAAATCCATCAGTGTGCCTTTAATTGTTTTCTCATAGGACATGGGTGCTACTTTAAAGGGCAGTATTTGTTCCCAACCCCACATAGCCAATGAATTGATGGCAAGTAGTCACCTCCATGATTCAAGACAGCCCGTATATTACAGGTAGTCACAGTACTGTTGGGAAGGCCATTCAAGGATTTAGCACAGCAACAATAAAAGTATGGTTTTACATTTTCAAAGTCAGAATGGAAGTAGTTGTTGTATCATGCAATTGTTCTTATGTTTCCAGTTGGAAATTACACGTTTGGGAGGTGTTGCATAAGAATCCTTGCTGGGTTTTTAGCAGGTAATGCTGTCCGTGAAACATGCTGTGGCCATGGTACATTGGAGGAAGTGTGTAATTAGGTTAATACATGGCAAGCGACTCATTAAAGCTGCATTAACATGGATGGATTTGAGCTTCCTAAATGTTGTCATAGCTGTATACATCCAAGCAGGTGAAGAGATTTCCAGCACAATAATGAACCAAAAGCTAAAGCTAAACCTGAACCTAAACCATGCTTCTGAAATTTGGTGCTGATGGTGGAAATCTGCACAGGATTCCCAGACTCGTTTATTGCCTGCAGCTGGCAGAGTTCAATCTATGGTCATTGGTGACCCCAGGATATTGATACAAAAAAAAAATACAATGGGAGCTGGAAATTTTAATTTAGGCAACACTAGGGAGAAAAGCATAGTTAGACTAATGGCCTATCATCAGTCCAGAACCAGGGGCCACAATTTAAGAATAGGGGGTAAGCTGTTTAGAACGGAGATGAGGAAACACTTTTACACACAGTAAGTTGTGAGTCTGTGGAATTCTCTGCCTCATAGGGTGGTGGAGGCCGGTTCTCTGGATACTTTCAAGAGGGAGCTAGATAGGGCTCTTAAAGATAGCAGAGTCAGGGGATATGGGGAGAAGGCAGGAACGGGGTACTGATTGGGGATGATCAGCCATGATCACATTGAATAGCAGTGCTGGCTCGAAGGGCCAAATTACCTACTACTGTACATATTGTCTATTGTCTATTGTCTATAATTAGATTAAAGGAGTTTTAAGATACAAGTAAAGGGAGGAGAAGAGAGAACATAAGTGAAAGTTTGTGACACGGTTGAAGACTGGAGATTTATTTCCGAAGTTCGGAGAGATATATCCGAAGTTCGGAGAGATATTTCGAAGTTCGGAGAGATATTTCCGAAGATCTTTCCTGGATCCAGCACACTGATGCAATTATAAAGAAAGCACATCAATGTCTCTACTTCCTGAGATGTTTATGGAGATTTGCTATGTCAGAATAGATTCTCTTGAATTTCTGAAATCAAGAGCATATTGACCTGGTTGCATCACGGCCTGGTTCAGCAACTTGAATGCCCAGGAGTGAAAATGACTGCAAAAAGTTGTGAACGTTGCCCAGTCCATCAACGGCTCTGACGTCCCCACCATCGAAGGGATTTACCGGAGTCACTGCCTGAAAAAGGCAGCCAGCATCATCAGAGACCCAGATCGGGAAGAAGGTACGGAAGCCTGAAAACTGAAATGTCCAGGTTCAGGTACAGCTTCTTCCCTAGCCATCAGGCTATTAAACACCACAACCTCAAATAAGCTCTGATCTACAATAGACTATTATTGTTATCATTGCACTATTATTGTTTGTTTTTGTGTGTACTTACAGTATATGTGCATATATATATATCTGTGTGTGTGTGTGTGTGTGTGTGTGTGTGTGTGTGTGTGTGTGTGTGTGTGTGTGTGTGTGTGTGTGTGTGTGTGTGTGTGTGTGTGTGTGTGTGTGTGTGTGTGTGTGTGTGCGTGCGTACACACTGAACTTTGTTTCCCTCTCTCGTTTATCATATTGATTACAGTGTACTATGTTTACATATTCTGTTGTGCTGCAGCAAGTAGGAAGTCCATTGTTCTATCTGGGACATATGACAATAAAACACTTTTGACTTGACGGAGTATATTGATATTGAAGTGTGTCAGTCAGTTTAAAAATCAAGGTAATTAGATAAGGTTTAGAGATTTATGAAAATAAATACATATTTGACTCATTTATTTCAATCCTTGAAGAAGTAAAATGTGCTGTGGATAATGAAAATCAGTGAGTGTGCTTTACTTAGATTGCCAGAAGGCAAGTGGTATTTTACTTAGATTGCCAGAGAGCAATTGGTATCAAAGGTTATCATGGAAATGGTGGCGCTGCCCCTGCAGCTGCGGCTCGCCTGCAGTCAGTCTGTCTTTTCTTTTTTTTTGTTTTCTTTTGTCGTGTTGTTTTAGTTTATTTAGTTTATTTTAGTTGTGTATGTGTGATGGGGTGGGAGAAACTTTTTTTAGTCTCTCCCTTTGGGGGGTATGCAATCTTTTCCTGTCGTATCCCCCTGTCTCCGTCTGCGCTGAGGCCTAATCGTGGAGCTGGCGGCCTCCAACTGGGACCGACCTCGAGCCTCCGGAGGCAGAGCCAGGACTTACCGACTGGCTGACTTTGGTGCTGTGGTGATGTTGCAGCGGCGGCGGCCCGACTTTGGAGCATCGGAGGCTCGGCCGCGGGCCCAGTGGACTCAGCCGCGGGCCCAGTGGACAACAACGTCGGGAGCTCGTGTTGTGGTTTTCAATGCTCAAATTAATTCAGAGCACGTGGAGAATTCTTCAAGAAGTTTAAACTTTTATTTGCAAACAAAAGCTGGAGTTCCCCACGCATCAAATCACGTGGAGCTCTCTCCCGCTCTTTCCACAAAACAAAGGATCATTGCTTCTTATACCATTTTCAAAGCAGCATGCCCCACCCCTGTTACATTTCCATATCCAATAATTTGCTAACATTCCCTTATTACCAGCCAATCACTTGCTCCCACTTATCCCCTCCTTCCCAGTACATTTCCACATTTGCAACTGATGTAGGTGTCACAGGACTCCTTGTATCCCCTTCCCTTGCCATGTACGTTTAACTCCTTTGTTCAGATTTCATTCCACCAAAGTGAAATTCACGAAAAATAGACAATTCCCAGAACCCACTTCTCAAAATACAAAATATACAGTGATCACACAATTTATATTAATAAGACATTGTTCCCATTAAACCTATACATCTTGGGAAATAATGTAACTTCTTAAACTACAGATCCAAACACAAAGATCTAATGTACTTACTCCTACTTAAAATACAATATATATTTCCCAGATGATCTTCTTTATAAATCATATTTAAACTAACATTATCTTACATTACACACTTTAAAATAGAAATTTACTCTGTCTTTACTCACATCTCCTATCTTTCCAGAACAGCAAGAGTCATAAAAATGTCTCACTTGAATGTCTCACTTGATTAATGATAATTGTCTCTTGGCCATCTTACACTCCCTCCCCCTTTCTTGTTATCTCTAGGGGATGCCATTCCAGCTTCATACTTGGGCCTCTTTACGACTTTGCCATCACACTGACAACATTATTCAAAGGATTGTTACATTTCCAGCCCACCATCTCTTTCTCAAAACCTTAGCCACCTCAGTTTTTATAAACATAAGAAATCCAACATACAAAGGTCACATACTCCTCACCCAACCAAACCTTTGCCCATTATCATCTATCTTTCCTCTCATACCAACATGAGTATAATTAAACGTAGCTAAAGACTGGCTCACAGACCCAAGACGCCTTGCTATCTTAGACTAATATAAACAGTTGTCAGTCGTAAACGCTGAGCTCTTAGTGTTATAGAAGAGCTAAGGAATGTGTCCTAACGAAAAAGCATGTGGTCTGTGCCCAAATGGCCTGTAACCTGAGAACAGCCACACTAACAAACTACATTTAAATACAAACCAGATTATACAAGATACATTTAATACAGAAGATAATATTTACTATACTCGCTGGTCCCAGGTTGGTGACCGATTCTCGGGAGCTCGCGCAACAACAGCTTCGTCCGCTGTACTGGAGGGTGGCAGCTTCATCCGCCCCTGGCCGCGGAGTTTGAACCGTCCCTTTCGCAGAGCTCGCATTCGGCCGTGGGACTTACCATCCGCCGGCGGGGGCCCAACATTAAAAGTCTGGAGAGGGAGATCAAGGAGAGAAGAGACAAGGACTTTAAGACTTTTGCCTTCCATCACAGCGAGAAGGTGCCTGGTAGACTCACTGTGGTGGATGTTTAACTGTGTTCGTTGTGTGTTCTGTTATTTTATTCTATGTCATGACTGCAAGGTATGCAATTTCGTTCAGACTGAAAAGTCTGAATGACAATAAAGGATACTTTATACTTTATATTTTATATACTTTATAAAATAGAAGCAGAAACTAGCATCTTCTGCTTGGCAAATTGTGTTGTGGGATCTGTCATGATTGTTGCCGGAGCTTCAGCCGTTTACATTTTATATAAATGACTTTGATGAAGGCACAAAAAGAAAGACTGCTAAACTTGCTGATGATGTAAAGATAGGCAGGAGAGTACTACATGCAATGGTTATGAGAAGGCTATAATGGGATGTGTGGGTTAACTGAAAACACAATGTCTGGCAAATGGAGAGTAATGTGGGAAAATATGAAAATGTGTCTTTTGGCAGAAAAAAAAAGGAAGCATATTCCTTAAATGATGAGAGATTGCAGATGGTTGAGATGCAGAGAGATCCAAGTGTCCTTGTGCATAATCCATGAAATGCGGTCAGCAATTATAAAAGCTGCCATAATGTTGTGTTTAATACTTAGGAAACTAAACATAAAAATAGGAAGGATATGATTTAGTAATGAAAGGGCAGTTGTAATACCAGAGTACTGTGTAAAGTTTGGTCAGTGAAGAAATTATGTTTATGGCATATTACAACTTTCTAAATGGGAAAGTTGCTCTGGGGAGTGTCTACTATACCAACACAATGGGTACATTGCCTTGAGAGGAAATAATGGACTTCTAGGCTTGTATCTGCTGGAGTCTGAAAAGATAAGAGAGGATTTATTTGAAATATAAAGTCTGGAGGTGTGCTGACAAGGTAGATGTGGAAACAGTCTGTTTTCTCACAGGAAGTACTGGAAGTAAGGGGCATTAATAAAAGGTGTCAACAATCTGAGACAGGCCTGAGGCATTTTGTTTCTTTCTGAAGATCTTTGGAATTCCCATCTTTGAAGGACAGGAATGAGAGTCCATGAATCACTTTAAGGTAGATAGACAAGCAAAAGAGTGATGCAAGGCAGTTATGATCTTATTAAATGGCAGAACAGACCCCAGGAGCTGAGTATCTCATTCCTGCTTCTAACTCTGTTTTTAAATAAAAAGTGAATTAGGCAAGTGAGGATAGCCATCAGGCATTAAACTTGGCTCGGACAAAACTCTGAACATTAATAACCCATTATCTGTTATTTGCACTTTATGAGTTTATTTATTCATGTGTGTATATATATTTATATTATGGTACTAGACCAAGTGCAGACCCATTGGGTCTGTTCCCCCAATGTGGGTGTGGGGGGGGGGGGGGGGGGGGGGGGAGGCGGCACGCAGCATCACACACACTAATTATCCCCCCCCCCCCCGCACTCATGCTAATTACCCCCTTGATATTATATTAATATTATTAATTTGCTCCTTTTACCCCATAACCACCGTATCTACTGACGCATAGCCCCCAACTTGCAGTCACATCTACAGAGGGGGGGGGGGGCGGGCGGGGGTAGATAGTGAGGGCAGAGAGAGAAGGGGCAGAGACAGAGAGAGAGACAGACACACAGAGAGAGGGGCAAGAGGGATAGGGGGGTGGAGAGGAGGAGAAGAGGGAGGGTGGTTGAGGGGGAAAGGTGGGGGAGGAGAGAGTGAGGGGGGAGAGAGAGGGGGGTGAGGTGGGGGAGCAGGGAGGGGGAGGGAGGGTGGAGGGAAGTGGGTAGGGGGTGTGGAGGGGAGGGGGTTTAGGGGTGGGAGGGTGGGGGAGGGGAGGAGGGGGAGAGAGGGGGAGAGAGGGGAAAAGAGGGGGAGAGAGAGGGTGTGCTGAGAGGGGGGGGAGAGAGGTGGGGAAGCGGGGAGGGAGGGTGGAGGTAGGGGTGTGTGTAGAGGGGAGGGGGTTTAGGGGAGGAATGGTGGGGAGGGGGGGGAGAAAGAGAGGGGGGAGAGGAGAGGGGGGGAGAGAGAGAGGGGGAGAGGAGAGAGGGCAGAGATGGAGGCGAGGAGAGGGGGGGGGCGAGGAGAGGGGGGAGAGGAGAAGGGGGGAGAGGAGAAGGGGGGAAGGAGAGGGGAGGAGGGGAGGGGGGAGGAGAGGAGGGTGGAGGGGGGGGGAGAGGAGAGGGGGAGAGAGAGGGGGGAGAGGAGAGGAGAGGAGAGGAGAGGAGAGGAGAGGAGAGGAGAGGAGGAGGGGGGGAAGAGGAGAGAGGGGGGGGAGGGGGGGGGGGGGGGGGGTAGGGGGGGGAGAGAGGAAATGGGGGGGGGGGAGAGGAAAGGGGGGGTGGGGAAAAAAAAAACATTTAGAACCAAAAAATAAACATTCTGCAAGCATTGTAGAACCAAAAGAGACACTTTTTGCAAACATTTTAGAACCAATAAACACTTTTTGCAATTATTTTAGAATCATTCTGCACATTCTGCAAGTGCTTTAGAACCACTAAGGACACTTACATTTGAGTAGACGTGTTCAGTGTTACTCACAGCTCAGAGAAACGTGACCCTCTGCCTTCCTCCAGCTTGCAGACACTGATTGAGGCACACCACTTCCTGGTTTTATAGTCCCTCCCCCCTGCCGCCAGCAGGGGCAGCAGAGAGAATGGGGAATTTTGTAAAATCATTAATAGCTCTGTCAAATTTAATCGACGGGAAAAATCCTCAGCACACATACGGCGGAATGGGGCTCTGAGCGAGGTGGCCAAAAATGACGGCCGTAGGTGATAGCGTTCTCTCAGAAATGGCAGCACAGATGGCCAAAGCCGGTCAAGAACAGACTTTTAGTAATATAGATAGATATGGACACACTGATCTATTTTGTAGTAAATGCCTACTATGTTCTGTGTGCTGAAGCAAAGCAAGAATGTCATTGTCCTATCAGGGACACATGCCAAAAAACTCACTTGAACTTGAGGAGTGAATAACTAAAGATCTATCTGGAGGAAGTGAAAGTGGGAGAGACAGGATGATCATCCAAAATTAGCAGAAGAAAATTATCTTGGGAAGCTGGATAAGTGGAATTGAAATGTTTGAAAAGCAGATTGTCTGAAATTGTTGGATTCTGTTACGTTTGGAAAGTTGCAACATGTCCAGTTGGAAAATGTTCCTCTCTTGCGTTGAGCTTCTTTGGGACCATACATGAAACTGAGGGCAGTGTGGGAGTGGAACAAAGAATTAAGGATTTATTTTCAAACCACAACAACTTCCACTGAACAATAAAACCCTTGGCCAAAATTGTAAATGCTTACTTGCTCAAGTTTATCCAAATCATCAGAAGTAGCAGCAGGCAAAGGGCAGCACCTCTTACACTCTATACTAACTTTTCACTTTAACTAAATTATCTACTGTGTGCAAACATTTCTTTCAAGATCATTTCATGCATCAGAAGGACCTTTTTTTTTCTTTCATACAACTTTTTGAACACAAGTATCATATCCGGCTCCCTATTGTGAATAAAATGGTTATTGACTGTATATAGCTGCCATCCCACCGTATGCTACCAGCTGGTTAAACTGTAGTTTCTGTCATTGAGTTTGGAGTTCTTAGCTAAATTCTAGTTGAGAAACAGGTCTTTAATTTCTGCCACATGCTCACTACTTAGAAAATAATTCCACTACAAGCAATTCCTTAACTTTTGGGCTGCTATCTCACAGCACCAGTGATTGGGGTTCCATCCCGACCTCAGATGTTGTTTGGGCGGAATTTGCATATTCTCTCTATGACCACATTGGTTTGCTCCGGGTGCCCCGGTTTCCACATACTTCCCAAGTTTGTGTGGGTTTATAGATTAATTGGCCTCTGTACACTGCCCCTAGTGCATAGAGGCTGGGTGCAAGAGTGGGATAACATAAATCTAATGTAAATAGATGATTGATGGTCAGTGTGCAAAGTGGGCCAAATGGCCTGATTCCATGCTGCATTTGCAATCTGTCAATCAGTCTTCATGGTTTATGAAATCACTCAGTTTGTGAAATCTGTTTGTAAAATCACTCAAGGACATGGTTGTCGGAATTTATGGAAATTTAAGGTCATCTTGTCTTTTACTGCTGAAGGGATGCCAACAAGAAAGGAAATTGCAGAAATGATAATACTTTGAAACCTAAACAGGAACATCTGGAAGAATGTATGTATCTATTTGTACAATAGAACAGCACAGAAGTAATTGCACATCAATGCCTTGACTTCTTTAGAAGGCTTAGGAAGGTCTGAATGTCCCCAACAACTCTCACCAACTTTTACAGATGCGCTATCGAAAACAGTTTAACGGGATGCATTACAGCATGGTTTGGGAATAGCTCCATCCAAGACCGCAAGAACTTGAAGAGAATTGTGGATGCAGCCCAGACCATCATGCAAACCAACCTCCCTTCCATTGACTCCATCTGCATTTCACACGGCCTCAGCAAGGCAACCAGCATAATCACGGATGAGGCTCACCCCGGTCACTACCTCTTCTGCCCTCTCCCATCAGGCAAGAGGTACAGAAGTGTGAAAACACATACATCCAATTTCAATAACAGGTTCTCCCCAATTGTTGTCAGGCAGCTGAACCATCCTATCACCAACTATAGAACAGTCCTGACCTACCGTCTAATGCCCTACCATGTAACCATGCATGGTATTTCTGCTGACTGGGTAACTCGCAACAAAAAAAGCTTTTCACTGTAACTCGATCCACGTGACAATAACCAAAGCTAAACAAAGCAAAAATAAAAGATATTAAACAAAATGAAACAAAACTAAACTAAACTAAACTAAACTGTAAAAGGTTATAAATCTCCAATTGATGCAAAGAAAAGCCGCAGAAATTACTCTGACTTTGATGTTAATTACAGCAATTTTTTAATAATAAAATGGGGGGAAAAAAATTATAAACTGATGACATTTTATCTGTACTAGGTAATACAATATAAGATTTTGGAATGAGTTGTTACTATTAGATTCCTGAACTTGATCCAGTGTTATAGAAGTCTTAAGAAAACAACCTTTATCATGTACATTTGTACATTTTCAGAAGTTAATGAATTTGTGGTAAAATTTAATTTTGTCTTTTAACCACTCCCACACAAAACAGAAAAGCAAAAATTATTATCCAAAACGATTAAATTATTAAAAGTCATAATGTTCCTCATAACAGTTCACAGTTGTGCCGTGACAAACAATGCTTGCATAGGACACACTGTGCAGATTAATAGCTTGCTCTCATGCTACAAAATATATCATCGCATGTTGAGTACCTTGAGATATTTGTGATATTTGAGATAACTTGAGAATCACCACAATTTACAACACAGAGGTGCTCATGTTGACTTAAAAATCTATTTTGTAAATTTCACTGCCAGGCTCTTGGTCCCGGTAGTCTTGTAGGTTACACTTATCTGGTGCTCATCCAATTGCTTTGTTAATGTAATAAAGTTGCTGGTCCTATCGTTCATTCAGGCACTAAGTTACAGATTCCACTACATTTAGTGAAAACATTTTTCCTGCAACTCCCCTCTGTTTCTTCCATTAACTATCTTAAATGTATGTCCCCTAGTTATTAATCTATTTACTGAGGTAGATTGGCCATCCATGTAAATCCTCTGAGTGTTTCTCATGTTAAACAGGTCAGTTAGGTCTCCCCTCAACAGCCTTTGTTTCAAAAGAAACAGCCCTAACATAGTAAGTCATCTTTCTTAACTAAAATTCTTCAACTCTGAGAACATCTTGGTAAATCTTCCGTTACCCTTTCTCATGATATCAAATCTTTCCTGTAATGTGTTTACTTGGACAATAGATAGTACTCCACGTGGCTTAATTTTATATTGAAGTCACGTGAGTGACTATGAGAAGAGCCTGCCAGTCCGCATGCACGTCAATACGTCAAACGCATGGCGCATGGACTGGTTGGGGGATGGGAATGTCGTTCCTCCAGCGGTAAGCTTAAAAACCTCTCAGGTAAGTGCAAACTTGCTCTGAGTGTGTTTGGTGTACTTTATTTTTTCAACAAGTCTCTCGGTTTGATTATGGAAAAACCTAGGACCAAACCAAGATGGGCCGTGGTAAAATCGGCAGCAGAAGACTGCGGTAATGCGGGAAGCCAGTGGCCGCCTATTTCTACCTCAGAGTCGCTGGCAGCTCCGGTCTGCTCAGCTACCTCTGAATTGGCTCCTATAGGGAGCATCTTGGCAGACCCGAAGCGGGTAAAAGCCAAAGCTAAAACAATGAGACAAGTCCTGTCGGACAATTCAGGCCAGGAGGATACTGCTCCCACATCCATGTCTGATATGTTAGGCCATTTGTCTCAGATGGAGCATCTTATGGAGAAGATGCTGGCACACAATATGCTCCGTGCTACGGAGGCATACTCAGGCAGTTCAATTCAACTGCCTGCTGCAGCTCCTGGTCCAGGGTTGCTATTTTCCTCCCACTTGGACGAGGGGAGTTTCGGAGATCAGTATGCAGCTGACTCCAAATATGAATGTGTGCCGGAGGCCCATGCTGTAATGCATGATATGCGTGTATCGCATAAAGAAGAGTTGCCCACTCTTGCCTCAAAATTTGCTGTTCCTTTGGGGACAGGCAAGCCACTTCAAGGGGAGTTGGCCAGAAGCATCAGCTACCTCACTTCCCACCAGCTGAAGGAAGTGACTATGGCGGAAACGGCTGCAAGATATCCCAGTCCGGAAAATTGTGCAACCTTAAATGTGCCCTATGTTAACGCCACTATTTGGGATTACATTGGGTCTAATACGAAATCCAAAGAACTGAAGCTTCAACTGATCCTGAGGCTATTTTCCGCAGGTATCACGGCCTTTGCTAGGTCAATCGATGATTTGTCCGAAGTTCAGCAGGATGCTATGGCACTGCTGTGCAATGTTCATTTTCAAACAAACTCTTTCCGGAAAGACGCCATCAAGCCAGAACTGAATCCAAAGTTCGCACTTCTATGCAAGGTTAGCAATATTCAGCTTCCAAAATTCCTCTTCGGAGAAGACTTGAGCAAACAGGTCAAGGACTTGCATGAGGAGTCAAAAGCTGCATACATGATCAAAGCATATTTTATGAGCAAGACCCTTCTCTGGCGTCAGCACCCCTACGCCTTTACCAGCAAGAAGTGGTTTTCTGAGACCAGTGGGATTCCAGATTTAGGCCAAGGCCCATCCCGCCCAGCCTCACGTCCCAACATCTCAAACTTTCAGAGCGAGGGGAAAAAACAGAACCAAAATGAAGGTCCGCTGGCCCTGGTGGCAAACCACCTGTAACCTTTGAGGTAGGTGGCTCTGTTTCCATCAGTCACACGGGGTGTGAGGAGGAATTTCAAGTTGGTCGAAGGTTAAGTTTGTTCTTGCATGAATGGCATCAGATAACTTCAGACCCGTTTATATTGCACAGTGTCAACGGTTTCAAAATTGAGTTTTTGCCTAACTCATTTCCACCCACACAAGATACACCAAGTCGGCCGTATACTTGCTCCAAACAAGAGACTTTGGATATGCAAGCAGAAATACATGCATTGCACAATAAATTGAGAGATCAATTTATGAAAAAGATCAATACATCTCTAATATATTCTCCAGGGAGAAGAAAGATGGTGGATGCAGTATCATCTGAACACCAGGAAAACAAAAGAGCTCATTGTCGACTTCAGGAGGCACAGCACCGACTTAGTCCCCTACACATCAACGGCGAGTGTGTGGAGAGGGTCAACACCTTCAGGTTCTCGGCGTCCATATCGCTGCTGATATCCCCCCCCCCCCCCCCCCCCCCCCCCCCCCCCCTTCTCCCTTCTGTTTTTGTTTTTCTGTTTCTTGTTTTTTGTACTAAATTATATGTATGCACTGAGTACGAGCAGCTTTTTTTCATCGTACATGTATAGTGACAATAAATGGCATATCTATCTATCTATATCTATCCTGGATTGGGCACAATTCAACTCATATGTGCAGTATAGCCATTTTAAAATGGAGAATTTCCTTACTACTAAGCAACTCATTTCCAAGGGCTGTTTTATGGCATGCATCAATCTCAAGGATGCACATTATTTGATTCTGATCCACAAGGATCACCGGAGATATCTGAAGTTTAGCTGGATGGGGCAGCTGTGGCCGTTTAAAGTGTTACCTAATGGTTTAAGCTCAGCCCCTCGGTTATTTACCAAACTGCTTAGACCAGTGCTCGGTTTGCTTAGAGCTGAATGGCATATTATTATGGGCTATATAGATAATATTCTGATCATTGGGAGAACACTGCATTTGGCAAAACTAGCTGCTTCAGCTGCCAAGCTCATTTTTGAGAAATTTTGGTTTATCATCTACCCAGCCAAATCCAGATTGATACCAACGAGGTCTAATGACCATTTAGGGTTTACTGTTAACTCAGTGGAAATGTCTGTGACCCTGCCCATGGGGAAAAAACTAGATTTAATGGAAACTTGTTATAATCTTCTGATTACAGAAGAGCCATCTATTCGCCAGTTGGCTAGAGTAATTGGCAAAATAGTGGCTGCCTTTCCTGCCGCTCAGTTTGGGCCTTTGCATTATCGAAATCTGGAGTGTGCAAAGGATCAGGCAGTTAGATTCCACAAAGGTCATTTCGACAGACCTATGCAGTTGTTGCCAGAATCTAAAGCAGAGTTACAATGGTGGACGACCAATATTCAACAATGCTCCGGTGGGTTTTTGTCTAGTAACCTATAACAACACTGCAGAGTGATGCAAGTGCACTGGGATGGGGAGCTACTAACACCATCTCGAGTTGCGGTGGCAGATGGAACATGAACGAGTTACCATTCAGCTGTAAATATGGTATCAATTACCTGGAAATGCTGGGAGCATTTTATACTTTGAAGGCTTACTGTGGGAAACTACTTGATGTGCATGTTAGACTTCAAATCGATAACACTACGGCTGTGGTATATATATTAATCACATGGGTGGAAACAAATCATGTATTCTGTGATACTTTAGCTAATCACATTTGGAATTGGTATATAGAGAGCAGAATTTAGAGCTCAGCTGCTTACTTGCCGGATAGATTTAATCCGGCGGCAGATACTAGATCTCGTAAATTCAATGATCACACTGAGTGGATGTTGAATCAAAAAGTATTTAATGACATTATTGCTCGTTATGAAACACCTGATATTAATTTGATCGCCTCCAAGCTTAATCACCAATTACCAAGGTATGTAGCATGGGAGCCAGACCCAGGTGCGGAGGCTATAGATGCATTCTCTATAGACTGGGGGAGAATGCTCTTCTATGCTTTCCCTCCATTCTGCCTCATTGGACGATGCTTGCAAATAATCATTCAAGACTTCGCATCGGGTATTTTAGTAGTGCCTAACTGGCCTACACAATCATGGTTCCCTTTACTGTTAGGAGTATTAATGGAACCACCCATGGTTGTTCATAGACATGAACATTTGCTTAATCAGCCTGTTTCTGGGGAACCTCATCCGCTACATGACAAAATCAACCTGTTAATTTGCAGAATCTGAGAAGACCTTTCGTGGGGCTCGGGTTATCCGACCGGACGGTGGACGTAATCACAGCAGCCTGGCGTGATGGCACTAAGAAGCAGTACATCTCATACATTAAACAATGGGAAAACTTTTGTGTCAATACACATATAAGTTACTTTACGGCAGATATAGCCGGTGTGTTAGAATTTCTTTCAACCTTATATTTTGACCAAAAAAAAGAGTTATAGCGCTATTAACACTGCTCGTAGTGCTTTGTCGTCATATTTGTTGCTGGGATCTGGACACCATTCTGTCGGCTCTCACCCATTGATATAAAAATTCATGAGGGGTATTTTTAACAAAAACCCTCCTAGGCCCTGATATCGGGAAGTATGAAACGTTAATATAGTATTAACGCTGCTTCGCAGTTGGGCACCAGCTGCATATTTATCTTTGGCTGAACTCACCTATAAATTAGTCATGTTCATGGTGCGTGTTTCAGTGCAACGAGTCCAGTCGTTACAGAAATTAAGGCTGGATAAGGCAGTTATATCCAATAATAAGGTAACCTTTTATATAAATGAGCTAATTAAGCAAAGTAGATCAGGTGCGCTAGGATTTAAGTTGGGGTTCTTGGCGTATCCACCAGATCGGAGGTTATGTGTCGTTACATATATTAAAGAATACATAAAGGTTACAAAAGACCTTCGAGGCAGCGAACTGGCTGTCTTCATCAGTCATAAAAAAAACACATAGAAGGGTAATGGTGCAGACCTTTTCTAGATGGTTAAGATGCGTATTAGCATTCGCAGGAGTGGATACTGATGTATTTAAATCTCACCTACCAGGGCTGCAGCCACGTCGGCAGCGAGAAATATGAAAGTTCCGCTTGATCACATCCTTGCGACAGCAGGATGGGCAAATGAGCGAACTTTTCAAACATTTTATAATAAACCAAATACCAGGCCTCGTTTATTTGCTACCAAACTTTTAAGCTGTTAATTAAATCAATTGTTTATCCCTGATGTCAAGGAAATATTTTTTCCATTAAAGCACGGACATGTTTTGAAGTGAACATCATGTTTCAATGAAGTATGTTTCTTCAGCCATGTCTGGTCAACTGGGGCAGTGTGTCTGCGTGGAAACTGGTTCACTGCATGAAACCACAGAGCTTTGAAGTCTTCACATAGTCACTCACGTGACTTTGATATAAAATAGTAAGATTAAACGAGAACTTACCAGTTTGAAGTTTGATCATTATTTTATGAAGAGTTACGTCGAGGGATTACGTGAAGACACCGCAAGCACGCATGCGCGTCAATCTTCAAAGCAGCGGTGTGAAATCACAGACAACAGTAGATTAAATAAACATAGTAAGAACCAGTTGACCTTTATGATAGAGGGTGGGCGTGGAGGGCACGTAATCCCTCGACGTAACTCCTCGAAAAATAAAGATCAAACTTCAAACTGGTAAGTTTCCGTTTAATCTTACTATTTTACTTCGGAGTCACGTGAGTGACTACGTGAAGATTTTAAAGATCTGTCATTCCATGCCGTGGAACGAGTCCCTGCCTCACACACTGCCGTAGTTGACCAAAGGAGGACGTATTTTATTGGATTCAGACATGAATCAGAAATTCAAAACAATAGTAAATTTATTTTAACAAAGAATAATAATGATCCATTCCATTCGGGATAAATCATAAAACAGATCTTAAAATTAATTCTGCAAATACCGCAGGTTTGGTAATCGGCTTATTATAAAACTGCTGGAAGGTCCTCTCTCTAGACCATCCTGCTGTACCCAGGATGTGGTCCATTGGCACTTCCAATTCCCTTGCTGCCGATGTTGCTGCAGTCCTAGTGGAATGAGATTTGAAAGTATCAGTATCCACCCCTGCAGCTCCCAAAACCTGTCTGAGCCACCTAGATATGGTTTGCGCAGATACCCTATTATGAGTGTTTATGGCTAATCAACGACACCATTTCATTGCCTCTAAGATTTTTAGTGGTCTCTATGTATTGTAACAAATGTGTCACAATACATAGGCGGGTATCTGTTGAGTATGCTCGGAACTCTAGTTTAAGGCCTGACGATCCTGGCCTGTTTTGTTTCATTAATTCCAAGATGTGAAAATTTATTTTGTTCGTTGATATAACCATTGTGTCCAGTCTTAATTTATGTAGGGACTGGACCCGTTGTGCCGAGACTAGTGCCATCAGCATGACTGATTTTTGTGTCAGTTTTTCCAAAGACAGGGACGTTGCTGGTGACCAACCCCTGAGCAATGTAAGGACAACACAACCATCCCAAATCTTGGTATACCTTGCTCTAGGAGGGTTCATGTTGAAGATATCCCTCATTAGCTTGGAAACCAGAGGGTGAGATCCAACAGTGTGTTGTTCTAACCCTTGCCACAAGTATGCTGATAGGGCACTCCTGGCACAGTTAATGACACTGTAGCAGAGGCCTTCATCAAAATGAAGGCTAGCCAGAAATTCCAGAACATTGGTTACAGAGGCTGTTTTGTACGGAAAATTAGTCCTTGTACAATATATCTCCCATTTTCTGATGTATGAGAGGTATTGCTTCTTGGTGGATTATCTGCATGCCGCCATGATCATATTCATGGTTCAGTCCGTCAGCCCCAGGTCCAGAAGCGGTCTTTTTAAATTCTGCAAATTGCATGGGCATCGCCCATGGCATGGGCGGCTCTCGCCTGTCACAGGATGGACCAACAAATCTGGTCATTTGGGGATGGACATACATGGTTCAGAGACCATGTCGAGAAACACAGGGAACCATAGCTGTGTAGGTCAATCGGGTACCACCAAAATACCTGACACAGAGTCTTGTTGTATTTTGCGTAAGACCCGACTGATGAGGCAGAAGGGGGGAAAAGCATAGAAAAACAATTTCCCCCAGTCCAGCGAGAAGGCGTCCATCACTGCTGCCCCAGGGTCTGGTTCCCAAGCAAGATATGTTGGCAACTGGTGATTCAGCCTAGATGCGAATAGATCGATATCTGGTGTTCCATATTGTGTTACAATATCAGCAAATACTTTGTGGTCCACCATCCATTCGGTGTTGTCATTGAATTTTCGTGACCTGGTGTCTGCCACTGTATTGAGTTTACCTGGTAGGTAAGTAGCTGTTTTCCATATATTTCTATAGATGCACCATTGCCAAATTGTATTAGCCAGATTGTCACGATATATTGATTTGATTCCACCCATATGATTAATATATGCCACCACTGTGGTATTATCAATTTGTAGGCAGACATACAGATGGTGCATTTTTGAGCAATATGCCTTTAGCCCACAGAACGCACCCAACATCTCTAAATAATTTATACCCAGTGTTTGCAGTAAAGATGATTCATGTGCATCCCATCTACCACCGCAGCTGGATATGATATTAGTAGCACCCCAACCATGAGCGCTGGCATCAGTTTGTAATATAACTGATGGGTTGCTGATAATGATGTGGCTGGAGCTATGCCATATGTTTTGCCTCCACCATTGTAATTCCAAATGCAATGGCTGTGTATTTGCTGGTAAATGCATTGGTCGGTCGAAATGACCAGCATGATGTTTTAGTGCTTGTACCTTTGCTCTTTGTAAATTTTGATTATGCAAAGGTCCAAAATGGGTGGCTGGAAATGCAGCCACAAGTTTTCCAATCACCCTTGCTACTTGGTGAATAGATGGTTGACTGATGACAACAAAGTTGTTGCAGGCCTCCATTAAGTCTGCTGCCTTGCCCTTTGGCAAAGTTACAGACACGTGGATAGAGTCACCAGTGAACCCCAGATATTCCATAGTTGTAGAAGGCGTCAACTTAGATTTATCTGGATGGATGATAAACTCCAGTTTTTCAAAAAAGAGTTTGGTAGCTGATACAGCTGATTTAGCTAAATCCAGGGTTTTCCCCATATCATCGAGATATGCCATGACAATATGTTTCTGTTTTCGGAGAAACGCCAAGGCTGGTTTGAATATTTTAGTAAATAGTCTGGGGGCTGATGTTAAACCATTAGGCAACGCTTTATACTGCCATAGCTGCCCCATCCAGTTAAACTTCAGATATCGGCGATGACCCTTCTGGATAGGTACCGAACAGTATGCATCTTTTAAATCGATGCAAGACATGAAGTCACCTTCGGAAATCAATTGTTTGGCAGT